>NC_135235.1:721708770-722356062 GCF_051348905.1 Ranitomeya variabilis | reverse complement strand
TCTACTCCTATTTTGCCATACCTGGCTCTCCGTCGTTCACAACGAATGGGTCAGGGACCTGGTGTCTTCCTGTTACAAAATAGAATTTTCTTCCCACCCTCCAGCACGGTTCTTCCCCTCTCGTCCCCCCAAAACAGACGCAGGCACGGTCCTTCTACCAAGCCAACGATTTGCTATGCCAAAACAGTCATTATTCCAGTTCCAGAAAATTAGAGGTCTGAGGAATTCTACTCAAACTTATTTGTGGTTCCGAAGAAGGACAGGTCGGTGCGGCCCATTCTGGACCTGAAGCTCCTAAACAAGTTTGTCAAGGTCCGGCACTTCAGGATGGAATCCCTCCGTTGTGTCATCAGTTCGATGGAGAAGGGGGAGTTCCTAACATCCATCGACATCCGGGATGCTTACCTGCATATCCTAATTTGATATTTTTTTCCTCCCTCACCAAAGGTTCCTTTGCTTCACCGTCCGCGAAGAACATTTCCAGTTTACAGCTTTGCCCTTTGGCCTCGCCACCGCTTCCAGATTGTGCACGAAGGCCATGGTGGTCATTCTGCCATACCTAGATGTTCTCCTAGTCAAGGGTCCGTCTTTCCAAGCATGCGTGGATTGTGTCCATATCACTTCGGACACACTTTCTCTCCTGGATTGGCTTATAAACTTAGACAAATCGTCCCCTGTACCAGATCAGCAGATTTCATTTTTAGGAATGACCCTGGACACAACCCAAACCTTCGACTCCTCAATTCCCATGATTCCGACTCCCTCATATATGTTTAAGTGATAAATTTACTGTAGTAAAATTGTAACATCAGGCTTTTAATCTTTATTATGATACAATAATCAAGCCATTTAGAGCATAAAATATATTTATTGGAATACAACTTTAGAACAAAAAAACTTAGCATATTTACACTTTATTATACACTCTGCAGTAAGTGGGAAACACAGTTAAAAAAAAAAAAATATACTGAATAGCATTTGTGCAGTCTATAAATTTGTTCTGAGAAATAGTATCGCCTCCATCAGATCCTCCTTCATAGATGACCTGAAATCTGACCTAATTATTTTAAGGCTAGAGAACAACCTCTCTACACTAACTTGGGTTGGTGGCAAAGCAGTAACCACATGGGTAACATCTCTAACCATTTCAGTGTAAAGGAATTGCCTCATGCACAGTCAGTTTTGATGAACGATTGAAATATGGTCAATCTGTTTCCTATGGGAGTGGAATCTTTTTCCCTGCAGCCAAGCTTTGCCTGCTCCATGTCATCCAAATACTTGTCGAAATCAAACTCCTCATCTGATGAGGATAAGGATGAAGGAACGGCAGCATCAGCACTGGCAGGGCCCGAGTCCTCTTTACTCATCCTAACTGTTACCTCAATCAAAGCTTCTTTTCCTTTAGTAAGCTGTTGATCATCCAGCAATATACGATGACTCGGGTCCACATAAACAGCTGCCAGAAAAATTGTATTTTCTAATAGCAGTGTCACTCTCCGTTTCAATGAAGCAGCAATGACATCTGCGATTAAACCTCCTCTTTGGGACAGGCAAAACAACAAGTTCTTCCACTCCTTTATAAAAATCCCAAGAGATAAATCCACAGCTTGTAACTTTTTAGTCACTGTAAATGGATGATAAAGCAATTCCTTCAATTCAGCCACCTGTGTCCATTGACCTTCATGTAGTGTTACCTGAAGGTTGGCCATATCTACAAGGAAGGGTTTCAACTCAAGCAATTGCTCAGAGTGGCTTGATCCACAATTGCCCCTTTTCCAGCAAGTCTCTACAAGATGCAATCAATTTTAGGGGTTCTGGCAGTAAAAGCCAATTTCCCCACTTTGCTAGTCAGAGTTCCAGCATGTCCCCCTTGCAGACTATCTCTTATTGCCAGCTGCAGCGTGTGCACAACACAGCGCATGTGATGAATAGGAAAGAGGTGTGAAGCAGCTTCAGCAAGATCATCTGATTGTGAAGAATCATTTTGCTGTTCTTCTGTAGTAATATCTGTGCTGAATCACAATCCAGAACACACACACACATACGTCCTCATCGATCGTGTTACTGTATTTCCGAATTTGAGATGTTAGAAAACATTTTTTCCCCTTATATTCTACTGTATGTATAGTGTATATAAGTCATCAGAGCAGCTAATTTCTCCAAACATGAGCTAAGAGGAAAAACAAACTAAAACATCAAGCATACATAGACAACATATATTGGACTATTGATTTATGCACAGTTTATTGAAAGTTTAGATATGCTTTAGGAATTACTTACCTCTTTAATCCTGCTTTCCTGTTCACCCAGAAATTCTGAGATGAATGTAGGCTTTCCTTCTCTGTGTGTTTATTTTTTCCCCTTATCTGTAGAGGAGGAGCTTCAATACTTATCCTGAACATGAACTGCAGCACAGATTCATCTCAGCTAAAACTCCAATACTTAGATCAGGAATAGGACAGACATTTATAGGACATTTCATAACTTTCCCAAATTCTTATGAAAAAAATATTCCCCACAAACTGTATTGAACTACTGTACCCAATTTATTATATATCTTAGGAGTCGGAGTTGGTCCATTTTATACTGACTCCAATTCCACCAAAATGGGCTCCGACTCCACAGCCCTGCTGGACACCTGTCGAGGGTTGGCGATTCTCCCTTGACAGAGTCTTAGCCCTTCAGCAGGGAGCCCGGGTACTTTGTCGCCCACATCCTCTCTCCATCCGATTCTGCATGAGGGTTCTGAGCAGCGATGGAAGCTGTTCCTTTCACCCAGTTGCATCTTCAGCCTCTACAGCATGCACTTCTAGCAGCCTGGGACAGGAACCCATTTTTTCTCTCTCGACCGGCTATGCCGCTTGTCCTCACGGGTCAAGCAGGTGCTCAGGTGGTGGACGTTGCGGTCATCCCTCACCCAAGGTAAATCTTTCCTTCAGGTTCAATGGCTGATGGTCACCACCGCCGCCAGTCTTCTATGCTAGGGCGCTGTCTTGCGGCATCACACTGCCCAGGGACTCTGGTCTCCTAGCGAAGCACTTATCCGATCAAGATTCTGGACATCTGGGTGATTTGGTTCATCCTGCGATGGTGTCACGCTCACGCCCTGACTGGTGGGCGTGAGCTCGGGGGGTTTGTGGCCCCACTGTGCCACAAACCAGACTACCCTGGGAGTGGCGTGACTATGACAGCTGCCTGGGTTTTCACTGTAGTCTCTGATGGTGAGGTCAGGCTTTTGCAGCAGGCAGTTGCCAGGTGCTACTCCAGGGTGGTGTCTGGCTGTGGCTGCTGAACCCACTTGGAGAACAGAAACACTAGGACAGGTGCGGGCATCAGACAGGACTGGCAGAAGAGCACGGCTGAAACTCAAGACGAGTAGGCTGGCACGGCTGAGACACAGGGCTGGCAGAGAACACAGGGCTGGCAGGCATGGCAGAGAACACAGGGCTGGTTGATGTGTATGAAGGAACAGGTAGGGACCTGTTCACACTGGATGTGCAGGTACGGATTTGTAGTATGAAGGAACAGGTAGGGACCTGTTCACACTAGAGGTGCAGGTACGGATATGTAGTATGGAGCGACCTGTTCACACAGGAAGTGCAGAAAAGGAAACAAGCAGAAAGGAATGAGGTATGAAGGAAAAAGTTGGGACCTGTTCAGACTGGAAGAGAACCGCAAGGCTGTGGATAGGAGCGGTAGAGCAGCAAGAGATAGCGCAGCAATAAAAGCTAAGCAGGGCAGAACCACAAGGAATATGGTCCAGAGCTGCAGCAAGAGTTTACTGCAGAAGCTAAGCAGAGCAGAGCCACAAGGAATGTGGAGAGGAGCTGCAGCAAGAGGTTTCTGCAGCAGCAAAGCAGAGCAGAACTGCAAGGAATGTGGAGAGGAGCTGCAGCAAGAGATTACTGCAGCTGTAGAAGCTAAGCAGAGCGGAGCCACAAGGAATGGGGAGTGGAGCTGCAGCAAGAGGTTCCTGCAGCAGCAAAGCAGAGTAGAAAGGAGCAGAACCGCTGGAAGCGGAGAGGAGATGCAGCAAGAGATAACTGCAGCAGCAGAAGATAAGCAGAGTAGAAAGGAGCAGAACCGCAGGAGTGCGGAGCAGAGGTAAAGCTACAAAGGTACAGAGCAGGCAGAGCCGCAATAGTGCGGAGTGTAAGCAGACTGAGAACACGAGGAAATACACAGCAGGGAAGCAAGACACAGACAAGGAAACCGAGATAAGACTAAGCTCAGACAAGGAAATGGAACAAGACAAGAAACAAGGACAAAGACACAGGGACCAGGATAGCCTCCAGAGAGGGAGTAACACAGAGCAAGGCCTGGCAAGCTCAGAAGCTAAACACAAACTGAGCTAACACATTGCACAGGCCCGACCTCTGGGTGGAGCTGCACTAAATACTGGAGGCCTCCTGGCAATTGGTCAGGAACAGATTAGACAGATGCACCTGATTCCTATGAGAACCAGAGAGTTCAGGCGCCGCCCCCCTATGTACACAGCCAGGAAGCATGCAGAAAGCAGAGACACAGAATATGGAGCTGGCGAGAAACAGAAACCACATCATTGCCTGGAGCAGTGGGTAAGATAGTGTTAGAGATGAGAGGCCATGCCGTGATGCCAGCAGAGTTGTTACAGATGGTTCCATCACCTCCTAGTCAGTCACCCCATCCACATACAATCGGACAACGCCACAGCTGTGGCATATATCAACCATCAGGAGGGCACCCGCAGCAGTGCGGTAATGTGCAAGGTGAAGCACATTCTCCATTGGGCTGAGAGGAAAAATTCCGTCATCTCAGCAGTTCACATCCCGGGTGTGGAAAACTGGGCGGCAGGGTCTCGCTTTGGGGGAGTGGTCACTGCATCCGGAGGTCTTCCAGCAGGTTTGTCATCGCTGAGGGACTTCGGACGTCGATCTGATGTCATCAAGACTACACGCCAAGGAGCCCGAGTTCATAGCTTGGTCCCAGGATCCAGAGGCCATTGGGGTGGATGCACTGGTCCTTCCGTGGCATAATTTCCCTCTTCCTTACGTGTCCCTCCCCAACTTCCTTTGCTCCTGAGAGTCATCAGGAAGTTAAAGACAGAAGGAATTCCAGTCATCCTTGTCTCTCCAGCCTGGCCACGCCTGGCGTGGTACGTGGAGTTGGTGCAGCTCGTCAACGTTCTTTGGTGTCTTCCAGATCGACCAGATTTACTCTCCCAGGGCCCGATTTGCCACCAGAACTCGGGGGCCCTGTGTTTAACGGCATGGCCGTTGAATCTTGGGTCCTAACCCAAGCTGGGTTTTCCCAAAAAGTGGTTTCCACCATGATTAGCGCTCGGAAACCTACATCCGTGCGCATTTATCACCGTACCTGGAAATCATTTTTCGCATAGTGCAGGGACCCCACGGTCCTTTTCCTCTTGCTTTCTCCATCATGACCATTCTGGAATTTCTTCAGGCTGGTCTGGACTCAGGCCTGGTGCTTAGTTCCCTCAAAGGTCATATTTCTGCCTTATCTGTTTTGTTCCAGGGCACATGTTGAGAAACACGTGATGGTGTCTCCGCGGCTTTTCTACATGCATCTGGCACTATGTGACAGGAGTGTTCACGGACCCCTCTCGGCACATTAACCCCGGAACACTGCGATCAAACAAGATTGCAGTGTAGCGGTGGCATAAGGAAGCATCGCACAGGGAGGGGGGCTCCCTGCGTGCTTCCCTGAGACCCTCAGAACAATGCGATGTGATCACGTTGTTCCGAGGGTCTCCTCCCTGCAGGCCCCCGGATCAAAGATGGCCACGAGGTCCTTCTGGGTCCTGCACGGAGGTGGCTTCTCAGTGCCTGCTGAGAGCAGGCGCTGAGAAGCCTCCTGCACTGCCTGTCAGATCGCTGATCTGACATATTGCTGTGCAGAGTGTTAGATCAGCGATCTGACACTATATAGTGATGTCCCACCCTGGGACAAAGTAAAAAAAAAAAAAAAAAAAAATTATACTGTATAAAAATGCATATTTTTTAAATTCCTAAATAAAGGAAAAAATAAGTATTGTTCCAATAAATACATTTCTTTATGTAAATAAAAAAAACAATAAAAGTACAGATATTTGGTAATTCCTGACCATAACGACCTGACCGACCTATAAAACTGTCCCACTAGTTAACCCCTTCAGTGAACACCGTAAAAAATAAATATAAAACGAAGCAAAAACCAATGCTTTATCATCATACCGCCAAGCAAAAAGTGGAATAACACCCGATCAAAAAGACAGATATAAATAAACATGGTACCGCTGAAAAAGTCATCTTGTCCTGCAAAAAACGAGCCGCCATATAGCGCCATCGGTTAAAAAATAGTTATAGCTCTCAGAATAAAGTGATGCAAAAACAATTATTTTTTACATAAAATAGTTTTTACTGTATAAAAGCACCATAAAAAAGATATAAATGAGGTATCGCTGTAATCCTACTGACCCAAAGAATAAAACTGCCTTATCAATTTTACCACACGTGGAATGGTATAAACGCCCCACCCAAAAGAAATTCCTGAATTGCTGGTTTTTGTTCATTCTGCCTCCCAAAAAACGTAACAATAAGAGATCATGTGCCTGAAAATGGTACCAATAAAAACGTCAACTCGTCCCTCAAAAAACAAGACCTCACATGACTCTGTGGAACAAAATATGGAAAAATTATAGCTCTCAAAATATGGTGATGCAAAAACTATTTTTTTTCTTTGCAATAAAAAGCGTCTTTTAGCATGTGACAGCTGCCAAACATAAAAACCAGATATACAAACCTGATATAAATAGTAAATCAAGCTCCCCCTTTATCACCTCCTTAGGGAAAAAATATAAAATAAAAAAAAATTATTTATTTCCATTTTCCCATTAGAGTTAGGATTAGGGTTAAGGCTAAGGTTAGGGTTAAGCCTTAGGGTTTGGATTACGTTTATGGCTGGGATTAGGTTTATGGTTGGGATTAGGGTTAGGGGTGTGGTTAGGGTTATGGTTGGGATTAAGGTTAGGGGTGTGGTTAGGGTTGGGATTAGGGTTAGGGGTGTTTTCAGGTTAGGGGTGTGGTTATGGTTAGGGTTGGGATTAGGTTTAGGGGTGTGTTAAGGTTAGAGCTGGAGTTAGAATTGGGGGGTTTCCACTGTTTAGGCACATCAGGGGCTCTCCAATCGCGACATGGTGTCCGATCTCAATTCCAGCCAATTTTGCATTGAAAAGTCAAATGGCACTCCTTCCCTTCTGAGCTCTGCCATGTGCCCAAATAGTGATTTACCCCCACATATGGGGTATCAGCGTACTCAGGACAAATTGCACAAGAAAGTTTGGGGTCAAATTTCTCCTGTTACCCTTTGGAGAATAAAAAATTGGGGGTGAAAAGATCATTTTTGTGAAAAATTTTTTTTTTTATTTTTACGGCTCTATTCTGTGAAGCACTTGGGGGTTCAAAGTGCTCACCACACATCTAGATAAGTTCCTTAAGGGGTCTGCATTCCAAAATGGTGTCACTTGTGGGGGGTTTCCACTTTGTAGTCCCTTCATGGGCTCTCCAAACGCGACATGGCGTCTGATTTCAATTTCAGCCAATTTTGCATTAAAAAGTAAAACTTCTCTCCTTGCCTTCCGAGCTCTGCCATGCGCCCAAAAGGTGGTTTACACTGGACTGGTTTACACATACGCAGTATTGGCGTACTCGGGACAAATTGTTCAACAACATTTAGGGTTCAATTTCTCCTGTTACCCTTGGTAAAATAAAGCAAATTGGATCTGAATTACATTTTTTGTGGAAAAAAAAAAGTTAAATGTTCACTTTTTTTTTTTAACATTCCAAAAAATTCCTGTGGAGCACCTGAAGGGTTAATAAACTTATTGAGTGTGGTTTTGAGCACCTTGAGGGGTGCAGTTTTTAGAATGGTGTCACTTTTGGGTATTTTCTATCATATAGACCCCTCAAAGTGACTTCAAATGTAATGTGGTCCTTTAAAAGAAAAAAAAAATGGTGTTGTAAAATTGAGAAATCGCTGGTCAACTTTTAACCCTTATAATTCCCTAACGAAAAAAAAATGTGGTTCTAAAATTGTGCTGATGTAATGTAGACATGTGGGAAATGTTACTTATTATGTATTTTGTGTGACAGATCTGTGTGATTTAAGGGCATGAAAATTCAAAGTTGGAAAAATTGCAAAATTTTCCAAATGTTCGCCAAATTTCTGTTTTTTTTCGCAAATAAATGCAAGTCATATCAAAGAAATGTTACCACTGTCATTAAGTACAATATGTCACGAGAAAACAATGTCAGAATCACCAGGATCCACTGGAGCGTTTCAGAGTTATAACCTCATAATAGTGGTCAGAATTGTAAATATTGGCCCGGTCTTTAACGTGCAAACCACTCTCGGGGGATTAAGTAAAAATGTTTAAAAATACTTATTTTGAGGATATTTCATTGAATAATAATTGGTTTTATTCTTAGCAGATTACTGTACCAGGAGATCAGAGGGGCAGCTGACATCTTCAGTTTTTAAATCAGAAGCTCTTGAGATCACACAGGATGCAATTGATGTGAATGTCATTACGCCAGATATACCATCATCCCTTCACAGCAAAGATCTGTCATCTTACCCTTTGAAACAGGTTCTGTCTTCTGATTCTTTACCGACTACTAAGGAAAATCAAAGTCACAAAATAAGCATTAAAAAACGAACTGCTCCTAAATCAAAGAAGCTGTTTTCACCTTCAGGATATGGAAATAACATTCCCCTTGAAAAGTATTTTCTTAAACATAAAACAATTAACACAGCAGAGAACAGATTTTCTTGTTCCAAGTGTGGGAAATGTTTTAACCAGAAATCAGATTTGCTTAAGCACCAGAGAACTCACACAGGGGAGAAGCCTTTTTCCTGTTCAGAATGTGGAAAATGTTTTAACTATAAATCACATTTTGTTACACACCAAAGAACTCACACGGGGGAGAAGCCTTTTTCCTGTTCAGAATGTGGGAAATGTTATAAAAATAAATCAGATTTGCTTAAGCACCAGAGAACTCACACAGGGGAGAAGCCTTTTTCGTGTTCAGAATGTGGGAAATGTTGTAACCATAAATCAGATTTGCTTAAGCACCAGAGAACTCACACAGGGGAGAAGCCATTTTCATGTTCAGAATGTGGGAAATGTTTTAAGCAGAAATCACATCTGATTAGACACCAAAGAACTCACACAGGGGAGAAGCCTTTTTCCTGTTCAGAATGTGGGAAATGTTTTAAAAATAAATCATATCTTGTTATACACCAAAGAACTCACACAGGGGAGAAGCCTTTTTCATGTTCAGAATGTGGGAAATGTTTTATCCATACATCAGATTTGCGTAAGCATCAGAGAATTCACACAGTGGAGAAGCCTTTTTCCTGTTCAGAATGTGGGAAATGTTTTAAAAATAAATCATATCTTGTTATACACCAAAGAACTCACACAGGGGAGCAGCCTTTTTTCTGTTCAGAATGTGGGAAATGTTTTAACCATGCATCAGATTTGCGTAAGCATCAGAGAATTCACACAGGGGAGAAGCCATTTTCATGTTCAGAATGTGGGAAATGTTTTAAAAATAAATCACCTCTTGTTATACACCAAAGAACTCACACAGGGGAGAAGCCTTTTTCATGTTCAGAATGTGGGAAATGTTTTAACCAGAAATCACAACTTATTAAACATCAACGAATTCACACAGCGGAGAATATTTTTTCATGTTCTTAACCATCAAAAATAACTCAAACTATATAAGTTATTGACAAATTGTACAAAAACATAACAGACAGATGTATAATTGAATGAGAAATGGAAATTACTGTAAAACTTACCATATTTCTTGGACTATAAGACACCCTTTTTTATTAGATCATTTTTATTAAGAACATTACACAATTAAGTATTTATGAAGAGACATCAGTAGAACAAAGATATTTTGATATTTTCAATGTTACATGATATCCTTATATGTTATTGTTATACATAAAATACAATAAAGTCATCATCTCCTTCCAAGGATTCAATTTTTTTTCATTCAAACTAATACAACCCCCTGTAAGAAAGTCCTTACTGAGAGCTGGGAGAGCCGGGAAAAATATGTAGACAATTCTCTTATCAAGCTGAGACTGAAGTTTATTCAGAGATTTTGCAGCAGGACAGCACATGGATAGTCAGTGAAATAAAGCATGTGAGCACGAACAGAAGTCCAGATTGACAAAGTAACACTGGGACATCTGGCGATGGTCCAGCCTTAGCCAGGCCATGAGGTGGCATGGCTGCAGGATGGCGATGGAACGGCCATGTTGTGGCACGGCAGCAGGTTGGCGATGTAATGGCCCCGAACAACAGTTAGGACGTGCACACGTCCGTAATTGCCACGGAAATTTCAGCGGCAATTCCCGAACTCGCTGCCGTGGGAAAAACGCATGCGGAATTGGCATGTGTTTTCCCGCTAAACACTAGCATTTTGCAAGCGTAATTAGCTTGCAGAATGCTAGCATTTTCCAAGCGATCTGTAGCATCGCTTGGAAAACTGATTGACAGGTTAGTCACACTTGTCAAACAGTGTTTGACAAGTGTGACCAACTTTTTACTATTGATGCGGTCTATGCAGCATCAATAGTAAAAAGATCTAATGTTAAAAATAATAAAAATAAAAAATCATGATATCCTCACCTTCCGGCGCCCTCAGCAGCCTTCCCGCTCCTCGCGCTGCTCCCGTTCCCAGCAATGCATTGCGAGAATGACCTGTGATGACGTAGCGGTCTCATGAGACCACTACGTCATCTAGGGCCATTGCCGCTAGGCATTATTGGGAACACGAGCAGCGCGAGGAGCGGGAAGACTGCCGAGAACGCCGGAAGGTGAGGATATCATGATTTTTTATTTTTATTTTTTTAACAATTATACGGTTCCCAGGGCCTGGAGGAGAGTCTCCTCTCCTCCACCCTGGGTACCAACAACACATGATCCGCTTACTTCCCGCATGGTGGGCATAGCCCCATGCGGGAAGTAAGCAGATCAATGCATTCCTATGTGTGCGGAATCCCCGCGATTCCCCACAAGGAATCAGGGGCTTTTTATACATGATACAGACAAAGAAATCTGTACCTTGCAGCAAAGGGCATATACATAACAACATCATACTGCGTAGAAAAACACACATTCAAGGATGAAGCATAAAATAGTTAAATGTAATGACTTTGAGGCTCTTTTCACCCAACTCCATTAGAACTCGTAAATCTCCATGTTCCTCTTAGTAACTGTCATTGTTCACTTAATACACTTAATTATTATCATACATTTACCCTTTTTCTATTATCATGGCCCTGCAGCTGCTCCAATTAACCTGTGTGTATGTCAAACTATACCTGCTAATGGCTATGATCTCATCTTGTGTCTCCAATCTGTCTATGTCTTTCAGAAGTACATCTTAGAATTAGTTAGTTTCTAACTTTGCACAAGATGGCTGCTAGAGCCAACATGGCTGTTCAGTTTATTATCCAGAGTGCAACATACAGTGCTGTAATATTTATTGGTGAATTATTGAAAGTAAGATTATCTATGTAATTCATCGCTTTATGTACTTGTGTGTGTGTGTGTGTGTGTGTGTGGAAGGGCAAAAAATCCCTTAAAAAGCACAAAAACAAAATAAAGTCATTAAAATATTAGTCCCTGTGACGGGGTGTACGGCAGAGCAAGAAGGGACAACAGGCCGAGGGATGATTCAACAGATTTACTATCAAGAACGCTGGAACAGCACATGCAGGTAGATCTACAGAGTCCACAATTAGTCCAATGGAACAGGTTCGGGGGCACCACTCGATAATCCTTGTGCCAGCTAACAAAGCAATAGTCCACAATTAGTCCAACGGAACAGATTCGGGGGCACCTCCCCATAATCCTTGTGCCAGCTAACAAAGCAATAGTCCACAATTAGTCCAACGGATCCCAAAACAATCTCACGAATGACGAGATATGTCCTCAGCTCAAGTCTCGCCCCGTTCGCTTCCTCAGTCACAGATGGACGTGGGGTCTTGCCTCGGCTAAGAATCCCCACTCCTTCTCCTTCAAGGGTCAACTCACATCTGATCTCAAAATAAGAATGGATTGTCTGAGCTCCTGGGATCAGCCCAGGAAGGGGGTAGGGGTCACACCTTCTATTCAATGGTTGGGTCCACCAGAAGATTCTAGACTTGTCTGCTCCGCTTAGTCTATCCAGTCTGTGCATTTGACTAGCCACCTGCTGTGAGGAAGAATAGCTATTCATTCACTAATGGTATTGACAAAGCTTAATTACATTATAGCTCAGGGCTGCAAGTATTGGGGGAAGGAGACAGGTTAAGTTACATACACCCCATAACATTGCAAAGTGTACAGTAAATACAACCAAAGAGAAGTCGCACCACATCATGACATATTATACAAAATACAGGACTGAGAAAAAAAAAGTACATATCATGACAGTCCCCCCAAAAATAAGTTGCAGAATTGTTAAGTCTTTTGATCCCTGTCATTCTCTTTTTCTTCTCTCTCTTTGGTTTCCGGATTTTCCCGATCTTCTACCCCTCTCACACTATCAGAGTCCCACTGTATAGTGTGAAACATCTCTCGATCATCCAGTAGGTTCATGGTCCCAGGAATCAAATATGAAAATCTTCAGCTGACCTGGGAAGAGGAGAAAAAAAGTGGAGTATCAGTCCTTACCAGAAATGTCAGTAAGATAATTAAGAAGCTTACACTGGTCAATGGGGAAAAATTTTAACACCTTTGTGCCTTGGTTTGTTAACTCTGCCCACTCCTAAAACTTTGGGGCCAATTTTTATCAGTAATATCAAAGGTACCTTCCCAATTAGCTTCCAGGGTCCCATTGTTCAGAAATTTTTAACCATAACCTAAGCTTCTTTAACAAATTTAGACCTGTAGGATTTTCAGTGGGGTCTGTAAAATTAAGGATGCAAATCCCACTATGTGTCTCACTTGATTCATAGTCCAGTAAGTGCTTCATGCACAGAATGAATCCTTTCTCCCTGGGAGTGAGCAACCTAGAGTAGTAGTCTAGGTTATACAGCTGACTGGACACTTCAGGGCTATCTTTGGACCATCTTTGTAAAAGCACCAGGAAATAGATATATCAACGGTGTCAGCTTGGATGTAAAAGGATTGGGAAGGGTCAGGGTTAACTAATGCAGTGGCTGCTATAAGGGCGCGCTTCAAGCCTTCAAAAGCCTGCAAGGCTTCTCCCTCTACAATGACGGGCAAAATCATTATCAACATCTTTTAGTAAATCATACAGTGATTTATCCGAATGAGCAAAATCTTAAATAAATTCTCTGAAAAAATTAATAAGAATTTTCTAAGCTCAGTAATATTAGTTGGTATGGGGACAGCTTGAATTGCTTTAACCCTATCATGTATAAGCTTCTTTCCTTCTGCTAAGACAGACACGCCCAGAAATGTAACCTCTGACTTCATTAATTCTACTTTATCTAAGCTCATTTTGAGTCCTGCATCCTGTAAAGCCTGACAAACATTTTCAAGGGTCTCGTTGTGTTCACATTCATCGACAGTTTGAATTAATAAATCACCAACATATTGTAGGACTTTGACTCCGTAGCCAAGGGGTTCTAACACCTGAGCCAATGACTGATGGAAATACAAAGGAGAACTGTGAAATCCCATGGGCAACCGCGTGAACAAGTACTGCACATTCTCAATGTGAATGCAAAGCGGAGGACAGATTCATGTGTTAGGGGTACTGAGAAAAAGCCATTTACAATGTCCAAACAAGAAAACACTTTACAATCACTCCTCAGCTGTGACATAACTTCAGGGACAGATGCAACAAGGTAAGCTGCTGAGGGGGTGTACTTATTTGCAAGTCTCAAGTCCACAACCATTTGAAAGCTACCATCTTCCTTTTTTACAGGTAAAATGGGACTGTTACATGGAGAATTGCCTTTTACAACAAAGCCTTGTTTTTCCGATTCACTGACCACAACCCTTATGTAAGGGATTGCACCCTCAGGAATTCAATACTCGGTGATGGAAAGGTGGCACCCTTTCACCAACAATTTTAACTTCAGTTTGCATTAATCCACAATCAGCTTTCTTTGAGATCCACAATTCAGGGAACCTGTGCTTCAATTCATTTTTTTAAAATATCATTGTCAACATTTTCATTAGTACATGATCCTAGACTGGCAATGGGTAATTTGTGACTCTCCTCTTTCTCCTCCATAGGTACAATTACAGAGCAAATAGTCGCTTCTATGTTCCCTCTCACGACTTTGTTACACAAATCAACAATTCCCATTGCTCCCAAAACATCAGTACCCAGAATAGTGGACCCAACTGTGGATTTACTAAAAAAATGCATCGAAGACCCTTTTCTTCGATCCCCCTGCGTCCTGAAATCTCAGGTTCACTGGACGACTTTTTTCTGCTTGAATACAGGAGCCTTCAAATCCTACCAAAGTGGTAGTCTCAGGCAGTCCAGGGGGTGACTGCAATTTGTGTCCTGTTACGGAGACTGAGGCTCCTGTATCGATGAGGATGACTTCCCACGGCAACCTCTCTATTCTCCCTTTGACATAAGGTATTCCATCCTTGCCCATGGAAAGGGGGGAAAGGAAGGCAAGGGGAACAGGGGAAGCAACCCATCAGTTGGTGCTCCCTGCAGTGGGAAACCCCCAAAAATCCATCATCCCCATCTGGACATGGCTTCCATTCTACAGCTCCCACCTCTGCCCCAAAGAGATCCTCAGTAAGAGTCGGGTACTCATGCTCCCTTACCAAAGGAGCATAGGGAGAAGGAGGAGTGACCCCTCCTTGAATAGAATGGATCTCTGGGCATGAATGATTGGGAGCTACTGGTGAGAGAGCAGGAGCAGAAGGCTCCTGAGAGACTGGATTAACCATTTGAAGACCGTTATACTGCTGATACTGCCTAGGGTCATTCACTACTAAATACGGAGGTCTAACTCTGGAAGGAGGTTTGGAGAACTCCCGGGGCTGTTGGGGATTAAATGGCACCCGGGGTTCTCGGGTTTAGTCCCAGGCACAAAATTGAGACAAAAATGTCTAAAGTGCCCAAGCTGCCCACAAAAGTAACACACAGGAGGACCCCTTGTGGGATTCCGGGGGGATCTGACAAAAGGGACCTGCCCATTCTCGGCAGCTGCGCATACCCCAGGAATTCCTGGGCTCCCTGAATCAGCAGATGCACCCTGAGGTGAAAGGAACGCAAAAACATTGGACTCATCACCCTTCACCTCGGACTGCATTGTCCTAACATTGGTCAACATAACCTCCACAACATCTTCAATAGATTCTGCATTCTGCAAAACTCCTGATTTAAAAACTCTTTCCATGGGCACTTTTTTCACAAATTGTTCCATCATAGCAAATTTATCACTCTGGTCCATAGTATCTAAGGTTTTATTAAACACAATTTTTTAACAAATTTACGATAGACCAGGGACATTTGGCCGGGGGCTGTTCTAGGAGTAGAAGCGGCATCAAACTCCACCTGGGATGAATCATCACTTTCCTCATCATCTGCAAAATCTTTCCTCAACTGTGTCTGTATAAGCTGGAGCTGATGGGACACTATATCTTGTTTTTTTTATGGACTACTTCACCCATTCTCCTAACTCTCCAGTCTATAACTGTATCTACATCAGCACCTTATCTCAAAGCTGCAGTGTCAATCTGTAACATAACTGCTCTCAGCTGCTGCAGCTGTCACCCCTCCATTCTATGCTTCTCACACCTCTCTGTCTGGATGACCCGCTGCTGGTTTGAGTCGACCAAAAGAGGTGTGGCTGTGTTTCCAGCCTCACTCACTATGCTTGTCAGGCGTCTCCCCTCACCTTTTAAAGCCTCTTGCTACCAGGCACAAAACTTCTCACTTCTTTGTAGATAACCCACGTAGAGGTTTCTTCTTAGTTGCACATATATTTTTATAGTCCTTTCTATAGTTTTTTTTAATCAAAATCAGGCAGACTTGGAGAGCTTCACGAGAGGTTCTCCTACTTCAGGCTGGCTTACTTTGAGCGATTTAACACATGGCCATATGACATCAACAAATTTGTGAGAAATCTGACACTAAAAAAACATTTTTTTTCAGATGAAACAACAGATACAAATCAAGATCACAATATGGAAATAAATTAATTTGAAAATCTTGATTTTAAAGAACAGGTCACTCTAAACTGTCTAATGAAATTATCTAAAGAAAATCAAACAGAAATAATGGAAGGGTCCATCAATATATCGAAAAATTTAAAAACAAAAAATCCATATTTCTATCCTATACAGACTAGAGTAAACTGCATGGACAAATTCCAAGAACTTGTTGAGAAGGATTTAAAGGATTTGGAGTACAGTTTAAATAAAAATAAAAAAAGAAAAAACTTATCACATCGGCATTGGAAAGCACTTAATGAACTAAAATCTCTAAAAAAACATCATTATTAAGAGAAGTGACAAAGGTGGTCTAATAGTCATTTTGAATGAAAGTGATTATAAAGATAAAATGTATGAACTCCTATCTGATAGTACTACCTATGAAAAATTGAAAAAAAAACCCAACTAAAGAATATAATGATAAAATCATTAAATTTATTGAAGAAGGTATATTTCTAGCCACCATAAATAAAAGACAAGCTGAATATTTACATGTAGAAGCCCCAAAAATGCCCATTATGTATGGTCTCCCTAAGGTGCACAAAAGCACAGGCTTACCAGCCATGCGACCGATAATATCAGGCATAGGCTCTATGTCAGAACACCTATGTGAATGGGTAGACTCTTTATTGCAACCCATGGTAAGAAAAATGCCAGGATTTATCAAAGATTCGAGAGAAATTCTAAGAATATTTAAAAATCGAAAATGGGAAAAAAATCACGTTTGGTTAAGTTGTGACGTAGTCTCATTATACACAAGTATACCTCATGATATAGCCATGAGAGCGCTAGAATTTCATTTAAAAGACTATGGTCAATACTCTCAGAATCTAATAGATTATTTATTAAAAATAATATTTTTCCTAATGAAACACAACATTTTTTCATTTGATGGTGAAGTGTATGCTCAAAAGTCGGGAGTTCCAATGGGGGCAAAGTACTCGCCGTCTCTGGCTAATTTGACAATGGCATACTGGGAACAGGAATTCATTTATTCTGCTGAAAATCCATTTGTTGACCACATCTCCTGGTATGGCAGATACATAGATGACACCCTCATTATTTGGGGGGGTGATGTGTCTGCCATACCGGGATTTGTGGAATACATCAATTCCAATAAATTTGGGATAAAATTTACATATGTTCAAGATGATAAATCCATCTCCTTATTAGATCTAGAATTGAGTGGTATTGTCGGTGAAGAAATTACCAGTCGAACTCATATAAAACCAATTAGTGGCAATACAATTTTACACGCCGAAAGTAGCCATCCAGCCCACACGATAAAATCTATACCAGTAGGGGAGTTCACTAGGTTAAAAAGAAACTGTAGCAAAGAAGAGGATAAATTGAAAGAATTCCATGAAACAAAAAAGAAATTCAAAGCTAGAAATTATCCGAACTGGACAATAAATAGAGCTATCAATATACACTCACTGGCCACTTTATTAGGTACACCTGTCCAACTTCTTGTTAACACTTAATTTCTAATCAGCCAATCACATGGCGGCAACTCAGTGCATTTAGGCATGTAGACATGGTCAAGACAATCTCCTGCAGTTCAAACCGAGCATCAGTATGGGGAAGAAAGGTGATTTGAGTGCCTTTGAACGTGGCATGGTTGTTGGTGCCAGAAGGGCTGGTCTGAGTATTTCAGAAACTGCTGATCTACTGGGATTTTCACGCACAACCATCTCTAGGGTTTACAGAGAATGGTCCGAAAAAGAAAAAAAATCCAGTGAGCGGCAGTTCTGTGGGCGGAAATGCCTTGTTGATGCCAGAGGTCAGAGGAGAATGGGCAGACTGGTTCGAGCTGATAGAAAGGCAACAGTGACTCAAATCGCCACCCGTTACAACCAAGGTAGGCCTAAGAGCATCTCTGAACGCACAGTGCGTCGAACTTTGAGGCAGATGGGCTACAGCAGCAGAAGACCACACCGGGTACCACTCCTTTCAGCTAAGAACAGGAAACTGAGGCTACAATTTGTACAAGCTCATCGAAATTGGACAGTAGAAGATTGGAAAAACGTTGCCTGGTCTGATGAGTCTCGATTTCTGCTGCGACATTCGGATGGTAGGGTCAGAATTTGGCGTAAACAACATGAAAGCATGGATCCATCCTGCCTTGTATGGAGCATCTTTGGGATGTGCAGCCGACAAATCTGCGGCAACTGTGTGATGCCATCATGTCAATATGGACCAAAATCTCTGAGGAATGCTTCCAGCACCTTGTTGAATCTATGCCACGAAGAATTGAGGCAGTTCTGAAGGCAAAAGGGGTCCAACCCGTTACTAGCATGGTGTACCTAATAAAGTGGCCGGTGAGTGTATATGGCGTCGTTATGTGAGAAGTATATGGCGGTACTATGTGATGTATATGGCGGTATTATGTTTGATATATATGGCAGTATTATGTGTGATCTATATGGCGATATGTGAGAACACTGGTGGTATTATGTGAGATCTATATGACGGTATTATGTGGGAAGTATATTGCGGTATTGTGTGCTCTGTATTATGTGCGCTCTATATGTCGGTATTATGTGTGCTCTATATGGCAGTATTATGTGTGCTCTATATGGCGGTATTGTGTGCTCTATATGGCGGTATTGTGTGCTCTATATGGCGGTATTATGTGTGCTCTATATGGCGGTATTATGTGTGCTCTATATGGCGGTATTATGTGAGATCTATATGGCGGTATGCTCTATATGGCGGTATTATGTGTGCTCTATATGTCGGTATTATGTGTGCTCTATATGGCGGTATTATGTGAGAACACTCTGGCGTCGTTATTTGCGATCTATATGATGGTATTATGTGAGAACTATAGGACAGTATTATGTGTGCTCTATATGGCGGTATTATGAGTGATCTATATGGCAGTATTATGTGAGAACACTATGGAAGTATTATCTGAAGAAAGGGGACCCAATCTAGGGTGGTTCCGGTTGAGCAGCTGCACGCGGGTCTGGGGTAATAGAGGGGCAGCATGACCTCCAGTTAGGTGCAGTGAGGGGAGGGCTGGTGAGGCAGCTGAAGAGAGGGGTCTCATGTTTATCGTTACTATATGGCTACATTTCCTTCCCAGCATCACCCCGGACTGCGCCTGTCACCTCGCTTTCACACATCGCCAGGACAGGATCTGAGGAGGGGAATGGGGTCTTTGCATGCAAAGTCTGGATCAGAACAGGCCATCAATCAGCAGAAATGTTTCCTGGATTTCTGAGGAGACGGTCCATCCATGTGTATAAAAGACAGCGCTCTATGTACAATCCCTGGCTGCTCTGCGCACCAAACAGGGTGCCCCCCATAGACCAGCACACTGCTCTCCTGAAATACTCTGTGCTGCTGTCACCCTGCTCCCTCCACCATATATCTCCCAGAATCCTTGCTGCCTGCCATCTTCGGTGACTGTCTACTTGTCAGTATAACTTTGCAGTCACCAACAAAATGGCTGCACACTGTGTTCCTGAATCCTCTCATCCCCTAGCAAACACCAGAAGGGGAGGAGAGGAGACATCACACACGTCAGCAGACTCAGCCCATAATTACTGCAGTGCAGTAATGTGAGCTAGTTGTACACCAGGTTTTTGTCAAATTTCATTAGCTGCTCCCCCTAGTGTTTAAAAGTGGAAATGCCAAACCTTTTAAAATTATTTTTCATATTTTACTAAATTAAAAACAAATGATAATATTTTTTAAGAAAATGTAAACATTAATTCTTTACATTTTTTTCAATCGCTGGAAATTTTTTTTTTTTGATGGCACCTTCCCTTTAAGAAAGTCCTTACTGAGAGCTGGAAGAGCCGGGAAAAATATGTAGACAATTCTCTTATCAAGCTGAGACTGAAGTTTATTCAGAGATTTCGCAGCAGGACAGCACATGGATAGTCATTGAAATAAAGCATGTGAGCACGAACTGAAGTCTAGACAGACAAACTAACGCTGGGACATCTGACGATGGTCTGGCCTTATCATGGCCATGATGTGGCATGGCTGCAGAATGGCGATGGAATGGCCCCGAACAACAGTAACAGGGGCTTTTTATACATGATACAGACAAAGAAAGCTGCACCTTGCAGCAAAAGGCGTATACATGATAACATCATACTGCATAGAAAAACACATATTCATGGATGAAGCATAAAATTGTTACATGTAATGACTTTGAGGCTCTTTACACCCAACTCCATTAGAACTCGTAAATCTCCATGTTCCTCTTAGTAACTGTCATTGTTCACTTAATACACTTATTTATTATCATATGTTTACCCTTTTTCTATTTTAGGGAATATAGGGGGTGCTCCCGGGTAATACGAGGTGGTGCTCCAAGGTATTAGTTAGCAATGAATAACAAAAAAAGCTTGGGCACTCAAATGAAAATGTATTGTCCAATGTAGACCAATGAGGCAAATGCCACCACCATACAACAAAGAAAAAATGCAGGATGACCCGATTGAAAGATAGATTAACTTTCCCAACCACGAGGCTCACTCTGGCACTCGTGGTCGGTGCCCCCACACCATTCAGGCATGATAGGAGACTAGGTCCCATTACCTTGGACCCCCTTCTACAGCAGATTCAGCTTGAGAAAGGCATGTCCGTGCCGAAACGTTGCAAAAGTTAATCTGTCTTTCAGTCGGGTCATCCTGTATTTTTTCTTTGTTGTATGGTGGAGGCATTTGCCTCATTGGTCTACATTGGACAATAAATTTTCATTGGAGTGCCCAAGCTTTTTTGTTATTCATTACCCTTTTTCTATTCTCATGGCCCTGCAGCTGCTCCAATTAACCTGTGTGCATGTCCACTATACCTGCTAATGGCTATGATCTCATCTTGTGTCTCCAATCTGTCTATGACTTTCAGAAGTACATCTTAGAATTAGTTAGGTTCTAACTTTGCACAAGATGGCTGCTAGAGCCAACATGGCTGTTCAGTATATTATGACTGACCATTCTCTTACACCCCCCCCCTCCCCTGATAACACTCTAGAGAATTATTTCTTCATATTTTTTTTGTGATGTGTATACATTAGAATATCTGCCATTCAGTTATCATAATTAGTTTGCACTGCGTACTCGCCCTACTTACATCATTTAATCTGGATTGATCATACTACAAATGTTCCTGAAGCCAGAAGTTGCCAGGTTATCTCTCAGGAGTATTCCAGATTGTAGGCCTGGAACAGTCAACCAGGATCCCCAGATGTTGTCAAATTTCCAAATAATATTGTTTTGCTTATTTATTAACTAATTAACTGTTGGTGGTTGAGCGTCTGGCCAATGTTGCGCAATACGTTTGCGAGCTTGATAAAAAATGTGTGAAAGACCTACAGCCATCGGGGATTCAAAACTTCCATAATCAGCATCACATCTGCTTCCTATTTTAATGTAGCTGTCAGGGGATGGTCTCCCATGCGAGACTGTGAGAGATTCTGATAGAAGTTTGAAATTAAGCCAGTCATGTATTTTGCCTCCGCTATTGAGTCTAGTAAATATTTATTTCGTATATCCGGTGCCGCAGCGCTAAACTGAGTTAGGCTACGTTCACATTTGCGTTGTGCGCCGCAGCGTCGTCGCAACGCACAACGCAAACAAAAACGCAGTTGCGTTTTGAACAAAAAACGCAGCGTTTTGCGCCGCATGCGCCCCCCCAAAGTCTATACAATGTTTTGCATTTTTTATTGGAAACGCATGCGTCGTACAACGCACCACGACGCAAGTACTTGCGTTGTCTGCGTTGTCAATACAAGTGAATAGGAAAAAAGGCGCATCGACGACGCAAAAACGACGCAAACACGACGCATGCGTTTTTTAAAAAGTCAGCGCCGCAAAAAAAAATGCAACATGTTGCGTTTGCCGCGCCCTGACAGGTGCGCCCTAACGCCGCATGGGGCGTACAACGCACCAAAACGCATGTACATGCGGCGCCATGCGGCCCCAATGTTAAAGATAGGGCCGCACGACGCATGCGTTTTGTTGCGGCGACGACGCTGCGGCGCACAACGCAAATGTGAACGTAGCCTTAGATATGCATGCCTAAGTTGTTGGTATCGAAAGAAGAGCCTGTGAGGCAATCCAAACTATTGTTTAAGCTTGTTAAATCTTTTAAGTGTTCCATTTTCTATTAACTGATCTAAAGTTTAAATTCCCCTTCATTGCCAACCTCTGAAACCAGTAAATTTGTCAAACTCCACCAGTCATTGATTTTGCCACATTGGGGTAAAATTAGAAAATTCCTTTATCCCCAACAGTCTCTTGCCCCATCTCACACCTTGTACATCATTGCTAAGGTCAGTCTCAACGTTTTGACGCCCTAAATCGACTGGGGAGCGTAAAATTGGGCGCTGCGGCAAACGGAGCGTATCCGCACTTTTTTTTTTCCGACCGTGCCAGTAAAAAATAAAGTTTATGTTTTGATGCCGTAAATCACCTAATGAGCATAAAAATGGGTCCTTTGGTGAACGTGAGCTTATCCGCACATATGATTACTGCGGCGGTAACCTCTGACACTCAATGGGTTTTCTGCACATCTGTGACCCACACCCCCTCCCCCCTGACACTGAGAGATCTGGGGGCGTGTCCGGTGTGTTTTACATAAAAAACACATGCGTTTTTTTTTTTATAACCGCATGTGTTTTTTGTGGGAAAATCTGAGGAATCCTTAGCTGATGCTTAAGCACACATTTAAATTCTGGTGCGATAAAAAAGACCCCAAAAAATGGGGTCAGAGTCACTTTTTCATCACAGATCGGATTTTAAGTGTGTGTGTGTTAGCATCAGGGCACCCTCCGGAGGTTGATTGTCCAAAAAAAATTACTTAAAAAGAGGCTCAAATGACTTAAAACGGGGACGTGAAATACGGGGGGCGAGGTTAGTATGTTTTGCAGCTTGGCGGCTTGTCACTCATCCCCCTGTGCTCTGCTCTGTTTCGCCGGAGGGCAGGGTCAGTGTGCTATGGCAGCCACTTCATCTCCCTGGCTGTGTGTAACATGGCAGAATGGAGGGCAAGGGGCGGCAAGATGTGACGCGGCCGGGCAGCCCCCTGTGCTCTTCGGTGTCAGGCCAGTGGGGGGGGAGGTCAGTGTACTATGCAGCCAAGAATGTGTTCATCTTCCAGGCCGTGTGTAACATGGTACAATGGAGGGGGAGGGGGGGTGACACGGCCAGGCTGCTTGTTACTCATCCCCTGTAGTGAAGGGTTGGATGGCAGGTGGGCGGGGTCAGTGCGCTATGTGACCGAGAACCAGTTCATTTCCCCGGCTGTCTAACATGGTAGAATGAAGCGGGAGAGGGGCGGCTGGGCTCTGTGTGTGACGTATGTTCAGGCCCACCCCCCCGGTTCCTGGCCTGACTGTAGGAAGCATGAAGTCACCGCACAGCCCAGAGCGTGCAATTTGAACTTGAATGAATGTGTCGCATTGATTTATGTCTTTTTACATCAATTAAGGAATTTGCTCCTCACACCATATGGGGGCATCACAACACAGAACCAGACCCCAATCACAGGACAATAAAACTTTCACACTCCTTATCTATGAACTGTTCCAATATTTATGGCCACAACTCTCTATCCCTCTCCCATAATGATAGTTCTCCTTCACGTCACTTTTCTTATCTATTTCATTATTTCTGTGCTGTGTTGTGTATAAATATGTGATTCTTCAGATTTTATTATACTGAGCCTGATGAAGAGACCGGAGGGGAAGAAGGTGGACCCAGGGAACTATAGGCTGGTGAGTCTGACATCTATACCAGGAAAAATCTTTGAACAAATTATTAAACAACATGTAAGTAAGTACCTGGATAAGAATGAAGTGATTAAACAGAGTCAGCATGGGTTTGTAACTAATAAGTCACGTCAGACTAACTTAATTTCCTTCTATGACAGAATCACTGACTGGGTGGATCAGGGAAATGCTGTAGATGTAGTATATCTTGACTTCAGCAAAGCATTTGACAAAGTATCTCACACAATCCTTATTGAAAAAATGACTAATTATGGAATGGACGAGGCAACTGTTAGGTGGATTCATAACTGGCTTAGTGATCGGACCCAAAGAGTGGTTGTAAATGGCTGCAAATGCAGTTGGAAAAATGTTTCAAGTGGGGTAACACAGGGCTCTGTCCTGGGCTTTGTATTGTTCAACATCTTTATCAATGATTTAGATGAAAGAATTGAGGGCAAACTGATTAAATTTGCTGATGACACAAAGCTAGGAGGGATAGCTAATACTAGAGAAGAGAGAGGATTCAAAAATATATAAATAAACTGGAGCAGTGGGCAGCAACTAACAGAATGGTTTTTAACAGGGAAAATGCAAACATCTGTACATCTGGGCAATAAAAATGAAAAAAACATACAGAATGGGAGGAATAGGGCTAAGCAACAGCACATGTGAAAAACACTTGGGAATATTAATAGATCACAGACTAAACATGAGTCACCAGTGTGATGCAGCAGCAAAAAAGGCAGCAAAAAAGGTAGATACAATCCTGGGATGTATTAACAGAAGCAAACAGTCTAGATCACGTGAAGTCATTATTGCCCTCTACTCCTGTCAGATCTCATCTGGAATACTGTATCCAGTTTTGGGCACCACATTTTAAAAAAAGACCTCAACAAACTGGAGCTAGTTCAAAGAAGAGCGACCAGAATGGTGACTGGTCTGCAAACCAAGTCCTATGAGGAACATTTACAGAATTTGGGAATGTTTAGCTTGCAAAAAAGAAGACTGAGAGAAGACTTAATAGCTGTCTACAAATATCTCAAGGGCTGTCACATTGTAGAAGGATCATCTTTATTCTCATTTGCACAAGGAAAGACTAGAAGCAATGGGATGAAACTGAATGGAAGGAGACAGATTAGATATTAGAAAAAACTTTTTGACAGTTAGGGTGATCAATGAGTGGAACAGGCTGCCACGAGAGGTGGTGAGTCTTCAAACAGAGGCTGGACCGTCATCTGTTTGGGATGATTTAGTGAATCCTGCTTTGAGCAGGGGGTTGGACCAGATGACCCAGGAGGTCCCTTCGAACTCTACCATTCTATGATTCTGTGATACTAGTCTCGAAAGCTTGCAAATTGTTACCATCTTTTCAGTTAGCCACTAAAAGGTATCAACCACTGAGGACTCTCGATTCTAAATATTTTTCTATCTACTGGCTAACAAGGAACAAAGATATATATCTTTCCTGTATCTAGGTGCCAGTACAAACACTTCAACCGTAAAATAGCAGCCTTATTATAGAAAAAAATAACAATAACAATATTATAACTGTTAACTGTTCCTTTGCCTACACACAAAACTAATATATAAAGTATATATGCAGCGCCCCAGAGTCCTGGTCGTTGCAGTACTGTGGCTCCGCCACTATGGGGAGCTATGGTGCGTCTGACGGCACTGAAGGAGTTCATCTGACGAGGTATCACAGACACCAATACATTTCACAGCTGGGCCTCCGGGGGGAGCTAAGGGTTCTATTCATTAGGCCACTCCCCACCATAGTGGGTAAACTGGGGGTCAGGCAGGAAGTTAGATCAGAAAGCTGACTGGGTTGGAACCAGGCAACCCCTTGTGGCAGAGGGTGTTGTGGGGGAAGATACAGTAGGGTCTCTGTCAGGGGTGGGATCCTGACAGAGGCTTGGCAACTTGAACGAACGTAACGGGACCGCGCCTGCTCCGGGTAGCGGCGGTGCCCAAGGATGGACTAGAAGCGAGATAGATTGTGCTGAGTGAGAAACGAGATCAAGCAAAAGGAGTATACCAGTAGGGGTCGTGCTGTAAGACCGGAGCAACACCCTACTGAGGCGCACTACCGGTGGCCGGAACGCCGAGGGAGTATTATAACATTCAGCTTCAAGCAATACTCTAAACAGCGGCAGGACAGTCAGTCTAAGGCGGGCTGTCTAACTTAAATCACCTATGCAGTCTTGGGGGGCAACTTGTGGAGAGGGGCGACTCTAGGGTCCCGGAAGAGCTCCGAGCCTACCCGTCATACGGGTGCCGTCCCAACCAGAACAACAGGGAGGGACGGAGGATTAGAAGAACATCATTTAATCGAGTTGTGAGGGAACTTAAGAAACAGACACAACGGTTGTGGGGACTTTCCGTAAGCACAGCAGGGAAGGACCGCAACACATAGCGCTAGAAGGAAGGCACAGATTTCCACCTGTGAAGAGAACTCTGGAGGTGCCATCAGACCAGCCGGACTTGCGCAGCCTGGTGAACCATATTCTGGACTGTGGACTCAGAGATCTTCAGTAAAGAGGTAAAGAGACTGCAACCTGGTGTCCTCGTTATTTACTGCACCGCACCACCACTACCATCATCCACTCCTAGTAATCCCCTGTGCGCCCCACGGCAGGGTCACGGACCGGGGCCTAGCCGCCGTGACAACCCCAGAGCAGAGACTCAGAGGCCCGGTACCGGGTACCCCTCGGCCCTGCGGCAGTGGGGGCGCTACAACTTGGCGTCACGAACAGGATCTACTTAAGCCTGAAGAATCAGGTCATGTGTGCCTTGGAACTGTGGTTTATTGTGCTAGGACTGTATTATGTTGCAAAGACTGTGTTACGACATTCCCCGCCAAAACCGCCGCCATTATAACACTATGTGGTGCGCAGGGAGCATGGGGCGTGTCATCGTGGGCGTAGCTTGGAAGAGTGGCGTGAAGATGGAGCCCGCCCCTCACCGATATTACTATGTCCAGAGAATATGCCCATCAAGGAGAAGGGCCCGCCTCCTAGTGTGGGATGGTGGAGGAGAGAAAGGCCGCCCTCCGGACGGGGAGGGGCAAGAACTTCTGGAGGCCACGAGGCAGAATCCGATTGGCGGCATGGAGCGCGGAAGTCACCCCGGAGAGGGAGAGAAGACCCGTGCCAGGTTCTGCCAATGGGAGCCGACGGAGTCCTTACCAGGCTGCAATCAGGAAATCCTCGGGGCGGAAGTGGAGGAGCTGTGCCGGCAGTTCCGGAGTCTGTGCCAGCGAGCAACCACCCCTGGCGAGGAGCCGCACCCGTGCCAGGCATCGATCCCGCAGCCGACAACGGAGGAGACCGGCCCCGGAGATGCGTCGGAAGCAGGTAACCGCGCCGATTCCGGCGTGGCGATTGAAGAGCCCTTGCTGGTGGACGTAGACTCACCCCCACCACGACCACCCGGGCGGGTGTGTAGTCACCTCGAATGCGAGAGGCCCTGGGAAACTCTGCAGACGGCCGATAGCCCCCTAAGACCCATCAAACTACCCACGCAGCTCCCGGGGGAATGGGTAACCTTCAAATGGACCCGCGCGGCCACTACCAATCTGATGGGGTTTCCAGGAGATGCCCAGGAGGAAGGGGAGAGTATTGAGGTCATCCATCAGAAGGAATACCGCCAGCAGCTGCGCCAGCAAGAAGAAGAGTGGGCCCGCAAGAAGGCGCTCCGGCGTCAGGCTGAGCGAGAGAAGGACCTTCGGATTAAAACCCAAGTCAGGCAGGTTGCTGAGGAGAACTGGGGCCCGCAGCGCCATGGCGTGGTCAACACCTTCCGGCTGCAGGGAGGTTGGGGCTTCATCAAGGAGCCCGGTCTTGCATTGGAAGTGTTTGTGAACCGGCGGGATGTAGAGGCGCACCTCATCGATGGACACCCAGGCCGGGATCTTTACCCAGGAGACCGGGTTCGGTACACCCGCCACTGGGGAGACAAGGGGTGGTACGCCCTGCACGTGTCCAAATACAAGCCAGAAGTGACAGTACCACCCTCTGATGACTCCTCGAAACCAGTGGTCATTGCCCCAATCTCCCTGTGTGCCAAATGCTTGCGGACCATCACTCCAAGGAGAACCGTGAGTACCCAGACCCCTATCCAGGGTGCAGATGCCCTTTATGTGGTGGCGGGAGGAGGCCGGTACTCACGGAAGCCACCCCCAGACTTGGAGAAATAAACCTCGATACACTGAGCAATGTAAATAGTTGTTGTTTTACCGTTCTCCTATGTTGCTGTTAATACCCGTTTAGGGTAAACTCTTAAGGGGATCCTTCTGTGGACCTGGGATCCCTATTGTTTTGTTTTTGTTTGATTTTTCTAAAGTTTTATTTGCACAAGTTTCTAGAACTGCTGAAATCATGAACAGTGCATGATCCGAACTTCTTGTACATAGTTTGCACCTTATTAAAGGCGCTCCCTACTGGTTTTACTTAAAGAAGGACTCTTTGTGAAGATACCACACTGGAACCTTTGCTTAGTATGGACTGGTAGCTTAAGAAGGCGTGCTACCTCATAAAGACTTGGTCCCCTCTTAAAGGGGATGTTCATTTGTTGCGCTTAAACCGTGATATTGCTTTAAGATTGGAAGCAATAATGTCTTGACCAAAGAAAGTGATGATAATGTTTACATGAGAAAGTTATATGTATTTAATTAGTTAAATGTGAAGAAATACTGATGATGTGCTCTGAGAAGTAAAAGGTGAAAGATAAAAGAAGGATGCAGTGGACCCGTAGGGATAGACGTGGTGTCCAGCATGCATGAAAGAAAGAAAGATAATGAGAAGGCTTAGGCTTAATGTTCAAAAGAAAATGTTTTGATAATGATAATAGATAGTTAGGATAGAAGGTAAACCCTGAGTCCTGATAGGAGTCATGTCGAGATGGCTCAGTGCTCTTAAACTGAAAGAAATGGTATGTTCTATACTGTGTATAGTAGCTGAAAAGGCAGTAGGCCCTGGCTGAACGGGGCGGTCCTGTAACCGAAAGGAGAGGCAGTAGGTCTGGTGCCGATAGGACAGGCGGTCCTGCAGATTTAAAGAAGGAGAATGAGAAAGTTAAATTACCTTATAATGTGATTATAGGAAGGTCTTTAGTGGATAAAGAGTGTATGTCCTTAAAGGCGATGTTAAATTATTGTTCAACGATTTTGCACTAAGTAGAATACCCGGTTGGGTAACAGGAGTTATTTATAGCCTGTAATTTATAATGTTAACCATGTTTGTAACGTTCAAGTGTCCTTACCTCCCATAAAGGGAAGCCTGTTCAAGTATACTTATTGTTATTGCACTCAACAAAACTGTATGTCTTTTTGCTAACTTGTATTGTTGTTTTCTTCCCAGTCCCGGAGTACTGTGTTTAACCAGGGGGGAGTGCAGCACCCCAGAGTCCTGGTCGTTGCAGTACTGTGGCTCCGCCACTATGGGGAGCTATGGTGCGTCTGACGGCACTGAAGGAGTTCATCTGATCAGGTATCACAGACACCAATACATTTCACAGCTGGGCCTCCGGGGGGAGCTAAGGGTTCTATTCATTAGGCCACTCCCCACCATAGTGGGTAAACTGGGGGTCAGGCAGGAAGTTAGATCAGAAAGCTGACTGGGTTGGAACCAGGCAACCCCTTGTGGCAGAGGGTGTTGTGGGGGAAGATACAGTAGGGTCTCTGTCAGGGGTGGGATCCTGACAGAGGCTTGGCAACTTGAACGAACGTAACGGGACCGCGCCTGCTCCGGGTAGCGGCGGTGCCCAAGGAAGGACTAGAAGCGAGATAGATTGTGCTGAGTGAGAAACGAGATCAAGCAAAAGGAGTATACCAGTAGGGGTCGTGCTGTAAGACCGGAGCAACACCCTACTGAGGCGCACTACCGGTGGCCGGAACGCCGAGGGAGTATTATAACATTCAGCTTCAAGCAATACTCTAAACAGCGGCAGGACAGTCAGTCTAAGGCGGGCTGTCTAACTTAAATCACCTATGCAGTCTTGGGGGGCAACTTGTGGAGAGGGGCGACTCTAGGGTCCCGGAAGAGCTCCGAGCCTACCCGTCATACGGGTGCCGTCCCAACCAGAACAACAGGGAGGGACGGAGGATTAGAAGAACATCATTTAATCGAGTTGTGAGGGAACTTAAGAAACAGACACAACGGTTGTGGGGACTTTCCGTAAGCACAGCAGGGAAGGACCGCAACACATAGCGCTAGAAGGAAGGCACAGATTTCCACCTGTGAAGAGAACTCTGGAGGTGCCATCAGACCAGCCGGACTTGCGCAGCCTGGTGAACCATATTCTGGACTGTGGACTCAGAGATCTTCAGTAAAGAGGTAAAGAGACTGCAACCTGGTGTCCTCGTTATTTACTGCACCGCACCACCACTACCATCATCCACTCCTAGTAATCCCCTGTGCGCCCCACGGCAGGGTCACGGACCGGGGCCTAGCCGCCGTGACAACCCCAGAGCAGAGACTCAGAGGCCCGGTACCGGGTACCCCTCGGCCCTGCGGCAGTGGGGGCGCTACAACTTGGCGTCACGAACAGGATCTACTTAAGCCTGAAGAATCAGGTCATGTGTGCCTTGGAACTGTGGTTTATTGTGCTAGGACTGTATTATGTTGCAAAGACTGTGTTACGACATTCCCCGCCAAAACCGCCGCCATTATAACACTATGTGGTGCGCAGGGAGCATGGGGCGTGTCATCGTGGGCGTAGCTTGGAAGAGTGGCGTGAAGATGGAGCCCGCCCCTCACCGATATTACTATGTCCAGAGAATATGCCCATCAAGGAGAAGGGCCCGCCTCCTAGTGTGGGATGGTGGAGGAGAGAAAGGCCGCCCTCCGGACGGGGAGGGGCAAGAACTTCTGGAGGCCACGAGGCAGAATCCGATTGGCGGCATGGAGCGCGGAAGTCACCCCGGAGAGGGAGAGAAGACCCGTGCCAGGTTCTGCCAATGGGAGCCGACGGAGTCCTTACCAGGCTGCAATCAGGAAATCCTCGGGGCGGAAGTGGAGGAGCTGTGCCGGCAGTTCCGGAGTCTGTGCCAGCGAGCAACCACCCCTGGCGAGGAGCCGCACCCGTGCCAGGCATCGATCCCGCAGCCGACAACGGAGGAGACCGGCCCCGGAGATGCGTCGGAAGCAGGTAACCGCGCCGATTCCGGCGTGGCGATTGAAGAGCCCTTGCTGGTGGACGTAGACTCACCCCCACCACGACCACCCGGGCGGGTGTGTAGTCACCTCGAATGCGAGAGGCCCTGGGAAACTCTGCAGACGGCCGATAGCCCCCTAAGAGCTAGAAGGAAGGCACAGATTTCCACCTGTGAAGAGAACTCTGGAGGTGCCATCAGACCGGCCGGACTTGCGCAGCCTGGTGAACCGTATTCTGGACTGTGGACTCAGAGATCTTCAGTAAAGAGGTAAAGAGACTGCAACCTGGTGTCCTCGTTATTTACTGCACCGCACCACCACTACCATCATCCACTCCTAGTAATCCCCTGTGCGCCCCACGGCAGGGTCACGGACCGGGGCCTAGCCGCCGTGACAACCCCAGAGCAGAGACTCAGAGGCCCGGTACCGGGTACCCCTCGGCCCTGCGGCAGTGGGGGCGCTACATATACACACAAAGAACAGTGGATCAGATGCATGACTAGAGCCCACGTAAAATATTACGTGTCAAGCCATGGACAATCCCCCCTTCTCCAAAATCGTTTCTTCAGATTCCTTAATCAAAAAACAGTTCTGTCCCTGGTAGTGTTGAGCATTCCGATGCTGCAAGTATCGGGTATCGGCCGATACTTGCTGTATCGGAATTCCGATACCGGGATTCCGATACTCTTGTGGTATCGGGTATCGGGTATCGCAACAACATTAATGTTAAAATGTGTAAAAGAGAGAATTAAAATAAAAAATATCGCTATACTCACCTGTCCGACGCAGCCGGGACTTCAGCGAGGGAACCGGCAGCGTTGTTTGTTTAAAATTCGCGCTATTACTTGGTTACGTGAATTCCCGGCTTGTGATTGGTCAGGTCGGCCACGTTGCCGGGACGCGGACCAATCACAGCAAGCCGTGACGAAATTACGTCACAGCTTGCTGTGATTGGTCCGCGTCCCGGCAATATGGCCGCCCTGACCAATCACAAGCCGTGACGTCACGGGAGGCTGGACACGCGCCCATTTTAAAATGAGCGCGTCCAGCCTCCCGGCTTGTGATTGGTTGACCGCGGCGCAACCAATCACAAGCCGTGACGTCACGGGAGGCTGGACACGCGCCCATTTTAAAATGAGCGCGTCCAGCCTCCCGGCTTGTGATTGGTTGACCGCGGCGCAACCAATCACAAGCCGTGACGTCACGGGAGGCTGGACACGCGCCCATTTTAAAATGAGCGCGTCCAGCCTCCCGGCTTGTGATTGGTTGACCGCGGCGCAACCAATCACAAGCCGTGACGTCACGGGAGGCTGGACACGCGCCCATTTTAAAATGAGCGCGTGTCCAGCCTCCCGTGACGTCACGGCTTGTGATTGGTCAGGGCGGCCATATTGCCGGGACGCGGACCAATCACAGCAAGCCGTGACGTAATTTCGTCACGGCTTGCTGTGATTGGTCCGCGTCCCGGCAACATGGCCGACCTGACCAATCACAAGCCGGGAATTCACGTAACCAAGTAATAGCGCGAATTTTAAACAAACAACGCTGCCGGTTCCCTCGCTGAAGTCCCGGCTGCGTCGGACAGGTGAGTATAGCGATATTTTTTATTTTAATTCTTTCTTTTACACATTTATATGGTTCCCAGGGCCTGAAGGAGAGTTTCCTCTCCTTCAGACCCTGGGAACCATCAGGAATACCGTCCGATACATGAGTCCCATTGACTTGTATTGGTATCGGGTATCGGTATCGGATTGGATCCGATACTTTGCCGGTATCGGCCGATACTTTCCGATACGAATACTTTCAAGTATCGGACGGTATCGCTCAACACTAGTCCCTGGCTTCAGATCTCTCTTGGCAAAAAAGAGAATTGTTGGGGTTTCTCCATCTCCACAATCCAGAACCTTTGGCTTGAGATTGTCAACTATCCCCAAATGATTTATCATCCGTCCAAAAGTGGACGGCATGTCTGGGTGGCAATCACAAGGCACATTGGTGGCATTAATGCAGAATTTTTGTCCTTTATGTTCAAAAAAGTAGATATATGACATTCCTGTCAGTGATCTCTCCAATTCTTCCCCTTTTTTAGAGCTCATGAGTTTTCCATGATAATCACAGACCACCTCTCCCTTTTTAAAAGCATGGGTGGTCTTCACGGTATGCCCGCCTTTGCTGCTGTCCTCTATTATAACTAGTCCTTTCCATTTCTGAGTCCTCACAAGAGCTTTGATCTCCTCTGGAAAGTCGTTTGGCTTCCTCTGCATGGGTGGCTTCCAAGCACGCGTCACTTCTACTATGGTTGGTATATTTGTATTCCATCCCTGTCCTTTCACATAATTTGACAATTGTTTTCTGCTGGGGGATTTCCTGAAAGATTCTAAATACAAAAAAAAATAAATTAGAATAATCAGCAGACATACCGTATTATCCGCTTTATAAGACGCACCCCAAATTATCCTGGCATATATGTCCCCCATCCTGGTATATATGTCCCCCATCCTGGTATATATGTTCCCCATCCTGGTATATATGTCCCCCATCCTGGTATATATGTCCCCCATCCTTGTATATATGTCTGCTATCCTGGTATATATGTCCTCCGTCCTGGTATATATGTTCTCCATCCTGGTATATATGTCTGCTATCCTGGTATATATGTCTACTATTCTGGTATATATGTCCCCCATCCTTGTATATATGTCTACTATCATGGTATATATGTTCTCCATCCTGGTATATATGTCTACAATCCTGGTATGTATGTTCCCCATCCTGATATATATGTCCCCCATCCTGGTATATATGTTCTCCATCCTGGTATATATGTTCCCCATCCTGGTATACATGTTCTTCCTCCTGGTATATATATATGTCTACAATCCTGGCATATATGTTCTCCATCCTGGTATATATGTTCCCCATCCTGGTATTCTTCCTCCTGGTATATATATATGTCTACAATCCTAGTATATATGCTCTCTCTCCTAGTACATATGTCCCCATCCTGGTATATATGTTCTCCATCCTTGTATATATGTCCCCCATCCTGGTATATATGTTCTCCATCCTGGTATATATGTTCTCCATCCTTGTATATATGTCCCCCATCCTGGTATATATGTCTGCTATCCTGGTATATGTGTTCTCCATCCTGGTATATATGTTCTCCATCTTTGTATATATGTCCCCCATCCTGGTATATATGTCTCCCATTCTGATATATACCAGGATGGGGGACATATATATCAGAATGGGAGACATATATACCAGGATGGGGGACATATATACAAGGATGGAGAACATATATACCAGGATAGCAGACATAAATACCAGGATGGGGGACATATATACCAGGATGGGGAACATATATATGTCCCCATCCTGGTATATATGTCTATATTCTTGTATATATGGTATATACATTCTCTTGTGTTCAGACTGGCAGAAAATGGCCGCGGAGGCGGTGCATGCGCAGGCTGCGACCCACGGCCATTTTGTTAAAGTCTGGACACAGCAAGTGTTGCCCCTTGGCAATGTATGCTGGGATATGGATAATGGCGGCGCCCACTGGAAAGTGCCGCAAAGCCCCCCCATGGACTCGTGAAGCCACCGCATGCACCCCCGCAACACCCCACGTTATAATCTGAATTTAAAAAAATTAATCTTAAGACGCACCCCCATTTTACCCCCAGTATGGGGGAAACAAAAGTGCGTCTTACAATCTGAAAAATATGGTGATTTCAGTAAGCACAGGCCTGGAACACTGTGCCATCTACTGCACATAGATTAGAAATGAAAAGAAAGGGAAAAAGCCTTAAACTTACCAGCAGCATCTTCTACTCTTAATCTTTTCTGAATACCGATCCATTTATTTAGCAGAAACTTTGCATGTTTCAGGTTTACTTGTTTACATAGCTTCATCGATGGTGGTGAAGTATTGATCCCTACAGGGCACCTATCCATCAGCCTCTGGTACAAGAACTGGCGCGGACCCTCACTTTCCTCGCTGCCTCTCTCCCTCGTCACTTTGGCACTCTCTGCTCGGACCTTCGCCGCTGGTCCTCATCCTCTTGGTGACATTTCTGTGAAGTGAAAATGAGGTTAGGTGAAGGGGTTTTCAAGGACTTTTATCATTGACCTATTTGAATGCCTCTGTCTTGACATTAGCATATGGTGTATATTCTGAATGAGCATGGTGGAAACGTCACGGAAATTACTGGAATGAGCAAGGCCATTGAGCTCAAATCTGATACTATGGGAGGTAGTTGGTATTTGGTTAGTGCTCTTACCCAGATGTTTCTCCTTCCTCGTTTTCCTTCATTTTCATCAATTTTTTCATCCCCTCAACCAAATCTGGGGTGAAAATCTGGTCCTTAAGGTCCCCATAATATACATAGTTATCCGTTAAGGATCTACTGTCCTGTGACATCTCATCTGCCCAATGCTCATACGCAGACGTTGCCATCTTCCATGTCACAAGGGGCAGGTTGAACCTGAGAAGACAGAAATGGTCAGTATGGGTAAAGGCCCCTTTACATGCAGAGATGGAGATCTCTGGTTGTAGAGAAATCATGAACATACCGTTCCTAATGTACATGACCACAAACCTGCCACCGATTGTCCACAATTTTGCTGCACTCGCCGATCTGCCAAACACTCCTTGAACAATTGTCTGTTTTTATAGGGCCTCTAAGACTATATTGAAAATGTGTCCATGTATTCGAAAATAAAAATGAGTTGCCTGGAGCCACGAAGCACAGAACATCTTTACCTGAGCAATTTAAGACGCCAAAACTGTGCTCAGATTGGTTTCTATGGGCAACATAGACAATAGTGTTTTTTTTTCCTCCTTTGCCTTATTTTCAAAAATAAGACCCTTCCACTTACTTGTTATGGAAGCGCTCCAGGTCTTTTGTGGGATTTTTAACTTCCTGGCCAGTTAGAGAAAGAAAAAACTGCTGCACGGTGGTTGATTGCGGTTTCTCAAGTGTTGGCCGTATCTTCTCGAAATACGTGCTAAAAAGCTGTTGGTGAAACATTGGGTTATGGATTTGATTCTTCTATATACTCTCCATGTTCCTCCTAGGATTTCTACCACTTACATGCTCCTCCTCACTGTCCATTATAACTACATCACGTCTTGTGTAAACCGCTGCGTATGATCGTTCATCGTTGTCTTGTACCTGCTTCCTTTGCAGCCATTCTTTTACCTGTAGGATATGAACCAAAGACAATCCATTACATATGACCCAGCGACATATCTGTGAATAACTGGAAGGAGCTTACTGTTAGTTTTTTTGGTACAGATGGTCTACGCCTGTGTCTTAAAATGAGGACTGCCGTGAGGTAGTATCCAACGAGAGCCTTGTCAGTGTCACTAATTATTTGGTCCGACCTTGCCTTCTCAAAGATTGTGGTCACATTTTTTTTAGACGCTTGTAGTATTTTGCAGCATTCTGTGTTTGTGAGTGGCAGGGTACCCAACCTGTACGTGTGATGGAGAGAAACAAAGACAAGTTTTAATAATAATAATAAAAATAATAATCAATATACCTAATTTGGACGTGTCTGTGCACAATGAGTCATCCACAGCTGAACAGTTACTTAGGATCCATAGTTACTACCACTAGCAGCTAACTGCCTGGGCGTAACCATGGATACCTAAGGAGAGAGGCTCTCCCTGGTGGCGAGTTAAGGCATAAGCCTTTTTTGCAACACTGAGGCAACAGTGTGAGGCAACATTGCAAAGATGGATCAAATTGAGTGCGCTGCTGCGCGTAGAGAAGCCAATCGCATACGGATTCATAACCTGCGTCTTAATGAAACAGAAGATGAATGAAATTGCCGAAGAACTGCTGATGCAGCCCGACAGAGGGCGGCCAGAGCAAGAGAAACGAATGAAGTAACTGAACCACAGAGCATCTAATGCTGCACGACAACGAGCAACACACAATGCACAAAGTGATACACATACTTCACAAAAAAGAGAACAAGATAGAATACGTGTTTAAAATGCCAGAGCCTCTCGACGATGGCAAGTTACATTTGCCGCTAGAGGACTTCTCAATCAAATTGATGAGACACGTATTGAAGAGCACTATGCTGGCAATCTGACATTTCGATGTCACTTCTGCCAATCTAAAAATTTCAACGATGAAATGGCGCAGGACAAAACATTCGCTTCCTGCTGCAAGAGAGGGCGCATTCAATTACGTCCCATTCGTATGGATGATCAATTAGTCAAGTTGATGACAGGAGCGCATCAGTACTCCAATAACTTTATGGCTAATATAAGGCAATACAATAGCTCGCTTGCTTTGGCATCAATGAGAGCACAAGTAGCGCCACCTCCTGGGCATGGTCCATACTGTTGTCAAATTCATGGACAAATTTACCACAGAACTGCCGCATTGCATCCCGCTGTGGGTAGTACTCCCAAGTTTGCCCAGATTTATATCTTGGACAGTGAAGAAGCATTAAGTACAAGAAGTCAAGCAAATAAAAAGTGCCTCCCAGCACGGCTATCATCTCTTGGAGAGAAAATGAAAGCAATTAACCCACTCGCAAGAGCCTTCACAATGATGAGGGAATTTGTAAGAGAGGAAGAGAGGATTGCTGGATTAGAAAATCACAATCCACTTGAAATAACAATGTCAATTATAAATGACTACAACGATGACCAGAGGCGCCACAATGCACCAAGGTGCAATGAAGTAGCTATAATTTATCAAAATGCAATGGGTGAACCCCTATTTAATAGGAACATCAGAGTTCACCTCAAAAGTGAAAACCAAACTGTTCAAATCAGCTTTCTTCACAGAAAGTGTGATGCAATGACATATCCACTTCTATTCCCATATGGGGACAGTGGATGGACAATAAATGTGACAACTCCAATTGCCCTAAGTGTGTAACATCAAGGAATTGGTAACATTCATCTACCATCCATACCAGTGGATCAAGATCGACAAGAAAAAAAATCACCCTGTTGCAGTACTATGCATACAGGCTTGCCATTCGTGACGAGTTCAATCCCCTTTTAAATGCTGGGAAGTTGACGCAACAATTTATCGTTGACAGTTACGTCAAAATTGAATCCCACAGGAATGAATATATAAAACAAAATCAAAAGGCATTACGTGTCGACAGTCATGCCGGCGTTATGGATCACATCCATAATGCTGAATTACACCAAGGGCTAAAAGTTGGGACACCAGTAATTTTACCGTTCACTTTCATTGGAAGCCAATCAATGTTGAGATATGTGCTTCAATAAAAAGTGTTAAATAGCTTATCAAATATGTATACAAAGGACATGACTGTGCCAATATCACGTCTGATACATTAAACTGGAATTAACCAGCCATGTACCTAGATTCTTGGTATATAAGCGCCCCTGAGGGCATGCGGAGAAGCAGAAAAAATAAAATGTATGATGCTTCACATACCATTAAAAGGCTTGCTGTTCACCTTGAAAACATGCAGCAAGTGTTTTTCGAAGATGGTAATGTGGATATGGTTATTTCAGACTCAAAAGAATCTACTCTGCAGGCTTATTTTGAGCTAAAGAGAGTTGATGCTTCCGCCCATCAGTATTTGTACAGTGAAATCCCTGAACACTATGTCTGGGATAGAAAAGCTGTACCAGAAGGGCTCAATTTGGGAAAACAATTGCCCGAATGTATACAGTCTCTTTAACAGATGGTGAGCTGTATTACCCAAGACTCCTTTTACTTCACGTAAGAGGAGCAAAGTCTTATTCTGACTTAAAGGGAAGGTGCCATCAAAAACATTTTTTTTCCAGCGATTGAAAAAATGTAAAGAATTAATGTTTACATTTTCTTAAAAAATATTATCATTTGTTTTTAATTTAGTAAAATATGAAAAATAATTTTAAAAGGTTTGGCATTTCCACTTTTAAACACTAGGGGGAGCAGCTAATGAAATTTGACAAAAACCTAGTGTACAACTAGCTCACATTACAGCACTGCAGTAATTATGGGCGGAGTCTGCTGACGTGTGTGATGTTTCCTCTCCTCCCCTTCTGGTGTTTGCTAGGGGATGAGAGGATTCAGGAACACAGTGCGGAGCCATTTTGTTGGTGACTGCAAAGTTATACTGACAAGTAGACAGTCACCGAGGATGGCAGGCAGCAAGGATTCTGGGAGATATATGGTGGAGGGAGCAGGGTGACAGCAGCACAGAGTATTTCAGGAGAGCAGTGTGCTGGTCTATGGGGGGCACCCTGTTTGGTGCGCGGAGCAGCCAGGGATTGTACATAGAGCGCTGTCTTTTATACACATGGATGGACCGTCTCCTCAGAAATCCAGGAAACATTTCTGCTGATTGATGGCCTGTTCTGATCCAGACTTTGCATGCAAAGACCCCATTCCCCTCCTCAGATCCTGTCCTGGCGATGTGTGAAAGCGAGGTGACAGGCGCAGTCCGGGGTGATGCTGGGAAGGAAATGTAGCCATATAGTAATGATAAACATGAGACCCCTCTCTTCAGCTGCCTCACCAGCCCTCCCCTGAAGGCACCTAACTGGAGGTCATGCTGCCCCCTCTATTACCCCAGACCCGCGTGCAGCTGCTCAACCGGAATCACCCTAGATTGGGTCCCCTTTCTGCAGATAATACTTCCATAGTGTTCTCACATAATACCGCCATATAGATCACACATAATACCGCCAGTGTTCTCACATAATACCGCCATATAGAGCACACAATACCGCCGTATAGAGCACACATAATACTGTCCTATAGTTCTCACATAATACCATCATATAGATTGCAAATAATGACGCCATAGTGTTCTCACATAATACCGCCATATAGAGGACACATAATAGTGCCATATAGAGCACACATAATACCGCCATATAGAGCACACATAATACCACCATAGAGAGCATACCGCCATATAGAGCACACATAATACCGCCATATAGAGCACACAATACCGCCATATACTTCACACATAATACCGTCATATAGATCTCACATAATACCACCAGTGTTCTCACATATCGCCATATAGATCACACATAATACCGCCATATACATCACACATAATACCGCCATATACATCACACATAGTACCGCCATATACTTCTCACATAACGACGCCATATAGATCTCACATAATACCGCTATATAGAGCATACCGCCATATAGAGCACACATAATACCGCCATATAGAGCACACATAATGCTGCCATATATTGCACACATAATACCGCCATATAGAGCATACCGCCATATTGAGCACACATAATACAGAGCACACAATACCGCAATATACTTCACACATAATACCGCCATATACTTCACACATAATACCGTCATATAGATCTCACATAATACCGCCATATAGATCACACATAATACCGCCATATAGAGCACACATAATACCGCCATATAGAGAACACATAATACCGCCATATAGAGCACACATAATACCGCCATATAGAGCACACATAATACCGCCATATAGAGCACACATAATACCGCCATATAGAGCACACATAATACCGCCATATAGAGCACACATAATACCGCCATATATAGCACACATAATACCGCCATATAGAGCATACCGCCATATAGAGCACACATAATACCGCCATATAGAGCACACATAATATCTCCATATAGATAACTCATAATACTGCCATATAGAGCACACAATACCGCCGTATAGAGCACACATAATACCGTCATATAGATCTCACATAATACCGCCATATAGATCACACATAATACCGCCATATACATCACACATAATACCGCCATATACATCACACATAGTACCGCCATATACTTCTCACATAACGACGCCATATAGATCTCACATAATACCGCTATATAGAGCATACCGCCATATAGAGCACACATAATACCGCCATATAGAGCACACATAATGCTGCCATATATTGCACACATAATACCGCCATATAGAGCATACCGCCATATTGAGCACACATAATACAGAGCACACAATACCGCAATATACTTCACACATAATACCGCCATATACTTCACACATAATACCGTCATATAGATCTCACATAATACCGCCATATAGATCACACATAATACCGCCATATAGAGCACACATAATACCGCCATATAGAGAACACATAATACCGCCATATAGAGCACACATAATACCGCCATATAGAGCACACATAATACCGCCATATAGAGCACACATAATACCGCCATATAGAGCACACATAATACCGCCATATAGAGCACACATAATACCGCCATATATAGCACACATAATACCGCCATATAGAGCATACCGCCATATAGAGCACACATAATACCGCCATATAGAGCACACATAATATCTCCATATAGATAACTCATAATACTGCCATATAGAGCACACAATACCGCCGTATAGAGCACACATAATACCGTCATATAGATCTCACATAATACCGCCATATAGATCACACATAATACCGCCATATAGAGCACACATAATACCGCCATATAGAGCACACAATACCGCCATACAGAGCACACAATACCGCCATACAGAGCACACAATACCGCCATACAGAGCACACAATACCGCAATATACTTCTCACATAATACCGCCATATAGATCACACATAATACCGCCAGTGTTCTCACATAATACCGCCATATAGAGCACACAATACCGCCGTATAGAGCACACATAATACTGTCCTATAGTTCTCACATAATACCATCATATAGATCGCAAATAATGACGCCATAGTGTTCTCACATAATACCGCCATATAGAGGACACATAATAGTGCCATATAGAGCACACATAATACCGCCATATAGAGCACACATAATACCACCATAGAGAGCATACCGCCATATAGAGCACACATAATACCGCCATATAGAGCACACAATACCGCCATATACTTCACACATAATACCGTCATATAGATCTCACATAATACCACCAGTGTTCTCACATATCGCCATATAGATCACACATAATACCGCCATATACATCACACATAATACCGCCATATACATCACACATAGTACCGCCATATACTTCTCACATAACGACGCCATATAGATCTCACATAATACAGCTATATAGAGCATACCGCCATATAGAGCACACCGCCATATAGAGCACACATAATACCGCCATATAGAGCACACATAATGCTGCCATATATTGCACACATAATACCGCCATATAGAGCATACCGCCATATTGAGCACACATAATACAGAGCACACAATACCGCAATATACTTCACACATAATACCGCCATATACTTCACACATAATACCGTCATATAGATCTCACATAATACCGCCATATAGAGCACACATAATACCGCCATATAGAGCACACATAATACCGCCATATAGAGCACACATAATACCGCCATATAGAGCACACATAATACCGCCATATAGAGCACACATAATACCGCCATATAGAGCACACATAATACCGCCATATAGAGCACACATAATACCGCCATATAGAGCACACATAATACCGCCATATAGAGCACACATAATACCGCCATATAGAGCATACCGCCATATAGAGCACACATAATACCGCCATATAGAGCACACATAATATCTCCATATAGATAACTCATAATACTGCCATATAGAGCACACAATACCGCCGTATAGAGCACACATAATACCGTCATATAGATCTCACATAATACCGCCATATAGATCACACATAATACCGCCATATAGAGCACACATAATACCGCCATATAGAGCACACAATACCGCCATACAGAGCACACAATACCGCCATACAGAGCACACAATACCGCCATACAGAGCACACAATACCGCAATATACTTCACACATAATACCGCCATATACTTCACACATAATACCGTCATATAGATCACACAATACTTGGCGGCATAATGTGTGATTATATATATATATATATATATAATATCTCGGCATAATGTGTGGACTTTATGGGAGTATTATGTGATAAATATATATAGCGGCATTATACGTGATCCATATGGTATTGTGCTGCTCTAGGGAGGTCAGAGACGTATGGTGGAAGGAGCAGGGTGACAGGGGCACAGAGTATTTCAGGAGAGCAGTGTACTAATCTATGGGGGGGAGGGTGTGCTCACACTCACACGCTCCCAACTGTATACTTAGCCTTTACTGGCTATTAAAATGGGGGACACCCCCCCAAAAAAAGATGCGGAGCCCCCTATAATTAATAACCATCAAATACTATGCAGACAGCTGCGGGCTGACATTAATATCCTAGGAAGGGGCCATGGATATTGTCCCCCCCAAGCTACAAACATCAGCTCTCAGCCGCCTTTTACATGCGCCTTTTCTGGCGCTTTGCCTGGCAATTTCCACTTGCCCTGTAGCGGTAGCAAGTGGGGTTCACATTTGTGGGGTTAATGTCACCTCCATATTGTCCGGTGACATCAAGCCCATGGCTTAGTAATGGAGAGGCGTCTATGAGGCACCCATCCATTACTAATCCTATAGTTGTATTGTAAATAAAGACTCGGCCAGAATAAAGTCCTTTATTAATCTTTTTTAAACCATACCGAACGCATAATCCTCGACTCCCTCATCTCCCACAACAAAAATAATAAACCACAATGGGGAAAGACACGCAGGGGGGAGAGGAGTGCATAGGAGAGGATTAGATACTGACTGCTGAGCCGTGTATCTAATCCTGGCCTGTGTGATACCGACTGCTGAGCCGTGTATCTAATCCTGTCCTGTGTGATACCGACCGCTGAGCCGTGTGTTGTGAATTTGGATTCTGGGCTCCCCCGGTGGCTACTGGTGGAATTGAACTTGTGACATCATCTTCCCTGTTCACCTGTTCTGATTAGATCTGGGTGTCGCTATATAACCTGGCTTCTCTGTTAGATGCTTGCCGGTCAACAATGTTATCAGAAGCCTCTCTGTGCTTGTTCCTGCTCCCAGACATCTACTAGATAAGTTGGACATTCGTTCATGTTTTGTTTTTGTATTTTGGTTCCAGTTCACAGCTGCAGTTTTGTTACTGTGTCTGGAAAGCTCTTGTTGATCAGGAATTGCCACTCTGGTATTATGAGTTAATGCCAGAGTCCTAAAGTAATTTCTGGATGTGTTTTGTTAGGGTTTTCTACTGACCATGAAAGTATGCTTTCTGTCTTCTGCTATCTAGAAAGCGGACCTCAAATTTGCTAAAACTATTTTCCTGCTGCGTTTGTTGTTTCATCTCATATCACCGCCAATATATGTGGGGGGCTTCTGTCTCCTTTTGGGCATTTCTCTAGAGGTGAGTCAGGTCTTATATTTCCCTCTGCTAGCATTATTTAGTTCTCCGGCCGGCGCTGGGCATATAGGGATAAAAAGAAGGACATGCTACCTGGCTACTTCTAGATGATGCGGTAGGTTTAGTTCATGGTCAGTACAGTTACATCTTCCAAGAGCTTGTTCCTATAGAGGCTTATGCTAGTTCTCTGGCCATGGAGATCATGACAGCCGTGTATCTAATCCTGTCCTGTGTGATAACGACTGCTGAGCCGCGTATGTAATCCTCCCCGTGTGATACTGACTGCTGAGCCGTGTATCTCATCCTATCCTGTGTGATACCGACTGCTGAGCTGTGTATCTAATCCTGTCCTGTGTGATACCGACTGCTGAGCCGTGTATGTAATCCTGTCCTGTGTGATACCGACTGCTGAGCCGTGTATGTAATCCTCCCCGTGTGATACTGACTGCTGAGCCGTGTAGCTAATCCTATCCTGTGTGATACCGACTGCTGAGCCGTGTATCTAATCCTTTCCTGTGTGATACCGACTGCTGAGCCGTGTATCTAATCCTGTTCTGTGTGATACCGACTGCTGAGCCGTGTATCTAATCCTCCCCGTGTGATACCGACTGCTGAGCCGTGTATCTAATCCTGTCCTGTGTGATACCGACTGCTGAGCCGTGTATCTAATCCTGTCCTGTGTGATACCGACTGCTGAGCCGTGTATCTAATCCTGTCCTGTGTGATACCGACTGCTGAGCCGTGTATCTAATCCTGTCCTGTGTGATACTGACTGCTGAGGACACAGTACACAGGACAGGATTAGCTACACAGGACTAGATTAGCTACACAGGACTAGATTAGCTACACAGGACAGAGGTAGCAGTGGTAGGTGTATATAGAGGCAGTGGTATATAGAGGCAGATAGTGGTATATAGAGGCAGGTAGCAGTGGCAGGTGGTATATAGAGGCAGGTAGCAGTGGTATATAGAGGCAGGTAGCAGTGGTATACAGAGGCAGGTAGCAGTGGTATACAGAGGCAGGTAGCAGTGGTATACAGAGGCAGGTAGCAGTGGTATACAGAGGCAGGTAGCAGTGGTATACAGAGGCAGGTAGCAGTGGTATACAGAGGCAGGTAGCAGTGGTATACAGAGGCATGTAGCAGTGGTATACAGAGGCAGGTAGCAGTGGTATACAGAGGCAGGTAGCAGTGGTATACAGAGGCAGGTAGCAGTGGTATACAGAGGCAGGTAGCAGTGGTATACAGAGGCAGGTAGCAGTGGTATACAGAGGCAGGTAGCAGTGGTATACAGAGGCAGGTAGCAGTGGTATACAGAGGCAGGTAGCAGTGGTATACAGAGGCAGGTAGCAGTGGTATACAGAGGCAGGTAGCAGTGGTATACAGAGGCAGGTAGCAGTGGTATACAGAAGCAGGTAGCAGTGGTATACAGAAGCAGGTAGCAGTGGTAGGTGGTATATTGGGGCAGGCAGCAGTGGTATATAGGGGCAGGTAGCAGTGGTACGTGGTATATAGGGGCAGGCAGATAGTGGTATATAGAGGCAGGTAGCAGTGGCAGGTGGTATATAGAGGCAGGTAGCAGTGGTATATAGAGGCAGGTAGCAGTGGTATACAGAGGCAGGTAGCAGTGGTATACAGAGGCAGGTAGCAGTGGTATACAGAGGCAGGTAGCAGTGGTATACAGAGGCAGGTAGCAGTGGTATACAGAGGCAGGTAGCAGTGGTATACAGAGGCAGGTAGCAGTGGTATACAGAGGCAGGTAGCAGTGGTATACAGAGGCAGGTAGCAGTGGTATACAGATGCAGGTAGCAGTGGTATACAGAGGCAGGTAGCAGTAGTATACAGAGGCAGGTAGCAGTGGTATACAGAGGCAGGTAGCAGTGGTATATAGAGGCAGGTAGCAGTGGTAAGTGGTATATAGAGGCAGGTAGCAGTGGTAGGTGGTATATAGAGGCAGGTAGCAGTGGTATATAGAGGCAGGTAGCAGTGGTATATAGAGGCAGGTAGCAGTGGTAAGTGGTATATAGAGGCAGGTATCAGTGGTAGGTGCTATATAGAGGCAGGTAGCAGTGGTAGGTGGTATATTGGGGCAGGCAGCAGTGGTATATAGGGGCAGGTAGCAGTGGTACGTGGTATATAGGGGCAGGCAGCAGTGGTATATAGGGGCAGGTAGCAGTGGTAGGTGGTATATTGGGGCAGGTAGCAGTGGTATTTAGGGGCAGGTAGCTGTGGTAGGTGGTATATAGGGGCTGGTAGCAGTGGAATATAGAGGCAGGTAGCAGTGGTATACAGAGGCAGGTAGCAGTGGTATATAGAGGCAGGTAGCAGTGGTAAGTGGTATATAGAGGCAGGTAGCAGTGGTAGGTGGTATATAGAGGCAGGTAGCAGTGGTATATAGAGGCAGGTAGCAGTGGTATATAGAGGCAGGTAGCAGTGGTAAGTGGTATATAGAGGCAGGTATCAGTGGTAGGTGCTATATAGAGGCAGGTAGCAGTGGTAGGTGGTATATTGGGGCAGGCAGCAGTGGTATATAGGGGCAGGTAGCAGTGGTACGTGGTATATAGGGGCAGGCAGCAGTGGTATATAGGGGCAGGTAGCAGTGGTAGGTGGTATATTGGGGCAGGTAGCAGTGGTAGGTGGTATATAGGGGGTGGTAGGTGGTATATAGGGGCAGGTAGCAGTGGTAGGTGGTATATAAGGGACAGTAGCAGTAGTAGGTGGTATATAGGGGCAGGTAGCAGTGGTAGGTGGTATATAGGGGGTGGTAGGTGGTATATAGGGGCAGGTAGCAGTGGTAGGTGGTATATAAGGGACAGTAGCAGTAGTAGGTGGTATATAGGGGCAGGTAGCAGTGGTAGGTGGTATATAGGGGGTGGTAGGTGGTATATAGGGGCAGGTAGCAGTGGTATATAGGGGCAGGTAGCAGTAGTAGGTGGTATATAGGGGCAGGCAGCAGTGGTAGGTGGTATATAGGGTCAGGTAGCAGTGGTAGGTGGTATATAGGGGCAGGTAGCAGTGGTAGGTGGTATATAGGTGCAGGTAGCAGTGGTAGGTGGTATATAGGGGCAGGTAGCAGTGGTAGGTGGTATATAGGGGCAGGTAGCAGTGGTAGGTGGTATATAGGGGCAGGTAGCAGTAGTAGGTGGTATATAGGTGCAGGTAGCAGTGGTAGGTGGTATATAGGGGCAGGCAGCAGTGGTAGATGCATAAGAAAATAAAAACCCTGTACTTACCTTCAGTCCTCTCCCAGGAAGTGCTGAGTCATGTTCAGGGCAGAGCAGTGTGACGATCTCCCTGCTGTGCTCTGAACAGGTCAGCAGTGAGCAGTGATTGCAGTGTGTGCTGTAATACGAAGTACAGGCTGCAATCACCGCACCTCGCTGCAGATACTTACCTCGGCCCCTGCTTCCCAGCAGCAGCTTCTCCCTGGCAGCTCCTGTCATCGCACGCATTGAGCTGTGTGAGCGATGACAGGGGGAAATAAACAAAGTGGCCGCGATCTCCTCTCACAGCTGTGACGTAGCAGCTCAGTGGGCGTGGCCAAGTCACAGCTGAGAGGCAGGAGGCGCGGCCTCAATGAAAGAGATGCGGTCGGAGCCCGACTGTTGGCTCCTATGTCCATGGCTGCCGTAAGTGAGGTGTGCAAGTGTCGTGCCCAGACACTTACACCCACACTAATGAAAATGGCGGCCTCCAGTGGTAACAGTAAAAGTGAATAAGTAAAAAATTATGAAAGTAGTACATTTACTTTTGTATTAAAAATCATTGGTTATATAATCAATAATTATTAATACAAAAACTAAAATCACGGCACCCTCCCTTTAAGGACTGTCAATGGAGTCGTACATGACACGTATAAAAATGCGTGCATTGATCTTCATCTTTTAGAAGACAATTCCCAATGGGAAGACGGTATAACGGATGCATTCGCTTTCCAAATGCCCTACCAACTTCCCAAATTATTTGCTATAATTTGTGTATATGGGGAACCAGCTAAACCATTGGCATTATGGCAAAAATATAAAACCGAATTTATGGAGGATTACACCAGGCGGTATACTCTAGAAATTGCTGAGCAACTGGCTCTTCGTGATATTAATGAAGTGCTGTTAAGCAATAAAAAGTCCTGTGCTGACTACGGATTGCCAACTCCAGTAAATGATCCAGATGAAATACAGGACCAACTAAATTATGCTGCAATAAAGCAGGAGGCTGAGCAATTGAAAGCTCTGCTTAATGAAGCTCAGAAATCAGCTTTCGATGCAATTATGCAAGCAGTCAATGCTGCATCACAGCCAGACGACACTAGCTCACACTGTTTTTTTCTGAACGGCCCAGGAGGCAGTGGGAAGACATTTGTGTACAACTGCTTGCCCGAGGCACTACAAGCAGAAAAGAAGTATATTTGCTCAGTAGCCTGCACTGGATTGGCGGCTACATTACTACAAAAGGGTAGCACCTACAATTCCAAGTTTGGCCTTGCAATTGCAACAAATGAGACCACAGTGTCAAAAATTAAGCCAACCTCACTTCAAGCAAAGGAGCTTAGGGAGTCATCTGTCGTTATTTCGGACGAAGTAACAATGACTCCCTGTTTTAATATGAACTCTGTTGATGATTTGTTCCAAGACATATGTGTGGAAAAAAAGACCATTTGCTGGAAAAGTTTTCATAAATGTTGGTGACTTTCGTCAACCCGTACCAATAGTGGAAGGTGGAAAAAGAGCCCAAATTGTACAGTTCACCATTAAATACTCAAAATCCTGGAATCAGTTTTCACGGTTCCAGTTACAACAGAATATGAGAATGTCTCAGGACGTAGTTAAGTGCAACTCATGGATACTGAAACTTGGCAATGGAGAGCTGTCAAATGTATATGATCTACCAGAAGACACAATTGAAATCCCGAATTCTTTTATTGAAGAGGATGATTTAATTACAGCTATTTTTGGCAACTCAACTGAGATTACCGATGCAATGGTAGAAGCAATTGCTAATAAAGCAATTCTTACACCATTGAATGATGACGTTCACGCCTTGAACGACAAAATTCTTAGTCAAGTTCAAAGTGAACACGCAACATATCGCTCCGTCGACACAATTGCGGAAGAGGAGGGTGTGATTCTCACAGATTACCCTGTAGAGTTTCTTAACTCTTTGAATCCCACTTGGATGCCTCCTCATGAACTAAAGCTGAACCAGGAGCTGTAATTATGCTCCTGCGTAATCTTAACAGAAAGCGTGGCCTTGGTAATGGCACAAGGCTTTATGTGAAAAGCTTAAAAGCAAACCTTATTCATGCCGTTGCTTTAAATGAAAAAGCAAAGCGTCAGACAGTTCTTATTCCAAGAATTGACCTGATTTCCAAAGATAAAAACTTGCCAGTCCAGATGCGACGGCGTCAGTTTCCTGTCATGTTGGCTTTTGCAATGACCATCAATAAATCTCAGGGACAGTCCTTGGATATTGTAGGAATTTATTTGCCTCTCCCAGTTTTTTCACATGGGCAGTTATATGTGGCTTTCTCCAGGGGAAGGAAAAGCCAACAAATAAGGGTCAAAATATTTTAGACACAGAAGCAAGGTAAACTTATTCCTAACATTGACAAATGGTTTACTGTCAACTGTGTGTACAAAGAAGTATTTTATTAAGCTTTTTAACAATTGTAAAAGCCAAAAAATGTTGTACACAAAAGCGGGACTAACTCCTAGCCGCGGTCTACGGACCAAACATTGGGCATGGGCAGGGCCTTGGGGGCAGATCCCAAGTGCACTCAACCATGTGAAATGGCTTATGCTCATGAACATTGAGGAATAGCGCTATTGGATAGCTCTACCCGTTCATTTCCTTTAGGATTAGGGCTATGGGATAGCTCTACCTGTTCACTTTCTTCATGGATAGCGCTATTGGATAGCTCTACCCGTTCATTTCCTTTAGGAATAGCGCTATTGGATAGCTCTACCCGTTCATTTCCTTTAGGAATAGCGCTATGGGATAGCTCTACCCGTTCATTTCCTTTAGGATTAGGGCTATGGGATAGCTCTACCCGTTCACTTTCTTCATGGATAGCGCTACCGGATAGCTCTACCCGTTCATTTCTTTTAGAAATAGCGCTATTGGATAGCTCTACCCGAACAGAGCTTTTTCATACACAAGGTAGGAGTGGCAGGAGAGGTACGCCACGTATTTATATTTGCTATTAGTCTGCATATACGCCAGTCTGGTGCATGGGTACACCCCATTGCGTGGTTCGTAATCACAGCACGCGCCAGAAGGAAGCACAATCACTCGTTAATATTAATTCCATAGCGCTTTACATACATTTGCAGTTACTTTCACATCTATACATTCGGTATGAATACTTGGATAATTTGCAGAAAATACAAAGCATTGACTATCCAATGCTTACCCCCTTTTCAGGCTTTTAGGTTTCTTCTCATTGAGTCCCTGTTCAATTTTTTTTAATCCCTCTAAAAAAGATTTTGCGTGGATTTTGGTTTCCTCATCCAGGTCACCAGTCAGAAAAATTACCAGTTGGCGCACATTTCCTATATATTTTTTCAGGGTGTTTTCAGCTGTTTTTAGTTTTGACAGTGCATCAAAATATGCCATGGTCTTATCAAATTCCTTCAGAAAATCCAGGGTGATTTCCTCGGGGCTGACATAATAAAGAAATCTGGCAACATTGTCTACCTGAAATTGAGAACACGACATACATTAGGATTGGAGTATTTTAAGGCGCATTAATCAACTACATGCAACCTGACAGGGCAGCAAACTTGCCATTCGCTCCACAGACATCTCTGAGTGGGTCTTCTCTAAATATTCCTTAAATCTTGTCAGCGTAGGAGATGCTAAATCGTGTTTCTGTTGCAGCCCGGCCTTTGACAAATGTTTTCGCAGGTGTAACCTGAAACGGATGTAGACATATTAGGGCACATAGTAGAGGTTTTCTTTGCTTATAATTGATGTCAAACACTATTTTCATCAAGGCCCATGAGCTTCAAGCTATGCCATTGATCAAGATCTGACTACACTATCCATACGCAGGGACATCCATGCTGCATCACCGGAGACAAGGTGAGAACTTCCCAGCCACCTTGTTTGGCCAGACCTCCTCCGTACCCATCACTACCCAAAAAAAAAACACCATTTACCAGGTTTTTGAGGTCCCAGGGACCGGGAAGAGAAGAGGACGCAGGGCCGGGCCCACGGGACTACCCTGTGTACCTGCTGGCAGTGACTGCCTAATAACATACATTATGAGTTGGCATGTATATATTCACCAGATACGGAGATGATCCAGACTGTGTCCGTGTGCCCTGTTATCCGATTAAATAACTGATATCCACAGATATATCTGCCCATGCCTACTGATAATATTTCATCTGCTACCGATACGGTACATAGGCCAAATGATAAATGGAACTTACTGAGATGTTTCACCGCTGATGCCGGTAACTTCACAATCTGCTATCCTAAGGAGATTAATTTAAATCTGTATTGGTACTTTGTAAAAACATTCATATCTGCCACTTGGCTTTCCACCCAGCATCTCACATCTGTATATGCCGCCCAGCTTTCCATTGCTGTAGGACAGGTTACCTGTCATGGAGCACTAATACATTATTGGTTTGTCTCTTGACAAGTTGATTTTATGGAAGCGGTTGTCATAGATGGGTGCACAAATCCATATCTTTATTCAAAAAAATTGGACGCAACTTTTGCATGTTCCCTGGCACAGACTGAGTCAGAAACTGCATTGTGATCATACCCTGACAAAGTCAATACAGTAAACCCCTTTTTAATTTTTTTTTTTTTGTAACTTAAAGCATGTTCACACTGCTTTTTAGTGCCTTAATCTGTCACACACACAAACACAGATTTACATCACTGGAAAAAATAGGCATCTTTAATCATGGGCTATTTCTGTGTTATCATGCATCTATATCTGCTACCCAGATCTCCACCTTCTTCTGTCACACATGTATATCTGCCACCCAGCTTCTCATAAGGGTAGAAGGAGCTATATATTTACCTAATTGAGGGCTTATTTAAGACCGTGCATCCTCGTCTCTCCAAAAAATCAGCAAAAAATTCCTTGGGATCTTCAAACTTGCTCTTCTTGAAATCGAGGGAGTCATATGAAACTGCAGATAAATATCTAATTATGTTGCGCTGTTTCCTCTTGGCTTCCACCAAAACGTTGTTGCGCTCCTCTACAGAAGCCGTTTTCATGCAGGACTTGCACAGATGTCTAGATAATTTGCGCTGTAAAGTCTTGCACATCTTGCAAAAAAGTTGTTCGAAATGCCTTGTAGAAGTCATTCCTGATATATGCTGTATTTTTCGGTCTTTAAGACACACCTAGTTTATAGAGGAGGAAATTAGGGAAAAAAAATTGAAGCAAAAAATGTGGTCAATTCTGTACTTAATATCCCCTATCCTGGTATATATGGTCCCCTCAGCCCCATCCTGATACTCATGGCTCCCTAATCCCTGCCCTGGTATGCATGGCCCAACCCTGTTCTGGTATGATTGGCCCCCTTCCTGGTCCTGGTATGCATGGCTCCATCAGAAAACGTTATAAAAAAATCCATTACACTTACCTACCCGGCGTTCCCTCGCAGCGTCCTGCTCCGGTGCCAGCAACCGTTTTATGCTTGTAAGCAGCGCATGCCACTGACGTCATGCGTTCCTCAAAAGCAGAGCACAGATGCTGGAATTCTAGCGGGGACTGCATGAAGAGAGCAGTGAGTATTCATGAATATTCATTTCTCTTAAGTATTGGCACACATGACCGCCGGCAGCAGCATGGAGTCTCCGGGTGACACTGCGCACTTCTGAAGAGCAATGAATACTCACTGCTCTTTGCACGCACAGTCCCGGCAGCTGCTTGTGAGCAGCACATGACGTCCCTGCCATGCGCTGCTTACAAGCATAAAGCAGTTGCTGGCTCCAGAGCAGGATGCTGCAAGGGAGAGCCGGGTAGGTAAGTGTAATGGTTTATTTTTTTAACGTTTTCTGATGGGGCCATGCAAACCAGGATGGGGTTGAGGGCCAATTACAAGGATGGGGATGGGGCCATGCATACTAGGACGAGATGGGGGCCCTGCATACCTAGACGAGATGGGGGTCTTGCATATTAGGACTAGATGGTGGCCCTGCATACCAGGATAGGGATGGGGCCATACATACCAGGATCGGGGTTGGGAGGAAATCATACCAAGATACCATTATTAAAGAGAAATTAATATTCATTGCCCTCCATGCCCATGGGCGTGGAATGCAGTGAATATTAATTTCTCTTTAACAGTGGGAACAGGAGTTGGATGCTCCGTACCTGGAACGCCCGCCAGGGCCGAGGGGTACTCGGTACCGGGTCCGGTACTTAAAGGAATGCATTACGGGGGTGTCTACCCGATCTGTGGCTCTGGGTGCCCATGTTAAGGAGACAGTCTTTAAAAGGGATTTGTGAGATAATAAGAGTTTGTGACGCCACCTGTGGTATTCGGTCAGGGATGGCCGATGCTGCTTTAAGGGGTCCACTGGGGTGATGTTATGGCAGGTGGGATGGTATAGCTTCCCACAGGTGAAGCTGGGTCCCAAGGGCTCCCACGGTGTAGTAGATGAAGATGGTGAGTGGTGTGATAAAGAATGGAGGAGACAGGTTTGTAGTCTCTTTACCTGGTTTACTGATAGTAGCAGGCAGCCCCAGTCCAGTGCACAAGATCACAGGTACAGGCAGGGTCCGGCCAGCTTGGAAGCGAGTTCAGAGTCCCCTTTAACCAGGTGGCGTTAAAAACCTTCCTTTTAGTGCTGTGGTATTGTAGTCCCTTACTGCCTATGGCTTCTGATAAGGTCCTCTCAATTCTCTCTGTCCCCCTTTAGGTAGGACTCAAACCCATATGACAGGTGACTCGAGCCTTTTTACAGGGTCTCTATCACGGCCCGGGCTCTGTGTCACTGTGTCTCCTGGGTGTTAGGGCAGACAAGTTACATGTAGTCTAGCTGTCCTACCTGTTTCTGCTGTGCCTCCTAGAGTATGACACAACCTCGGTCTTCCGGTTACCGGTATCTGCGCTCTGTCGGGGAGGTAGACCAGTCGTAGCTATTCTCCCTTGTTGTCAACTCTCCTGTGCTTCGCTCTCTCTGTAACTTCCTGAAGTGTGATTGGTGTATCCAGTGGGTTTTGGAAATGTTTGACCTTTTCTTCCATAGCTTTTAGTTTTTCCGTTATGTTTTTGTGTTCTTGGTTTAGTTCTTCTTTTCAGGATGTCTTTGTAGAGGTCGCTGAAGTACTGAAGCCAGATATTGCCATTTTGGATATGGATGTTGTTTTTTTTGTTTTTGTGCCCATGTGGATCCATAGTTCCCAGAAGGAGTTATCTTGGAGGGCGTCTTCCAGTTGGTTAAGTTTGGTGGAGATGTAATTCTGCTTCTGACTCTTGAGGGTTGTTTTGTATTGCCTTTGTATAGCGTCATAGGCAACCCTCAGACCCGGATGGTTGGGGTCTCTGTGTTTCTTGTTTGAGGCTGTTCTCAGGATCTTCGGTATGGCTTTACATTCTCTGTCAAACCAACCATTGGTCTGTTTTTCTTTTGGTCTCTTATAGTTGACTTTTTTCAGGTCGGACAGTTCGGCCATGGTGTAGAATATATCATTGAGGTCTTTTGCAGCTTGGTTCACTCCTTCTGGGTTAGGCTTGTACTCGTAGTTGTAGAAGTGGTGGAGCGTCTCCTGTATTCTGGGTCTGCTGGGAGCCTCTTGATATTTTATTGCTGACGTCTTGGACCATTTATAGGATGGAGGCAGGTTGAAGAGGCCTGTCTGCTGAGGCTTTTGTGCCGATGGTTTCTCTGTAGACTTTATGTACAGAAGAAGTTGGCTGTGATCTGACAGGTGCGTTTGTGGGGTGACTATGAAGCCGCCGATATTTTCCATGTCCATATCTGTAATGGCGTAATCTACTACACTCCTTCCTACATGGGAGTCTAATGTATATGTTCCTTGGGAGTCTCCCTTGGTACGGCCATTAAGAATATGAAGTCCTAAACTTCTACATACGTTCAGTATCTTTTTGCCACTTTTGTTGACTGTACTGTCGTGGCTGTTTCTCTCCATGTGTATTGAGTCATGGCTGTCAGCCTCTGCTCCAAGAATGTAGATGTTTCCATCCGTGGTCAGAAAGTCTTTTTCTCTTCCAGTTCTTGCGTTGAGGTCTCCAATGATGAGAACTTTGCCCAGGGCCTGAAAATGGGGGGCTTCTTCTTGTAAGATCTCAAAGCTCTCTGTATTGAAGTAGGGTGACTCTGGTGGTGGTATAGAGATGGCGCAGGCATAGAAATCAGACTGAGAGGTGAGGATGGAGCTGCTGATTCTAAACCATATGTGGCTGTCTCCTCTTTTCACCGGTTTGATGTACTGGTGGAGCTCTTTTTTATGCCAGATCAGTATTCCTCCTGAGCAGTTGCCCTGTTTAATGTTCTTATTTTTCAGGGCAGGGACACAGATTTCCCTGTATCCGTTGGGCACCAGGGATTCATTTTCGGCCCTGGTCCATGTTTCTAGGAGAATCTGAATGTCTATGTTTTTCAGTCTTTGTATAAAATCTGTGTCATTTGTTTTACATCCAAACACCGAGGTGTTCAGGTCATGCATGTTCCAGCTGCTAATTTTAAATGAAGTCATTTTTTTTAAATATATCACTTGTGTGAGTATTCTTTGTAATGAGTGTGGCTGTGTACGACACACCGTATCTCTGACTGGTTTAGTAATGATGTTCTATCCAGTCACATTAGTTTCCTGCACAATGTGTTGAGCAGAGTCCTGATCTCCTCCATGTCTCTGCTCTGTATATCTCTGCTCTGGATGCCTCCTCCATGGTGGTCTTCTCCTCTGATGGTCAGATTTTGGGTGAGTGTGTTTGTTTCCAGCTTCCTTAGATATAGTTGTGGTTTCCTGCCTTTTCATTGTTGAGGGTCTTTCCATGAGATTGTGGTTGGTGTTGGATTCAGGCCTAGGGTCCCTGTTCAGTACAATGTCCTTCAGCTCTTTGGCCAGAAGGCTGACCCCTAGTTTTTTCAGGTGTTTGCTGTCATGGAGGTGATGGTGATTTATGGAGGGGTGTTGTGCCAGAATCACTCCTGGCACAGATTTCATTCTTGCGGTTAGGTCCGCGTTGATGTTCTGGATGGTGTGGCTGGATATATCTTTTCAGAGATGACAGAATGATTTTGCTGTCAGGGAATTTTAGTTGTGCCGTCTTTGCTAGTTGGGTCAGGTGTCCTGAGATCTGCTGGTGTGGCAGATTGTTTGTGCCGCTGGGTATAGTGATATGGTTTGGGTTGGTAAACCGTGGATTATTGATGACTGCTGTCGCCTGCTCAATAGTTGTACAGCGGATTTTATTGGCCCTCTTTCCTGGGAATAGCCACCGTGTATTCAGGTATTTGAGTCCATTATGAGGACGGTATAAGGACTTTGTAACGTTGTGGATGGGTGATGTGGCCCTGTGATGGGGGTCTGTGCTGGAGATTGTGCTGATGGCAGGTTCTCTTCTCTCTGCTATGGGTCTTATTTCTGTCTCCCTTTTATTAGACTCGGGTTCCTCCATATTGAGGTTATTAGGCCCCTCAGCCTTCTGGCCAGTGGAGGTCATGTGCTCTGCATTCCACGTTTCTATGTCCCCCTCCTGGCTCAAATGTCCAGGGGTTGGTGTCTGTAACTTTTCTATCTCCTGCCTCAGTCTGGCATTTTGTTGCTGCAGTTCACACATTGATGCTCTTATTTCCTGCAGATCCGACCTGTATTCATATTTCAGTTTGTTTATCTCATTAATTGCTGGGTCATTAGCATTTCTGTCACCAGTGTTTCTCAGATATTCTTCCTTAAATTGTACAAAGTCTCTTTCTAGTTGAGATAGACAGTCTCTGAGGGTCTGGGGTGTGAAGCATTGGGGGCAGTGGTGTCTCTGGACGTCTCTGTAGTGCTGCAGACACCAGAGGTGTCTGGGGTTTGTTGTACTTTGTGAGTTTGGGCCTGGAGTTTAATATCAGGGAATCTGTCTTCAAATTGCTGCAGATTGTCCTCAGTCCCTTGTACCAGGACGGTGCCATTGTTATACAGAGTGATGGTAAGTGAGCTGCACTCGTCATCTTCATGGTTTCTGACTCTGATCTGTCGGCCATTATTGATATCAGACTTGCTTGTATATTTATAATGTTTGCACAGGGCGGTTTGCCAGGCCAGGAGATGTTCTGTGACGAATAACACATTGGTTTTTCTTTTATCTTCCTCACTAGATGTAAAGTCAGCATAGAGGGTCTCTGGGTTTTCTCTAATAGTGGCAGTTTTTATGGTTTTCTTTGCTTGAATGCTCTTCTGCCCTTCTGACCCCCAGCAGGCTTGTGTCCCCAGCTCTCTGCTATCTGCATTTACTTTGTTCTGTTTCTTTTGTTCCAAATTAAAATTTTCCATTTTTATAATTCTAATCCTTATTTCTGATAGTTTTAAGTTCTAGCAAGACCATGAGTGTGATGAGGCTGAGGATGGTCCTACCTGAGGGTGCTGTCCTCTGGATGACAGACCTGGTTCTGCCTGCTGTCTGTCCGCCAGGAGATTCTTGTTTTGTCCTTTAAGACTTTTTTTTCCTCCTTTTTCATAAAGATCTTTAGTCCGGCTCACTTCTGTAATCCACAGGGATGAATTTTTTCAGGTTATGTCCTAAAGTTTCCTCATTACAAGGTATGAAGTGATGAAAGTTCAGGAGCTCATGTTCAGTGCTGCTTACTCCTGGAATGGTGGGCGGGGCATATATTCAATAAGACGCCTATCCATTATTAATCCAATAGTAATAAAGGGTTAATAAAACACATACACATTAGTAAAAAAGTATTTTAATATTCTTAATTTAACCATACTTACCATACTTCAGCGCCTCCAAAAAACGTAAAATAATAAACCGTATACTACCTGTCTGCCGTAGTCCAATTAATAATGAGTGTCCCACGACGATCTCCCCTATAGAACAGTGACATCGGGTGATGTCACTGCTCTATAGGACCCTCAGTGACACACTGACAGGAGACAATGGCTCCTGCAGTGCATCACTGAGAGGTTACTAGAGTTCAAAGTCTCACTTTATGGCAATTGCTGCGTGGGAAAATTTCTCACACAGCAATGTCAAAAGTGAGACTAGGGACTATTTTTTTACAGCGGAGGAGGAATATAGTGCAGAAGGATACCTTCCTTCCGTCATTGTGTTCCTGGGACCCTGGAGAGCGGTCGCATCAGCTGATGCTGCCGTTCTCCAAGGAGATCGTCGTGGGACACTCGTGGATTTCTGCGGATCAGGGAGTATATTGGTTGTTTATTTTAATATTTTTTACAGGTGACACTGGCTTTGGGGATCAAAATGACAAGTAATGGTCAGTATGTACTCTATGTTTAATGTACTGTATGTCTGTATTGTATGTAATGTATGAATGTATTGTATGTAGTATGTATGTAGTATGCATTTTTTTTTTTTTTTTTACATTCAACACATTAGCCGGATGATGGGACTACTACTGTCCCATCATTAGCTAATGTGTCAATCACTGTCACTGTGGCAGGCATCGTCCGATGGGACTTGTAGTCTCATCGGACGATGCCTGCACACATGCACAGACCCCCGGCAGTCCACACAGACCCCCGGCAGCCCACACCGAGCCCCAGCAGCCCGCACAGACCCCCGGCAGCCCGCACAGATCCCCGGCAGCCCGCACAGAGCCCTGGCAGGCCCACACAGAGCCCTGGCAGGCACACACAGAGCCCCGGCAGGCACGCACAGACCCCCGGCAGCCCGCAAAGACCCCCGGCAGCCCGCACAGAGCCCCGGCAGCCCGCACAGAGCTCCGTCAGGCCCGCACAGAGCCCCAGCAGGCCCACACAGACCCCCGGCAGGCCCGCGCAGACCCTCGGCAGGCCCGCACAGACCCCTGGCAGGCACACACAGACCCCCGGCAGCCCGCACAGACCCCCGGCAGGCCCGCACAAACCCCCGGCAGGCACGCACAGACCCCCGGCAGCCCGCACAGACCCCCGGCAGGCCCGCACAGATCCCCGGCAGGCCCGCACAGACCCCCGGCAGGCACGAACAGATCCCCGGCAGGCCCGCACAGACCCCGCCCGCACACACAGACACGCACAGTGTCCGCCCACGCACCGCCCACACTCTTCCCCCCTCCGGAACAGGATGTAGAAGGACAGAAAGGGCTTATTTACATTCCGATATTTGTGTCCCATTGACTTGCATTTGTATCGGGTATCGGCGATATCCGATATTTTTTGGATATCGGCTGATCCAATCCGATACTGATACTTCTGGATATCGGAAGGTATCACTCAACACTAGTAGAGACCTGTTCACACAGGAGATGCAGGTACAGATACAAGCAGGAAGGAATGAAGTGTGAAGGAACAGGTTGGGACCTGTTCACACAGGAAGAGAACCGCAAAGCTGTGGATAGGAGCATTAAAGCAGCAAGAGAAGCTAAGCAGAGCGGAACCACAAGGAATGCGGAGGGGAGCTGCAGTTAGATTTCTGCAGAAACTAAGCAGAGCGGAACCGGAAGGAATGCGGAGAGGAGCTGCAGTAAGAGATTTCTGCAGCAGCAGGAGCGGAGCAGAACCGCAGGAGTGGAGAGCAGAGGTAAAGCTGCAAGAGAGCAGAGCACAGGCAAAGTCACAAGGGTACAGAACAGGCAGAGCCGCAAGAGTGCGGAGCATAAGCAAACAGAGAGGACACAAGGAAAAACACAACAGGAAAAGAAGCCACAGACAAGGAGACAAATGTAGGACACAGTTCAGACAAGGTAATAGAACAAGACAATGTATAAGAACAAAGATACAGGGACCAGGATATTCTGCCTCCTGGAGGGCAGACAGACAGGTACAAGGCAAAGCAAGGAGAATAGCCTTCTGAGAAGGCAAAACACAAAGCAAGGCCTGGCAGCTCAGAAGCAAAACACAAACTGAGTTAACACACTGCACAGGCGCAGTCCACAGGGTGGAGCTGCCCTAAATACTAAAGGCCTCTTGACAATTGATCAGGGACACATTAGAAAGGTGGACCCTGATTCCATAATAACCAGAGAGTTATGGCGCCGCCCCCCTATGCACACAGCCAGGAAGCATGCAGAGAACAGGCAGAAAGCAAGAGAAACAGAGCATGGAGCCGGCAGTAGACAGAGACCACAACATGACATGGAGCAGTGGGTAAGATGGTGTGTGAGAGATAGGAGGCCATGTAGTTATGCTGGCAGAGTTGTTACACCTATGCAGCATCAATAGTAGAAATATATAATGTTAAAAATAATGAAAAAATAATAAATCGTGATATTTTCACCTTCCGGCGTCCCCGGCAGTCTTGCTGCTCCTTGCGATGCTCCCGTTCCCAGCAATGCCTCGCGACAATGACCCCAGATGACATAGCATCAAGCGAGACCGCTACGTCATCACAGGTCATTGTCGCAAGGCATTACTGGGAATGGGAGCATCACGAGGAGCGGGAAGGCTGCGGGGGACGCCGAAAGGTGAGAATATCACGATTTATTATTTTAATTCTTTGTTTTAATAGGTATATGGTTCCCAGGGCCTGGAGGAGAGTCTCCTCTCCTCCACCCTGGGTACCAGCAGCACAATGCGAAAGTAAGCGGATCATTGCACTCCTATGTGTGCGGAATCCCCACAATTCCACACAAAGAATGAACATGCTGCGTTTTTTTCCGGAATACGATTCCGCCACGGAAAAAACGCAACATGTGCACATGATGGGATCCTTATGTAAGCGTTTTTTGGCAGAAAACCGCTAAAAAATGCAAAAAATCCTGAACGTGTGCACATAGCTTAAGGGTGCTTTGTTCCTTCCCTGTACCATAATTTCATCAATGTAATGCGATATCTGCATTACTAAAGCTAAATCTATCACTCCATACCAGGTTCTCTTGTATTTCTATATTTGTTCAACTAAGGTGATGGCTTCAGGTACTGTGGCTGTGAGGGGAGGCGTGTGTTTCTTCAATTCCCTATAATCCACAGTTATTCTCCATGAACCATCACTCTATTTTACTGGCTAAACAGGATTGTCCCCCCCTCCCCCTTGGGATTCTGTATTGTTTCATACTGATCACCTTTCTACAGGAGACATTTTGACTCTCCCAACCATCACCGGTGCCACTTCGATATAGGTCTTCACTGACAGCTGAGATGGTCTAGCTGTTACTGCGGGAGGTGCCCCAAATTGATACCATCAGGTAACTGTAATGTCATCTCTTTCAGTATATCACTGACAATTATATACATTGAAGTATGGACATTCATCACTATATACATTGCAGTAGGCAAACTCCCTATTTTTAATGATACTTTAGTTTGTACTGCTTCTATTTGTTTGCCCCCTAATCCTATGATTATCACTTTTCTTCCTTTAAATTGTAAAGGAAGAAATAATTAATTTCTACATTTAAATTTTACATTTCATTAATAATAATTTAATGTACAAATATCAGATATTAGAGAATAACACAAGTCACAATACAAACGAGGAGCGAGGGCCTGTTCGCTGGAGCTGCAGTGTGAGAAATGGCTAAAAAGCCTCCACTAGGCCCCTGTACAGCTGTATAATGAGGCCCAGGCTTTATAGTGAAGAGACTGGAGTGAGGGCCTGTTCCCAGGAGATACAGTCTGAGAAATGGCTAAAAAGCCTCCACTAGGCTCCTGTACAGCTGTATAATGAGGCCCAGGCTTTATAGTGAAGGGACTGGAGCGAGGGCCTGTTCCCAGGAGCCACAGTCTGAGAAATGGCTAAAAGGCCTCCACTAGGCTCCTGTACAGCTGTGTAAAGAGGCCCAGGCTTTATAGTGAAGAAACTGGAGTGAGGGCCTGTTCCCAGGAGCTACAGTCTGAGAAATGGCTAAAAGCCTCCACTAGGCTCCTGTACAGCTGTGTAAAGAGGCCCAGGCTTTATAGTGAAGAAACTGGAGTGAGGGCCTGTTCCCAGGAGCTACAGTCTGAGAAATGGCTAAAAGCCACCACTAGGCCCCTGTACAGCTGTATAATGAGGCCCAGGCTTTATAGTGAAGGGACTGGAGTGAGGGCCTGTTCCCAGGAGCTACAGTCTGAGAAATGGCTAAAAGCCACCACTAGGCCCCTGTACAGCTGTATAATGAGGCCCAGGCTTTATAGTGAAGAAACTGGAGTGAGGGCCTGTTCCCAGGAGCTACAGTCTGAGAAATGGCTAAAAGCCTCCACTAGGCTCCTGTACAGCTGTGTAAAGAGGCCCAGGCTTTATAGTGAAGAAACTGGAGTGAGGGCCTGTTCCCAGGAGCTACAGTCTGAGAAATGGCTAAAAGCCACCACTAGGCCCCTGTACAGCTGTATAATGAGGCCCAGGCTTTATAGTGAAGGGACTGGAGTGAGGGCCTGTTCCCAGGAGCTACAGTCTGAGAAATGGCTAAAAGCCTCCACTAGGCTCCTGTACAGCTGTATAATGAGGCCCAGGCTTTATAGTGAAGGGACTGGAGCGAGGGCCTGTTCCCAGGAGCTACAGTCTGAGAAATGGCTAAAAGCCTCCACTAGGCTCCTGTACAGCTGTATAATGAGGCCCAGGCTTTATAGTGAAGGGACTGGAGTGAGGGCCTGTTCCCAGGAGCTACAGTCTGAGAAATGGCTAAAAGCCTCCACTAGGCTCCTGTACAGCTGTATATTGAGGCCCAGGCTTTATAGTGAAGAGACTGGAGGGAGAAAAGTGGGGAAAGTAGCTGCAAGAAGAGCCGGTTTTTGAGCCAAAAAGAGACAAACTACTGTTCATCAGAATCATCACTAATACACTGAGGCCCTGATCATGTGACCCCTGACTCCTCCCCTTCTGTGACCTCATCACAGGTCCTGTGCGCACAGAGCAGCCATATATGTGGAGTGCGGCTCTGCAGGTGGAGGGTCCACACCAGGACTGTAGCAGGTAAAGACCCCAATATCCACAGGTGTCCCTTCTAATTGGGGGGAAACTATCCCCTCTAATAATCCTCAGACAGTTCTTACAAACCCAGAAAAGTGCCCCTTTATGGAGGTGACAGAAAGTCTGTTTAGTCCCTTTAGCTCCATAGTATCAGCTCTAATCCAATGGTGAGAGAGCGATTTACCCTGAAGAGTCACAGATTGTGGGGTTGTTATAGAATGTTATATTTAGGGGGTTTGTGTTATAAGGGTATGTGCACACGTCGCGGATATCCTGCGGATCTGCAGCGTTTTTTTGCGGTGCAGAAATGCAGTGATTTACAGTGCAATTTAAATCAATCGTAAAAAAAACCCGCTGTGCTAATGGTGCAGAAAATTCAGTGTGGAAACGCTGCGGATTAAAAGAAGTAGCATGTCACTTCTTTTTTGCGGATCTGCAGCGTTTTTGTACCCATTCCATTATAGAAATCCACAGGGGTAAAAAACACAGTAAATCTGCAGCAAATCCACACAAAAACTGCGTCAAATCCACGCCTGCGTTTTCTGCCAAGAGATGCAGAATCCGCACCAGAAATTCCTAAACCTAATCTGCAACGTGTGCTCATAGCCTAAGAATCACAATGGTTTTGTTCCTTTTCCGCTGATAGATACAATCAACCCAACTATGAAAGACGGAAACCAAGGAAACATGTATTACTCTCATAGTACGGGGTCCCTGTGTCCCCCAATGAGCGTCTCGGAGAAAAGGATTTTACGGTGAGTAACACAAAAATCCCTATTTCTCCTTCGCCTCATTGGGGGACACAGGACTGTGGGACGTCCTAAGCCAGTCCCTGGGTGGGGAATTAACTCACCGGTATAACATCCAGGCATCTGCCGGCTATAAGTGCACTACCGCTGCTTGAAGAATCCTTCTACCCACACTTGCATCTGCCGAAGTCTGAGTGTGGATATTGTAGTGTTTGGAAAAGGTATGCAAACTAGACCAGGTTACAGCCTTGCAAATCTGTTCTGCTGAAGCCTGGTGCCGAAGCGCCCAAGAAGCCCCCACTGACCGAGTGGAATGTGCTTTGATTCCATGTTTTTTTTTAACATTTACAATGGTAACCAGGGTAAACATCGGGTTACTAAGCGCGGCCCTGCGCTTAGTAACCCGATGTTTACCCTGGTTACCCGGGGACTTCGTCATCGTTGGTCGCTGGAGAGCTGTCTGTGTGACAGCTCTCCAGCGACCACACAACGACTTACAGGTCGTATCGCTGGTCGTGATCGTTGGTAAATCGTTAAGTGTAACGGTACCTTAAGGTCCCAGGCATCCAGGGGGGCTCTGTAAGGCGGAACGTTGTGAGCTACTCCCTGTAGGAAAGTCTTCACCTGTAGATTAATAACGATCCTGCGCTGAAAAAGTACTGACAAGGCTGATATCTGTCTTCTAAGTGTACTCAGTGCAAGCCCTGAATCCAGGCCGGTTTGGAGAAATGCAAGAATGTTTGGAATGGAGAAATGTAGTGGGGGGAGCCCACGCCTTCTGCACCATGAAAGGAAAACTTTCCAGGTGTGATGATAACTACGTGCAGAGACGGATTTCCGGGCGCTAATCATGGTAGCGGCTACCTCTTGGGGAAAACCCGGGCTGTGTTAGAATCCAAGATTCAATGGCCAGGCCGTTAAACACAGGGCCCCTAAGTTCTGGTAGTAGATCGGGCCCTGCGAAAGTAGATCCTGGCAGTCCGGAAGCCGCCACGGAGCTCCTGTGAGCAGCTGCACTAGGTCTGCGTACCATGACCGACGAGGCCAATCTGGGGCAACCAGGATAGCTGGAACTCCTTCACACACTAAGGCTACTTTCACACTAGCGTCATACTCGGCCCGTGGCAGAGCGTCGGGCCGACATACCGACGCTAGCGTTGTATACTCCGCACAACGGGGGCAGCGGATGCATTTTTCCAGCGCATCCGCCGCCCCATTGTGAGGTGCGGGGAGGTGGGGGCGGAGTTCCGGCAGCACATGCGCGGTCGGAAATGGTGGTCCGTCGACAGCAAAAAACGTTACATGTAACGTTTTTTGCAGCCGATGGTCCGCCACAACACGGCGCAACCGTCGCACGACGGTTGCGACGTGTGGCAATGGGTCGCTAATGTTAGTCAATGGTGAAAAAACGCATCCTGCAAGCACTTTTGCAGGATGCGCTTTTTTGCCAAAACAACGCATTGCGACGTATTGCAAAAAACGCTAGTGTGAAAGTACCCTAAGCATGAACTGCGGCCAGTGTCAGGGTGTATACGGCAGAGGAGGAGTTAACCTTTTTTTATGTTTACTTAGTGTTAGCCTCCTGGCGGCAGTAGCATACACCCACAGTCCTATGTCCCCCAATGAGGCGAAGGAGAAAGAAACACTTTACATGGAGACATTGGCCTCATATATCTCCTGTCTTGTTGTTCTTACAAATCATCTTATAAAAGCCTCAAACTTCTGTGTGTTAATCAGACATGAGATCAAACGTGATAGAAGATTCCAGTGCGGGGAAGACGGGAAACCTCCATATAGAGGCCGGTGGGGATGGAGTCAGTGACCGACTCTGGACAAATCTGTTTCTAGAGCCGTAGTAGGAGATGAAGATGTCGTCCTCATCATGAAGTCGTTATTTCTCCTGTCACGTGTAATGAATATTTCCTGCAGTATTACTAATGCCGATTCCAGGGTCGGGAAATGAGACGAGAATTAGCGTTATGGAAGATGAGTCTATGAGGAACGTATTCAGCTGCCGACTCCGAGGGAGAAACTGCTTGTTGTCTGTGGCCGAAATATATAGGTTTAGAATACAACATCTACAAGTTCTATCTTCTTATATGTCTCCCTTTATCTCCGGAATTGTATTATTGCACAGGATTTTTATGATATTACATCAGCTCATTTTCTTCTCATTCAGGTCTCTACAATATTCGATCCTCGTAGTGAAGATCTTCTGTATATGAGAATTTTCCTGATTTACCCATCAAGGATGGATATGGACAGAGACAAGATGGCGGAGAGGATATTACACCTCACCCTAGAGATCCTCTTCCGGCTTACTGGAGAGGTGAGAGATTCTGATGACATCACATTACATCATTCTTATCTATGGGAATAACAGATGGACAGAACTGGAGAGGTGAGGACTCTGGGAATGTCTGTAGTGAGATTTATTAATGTGTCTCTCCATAACCAGGATTGCACAGTAGTGAAGAAGTCCTCTAGTGATCGCTGTCAGGACCCTGTGTCTGAGGGATGGGGAAGACCCCTGAGCCCAATCATGGAGTCTCCTCCTCACCCCCTGAAACATGAGGAAATCAATGACCAGAAGATCCTAGTACTCACCTACAAGATGATTGAGCTGCTGACTGGAGAGGTGACACTGCTGGGAATGCTGGGACATTATACAGTAACACTATCAAGGGATCGGGGGATGATGGTATCATTGTATGTGTCAGATTCCTATAAGGTGTCAAGACGTCGCCATCTATTTATCCATGGAGGAGTTGGAGTATCTTGAAGGACACAAAGATCTGTACAATTACGTCATGATGGAGGTTCCCCAGCCCCTCACATCACCAGGTAATAGACATGACTAAATGCACATGGCCTATAATTATCTGTATGTAAAGAATGAATTCAGTCCCTGTATGTGTTTCCTCCAGATCTATCCAGTAAGAGGACAACACCAGAGAGATGTCCCCGTCCTCTTCTTCCACAGGACTGTAAACAAGAAGATCCCGATGTTCCTCAGAATGATCAGGTAGATGGAGAGAAGGTGTCATGAGATCTCCCCTATGATGTGTAGACGTCTGTAAAGGTCTTATGCTCAGTCTTGTTTTATCCACCAGTATTATATGTTTTATACTTGTGTAATGAGAACGGTGGAGATGGCAGGATTAGAGGTGATTATAGATGTGACTTCTCCATCTGTCTGTGACTTTTACAATATTTGTTTCAGGGTGAAGATCTGACCGATATTAATACTACAGAGACATCTGTGAGGGGTGATGAGCGGTGTAAAGAGGAGATTCCTACATATGACTACCCAGGTGAGTAGTGACCACTAAATGCAGAGAAAGTCACAGATTCTTCTCAGTCACTGGCTGTGGCTGCTTTATCGGTGGTGTAGTCCGGCCGTATCACAATCGTGTAATCACCATTTTGCCTCTAGACCACAACATTCTCCTCCATCCAAAACTGTTCAAATGACTTTTGGCATTAAAAGCCCTTTTATATAGAACATATAGCCTGGGGGATCCACCTACCCCCTTGAAATTAGAAGACGCTGACTGTTTCCTGTCCAGATCTGTAAACTGCAAAGCCAAATGACAGTGTACGTACAATGTGCTCACAAATTAGAAAATCACTTGAAGAAAACATTATGATGGGTCTGTAAGAGAAAGCGGAGGGTAATGATGCTGTTGGCTTGCTAGATCCCTGATATCTTATTGGATGAATCTCCCTTCTCTCCCTTCTGTGCTGCTGATTATTCTCATATGGTCCCTACAAGACCAGGTCCAGTCTTTCTGGCCAAACTTCACTTTTATGATCAACAACATTAAATGTGCAGTGAGGCCAAGTGTGAATGTCCAATAGCAACACAGTTTCCCTTTATCCTGACTTCTCAATTTCTTTTAAAACCGACTACTTTTAAGGAGGATTGTGATAAACTACATAAAACACATTACACCGGTGCCATGATCTCTAAGCTGTGCGCGGCTGATGGCTGTAATATACATTTATTTCCGCCTGCAGGAGATGTCTTGGCATGGCTCGAGCCCCGGATTCATGGGTTCACTCCACATCATAAATTCCATTATGTTTTCAATCCTCAGGAATTCAGATTACTGCACAATCTCTCCTGAACTGGGAGCACTAATACTTTTTCTACTCTTCTGGTCAGGACTCATAGTAGCTCCAGTAGTCCACCATAAATGAGTGCAACTCTGGTTTAGTGTTGGAGTTCTCCCCTCATACATACGTTGTTGTTGTTGTTGGGGATGTATCATGGAATAAAAAACTGTCTTTTTCTATTCTCCACGACAGCACCCACTAGAGAGAGGGGATCCGCCCCTAGGAACAGGAAACCTACAGAGAGATAAAAGAGGCGGCCCCCCCTCGCTCCTCAGTTGGTTTCCTGTTCCTAGATCGGAACCCACAGAGAAGACTCTCTGAAGATTGCTAATGAAGAGGAACACCCGCCTGGACTGCCGCCTGTGTGACTCTGCTGAGTGGCAGGGGCTCCAGAGCGGGTAACAGAGTCGGGGGAATGATCCTGTTGAATCCCCCCTCATCTCTGGTTTCACTATGGCGATGCCTGGAGGTTTTTTCAACAATCTCCCTGCTGGGACACTGTTGCACTTTCCACCGCTGAGAAGATGCACAAAGCGGTAAGTGCATGTATGTGTCGCTTTATGGCCGCAGCAGCGCTAACCCCCTCAGTAACGATACCTTCCAGCCGCGCATGGTGGAAAGAGCCGGGTTGTGTGCGGTGGACGCAATGTGGCTGCAGGTGCAGAGCTTACCCCTCAGTAGCGGTGTCTTTCAGCTGCGCCGCAGAGAAGCACGCGCATGCGCAGTAGCATTGGCATCCCGGAAGTTGTTGGATGAACTTCCGGGGGCGCGGGGTTAGAATGCCATTTCCTGTGGGACGCCATGTTTTTTCTGTGTGTCTTTATCGGCAGTACACATCAGGGGTATAGACAATTTTCGTGCCGATTTTCTCAGCCGCCACACCCTTCATCAAGGAGAATGGATGCTCAACAGAAGAATCTTCAGACTGATAACTGCCCGATGGGGGGTGCCTCAGATAGACTTATTTTCAACAAGATCCAACCGACAGGTAAGAACATTCGCCTCGTTGTGCAGACAGGACAATCCGGATATATTCGATGCCCTACAGGTTCCATGGACATTCAGTCTAGCTTATGCCTTTCCCCCATGGAATCTTCTACTCATAGTTATCAGAAAAATAAGGGAAGAAGGGGCAAGAGTGCTGTTGATGGCTCCATTTTGGCCCAAGAGGCCATGGTTTTCATGGCTCAGGGCAATGTTGATTACAGACCCTTGGATTCTTTTTCAGACCAAGGACCTGCTATCTCAAGGGTAATTTTTCGACCCTCAGGTAAAGTGAATGAACTTGACAGTCTGGAATTTGAGAGGCAGTTATTAAATCTTAGAGGATTCTCTAAAGGGTTGATAGATACCCTCAAGAAAAGCAGAAAACCATCTACTACAAAAATTTGTCAGAGTCTGGAGAAAATTTCTCGCGTTCCACACAGCACAATTTTCTTCTGAAATACTCATATTTCCAATATTAGAGTTTCTGCAGAAGGGACTTGAGTTAGGTCTCTCTGTAAATACTCTAAAAGTACAAATTACATCTCTAGGAGCTCTCTTCAATTATGATATTGCAGGCGATAGGTGGATATCCCGTTTTATATCTGCATGTGAACGGTCAAAACCGATCTGTATACCTCAGGTCCCACAGTGGGATCTAAGTTTGGTCCTGGACGCATTAACAGAGAGGCCTTTCGAACCCCTTCATACAGCCTCACTAAAAAATATCTCATTAAAGATAGTATTGTTAGCAGCATTGGTATCTGCTAGGAGAGTGAGCGATCTCCAAACCTTGTCAATAGACCCTCAGTTTTTATCAGTAACATCTGACAGAATAATTTTAAAGACAGACCTGTCCTATCTTCCTAAAGTTGCTACTAAGTTTCATAGATCCCAAGAGATCTTCCTGCCTACTTTTTATGAAGATCACTCAACTCCAGAGGAAGAGAAACTTCATACCCTAGATGTTAAGAGGACTATTCTAGCCTACTTAGAAAGGACTAGGGACTGGAGAAAGAGTAGGGCTCTCTTTTCTGTCTTTCCAGGGTAAGAACAAAGGCTCCAAAGTCACAAAGAATACATTATCAGGCTGGATCAGAGATGCCATAATTCTGGCATATAAAGCTAAAGGAAGAGAGATCCACCACTACATGTGGGAGCACACTCTACAAGGGCTTTGTTGGCTTCCTGGGCGGAGAAGGCAGACATACCAATAGACCTTATATGTAAGGCTGCAACCTGGTCTTCTCCTAGTACTTTTTATAAGCACTATAGATTAGACCTGTCTTCCTCCTGTTATCTAACCTTTGTAATATTGGTCCTTGACACGGTAAACCCACCCAAATTTATAGTCTCTGTAAATCTCTCTAGTGGGTGCTGTCGTGGCGAATAGAAAATACCGGATTACTTACCGGTAATGCTCTTTTATAGAGCCCACGACAGCACCCACTCACATCCCTCCCTTTTTATAGTAGCACAAGGTGCCGTGGTTGTGAGGTATTAATAGTAGGACGGTATAGTATAAGTTTGTAAATATGTACATATTACTGAGCCTATTAACTAAAACCTGGCGGCGGTTCCTCCTATTCTCTGAAATACAACTGAGGAGCAAGGGGGGGGTCGCCCCTTTTATCTCTCTATAGGTTTCCTGTTCCTAGGGGCAGATCCCCTCTCTCTAGTGGGTGCTGTCGTGGGCTCTATAAAAAAGCATTACCGGTAAGTAATCCGGTATTTTTTACCTGTTCAGCTGTATGATAGTTTGATTGTGGTGGATTCATCCTCCCTCAGTTATCTGAGTCTGTAACTCCATGGTAGTCCTTTACCCCTTTCCGACATCGGGCATAAATGTACGCTGATGTCGGGCACTTTCCCTTTGATGTGGACTCCAGTGGTGCGCCCACATCTTTCCCGGCACGTCAGCTGTTTTGAACAGTTAAATGCCGCTGTCAAACTCTGACAGCGGCATTTAAATTGGGCCGGAAATACGCACAGCGGTGACCCACGTCACGTTATTGCGGGTCACCAGTGTGTTGGTATGACAACCTGAGGTCTCCTGGAGACCTCTATGGTTGTCAGTGCCAGATTGCTGTGAGCGCCATCCAGTGTTCGGCGCTCATTGCAAGTCAGTAAGTCTGCTATAGGCCGGGGTCACACTTGCAAATGTGATGTGAGAAACTCGCACATCAATACCCGGTACTACCGCCGACTCTCGGGACCGGAGTGTGCGGCTGCATAGAAATACATGCAGCCACACACTCCGGTCCCAAGTGCCAGCAGCAGTGCCGGGTATTGATGCGAGAGACTCGCGCGAGTTTGTCGCATCACAGTAACAAGTGTGACCCCGGCCATATAGAGGCAATCTGAACATTGCCTCTATGTAGCAGAGCCAATCAGGATATGGCAGTCTCTAGTCTCCTATTTATTACTTGCCAAAAGCAAAAAAATTTTAAAAAATATAAAAAAACGAAAAAGTTCAAATCGCCCCCCCTTTCACCCCATTCAAAATAAAACAATAAAAATAAAATCAAACATACACATATTTGATATCGCCTCATTCAGAATCGCCCGATCTGTCAATAATAAGAAAAGGATTAACCTGATCGCTAAACAGCGTAGCAAGAAAAAAAAAAAAGTAAAAATGCCAAAATTACTTTTTTGTTTGGTCGCCACGACAAAAATGGAGACTCTACAGGGATCGGAAAATGGCACTTTTTATTTTTTTTTTAAACAAAGTTTGGAAATTTTTTTTCGCCATTTAGATAAAAAAGAACGTAGACCTGCTTGGTGTCTATGAACTCGTAATGGAGAATCATAATGGTAGGTCAGTTTTGGCATTTAGTGAACCTAGTAAAAAAGCCAAACAAAAACAAGTGTGGGATTGCACTTTTTTTTTGCAATTTCACCGCACTTGGAATTTTTTTCCCATTTTCTAGTACACGACATGGTAAAACCAATGGTGTCGTTCAAAAGTGAAACTCGTCCCGCAAGAAATAAGCCTCACATGGCCATATTGGTGGAAAAATAAAAAAGTTATAACTCTAGGAAGAAAAGGAGCAAAAAACGAGAACGCAAAACCGAAAAAAGCTTCGGGGGTTATGGGGTTAATAGCCTGGAAACCTTTGGCTATTGGCTCCCTCTCAGAATATTAACAATAGCTGTCGGCTGATCGGCTCTCGGCTTTCCCTCTGCTGGTTATGAAAATTATGCAGGAACACACGCAATTTAAAAAAAAAAAAAAAACCATATTGCATCTCATGCAGATTTCTGATTGCTTTTTGTTACTATGTGTGTATATATATAATTTTTTTGGGGGGCTCAAAGTCCCCCTTTCGGCTTATACTAGAGTCATACCCAGGGGTCGGCAGGGGAGCGGGAGTGGGGGCTGTCTAATAATACTCACCTGCTCCTGGCGCGGTCCCTGCAGGTCTCTGGTTCCCCGACACCGCAGCTTCTTCCTGTACTGAGCGATCACATGGTACTGCTCATTACAGTAATGAACATGCGGCTCCACCTCCCATAGGGGTGGAGCCGCATATTAATTACTGTAATGAGCAGTAACGGTGACCGCTCAGAAGCTGGGGAACCAGGGACCTGCAGGGACCGCGTCAGGAGCAGGTGAGTAAATTCTAACAAACAAGACACAGTATAGGCCATACAAAAATTGGGGATCACCGTAACGCCTGGATTAGGCAAAAACAACTCGGCTTTATTACAAATGACATACAGGACATTAACATATAAAACCGATTAAAGCTTTTACATACACAGAGCCCTTAATAAGGCAAGCACCTGTGCTAGAAACATGGGGATTAATATCATAGGCTTCTATATGAACAGCATGTTACAGGTATGTGCATAATAACAGCAGCGGCAAAATAGAGACTTAACATGTATAGCCATAGCACCCCTGAGGAAGCCACCGCTGTGTGGCGATACGCGTTGGGCATCCGCTTGTTTTAGTGCCTGATCTTGCTAGCATGGGGTATCATGCATAATTTATTGTGGCTCCGGGGATTGGCTTGTTAATCTGTTGCAGCATTGCATGTACTAGTTGGGCTCTAAGATTCTCATTTTTGCCAGCTACTGGTACTCTGTCTATCATTTGCAGTTTTTTATTATGGGGGAGCATTTGTCTTCTAGGTCTACGTTCACCCCTTGGCCACTAATTACAGGTATATATCATCTCTGTAAGTTCTATACGAACTCAGTACTTTTTATGCATGACCAGTATAGGGTGGCCGCATTTATACATCGTCGTATCGCCGCTGCTGTTATTATGCACATACCAGTAACATGCTGTTCATATAGAAGCCTATGATATTAATTATTATGGGCTCTGTGTATGTAAAAGTTTTAATTGGTTTTATATGTTAATGTCCTGTATGTCATTTGTAATAAGCTGAGTTGTTTTTGCCTAATCCAGGCGTTATGGTGATCCCCATTTTTTGTACGGCCTATACTGTGTCTTGTTTCTTAGAATTTATGCTAAATATTTATAGGTCAAGGATAGGATCCCGTAGTATCTGTTCCTGTGGTGCCCCCACAAAAATATTATTCAGGAGCAGGTGAGTATAATGGGGTAGGGGAGCGCTGCGCATAGTCACCTTTCCTCGTTCCGGTGCCGTCTTCAGCGTGTACTGCAGTGACGCTCAGGTCAGAGGGTGCGATGACGTGGTTAGTGCGCGCCCTCTGCCTGACCGTCAGTGTAGAAGACGCTGAAGACGGAGCGGCACCGGAACGAGGAAAGATGAGGAAAGGTGAGTATAGCAAGTGCCGGGGGCTTTAGTGACGAGAGGTGAGCATGTGATTTTTATTTTTTTTTTATTTTTATCGCAGCAACAACAAATGGGGCAAGTGTCTGTATGGAGCATCTTACGGGGCCATAATTAACGTTTGTGCAGCACTGTATGGGGCAAATATCTTTATGGAGCATCTTATGGGGCCATAATTAACGTTTGTGCAGCAATATATGGTGCAAATGTGTCTATGGAGCACGCTCATTGCTATCTAATTAACGCTGCTGGTTATTAAACTAAAGTAAATAATGACAACATTCAATAGCGCTTACGCAGGTGGTAAATTAACTTAAAATGACGTTAATAACAATAGTGTGGTGATGAGTTGGGGGCGGGATTATGTGTTGTGATGTGGCCGGGGTGGGATTATGTGTGGTAATGGGGTGGGGGGGTGGGATTATGTGTGGTAATGGGGTGGGGGGGCAAGATTGTGTGGTAATGGGGTGGGGGGGCGGGATTATGTGTGGTGATGTGTTGGTGGGCGGGATTATGTGGTGATGGGGTGGAGGGCGGGATTATGTGTGGTGATGTGGTGTGGATTGTGTGTGGTAATGTGGTGGGGGGCGGGGTTGTGTGTGGTAATGTGGTGGGGGCGGGGTTGTGTGTGGTAATGTGGTGGGGCGGGATTAAGTGTGGTGATGTGGGGGCAGAGCTACTATGCAGGAGGCGGGTTTAGCGAGTAATCACGATGAGAGAGATATATATATATATATGTTAATGCTCCAACATAGGCTGGTGTTGTGAACTCTGTGTTCAGGCTCCCTCTTGTGGTCACTGGTGGTATGGTGTGACTTTTGCTTTGGGCTCCCCCTGGTGGCTTTGTCTGTTATCCTGCTGGTCTCTGGCTATCAGCTGGTTCATTATTCTCTGGGAGGTTCCTATATAGCTCTGTTTTACTTTCACTTGTTGCCGGCTGTCGATGTAATCAGTGCTACTCAGATTCTTTCTACTACCTTGCTCCCAGTCCATCCAGGACAAGCTAAGTTTTGTTTGCTCATTTTTTGATCAGCAGTGTTTATCATGTTTTCTGTTCCAGCTTGCTAAAATGTAATTCCCTCGCTTGCTGGTTGCTCTAGTGGGCTGAGTTTCTCCCCACACACCGTTAGTTGGTGTGTGGGTTCTTGAAATCTCAGGATGGATATTTTGTAAGGGTTTTTTATTGATCGCATAGACCCCTGCTCTATTTTTCTGCTTTCTAGTACTAGTGGGCCTCTTTTGCTGAATCTGATTTCATCCCTATGTATGTGCCTTCTTCTTACCTCACCGTTAATATTTGTTGGGGGCTTCTATATCTTTGGGGATTATTTCTCTGGAGGCAAGCGAGGTCTTTCTTTCTCTTTAGGGGTAGCTAGTTCCTCAGGCTGGCTCGAGACGTCTAGTAATTTTTTAGGCACGTTCACCGGCTACCTCTAGTTGTGTTGGATAGGTTCAGATTTGCGATCAGTCCAGTTACCATCTCCCTAGAGCTCGTCCTTAGTTTAATCACTTGCTGGTCTATTTGTGATCCTCAGCCACTAGGGATCATAACAGGCTGGTGTGTGTGTATCTTTATTCAACATTAATGAGGGGATCTGGCTGAAGAGGTTGAACAAGGAAGTGACATCATAATTATTATTTTTTTTTTAATATATCTTTATTTAGCTCTATGGATTTACAAACACACATGCAAAAACCCATTAAAAATGTGAGTATTTTCAGCTGCGTATTTCTGCCAAGAGATGCAGAAACCTTGCAGAAATTTCTGCAAGCAAATACGCAATGTGCGCTCACAGCCTTATAAATAGTTCTATTTAAAAGTATATTTCTTGTTGAAATTAATGTGATAGTTTATATTGCTATCGTAAAGGCCAATATTTTCTAAGAGCCACTGAGACCCATACTCTAATTACCCCGAAGAGGTTTTACCATTAGATACACTTTTTTTTTTTTTTATACTTAACCCCTTAACGACCGCCGATACGCCTTTTAACGGCGGCCGCTAAGGGTACTTAAACCACAGCGCCGTTAATTAACGGCGCTGTGGAAAAAGTGAATAGCGCCCCCAGAGTCGGATTTTCTCTGGGGTCTCGGTTGCCGAGGGTAGCCGAGACCCCAGAGAACATGATTCGGGGGGTTTTTACCGACCCCCGAGTTGCGATCGCCGGTAATTAACAGTTTACCGGCGGTCGCAACAAAAAAAAAAACGCGATTTGCCGTTTAATTTCTCTGTCCTCCGATGTGATCGCACATCGGAGGACAGAGAAATGTGGTCCCCGATGGCCCCCAATAGCCCCCCAATACTTACCTACCTCCCCCGGTGCTCCTCGTGTCTCCCCATGGGCGCCGCCATCTTTTTTCCGGGAAAAAATGGCGGGCGCACGCGCAGTGCGCCCGCCGCCCGGCACCCGGATGTTCTTTGGGGTCTCGGCTGCCGGGGGTAGCCGAGACCCCAAAGAACATGATCGGGGTCGGTTTGCACCGACCCCTGCTTTGCGATCGCCGGTAATTAACAATTTACCGGCGACCGCAAAAAAAAAAAAAAAAAAAAAAAAAGCGATCAGTTATTTCTCTGTCCTCTGATGTGATCGCACATCAGAGGACAGAGAAATAGGGGGATTCGGGGACCCTAAGATACTCACCCGGGGTCCCTGGGTCCTCTTCTGTCTTCTCCTGCCAGCCGGCTTTTTCATCATGGCAGGCGCATGCGCAGTGCGCCCGCCATCTGCTGCCATCTGCCGGCCGGCAGGAGAAGACAAGTTGGGGCTAAAATTAGGGTTAGAGTTAGGGTTAGGGTTAGGGTTAGAGTTAGGGTTAGAGTTAGGGTTAGGGTTGGGGCTAAATTTAGGGTTAGGGCTAGGGTTAGGGTTAGGCTACTTTCACACTAGCGTTTTTTGGCTTCCGTCGCAATGCGTCGTTGGAGAAAAAACGCATCCTGCAAAAGTGCTTGCAGGATGCGTTTTTTCTCCATCGGCTTGCATTAGCGACGCATTGCGACAGATTGCCACATGTCGCATCCATCGTGCGACGGATGCGTCGTGCTTCGGCGGACCGTCGACACAAAAAAAACTACATGTAACTTTTTTGTGCGACGTGTCCGCCATTTCCGACCGCGCATGCGTGGCCGGAACTCCGCCCCCGCCTCCCCGCACCTCACAATGGGGCAGCGGATGCGTTGAAAAAACAGCATCCACTGCACCCGTTGTGCGGCGCTTACAACGCTAGCGTCGGTACGTCGGCCCGACACACTGCGATGGGCCGAGTACGACGCTAGTGTGAAAGTAGCCTTAGGCTTCTTTCACACTTGCGTCGGTACGGGGCGGTCGCAATGCGTCGGCCCGATGTACCGACGCACGTTGTGAAAATTGTGCACAACGTGGGCAGCGGATGCAGTTTTTCAACGCATCCGCTGCTCAGTCTATGTCCTGGGGAGGAGGGGGCAGAGTTACAGCCACGCATCCGTGGAAATGGCGGACGCGACGTACAAAAAAAAGGTTACATTGAACTTTTTTTGTGACGACGGGGGCTAAAGTTATGGTTAGGGTTGGGGCTAAAGTTAGGGTTGGGGCTAAAGTTAGGGTTAGAGTTGGGATTGGGGTTAGGGTTTGGATTAGGGTTGGGATTAGTGTTACGTTTGGGATTAGGGTTGGGATTAGTGTTACGTTTGGGATTAGGGTTGGGATTAGGGTTAGGGTTGGGATTAGGGTTAGGGGTGTGTTGGATTTAGGGTTTTGATTAGGGTCATGGTTAGGGTTGAGATTAGGGCTGTTTTGGGGTTAGGGTTGTGATTATCGTTAGGGTTGTGATTAGGATTATGGATCGGGTTGAGATTAGGGTTAGGGCTGTGTTGGAGTTAGGGTTGGAGTTATAATTTGGGGGTTTCCACTGTTTAGGTACATCAGGGGGGTCTCCAAACACGACAGCCAATTTTGCGCTAAAAAGTCAAATGGTACTCCCTCCCTTCTGAGCTCTGCCGTGCGCCCAAACAGTGGTTTACCCCCACATATGGGGCATCAGCGTACTCGGGATAAATTGGACAACAACTTTTGGGGTCCAATTTCTCCTGTTACCCTTGTGAAAATAAAAACTTGGGGGCTAAAAATCTTTTTTGTTGGAAAAAAATATATTTTTTTATTTTCACTACTCTGCATTATAAATTTCTGTGAAGCACTTGAGCTTTCAAAGTTCTCACCACATATCTAGATAAGTTCCTTAGGGGGTCTAGTTTCCAAAATTTGGTCACTTGTGGGGGTTTCTACTGTTTAGGTACATTAGAGGTCTGCAAAGGCAACATAACGCCCGCAGACAATTCTATCAAAGTCTGCATTCCAAAATGGCGCTCCTTCCCTTCCGAGCTCTGCCGTGCGCCCAAACAGTGGTTTACCCCCACATATGGGGTACCAGCATACTCAGGACAAATTGGACAACAACTTTTGGGGTCCAATTTCTCTTGTTACCCTTGTGAAAATAAAAATTTGGGGGCTAAAAAATCTTTATTGTTAAAAAATATATATTTTTTATTTTCACGACTCTGCATTATAAACTTCTGTGATGCACTTGGGCATTCAAAGTTCTCACTACACATCTAGATAAGTTCCATGGGGGGTCTAGTTTCCAAAATGGGGTCACTTTTGGGGGGTTTCTGCTGTTTAGGCACATCAGGGGCTCTCCAAACGCGACATGGCGTCCGATCTCAATTCCAGTCAATTTTGCATTGAAAAGTCAAATGGCGCTCCTTTGCTTCCGAGCTCAGCCATGCGCCCAAACAGTGGTTTACCCCCACATATGGGGTGTCGGCGTACTCAAGACAAATTGTACAACAGCTTCTGGGGTCCATTTTCTCCTGTTACCCTTGGTAAAATAAAAATTTGGAGGCAAAAAGATCATTTTTGTAGAAAAAATGCGATTTTTTTTATTTTCACGGCTCTACGTTATAAACTTCTGTGAAGCACCTGGGGGTTTAAAGTGCTCACCACACATCTAGATAAGTTCCTTAAGGGGTCTAGTTTCCAAAATGGTGTCATATGTGGGGGGTCTCTACTGTTTAGGCACATCAGCGGCTCTCCAAACGTGACATGGTGTCCGATCTCAATTCCAGCCAATTCTACATTGAAAAAGTAAAACGACACTCCTTCTCTTCCAAGCTCTGTGGTGCGCCCAAACAGTGGTTTACCCCCATATATGGGGTATCGACGTACTCAGGAGAAATTGTACAACAACTTTTGTGGTCTAATTTCTCCTGTTACCCTTGTGAAAATAAAAATTTGGGGGCAAAAAGATCATTTTTGTAGAAAAAATGAGATTTTTTATTTTCACGGCTCTACGTTATAAACTTCTGTGAAGCACTTGGGGGTTCAAAGTGCTCACCACACATCTAGATAAGTTCCTTAAGGGGTCTAGTTTCCAAAATGGTATCACTTGTGGGGGGTTTCCACTGTTTAGGCACATCAGGGACTCTCCAAACGCGACATGGCATCCGATCTCAATTCCAGCCAATTCTGCATTGAAAAAGTCAAACGGTGCTCCTTCACTTCCAAGCTCTGCGGTGCGCCCAAACAGTGGTTTACCTCCACATATGGGGTATCGACGTACTCAGGAGAAATTGCACAACAACTTTTGTGGTCTAATTTCTCCTGTTACCCTTGTGAAAATAAGAATTTGTGGGCGAAAAAATCATTTTTGTGAAAACAAATGCGATTTTTTATTTTCACGGCTCTACGTTATAAACTTCTGTGAAGCACTTGGGGGTTCAAAGTGCTCACCACACATCTAGATAAGTTCCTTGGGGGGTCTAGTTTCCAAAATGGTGTCACTTGTGGGGGGTTTCCACTGTTTAGGCACATTAGGGGCTCTCCAAACGCGACATGGCGTCCGATCTCAATTCCAGCCAATTCTGCATTGAAACAGTCAAACGGTGCTCCTTCACTTCCAAGCTCTGCGGTGCGCCCAAACAGTGGTTTACCTCCACATATGGGGTATCGGCGTACTCAGGAAAAATTGCACAACAAAATTTGTGGTTAAATTTCTGTTTTTACACTTGTGAAAATTAAAAAAATTGGTTCTGAAGTAAAATGTTTGCAAAAAAAAGTAAAATGTTCATTTTTTTCTTCCACATTGTTTTAGTTCCTGTGAAGTACGTAAAGGGTTAATAAACTTCTTGAATGTGGTTTTGAGCAGCTTGAGGGGTGCAGTTTTTAGAATGGTGTCACACTTGGTTATTTTCTATCATATAGACCCCTCAAAATCACTTCAAAGGTGATGTGGTCCCTAAAAAAAACATGGTGTTGTAAAAATGAGAAATTGCTGGTCAACTTTTAACCCTTATAACTCCCTAACAAAAAAAAAAATTGTTTCCAAAATTGTGCTGATGTAAAGTAGACATGTGAGAAATGTTATTTATTAACTATTTTTTGTGACATATCTCTCTGATTTAAGGGCATAAAAATACAAAGTTTGAAAATTGCCAAATTTTAAAAATTTTCGCCATATTTCCATTTTTTTCATAAATAATCGCAAGTAATATCGAAGAAATGTTACCACTAACTTGAAGTACAACATGTCACGAAAAAACAATCTCAGAATCAGCGGGATCCGATAAAGCGTTCCAGAGTTATAACCTCATAAAGTGACACTGGTCAGAATTGTAAAAATTGGCTCGGTCATTAAGTACCAAATTGGCTCTGTCACTAAGGGGTTAAAAAGACTATTCAGCTTGATTATTTCAGTAGATGTGTTATTGTCTATAGTCACAGTTTTGCCCATCATCCTTTAACTTCAACCCATTTACATCTGGACTTACGCACAGACCCCTAGGCTTGGGCCACATTGATAGTTGCTTTTCTGTAGTATGAGATGGCAAGAAGAATAGTCAGGTAGTCTGGCTACAACCGGGAGGGCAGAGAAAATAGAGTAATGGCAATTTTGACTCCACAGCCACTTTCTGGTAATTAGCGCACAGTGGATGTTGGAGAGTTATACATTGAAAATATACCATTTTGTTACCCAACGCATAGTGCCCAGATTGTGCTCCAGCAGACACACACTATAAATTAAGTGGGTTCTTCTCACTATAGCCAAATACATGGATGCTAAATGTGGTTTGCGCACACTTGTAAGACTCAGAAGTGAGGGGGAAATTTGACTTTGGGAGAGCGGATTTTGCTAGATTGGTATATGGAAGCGATGTTGCTTTTCAGGCCACTAATAATGTAGAAATCTCTATTTTCCATTGAAAGATGATGTGGACTTGTGGGGGACTTGTTTTTTGTAAGATGAGTAAAACTTTTCATTGGTATTACTTTTGTCTACATAACATTGTTTGGTGGCTTTTTGTTCCATATTTGGGAGGCAGAATGAACAAACAGTTGAACACCACGCTCCACTGGTTCATGCCATGAGGTTTTCTAGGAGACTTTGAACTGTCGTTTTTTTTGTGAATAATTCAAATTTTGTTTTTACATAATTTGCCATTTCTCTTTCGCCTCATTGGGGGACACAGGGCCATGGGTGTTATGCTGCTGCCATTAGATTAGCTCCTCCTCTGCAGTGTACACCACACACAGTGACGCCAGCCGAACCAGTTCAAGCTTAGTGTCAGTAGGAGGAATATGTGTTCTCATCTTCAGACAACATCTGTATCTTTATTATTTTATTTTTTGGTTTTATCTTCAACATCTTCTTCAAAAGATTACAGGGGGCAACGGATCCCTTAAGGGCTTCACTTTCCCCAAAACGACAACAGGCGGGAACATGGAGTGTCGCCTCAATGTAAACCTTCCTGCATTGTTTTCTATGGCATGCCTGAGATTTTTTAGGGGAGATGGTACCCTTCAAGGCATCGATCTCCCCACACCCACAACAGATGGAAACATGGAGTATCTCCTCAATGTACTCCCCTCTGCATCCAGGCCCTTTTCGCTTTTAGTGCTGGACAAACAGCCCTGACCCATCCTCGGGGAGTTAACCCCTTGGATGCCCAGAAGCACTTATGGCGTCCGTGCATCCCCCACTGCATCGCCACTGACTGAACAGCGGCGATGGAAGGAAGGCGAACAGTCCCTCTCCTTCTCTCTGTCAAAGGGATGGTGGATGGAGGGCTGCCTGCACTGTCCAAGCTGCAGTTCACCTGTATGGCAGGATTGCTTCCATAGTCCAAATGAAAAAAGAACAAAAAGTGGAAACGCACTTACCCCAGTGGAGTTGAACATCACTTTATTAGGACATTTAAAAGCGAAAAGCAGGGAGGGATGATGTCAGCTGCGGACAACGGCCGTTTCGTGCTCAGCGGCACTTCAACGGGTCCTCATCATTGCTTCCATAGTCCAGGTCCTGCGCTGTGGCAGTTTCCATACCGCGACGCACACAGCTGGTAAGTGTGGGCCCGGGACGCGGTATGGCGTGTGCAACGGCACTTTAAGCGCTATCACCATGGCCTCCCCTTTCCCCTGGGCGTGTGCCGGCTGGCTAACAAAATCATCACGGCGCCATATCTGCCCTCCTCTTGGCACGTCTTGCACACGGCGAGACTTCCCAGTGCAATTCTCGGCGGCCATCTTTCCCCACCAGCTGCATATCCATACATGAAGCCTGGTCACATATGGTGGCACTCCCCACAGTCCCTCTGCAGTTGGGACAGCGGACTCTTTCAACAGGCCGGCTCCCTTCTCGTACAGCCTTCCTGTACCTCAATAGGAAGACCACTTACTTAGGGCCACAGGATCGGGGTAAGATCTGTGGGCTGTGCCATATACAACTCATTAGCCCTTCTCTGCAATAGTCACTGGGCCTTACAACACACTATACTCCCTATTTGAGCATATCAGCAGGATCAGGGACATTCTGGGGTGTACCATGTCACTCTCTAAGACCTTCAAAAAGGCTAACAAAACACATTGTTTTTCACATCTTGTATCACCTGCCAGTATGCATTACCACGGGGACACATTAATCCACTCTGCAAGGCCTGTGATCCCGAGTGCGCTCAGGAGTCTTCCGCCACCACCGAACCCAATGTACCTAGTCCCCCTGAGTGGGCTTTGTCACTGTCACAGTCCATGGCTTCTCTGACTAATGCATTTGAGTCCCTTCAGAATCCTGCCACGGGTCTGGGCATTTGTCTGCCTGTCTTAGAAGGTTTCTCTACTTCACATGAACCGTTAGCCAGCAGGGTCTGTTCTCAGTCAAAAACTCCAGAGGCATCTAGGAAATGGATCCATAGTACGTCTCCCAGGTCCTCTCGCTCCTCGGCATCTGTGAGCTCCGTTTCCCACTCCCCCGTCACTTGGGGTTTGTAGTAACCAGGACTCTGAGTTCGATACTGATATGCCGCTTGATCTAGATTCTCCGGATTATCAGGCAATGGTGGATAGTCTCAATGAGGCCATCAACCAGACTTTGAAGATTGACGAGGACTCTGATTCTGTCCCAGATCATGAGGTGTCCTTCAAGAGGACCAAATGCTCTCATAGGGTTTTTACCAACCATCCTGAATTTCAGGACATAGTTCAGCGGCATAGGGAGCAACCGGACAAACGCTTCACAGGTCAAAAGCTGCTTGAAGAGAGAGATCCATTTTCATCGGATCTGCAGAAGGAATGGGCCGAATCTCCTACGGTTGACCCACTGGTATCGCTCCTGACCACCAAAACCCTCCTATCCTTGCCAGATGGCTCTTTCATTAAAGATCCCATGGACCATCAGAGAATCTTGCCCATTCAGTTTTTGAAGCGTCGGGCTCGGAGCTCTCTCCCTCTTTCGCTGCAATGTGGGTAGCTAAAGCTATGGTCTCTTGGGCAGATACCCTGACCAGAATCATTCAGGATAGTGACCTTCCATTCCCTCTGAGGGAGCTTATCTGGCAAACCAGATCTCCTTAGCCGGGGACTATTTGGTGCATGCTTCCCTGGACTCAGCTAACAGTGCCTCTCTTGCAGCCGCAAGACTCTGCCTCTAAAAAATCCCTAACATCTCTGCCTTTCCAGAATGATTACTGTCTCGGACGCCACAGGAGGAAAAAGTAAATTCCTCCCACAGCAGGCGCGTTTCCGATCCTTTCGCAGCAATCCCTTTTGGTCTAATACAGCTACCTCTTCCAGTTCGGGGCACTCCTCCCGGGAAACAGGGGTCCCCAGGTTTCATTCAAGTCCAGCCAGTCATGGAAGAACCGTCCCAAACAATCCAGATCCAAGGGAGCCAGATCACATAGATTCTCGACGCAATGACTCACGGCATTACCAGGTCGACACCAGCAGAGTAGGCGGCCGTCTACTCCTATTTTGCCATACCTGGCTCTCCGTCGTTCACGACGAATGGGTCAGGGACCTGGTGTCTTCCTGTTACAAAATAGAATTTTCTTCCCACCCTCCAGCACGGTTCTTCCCCTCTCGTCCCCCCAAAACAGAGACGCAGGCACGGTCCTTCTACCAAGCCAACGATTTGCTATGCCAAAACAGTCATTATTCCAGTTCCAGAAAATTAGAGGTCTGAGGAATTCTACTCAAACTTATTTGTGGTTCCGAAGAAGGACAGGTCAGTGCGGCCCATTCTGGACCTGAAGCTCCTAAACAAGTTTTTCAAGGTCCGGCACTTCAGGATGGAATCCCTCCGTTGTGTCATCAGTTCGATGGAGAAGGGGGAGTTCCTAACATCCATCGACATCCGGGATGCTTACCTGCATATCCTAATTTGATATTTTTTTCCTCCCTCACCAAAGGTTCCTTTGCTTCACCGTCCGCGAAGAACATTTCCAGTTTACAGCTTTGCCCTTTGGCCTCGCCACCGCTTCCAGATTGTGCACGAAGGCCATGGTGGTCATTCTGCCATACCTAGATGTTCTCCTAGTCAAGGGTCCGTCTTTCCAAGCATGCGTGGATTGTGTCCATATCACTTCGGACACACTTTCTCTCCTGGATTGGCTTATAAACTTAGACAAATCGTCCCCTGTACCAGATCAGCAGATTTCATTTTTAGGAATGACCCTGGACACAACCCAAACCTTCGACTCCTCAATTCCCATGATTCCGACTCCCTCATATATGTTTAAGTGATAAATTTACTGTAGTAAAATTGTAACATCAGGCTTTTAATCTTTATTATGATACAATAATCAAGCCATTTAGAGCATAAAATATATTTATTGGAATACAACTTTAGAACAAAAAAACTTAGCATATTTACACTTTATTATACACTCTGCAGTAAGTGGGAAACACAGTTAAAAAAAAACAAACATACTGAATAGCATTTGTGCAGTCTATAAATTTGTTCTGAGAAATAGTATCGCCTCCATCAGATCCTCCTTCATAGATGACCTCAAATCTGACCTAATTATTTTAAGGCTAGAGAACAACCTCTCTACACTAACTTGGGTTGGTGGCAAAGCAGTAACCACATGGGTAACATCTCTAACCATTTCAGTGTAAAGGAATTGCCTCATGCACAGTCAGTTTTGATGAACGATTGAAATATGGTCAATCTGTTTCCTATGGGAGTGGAATCTTTTTCCCTGCAGCCAAGCTTTGCCTGCTCCATGTCATCCAAATACTTGTCGAAATCAAACTCCTCATCTGATGAGGATAAGGATGAAGGAACGGCAGCATCAGCACTGGCAGGGCCCGAGTCCTCTTTACTCATCCTAACTGTTACCTCAATCAAAGCTTCTTTTCCTTTAGTAAGCTGTTGATCATCCAGCAATATAAGATGACTCGGGTCCACATAAACAGCTGCCAGAAAAATTGTATTTTCTAATAGCAGTGTCACTCTCCGTTTCAATGAAGCAGCAATGACATCTGCGATTAAACCTCCTCTTTGGGACAGGCAAAACAACAAGTTCTTCCACTCCTTTATAAAAATGCCAGGAGATAAATCCACAGCTTGTAACTTTTTAGTCACTGTAAATGGATGATAAAGCAATTCCTTCAATTCAGCCACCTGTGTCCATTGACCTTCATGTAGTGTTACCTGAAGGTTGGCCATATCTACAAGGAAGGGTTTCAACTCAAGCAATTGCTCAGAGTGGCTTGATCCACAATTGCCCCTTTTCCAGCAAGTCTCTACAAGATGGAATCAATTTTAGGGGTTCTGGCAGTAAAAGCCAATTTCCCCACTTTGCTAGTCAGAGTTCCAGCATGTCCCCCTTGCAGACTATCTCTTATTGCCAGCTGCAGCGTGTGCACAACACAGCGCATGTGATGAATAGGAAAGAGGTGTGAAGCAGCTTCAGCAAGATCATCTGATTGTGAAGAATCATTTTGCTGTTCTTCTGTAGTAATATCTGTGCTGAATCACAATCCAGAACACACACACACACACACACACATACGTTCTCATCAATCGTGTTACTGTATTTCTGAATTTGAGATGTTAGAAAACATTTTTTCCCCTTATATTCTACTGTATGTATAGTGTATATAAGTCATCAGAGCAGCTAATTTCTCCAAACATGAGCTAAGAGGAAAAACAAACTAAAACATCAAGCATACATAGACAACATATATTGGACTATTGATTTATGCACAGTTTATTGAAAGTTTAGATATGCTTTAGGAATTACTTACCTCTTTAATCCTGCTTTCCTGTTCACCCAGAAATTCTGAGATGAATGTAGGCTTTCCTTCCCTGTGTGTTTATTTTTTCCCCTTATCTGTAGAGGAGGAGCTTCAATACTTATCCTGAACATAAACTGCAGCACAGATTCATCTCAGCTAAAACTCCAATACTTAGATCAGGAATAGGACAGACATTTATAGGACATTTCATAACTTTCCCAAATTCTTATGAAAAAAATATTCCCCACAAACTGTATTGAACTACTGTACCCAATTTATTATATATCTTAGGAGTCGGAGTTGGTCCATTTTATACTGACTCCAATTCCACCAAAATGGGCTCCGACTCCACAGCCCTGCTGGACACCTGTCGAGGGTTGGCGATTCTCCCTTGACAGAGTCTTAGCCCTTCAGCAGGGAGACCGGGTACTTTGTCGCCCACATCCTCTCTCCATCCGATTCTGCATGAGGGTTCTGAGCAGCGATGGAATCTGTTCCTTTCACCCAGTTGCATCTTCAGCCTCTACAGCATGCACTTCTAGCAGCCTGGGACAGGAACCCATTTTTTCTCTCTCATTTTCTGTCCTCACGGGTCAAGCAGGTGCTCAGGTGGTGGACGTTGCGGTCATCCCTCACCCAAGGTAAATCTTTCCTTCAGGTTCAATGGCTGATGGTCACCACCGCCGCCAGTCTTCTATGCTAGGGCGCTGTCTTGCGGCATCACACTGCCCAGGGACTCTGGTCTCCTAGCGAGGCACTTCTCCCGATCAAGATTCTGGACATCTGGGTGATTTGGTTCATCCTGCGATGGTGTCACGCTCACGCCCTGACTGGTGGGCGTGAGCTCGGGGGGTTTGTGGCCCCACTGTGCCACAAACCAGACTACCCTGGGAGTGGTGTGACTATGACTATGAAGGGTTTCTGAAGGATGTTATTCTGGATTATCTCAATGAGAATAACTGTTTAACTCCATATCAGCATGGGTTTATGAGAAATTGCTCCTGTCAAACCAATCTAATCAGTTTTTATGAAGAGGTAAGCTATAGGCTGGACCACGGTGAGTCATTGGACGTGGTATATCTCGATTTTTCCAAAGCGTTTGATACCGTGCCGCACAAGAGGTTGGTACACAAAATGAGATTGCTTGGTCTGGGGGAAAATGTGTGTAAATGGGTTAGTAACTGGCTTAGTGATAGAAAGCAGAGGGTGGTTATAAATGGTATAGTCTCTAACTGGGTCGCTGTGACCAGTGGGGTACCGCAGGGGTCGGTATTGGGACCTGTTCTCTTCAACATATTCATTAATGATCTGGTAGAAGGTTTACACAGTAAAATATTGATATTTGCAGATGATACAAAACTATGTAAAGCAGTTAATACAAGAGAAGATAGTATTCTGCTACAGATGGATCTGGATAAGTTGGAAACTTGGGCTGAAAGGTGGCAGATGAGGTTTAACAATGATAAATGTAAGGTTATACACATGGGAAGAAGGAATCAATGTCACCATTACACACTGAATGGGAAACCACTGGGTAAATCTGACATGGAGAAGGACTTGGGGATACAATATTGTATCATACAATTATTAGGTTCTGTAGAAGGACGTAGATCTGGGGATTTATTATGATGGAATATAGGCTGAACTGGATGGACAAATGTCTTTTTTCGGCCTTACTAACTATGTTACTATGTTACTATGACAGCTGCCTGGGTTTTCACTGTAGTCTCTGATGGTGAGGTCAGGCAGTTGCCAGGTGCTACTCCAGGGTGGTGTCTGGCTGTGGCTGCTGAACCCACTTGGAGAACAGAAACACTAGGACAGGTGCGGGCATCAGGCAGGACTGGCAGAAGAGCACGGCTGAAACTCAGACGAGTAGGCTGGCACGGCTGAGACACAGGGCTGGCAGAGACACGGCAGAGAACACAGGGCTGGCAGGCACGGCAGAGAACACAGGGCTGGCTGAGGCACGGCAGAGAACACAGGGCTGGCAGGCACGGCAGAGAACACAGGGCTGGTTGATGTGTATGAAGGAACAGGTAAGGACCTGTTCACACTGGATGTGCAGGTACGGATTTGTAGTATGAAGGAACAGGTAGGGACCTGTTCACACTAGAGGTGCAGGTACGGATATGTAGTATGGAGCGACCTGTTCACACAGGAAGTGCAGAAAAGGAAACAAGCAGAAAGGAATGAGGTATGAAGGAAAAAGTTGGGACCTGTTCAGACTGGAAGAGAACCGCAAGGCTGTGGATAGGAGCGGTAGAGCAGCAAGAGATAGCGCAGCAATAAAAGCTAAGCAGGGCAGAACCACAAGGAATATGGTGAGGAGCTGCAGCAAGAGATTACTGCAGAAGCTAAGCAGAGCAGAGCCACAAGGAATGTGGAGAGGAGCTGCAGCAAGAGGTTTCTGCAGCAGCAAAGCAGAGCAGAACCGCAAGGAATGTGGAGAGGAGCTGCAGCAAGAGATTACTGCAGCTGCAGAAGCTAAGCAGAGCGGAGCCACAAGGAATGGGGAGTGGAGCTGCAGCAAGAGGTTTCTGCAGCAGCAAAGCAGAGTAGAAAGGAGCAGAACCGCTGGAGTGCGGAGAAGAGATGCAGCAAGAGATAACTGCAGCAGCAGAAGATAAGCAGAGTAGAAAGGAGCAGAACCGCAGGAGTGCGGAGCAGAGGTAAAGCTACAAAGGTACAGAGCAGGCAGAGCCGCAATAGTGCGGAGTGTAAGCAGACTGAGAACACGAGGAAATACACAGCAGGGAAGCAAGCCACAGACAAGGAAACCGAGATAAGACTAAGCTCAGACAAGGAAATGGAACAAGACAAGAAACAAGGACAAAGACACAGGGACCAGGATATTCTGCCTCCTGGAGGGCGGACAACAAGATCAAGGCAAGAATACAGAGTAAAGCCTCCAGAGAGGGAGTAACACAGAGCAAGGCCTGGCAAGCTCAGAAGCTAAACACAAACTGAGCTAACACATTGCACAGGCCCAGACCTCTGGGTGGAGCTGCACTAAATACTGGAGGCCTCCTGGCAATTGGTCAGGAACAGATTAGACAGATGCACCTGATTCCTATAAGAACCAGAGAGTTCAGGCGCCGCCCCCCTATGTACACAGCCAGGAAGCATGCAGAAAGCAGAGACACAGAATATGGAGCTGGCGAGAAACAGAAACCACATCATTGCCTGGAGCAGTGGGTAAGATAGTGTGAGAGATGAGAGGCCATGCCGTGATGCCAGCAGAGTTGTTACAGATGGTTCCATCACCTCCTAGTCGGTCACCCCATCCACATACAATCGGACAACGCCACAGCTGTGGCATATATCAACCATCAGGAGGGCACCCGCAGCAGTGCGGTAATGTGCAAGGTGAAGCACATTCTCCATTGGGCTGAGAGGAAAAATTCCGTCATCTCAGCAGTTCACATCCCGGGTGTGGAAAACTGGGTGGCAGACTTCCTCAGCCACAAGGGTCTCGCTTTGGGGGTGTGGTCACTGCATCCGGAGGTCTTCCAGCAGGTTTGTCATCGCTGGGGGACTTCGGACGTCGATCTGATGTCATCAAGACTACACGCCAAGGAGCCCGAGTTCATAGCTTGGTCCCAGGATCCAGAGGCCATTGGGGTGGATGCACTGGTCCTTCCGTGGCATCAGTTCCCTCTTCCTTACGTGTCCCTCCCCAACTTCCTTTGCTCCTGAGAGTCATCAGGAAGTTAAAGACAGAAGGAATTCCAGTGATCCTTGTCTCTCCAGCCTGGCCACGCCTGGCGTGGTACGTGGAGTTGGTGCAGCTCGTCAACGTTCTTTGGTGTCTTCCAGATCGACCAGATTTACTCTCCCAGGGCCCGATTTGCCACCAGAACTCGGGGGCCCTGTGTTTAACGGCATGGCCGTTGAATCTTGGGTCCTAACCCAAGCTGGGTTTTCCCAAAAAGTGGTTTCCACCATGATTAGCGCTCGGAAACCTACATCCGTGCGCATTTATCACCGTACCTGGAAATCATTTTTCGCATAGTGCAGGGACCCCGCGGTCCTTTTCCTCTCGCTTTCTCCATTATGACCATTCTGGAATTTCTTCAGGCTGGTCTGGACTCAGGCCTGGTGCTTAGTTCCCTCAAAGGTCATATTTCTGCCTTATCTGTTTTGTTCCAGGGCACACGTTGAGAAACACGTGATGGTGTCTCCGCGGCTTTTCTACATGCATCTGGCACTATGTGACAGGAGTGGTCACGGACCCCTCTCGGCACATTAACCCCGGAACACTGCGATCAAACAAGATTGCAGTGTAGCGGTGGCATAAGGAAGCATCGCACAGGGAGGGGGGCTCCCTGCGTGCTTCCCTGAGACCCTCAGAACAATGCGATGTGATCACGTTGTTCCGAGGGTCTCCTCCCTGCAGGCCCCCGGATCAAAGATGGCCACGAGGTCCTTCTGGGTCCTGCACGGAGGTGGCTTCTCAGTGCCTGCTGAGAGCAGGCGCTGAGAAGCCTCCTGCACTGCCTGTCAGATCGCTGATCTGACATATTGCTGTGCAGAGTGTTAGATCAGCGATCTGACACTATATAGTGATGTCCCACCCTGGGACAAAGTAAAAAAAAAAAAATAATTATACTGTATAAAAATATATATTTTTTAAATTCCTAAATAAAGGAAAAAATAAGTATTGTTCCAATAAATACATTTCTTTATGTAAATAAAAAAAACCATAAAAGTACAGATATTTGGTAATTCCTGACCATAACGACCTGACCGACCTATAAAACTGTCCCACTAGTTAACCCCTTCAGTGAACACCGTAAAAAATAAATATAAAACGAAGCAAAAACCAATGCTTTATCATCAATAACACCCGATCAAAAAGACAGATATAAATAAACATGGTACCGCTGAAAAAGTCATCTTGTCCTGCAAAAAACGAGCCGCCATATAGCGCCATCGGTTAAAAAATAGTTATAGCTCTCAGAATAAAGTGATGCAAAAACAATTATTTTTTACATAAAATAGTTTTTACTATATAAAAGCACCATAAAAAAAGATATAAATGAGGTATCGCTGTAATCCTACTGACCCGAAGAATAAAACTGCCTTATCAATTTTACCACACGCGGAATGGTATAAACGCCCCACCCAAAAGAAATTCCTGAATTGCTGGTTTTTGTTCATTCTGCCTCCCAAAAAACGTAACAATAAGAGATCATGTGCCTGAAAATGGTACCAATAAAAACGTCAACTCGTCCCGCAAAAAACAAGACCTCACATGACTCTGTGGACCAAAATATGGAAAAATTATAGCTCCCAAAATATGATGATGCAAAAACTATTTTTTTTCTTTGCAATAAAAAGCGTCTTTTAGCATGTGACAGCTGCCAAACATAAAAACTAGATATACAAACCTGATATAAATAGTAAATCAAGCTCCCCCTTTATCACCCCCTTAGGGAAAAAATATAAAATAAAAAAAATTATTTATTTCCATTTTCCCATTAGAGTTAGGATTAGGGTTAAGGCTAAGGTTAGGGTTAAGCCTTAGGGTTTGGATTACGTTTATGGCTGGGATTAGGGTTAGGGGTGTGGTTAGGGTTATGGTTGGGATTAAGGTTAGGGGTGTGGTTAGGGTTGGGATTAGGGTTAGGGGTGTTTTCAGGTTAGGGGTGTGGTTATGGTTAGGGTTGGGATTAGGTTTAGGGGTGTGTTAAGGTTAGAGCTGGAGTTAGAATTGGGGGGTTTCCACTGTTTAGGCACATCAGGGGCTCTCCAATCGCGACATGGCGTCCGATCTCAATTCCAGCCAATTTTGCATTGAAAAGTCAAATGGCACTCCTTCCCTTCTGAGCTCTGCCATACGCCCAAATAGTGATTTACCCCCACATATGGGGTATCAGCGTACTCAGGACAAATTGCACAAGAAAGTTTGGGGTCAAATTTCTCCTGTTACCCTTTGGAGAATAAAAAATTGGGGTGAAAAGATCATTTTTGTGAAAAAAATGTTTTTTTATTTTTACGGCTCTATATTATAAACTTCTGTGAAGCACTTGGGGGTTCAAAGTGCTCACCACACATCTAGATAAGTTCCTTAAGGGGTCTGCATTCCAAAATGGTGTCACTTGTGGGGGGTTTCCACTGTGTAGTCCCTTCATGGGCTCTCCAAACGCGACATGGCGTCTGATTTCAATTTCAGCCAATTTTGCATTAAAAAGTAAAACTTCTCTCCTTGCCTTCCGAGCTCTGCCATGCGCCCAAACAGTGGTTTACACTGGACTGGTTTACACATACGTAGTATCGGCGTACTCGGGACAAATTGTTCAACAACATTTAGGGTTTAATTTCTCCTGTTACCCTTGGTAAAATAAAGCAAATTGGATCTGAATTACATTTTTTGTGGAAAAAAAAAAAAGTTAAATGTTCACTTTTTTTTTTAACCCCTTAAGCCCCGAGGGTGGTTTGCACGTTAATGACCGGGCCAATTTTTACAATTCTGACCACTGTCCCTTTATGAGGCTATAACTCTGGAACGCTTTGACGGATCTTGGCGATTCTGACATTGTTTTCTCGTGACATATTGTACTTCATGCTAGTGGTAAAATTTATTCGATATAACTTGTGTTTATTTGTGAAAAAAATGGAAATTTGGCGAAAATTTTTAAAATTTTGCAATTTTCCAACTTTGAATTTTTATGCCCTTAAATCACAGACATATGTCATGCAAAATACTTAATAAGTAACATTTCCCACATGTCTACTTTACATCAGTACAATTTTGGAACCAAAATTTTTTTTTGTGACGGAGTTATAAGGGTTAAAAGTTGACCAGCAATTTCCCATTTTTACAACAACATTTTTTTTTAGGGACCACATCTCATTTGAAGTCATTTTGAGGGGTCTATATGATAGAAAATACTCAAGTGTGACACCATTCTAAAAACTGCACCCCTCAAGGTGCTCAAAACCACATTCAAGAAGTTTATTAACCCTTCAGGTGTTTCACAGGAATTTTTGGAATGTTTAAATAAAAATGAACATTTAACTTTTTTTCACACAAAATTTATTTCAGCTCCAATTTGTTTTATTTTACCAAGGGTAACAGGAGAAAATGGACCCCCAAAGTTGTTGTACAATTTGTCCTGAGTACGCTGATACCCCATATGTGGGGGTAAATGACTGTTTGGGCGTATGGCAGAGCTCGGAAGGAAAGGAGCGCCATTTGACTTTTCAATGCAAAATTGACTGGAATTGAGATGGGATGCCATGTTGCGTTTGGAGAGCCCCTGATGTGCCTAAACACTGAAACCCCCTACAAGTGACACCATTTTGGAAAGTAGACCCCCTAAGGAACTTATCTTGATGTGTGGTGAGCACTTTGACCCACCAAGTGCTTCACAGAAGTTTATAATGCAGAGCCGTAAAAATAAAAAATCATATTTTTTCACAAAAATGATCTTTTCGCCCCCAATTTTTTATTTTCCCAAGGGTAAGAGAAGAAATTGGACCCCAAAAAATGTTGTGCAATTTGTCCTGAGTATGCTGATACCCCATATGTGGGTGTAAACCATTGTTTGGGCGCATGGCAGAGCTTGGAAGGGAAGGAGCGCCATTTGACTTTTCAATGCAAAATTGACTGGAATTGAGATGGGACGCCATGTTGCGTTTGGAGAGCCACTGATGTGCCTAAACATTGAAACTCCCTACAAATGACACCATTTTGGAAAGTAGACCCCCTAAGGAACTTATCTTGATGTGTGGTGAGCACTTTGACCCACCAAGTGCTTCACAGAAGTTTATAATGCAGAGCCGTAAAAATAAAAAATCATATTTTTTCACAAAAATGATCTTTTCGCCCCCAATTTTTTATTTTCCCAAGGGTAAGAGAAGAAATTGGACCCCAAAAAATGTTGTGCAATTTGTCCTGAGTACGCTGATACCCCATATGTGGGTGTAAACCATTGTTTGGGCGCATGGCAGAGCTTGGAAGGGAAGGAGCGCCATTTGACTTTTCAATGCAAAATTGACTGGAATTGAGATGGGACGCCATGTTGCGTTTGGAGAGCCACTGATGTGCCTAAACATTGAAACTCCCTACAAGTGACACCATTTTGGAAAGTAGACCCCCTAAGGAACTTATCTAGATGTGTTTTGAGAGCTTTGAACCCCCAAGTGTTTCACTACAGATTATAACGCAGAGCCGTGAAAATATATATATTTTTTTCTCAAAAATGATTTTTTAGCCCCCAGTTTTGTATTTTCACAAGGGTAACAGGATAAATTAGACCCCAAAAGTTGTTGTCCAATTTGTCCTGAGTACGCTGATACCCCATATGTGGGGGGGAACCACTGTTTGGGTGCATGACAGAGCTCGGAAGGGAAGGAGCGCCATTTGGAATGCAGCCTTAAATGGATTGGTCTGCAGGCGTCACGTTGCATTTGCAGAGCCCCTGATGTACCCAAACAGTACAAACCCCCCACAAGTGACCCCATATTGGAAACTAGACCTCCCAAGGAACTTATCTAGATGTGTTGTGAGAACTTTGAACCCCCAAGTGTTTCACTACAGTTTATAACGCAGAGCCGTGAAAATAAAACATCTTTTTTTTCCCACAAAAATGGTTTTTAGCCCCCCAAATTTTTATTTTCCTAAGGATAACAAGAGAACTTGGACCCCAGAAGTTGTTGTTCAATTTGTCCCGAGTACGCTGATAACACATATGTTGGGGTAAACCCCTTTTTGGGCGCACGGGAGAGCTCGGAAGGGAAGGAGCACTGTTTACTTTTTCTACCTGAAACCCTAACCCAAACACACCCCTAACCCTAATCCCAACGGTAACCCTAACCACACCCCTAGCCCTGACACACCCATAATTCTAATCCCAACCCTAATCCAAACCGTAAATGTAATCCAAACCCCAACCCTAACTTTACCTCCAACCCTAGCCCTAACCCTAACTCTACCCCTAACCCTAAACGTGACTGAAATACGTGGCACTGAAATACGTGGCACTGAAATACGTGATACGTGGCACTGAAATACGTGGCACTGAAATACGTGATACGTGGCACTTAAATACGTGGCACTGAAACACGTGGCACTGAAATACGTGATACGTGGCACTGAAATACGTGGCACTGAAATACGTGGCACTGAAATACGTGCAACTGAAATACGTGGTACTAAAATATGTGGCACTGAAATACGTGATACGTGGCACTGAAATACATGATACGTGGCACTTAAATACGTGGCACTGAAACACGTGGCACTGAAATACGTGATACGTGGCACTGAAATACGTGGCACTGAAATACGTGGCACTGAAATACGTGGCACTGAAATACGTGGCACTGAAATACGTGGCACTATGACTGTCAGAAAATGTTCATTAAACGGTTAGGGGTGAGGTTAGGGGTAGAGTTAGGGTTAGGATCCCTTTATCACCTTGATGGTGGTGGGTGGCTTTTCAGTGTGTTTTCTGTTTTTTTTTTTTTATAAAAACGCATGCGTTTTTAACGCAAACAAACGCATGTGCTTAAAAACGCAAGAAAATACTGCAGGTTGTATTTCTGAAAATGAACGCATGCAGAAAAAAAACGCATGCGTTTGAAAACGCGACCAGACGCGTACAAAAAAACGCATGCGTTTTCAATGTTAAATATAGGGAAAAAACGCATGCGTTTTTTTGTGCAAAAAACACTGCAGACAAAAACGCAAGTGTGAAACCAGCGACGCTTTTTATAGCAAAAAAGTTTTTGCGTCTCCACATTTTGAGACCTATAATTTTTCCACATTTTGCTCCACAGAGTCATGTGAGGTCTTGTTTTTTGCGGGACGAGTTGACGTTTTTATTGGTAACATTTTCGGACACGTGACAGTTTTTGATCACTTTTTATTCCGATTTTTGTGAGGCAGAATGACCAAAAACCTGCTATTCATGAATTTCTTTTGGGAGAGGCGTTTATACCGTTCCGCGTTTGGTAAAATTGATAAGGGCTGTCCCACACGTCCAGATAATTCCGGTACCGGAATAAATCGGTACCGGAGTTATCCGTGTCCGTGTGCCTGGGAACTCACGGAGGCCATACTTGCGGCACACGTGTGCCGCCCGTATGGCGAGTGGGTACCACACGGAGCGTGTGGTACCCACTCTGCATGGTGCTGAAGCTGCGATTCATATCATCCCTGCAGCAACGTTTGCTGCAGGGAAAATATGAAGAATAGTGTTTAAAATAAAGATCCATGTGTCCGCCGCCCCCCCACCCCCTGTGCGCCCCCCCCGCTGGTCAGAAAATACTTATCCGGGTCCCCCGTCGGCTGTCGCTCCTTCCTGGTCTGGCCGCGCCTCCTACTGTATGCGGTCACGTGGGGCCGCTCATTTACACTCATGAATAGGCGGCTCCGCCCCTATTGGAGGTGGAGCCACATATTCATGAGTGTAATCGGCCGCATACAGTAGGAGGCGCGGCCAGACCAGGAAGGAGCGACAGCCGACGGGGGACCCGGATAAGTATTTTCTGACCAGCGGGGGGGGGCGCACAGGGGGTGGGGGGGCGGCGGACACATGGATCTTTAGTTTAAACACTATCATTCATATTTTCTCTGTAGCAAACGGTGCTACAGGGAACATATGAATGGCGGCTTCAGCACCATGTGGGGGGGACAGCGCTTACTGTAGCGCTGTCTCCGGCACGCCACACGGACCCCAGACGGAGAATGTCCGTGTGAGGTGCGTGTTTTACACGGACCCATTGACTCTATTGGGTCCGTGTAATCCGTGCGCTCCCACGAACACTGACATGTCTCCGTGTTTGGCACACGGAGACACGGTCCGCACACGGTCCGCACAAAATCAATGACATCTGAACAGATGCATTGATTTTTATGGGTCTACGTGTGTCAGTGTCTCCGGTACGGGAGGAAACTGTCACCTCACGTACCGGAGCCACTGACGTGTGAAACCGGCCTAAAGCAGTTTTATTCGTCGGGTCAGTACGATTACAGCGATATCTCATTTATATCATTTTTTTATGTTTTGGCGCTTTTATACGATAAAAACTATTTTATAGAAAAAATAATTATTTTTGCATCGCTTTATTCTGAGGACTATAACTTTTTTATTTTTTTGCTGATGATCCTGTATGGCGGCTTATTTTTTGCGGGACAAGATGACGTTTTCAGCGGTACCATGGATATTTATATCAGTCTTTTTGATCGCGTGTTATTCCACTTTTTGTTCGGTGGTATGGTAATAAAGCGTTGTTTTTTGCCTCGTTTTTTTTTTTTTTTTCTTACGGTGTTTACTGAAGGGGTTAACTAGTGGGGCAGTTTTATAGGTTGGGTCGTTACGGACGCGGCGATACTAAATATGTCTACTTTTATTGTTTTGTTTTTTTTATTTAGATAAAGAAATGTATTTATGGGAATAATATATATTTTTTTTTTATTATTTATTTAGGAATTATTTTTATTTATTTTTTTTTTTACACATGTGGAAATTTTTTTTTTTTACTTTTTTACTTTGTCCCAGGGGGGGACATCACAGATCGATGATCTGATAGTGTGCACAGCACTCTATCAGATCACCGATCTCACTTACATCGGTGCAGGCTTACCAGCGTCTGCACTGAGCAGACACTCGGTAAGCCACCTCCTTCCCTGCAGGACCCGGATGCCGCGGCCATCTTGGATCCGGGACCTGCAGCCAGGAAGGAGGTAGGAGACCCTCGCAGCAACGCGATCACATCGCGTTGCTCCGGGGGTTTCAGGGAAGCCCGCAGGGAGCCCCCTCCCTGCGCGATGCTTCCCTATACCGCCGGTACACCGCGATCATGTTTGATCGCGGTGTGCCGGGGGTTAATGTGCCGGGGGCGGTCCGTGACCGCTCCTGGCACATAGTGCCGGATGTCAGCTGCGATAGGCAGCTGACACCCGGCCGCGATCGGCCGCGCTTCCCCCGTGAGCGCGTATGACGTACTATCCCGTCACCGGGAATTAAGTCCCAGGTCACCTTGACGGGATAGTACGTCATACGGGATTAAGGGGTTAACATTCCAAAAAATTCCTGTGGAGCACCTGAAGGGTTAATAAACTTATTGAGTGTGGTTTTGAGCACCTTGAGGGGTGCAGTTTTTAGAATGGTGTCACTTTTGGGTATTTTCTATCATATAGACCCCTCAAAGTGACTTCAAATGTAATGTGGTCCTTTAAAAGAAAAAAAAATGGTGTTGTAAAATTGAGAAATCGCTGGTCAACTTTTAACGCTTATAATTCCCTAACGAAAAAAAAATGTGGTTCTAAAATTGTGCTGATGTAATGTAGACATGTGGGAAATGTTACTTATTATGTATTTTGTGTGACAGATCTGTGTTATTTAGGGGCATGAAAATTCAAAGTTGGAAAAATTGCAAAATTTTCAAAATGTTCGCCAAATTTCTGGGTTTTTTTTCGCAAATAAATGCAAGTCATATCAAAGAAATGTTACCACTGTCATTAAGTACAATATGTCACGAGAAAACAATGTCAGAATCACCAGGATCCACTAGAGCGTTTCAGAGTTATAACCTCATAATAGTGGTCAGAATTGTAAATATTGGCCCGGTCTTTAACGTGCAAACCACTCTCGGGGGATTAAGTAAAAATGTTTAAAAATACTTATTTTGAGGATATTTCATTGAATAATAATTGGTTTTATTCTTAGCAGATTACTGTACCAGGAGATCAGAGGGGCAGCTGACATCTTCAGTTTTTAAATCAGAAGCTCTTGAGATCACACAGGATGCAATTGATGTGAATGCCATTACGCCAGATATACCATCATCCCTTCACAGCAAAGATCTGTCATCTTACCCTTTGAAACAGGTTCTGTCTTCTGATTCTTTACCGACTACTAAGGAAAATCAAAGTCACAAAATAAGCATTAAAAAACGAACTGCTCCTAAATCAAAGAAGCTGTTTTCACCTTCAGGATATGGAAATAACATTCCCCTTGAAAAGTATTTTCTTAAACATAAAACAATTCACACAGCAGAGAACAGATTTTCTTGTTCCAAGTGTGGGAAATGTTTTAACCAGAAATCAGATTTGCTTAAGCACCAGAGAACTCACACAGGGGAGAAGCCTTTTTCCTGTTCAGAATGTGGGAAATGTTTTAACTATAAATCACATCTTGTTATACACCAAAGAACTCACACAGGGGAGAAGCCTTTTTCCTGTTCAGAATGTGGAAAATGTTTTAACTATAAATCACATTTTGTTACACACCAAAGAACTCACACGGGGGAGAAGCCTTTTTCCTGTTCAGAATGTGGGAAATGTTTTAACCATAAATCAGATTTGCTTAGGCATCGGAGAATTCACACAGGGGAGAAGCCTTTTTCGTGTTCAGAATGTGGGAAATGTTGTAACCATAAATCAGATTTGCTTAAGCACCAGAGAACTCACACAGGGGAGAAGCCATTTTCATGTTCAGAATGTGGGAAATGTTTTAAAAATAAATCACATCTGATTAGACACCAAAGAACTCACACAGGGGAGAAGCCATTTTCATGTTCAGAATGTGGGAAATGTTTTAACCAGAAATCACATCTTATTAAACATCAACGAATTCACACAGCGGAGAATATTTTTTCATGTTCTTAACCATCAAAAATAACTCAAACTATATAAGTTATTGACAAATTGTACAAAAACATAACAGACAGATGTATAATTGAATGAGAAATGGAAATTACTGTAAAACTTACCATATTTCTTGGACTATAAGACACCCTTTTTTATTAGATCATTTCTATTAAGAACATTACACAATTAAGTATTTATGAAGAGACATCAGTAGAACAAAGATATTTTGATATTTTCAATGTTACATGATATCCTTATATGTTATTGTTATACATAAAATACAATAAAGTCATCATCTCCTTCCAAGGATTCAATTTTTTTTTCATTCAAACTAATACAACCCCCTGTAAGAAAGTCCTTACTGAGAGCTGGGAGAGCCGGGAAAAATATGTAGACAATTCTCTTATCAAGCTGAGACTGAAGTTTATTCAGAGATTTTGCAGCAGGACAGCACATGGATAGTCAGTGAAATAAAGCATGTGAGCACGAACAGAAGTCCAGATTGACAAAGTAACGCTGGGACATCTGGCGATGGTCCGGCCTTAGCCAGGCCATGAGGTGGCATGGCTGCAGGATGGCGATGGAACGGCCATGTTGTGGCACGGCAGCAGGTTGGCGATGTAATGGCCCCGAACAACAGTTAGGACGTGCACACGTCCGTAATTGCCGCGGAAATTTCAGCGGCAATTCCCGAACTCGCTGCCGCGGGAAAAACGCATGCGGAATTGGCATGTGTTTTCCCGCTAAACACTAGCGTTTTGCAAGCGTAATTAGCTTGCAGAATGCTAGCATTTTCCAAGCGATCTGTAGCATCGCTTGGAAAACTGATTGACAGGTTAGTCACACTTGTCAAACAGTGTTTGACAAGTGTGACCAACTTTTTACTGTTGATGCTGTCTATGCAGCATCAATAGTAAAAAGATCTAATGTTAAAAATAAAAAATCATGATATCCTCACCTTCCGGCGCCCTCAGCAGCCTTCCCGCTCCTCGCGCTGCTCCCGTTCCCAGTAATGCATTGCGAGAATGACCTGTGATGACGTAGCGGTCTCATGAGACCGCTACGTCATCTGGGGCCATTGCCGCTAGGCATTATTGGGAACACGAGCAGCGCGAGGAGCGGGAAGACTGCCGAGGACGCCGGAAGGTGAGGATATCATGATTTTTTATTTTTTTAACAATTATACGATTCCCAGGGCCTGGAGGAGAGTCTCTTCTCCTCCACCCTGGGTACCAACAACACATGATCCGCTTACTTCCCGCATGGTGGGCATAGCCCCATGCGGGAAGTAAGCGGATCAATGCATTCCTATGTGTGCGGAATCCCCGCGATTCCCCACAAGGAATGAACATGCTGCTTTTTTTCCGGAATGCGGTTCCGCCACGGAAAAAAACGCAGCATGTGCACAAAAAATGCTGAATGCATTCTAATAGGATGCTTAATGTATGCGTTTATTTCGCTGTTTTATCGCGTTTTTATAGCGAAAAACACAAAAATTCCTGAACGTGTGCATATAGCCTAACAGGGGCTTTTTATACATGATACAGACAAAGAAAGCTGTACCTTGCAGCAAAGGGCATATACATAATAACATCATACTTTGTAGAAAAACACACATTCAAGGATGAAGCATAAAATAGTTAAATGTAATGACTTTGAGGCTCTTTACACCCAACTCCATTAGAACTCGTAAATCTCCATGTTCCTCTTAGTAACTGTCATTGTTCACTTAATACACTTATTTATTATCATACATTTACCCTTTTCTATTATCATGGCCCTGCAGCTGCTCCAATTAACCTGTGTGTATGTCAAACTATACCTGCTAATGGCTATGATCTCATCTTGTGTCTCCAATCTGTCTATGACTTTCAGAAGTACATCTTAGAATTAGTTAGTTTCTAACTTTGCACAAGATGGCTGCTAGAGCCAACATGGCTGTTCAGTTTATTATCCAGAGTGCAACATACAGTGCTGTAATATTTATTGGTGAATTATTGAAAGTAAGATTATCTATGTAATTCATCGCTTTATGTACTTGTGCGTGTGTGTGTGGAAGGGCAAAAAATCCCTTAAAAAGCACAAAAACAAAATAAAAAGTTATTAAAATATTAGTCCCTGTGACGGGGTGTACGGCAGAGCAAGAAGGGACAACAGGCCGAGGGATGATTCAACAGATTTACTATCAAGAACACTGGAACAGCACATGCAGGTAGATCTACAGAGTCCACAATTAGTCCAACGGAACAGGTTCGGGGGCACCTCCCGATAATCCTTGTGCCAGCTAACAAAGCAATAGTCCACAATTAGTCCAATGGATCCCAAAACAATCTCACGAATGACGAGATATGTCCTCAGCTCAAGTCTCGCCCCGTTCGCTTCCTCAGTCACAGATGGACGTGGGGTCTTGCCTCGGCTAAGAATCCCCACTCCTTCTCCTTCAAGGGTCAACTCACATCTGATCTCAAAAATAAGAATGGATTGTCTGAGCTCCTGGGATCAGCCCAGGAAGGGGGTAGGGGTCACACCTTCTATTCAATGGTTGGGTCCACCAGAAGATTCTAGACTGGTCTGCTCCGCTTAGTCTATCGAGTCTGTGCATTTGACTAGCCACCTGCTGTGAGGAAGAATAGCTATTCATTCACTAATGGTATTGACAAAGCTTAATTACATTATAGCTCAGGGCTGCAAGTATTGGGGGAAGGAGACAGGTTAAGTTACATACACCCCATAGCATTGCAAAGTGTACAGTAAATACAACCAAAGAGAAGTCGCACCACATCATGACATATTATACAAAATACAGGACCGAGAAAAAAAAAAGTACATATCATGACAGTCCCCCCAAAAATAAGTTGCATAATTGTTAAGTCTTTTGATCCCTGTCATTCTCTTTTTTTTCTCTCTCTTTGGTTTCCGGATTTTCCTGATCTTCTACCCCTCTCACACTATCAGAGTCCAACTGTATAGTGTGAAACATCTTCTCTCGATCATCCAGTAGGTTCATGGTCCCAGGAATCAAATATGAAAATCTTCAGCTGACCTGGGAAGAGGAGAAAAAAAGTGGAGTATCAGTCCTTACCAGAAATGTCAGTAAGATAATTAAGAAGCTTACACTGGTCAATGGGGAAAAATTTTAACACCTTTGTGCCTTGGTTTGTTAACTCTGCCCACTCCTAAAACTTTGGGGCCAATTTTTATCAGTAATATCAAAGGTACCTTCCCAATTAGCTTCCAGGGTCCCATTGTTCAGAAATTTTTAACCATAACCTAAGCTTCTTTAACAAATTTAGACCTGTAGGATTTTCAGTGGCGTCTGTAAAATTAAGGATGCAAATCCCACTATGTGTCTCACTTGATTCATAGTCCAGTAAGTGCTTCATGCACAGAATGAATCCTTTCTCCCTGGGAGTGAGCAACCTAGAGTAGTAGTCTAGGTTATACAGCTGACTGGACACTTCAGGGCTATCTTTGGACCATCTTTGTAAAAGCACCAGGAAATAGATATATCACCGGTGTCAGCTTGGATGTAAAAGGGTTGGGAAGGGTCAGGGTTAAATAATGCAGTGGCTGCTATAAGGGCGCGCTTCAATCCTTCAAAAGCCTGCAAGGCTTCTCCCTCTACAATGACGGGCAAAATCATTATCAACATCTTTTAGTAAATCATACAGTGATTTATCCGGATGAGCAAAATCTTAAATAAATTCTCTGAAAAAATTAATAAGAATTTTCTAAGCTCAGTAATATTAGTTGGTATGGGGACAGCTTGAATTGCTTTAACCCTATCATGTATAAGCTTCTTTCCTTCTGCTAAGACAGACACGCCCAGAAATGTAACCTCTGACTTCATTCATTCTACTTTATCTAAGCTCATTTTGAGTCCTGCATCCTGTAAAGCCTGACAAACATTTTCAAGGGTCTCGTGTTCACATTCATCGACAGTTTGAATTAATAAATCACCAACATATTGTAGGACTTTGACTCCGTAGCCAAGGGGTTCTAACACCTGAGCCAATGACTGATGGAAATACAAAGGAGAACTGTGAAATCCCATGGGCAACCGCGTGAACAAGTACTGCACATTCTCAATGTGAATGCAAAGCGGAGGACAGATTCATGTGTTAGGGGTACTGAGAAAAAGCCATTTACAATGTCTAAACAAGAAAACACTTTACAATCACTCCTCAGCTGTGACATAACTTCAGGGACAGATGCAACAAGGTAAGCTGCTGAGGGGGTGTACTTATTTGCAAGTCTCAAGTCCACAACCATTTGAAAGCTACCATCTTCCTTTTTTACAGGTAAAATGGGACTGTTACATGGAGAATTACCTTTTACAACAACGCCTTGTTTTTCCAATTCACTGACCACAACCCTTATGTAAGGGATTGCATCCTCAGGAATTCAATACTCGGTGATGGAAAGGTGGCACCCTTTCACCAACAATTTTAACTTCAGTTTGCATTAACCCACAATCAGTTTTCTTTGAGATCCACAATTCAGGGAACCTGTGCTTCAATTAATTTTTTTAAAACATCATTGTCAACATTTTCATTAGTACATGATCCTAGACTGGCAATAGGTAATTTGTGACTCTCCTCTTTCTCCTCCATAGGTACAATTACAGAGCAAATAGTCGCTTCTATGTTCCCTCTCACGACTTTGTTACACAAATCAACAATTCCCATTGCTCCCAAAACATCAGTACCCAGAATAGTGGACCCAACTGTGGATTTACTAAAAAAATGCATCGAAGACCCCTTTTCTTCGATCCCCCTGCGTCCTGAAATCTCAGGTTCACTGGACGACTTTTTTCTGCTTGAATACAGGAGCCTTCAAATCCTACCAAAGTGGTAGTCTCAGGCAGTCCAGGGGGTGACTGCAATTTGTGTCCTGTTACGGAGACTGAGGCTCCTGTATCGATGAGGATGACTTCCCACGGCAACCTCTCTATTCTCCCTTTGACATAAGGTATTCCATCCTTGCCCATGGAAAGGGGGGAAAGGAAGGCAAGGGGAACAGGGGAAGCAACCCATCAGTTGGTGCTCCCTGCAGTGGGAAACCCCCAAAAATCCATCATCCCCATCTGGACATGGCTTCCATTCTACAGCTCCCACCTCTGCCCCAAAGAGATCCTCAGTAAGAGTCGGGTACTCATGCTCCCTTACCAAAGGAGCATAGGGAGAAGGAGGAGTGACCCCTCCTTGAATAGAATGGATCTCTGGGCATGAATGATTGGGAGCTACTGGTGAGAGAGCAGGAGCAGAAGGCTCCTGAGAGACTGGATTAACCATTTGAAGACCGTTATACTGCTGATACTGCCTAGGGTCATTCACTACTAAATACGGAGGTCTAACTCTGGAAGGAGGTTTGGAGAACTCCCGGGGCTGTTGGGGATTAAATGGCACCCGGGGTTCTCGGGTTTAGTCCCAGGCACAAAATTGAGACAAAAATGTCTAAAGTGCCCAAGCTGCCCACAAAAGTAACACACAGGAGGACCCCTTGTGGGATTCCGGGGGGGATCTGACAAAAGGGACCTGCCCATTCTCGGCAGCTGCGCATACCCCAGGAATTCCTGGGCTCCCTGAATCAGCAGATGCACCCTGAGGTGAAAGGAACGCAAAAACATTGGACTCATCACCCTTCACCTCGGACTGCATTGTCCTAACATTGGTCAACATAACCTCCACAACATCTTCAATAGATTCTGCAAAACTCCTGATTTAAAAACTCTTTCCATGGGCACTTTTTTCACAAATTGTTCCATCATAGCAAATTTATCACTCTGGTCCATAGTATCTAAGGTTTTATTAAACACAATTTTTTAACAAATTTACGATAGACCAGGGACATTTGGCCGGGGGCTGTTCTAGGAGTAGAAGCGGCATCAAACTCCATCTGGGATGAATCATCACTTTCCTCATCATCTGCAAAATCTTTCCTCAACTGTGTCTGTATAAGCTGGAGCTGATGGGACACTATATCTTGTTTTTTTTATGGACTACTTCACCCATTCTCCTAACTCTCCAGTCTATAACTGTATCTACATCAGCACCTTATCTCAAAGCTGCAGTGTCAATCTGTAACATAACTGCTCTCAGCTGCTGCAGCTGTCACCCCTCCATTCTATGCTTCTCACACCTCTCTGTCTGGATGACCCGCTGCTGGTTTGAGTCGACCAAAAGAGGTGTGGCTGTGTTTCCAGCCTCACTCACTATGCTTGTCAGGCGTCTCCCCTCACCTTTTAAAGCCTCTTGCTACCAGGCACAAAACTTCTCACTTCTTTGTAGATAACCCACGTAGAGGTTTCTTCTTAGTTGCACATATATATTTTTATAGTCCTTTCTATAGTTTTTTTTTATCAAAATCAGGCAGACTTGGAGAGCTTCATGAGAGGTTCTCCTACTTCAGGCTGGCTTACTTTGAGCGATTTAACACATGGCCATATGACATCAACAAATTTGTGAGAAATCTGACACTAAAAAAACATTTTTTTTCAGATGAAACAACAGATACAAATCAAGATCACAATATGGAAATAAATGAATTTGAAAATCTTGATTTTAAAGAACAGGTCACTCTAAACTGTCTAATGAAATTATCTAAAGAAAATCAAACAGAAATAATGGAAGGGTCCATCAATATATCGAAAAATTTGAAAACAAAAAATCCATATTTCTATCCTATACAGACTAGAGTAAACTGCATGGACAAATTCCAAGAACTTGTTGAGAAGGATTTAAAGGATTTGGAGTACAGTTTAAATAAAAATAAAAAAAGAAAAAACTTATCACATCGGCATTGGAAAGCACTTAATGAACTAAAATCTCTAAAAAACATCATTATTAAGAGAAGTGACAAAGGTGGTCTAATAGTCATTTTGAATGAAAGTGATTATAAAGATAAAATGTATGAACTCCTATCTGATAGTACTACCTATGAAAAATTGAAAAAAAAACCCAACTAAAGAATATAATGATAAAATCATGAAATTTATTGAAGAAGGTATATTTCTAGCCACCATAAACAAAAGACAAGCTGAATATTTACATGTAGAAGCCCCAAAAATGCCCATTATGTATGGTCTCCCTAAGGTGCACAAAAGCACAGGCTTACCAGCCATGCGACCGATAATATCAGGCATAGGCTCCATGTCAGAACACCTATGTGAATGGGTAGACTTTTTATTGCAACCCATGGTAAGAAAAATGCCAGGATTTATCAAAGATTCGAGAGAAATTCTAAGAATATTTAAAAATCGAAAATGGGAAAAAAAATCACGTTTGGTTAAGTTGTGACGTAGTCTCATTATACACAAGTATACCTCATGATATAGCCATGAGAGCGCTAGAATTTCATTTAAAAGACTATGGTCAATACTCTCAGAATCTAATAGATTATTTATTAAAAATAATATTTTTCCTAATGAAACACAACATTTTTTCATTTGATGGTGAAGTGTATGCTCAAAAGTCGGGAGTTCCAATGGGGGCGAAGTACTCGCCGTCTCTGGCTAATTTGACAATGGCATACTGGGAACAGGAATTCATTTATTCTGCTGAAAATCCATTTGTTGACCACATCTCCTGGTATGGCAGATACATAGATGACACCCTCATTATTTGGGGGGGGGGGGGTGATGTGTCTGCCATACCGGGATTTGTGGAATACATCAATTCCAATAAATTTGGGATAAAATTTACATATGTTCAAGATGATAAATCCATCTCCTTTTTAGATCTAGAATTGAGTGGTATTGTCGGTGAAGAAATTACCAGTTGAACTCATATAAAACCAATTAGTGGCAATACAATTTTACACGCCGAAAGTAGCCATCCAGCCCACACGATAAAATCTATACCAGTAGGGGAGTTCACTAGGTTAAAAAGAAACTGTAGCAAAGAAGAGGATAAATTGAAAGAATTCCATGAAACAAAAAAGAAATTCAAAGCTAGAAATTATCCGAACTGGACAATAAATAGAGCTATCAATATACACTCACTGGCCACTTTATTAGGTACACCTGTCCAACTTCTTGTTAACACTTAATTTCTAATCAGCCAATCACATGGCGGCAACTCAGTGCATTTAGGCATGTAGACATGGTCAAGACAATCTCCTGCAGTTCAAACCGAGCATCAGTATGGGGAAGAAAGGTGATTTGAGTGCCTTTGAACGTGGCATGGTTGTTGGTGCCAGAAGGGCTGGTCTGAGTATTTCAGAAACTGCTGATCTACTGGGATTTTCACGCACAACCATCTCTAGGGTTTACAGAGAATGGTCCGAAAAAGAAAAAAAATCCAGTGAGCGGCAGTTCTGTGGGCGGAAATGCCTTGTTGATGCCAGAGGTCAGAGGAGAATGGGCAGACTGGTTCGAGCTGATAGAAAGGCAACAGTGACTCAAATCGCCACCCGTTACAACCAAGGTAGGCCTAAGAGCATCTCTGAACGCACAGTGCGTCGAAGTTTGAGGCAGATGGGCTACAGCAGCAGAAGACCACACCGGGTACCACTCATTTCAGCTAAGAACAGGAAACTGAGGCTACAATTTGTACAAGCTCATCGAAATTGGACAGTAGAAGATTGGAAAAACGTTGCTTGGTCTGATGAGTCTCGATTTCTGCTGCGACATTCGGATGGTAGGGTCAGAATTTGGCGTAAACAACATGAAAGCATGGATCCATCCTGCCTTGTATGGAGCATCTTTGGGATGTGCAGCCGACAAATCTGCGGCAACTGTGTGATGCCATCATGTCAATATGGACCAAAATCTCTGAGGAATGCTTCCAGCACCTTGTTGAATCTATGCCACGAAGAATTGAGGCAGTTCTGAAGGCAAAAGGGGTCCAACCCGTTACTAGCATGGTGTACCTAATAACGTGGCCGGTGAGTGTATATGGCGTCGTTATGTGAGAAGTATATGGCGGTACTATGTGATGTATATGGCGGTATTATGTTTGATATATATGGCAGTATTATGTGTGATCTATATGGCGATATGTGAGAACACTGGTGGTATTATGTGAGATCTATATGACGGTATTATGTGGGAAGTATATTGCGGTATTGTGTGCTCTGTATTATGTGCGCTCTATATGTCGGTATTATGTGTGCTCTATATGGCACTATTATGTGTGCTCTATATGGCGGTATTGTGTGCTCTATATGGCGGTATTGTGTGCTCTATATGGCGGTATTATGTGTGCTCTATATGGCGGTATTATGTGAGATCTATATGGCGGTATGCTCTATATGTCGGTATTATGTGTGCTCTATATGTCGGTATTATGTGTGCTCTATATGGCGGTATTATGTGAGAACACTCTGGCGTCGTTATTTGCGATCTATATGATGGTATTATGTGAGAACTATAGGACAGTATTATGTGTGCTCTATATGGCGGTATTATGAGTGATCTATATGGCAGTATTATGTGAGAACACTATGGAAGTATTATCTGAAGAAAGGGGACCCAATCTAGGGTGGTTCCGGTTGAGCAGCTGCACGCGGGTCTGGGGTAATAGAGGGGCAGCATGACCTCCAGTTAGGTGCAGTGAGGGGAGGGCTGGTGAGGCAGCTGAAGAGAGGGGTCTCATGTTTATCGTTACTATATGGCTACATTTCCTTCCCAGCATCACCCCGGACTGCGCCTGTCACCTCGCTTTCACACATCGCCAGGACAGGATCTGAGGAGGGGAATGGGGTCTTTGCATGCAAAGTCTGGATCAGAACAGGCCATCAATCAGCAGAAATGTTTCCTGGATTTCTGAGGAGACGGTCCATCCATGTGTATAAAAGACAGCGCTCTATGTACAATCCCTGGCTGCTCCGCGCACCAAACAGGGTGCCCCCCATAGACCAGCACACTGCTCTCCTGAAATACTCTGCGCTGCTGTCACCCTGCTCCCTCCACCATATATCTCCCAGAATCCTTGCTGCCTGCCATCTTCGGTGACTGTCTACTTGTCAGTATAACTTTGCAGTCACCAACAAAATGGCTGCACACTGTGTTCCTGAATCCTCTCATCCCCTAGCAAACACCAGAAGGGGAGGAGAGGAGACATCACACACGTCAGCAGACTCCGCCCATAATTACTGCAGTGCAGTAATGTGAGCTAGTTGTACACCAGGTTTTTGTCAAATTTCATTAGCTGCTCCCCCTAGTGTTTAAAAGTGGAAATGCCAAACCTTTTAAAATTATTTTTCATATTTTACTAAATTAAAAACAAATGATAATATTTTTTAAGAAAATGTAAACATTAATTCTTTACATTTTTTTCAATCGCTGGAAAATTTTTTTTTTTGATGGCACCTTCCCTTTAAGAAAGTCCTTACTGAGAGCTGGAAGAGCTGGGAAAAATATGTAGACAATTCTCTTATCAAGCTGAGACTGAAGTTTATTCGGAGATTTCGCAGCAGGACAGCACATGGATAGTCATTGAAATAAAGCATGTGAGCACGAACTGAAGTCCAGACAGACAAACTAACGCTGGGACATCTGGCGATGGTCTGGCCTTATCATGGCCATGATGTGGCATGGCTGCAGAATGGTGATGGAAGGGCCATGTTGTGGCATGGCAGCAGGTTGGCGATGTAATGGCCCCGAACAACAGTAACAGGGGCTTTTTATACATTATACAGACAAAGAAAGCTGCACCTTGCAGCAAAAGGCGTATACATGATAACATCATACTGCATAGAAAAACACATTCATGGATGAAGCATAAAATTGTTAAATGTAATGAATTTGAGGCTCTTTACACCCAACTCCATTAGAACTCGTAAATCTCCATGTTCGTCTTAGTAACTGTCATTGTTCACTTAATACACTTATTTATTATCATATGTTTACCCTTTTTCTATTTTAGGGAATATAGGGGGTGCTCCCTGTTAATACGAGGTGGTGCTCCAAGGTATTAGTTAGCAATGAATAACAAAAAAAGCTTGGGCACTCCAATGAAATTTATTGTCCAATGTAGACTAATGAGGCAAATGCCACCACCATAAACAAAGAAAAAATGCAGGATGACCCGATTGAAAGATAGATTAACTTTCCCAACCATGAGGCTCACTCTGGCACTCGTGGTCGGTGCCCCCACACCACTCAGGCATGATAGGAGACTAGGTCCCATTACCTTGGACCCCCTTCTACAGCAGATTCAGCTTGAGAAAGGCATGTTCGTGCCGAAACGTTGCAAAAGTTAATCTGTCTTTCAATCGGGTCATCCTGTATTTTTTCTTTGTTGTATGGTGGAGGCATTTGCCTCATTGGTCTACATTGGACAATAAATTTTCATTGGAGTGCCCAAGCTTTTTTGTTATTCATTACCCTTTTTCTATTATCATGGCCCTGCAGCTGCTCCAATTAACCTGTGTGCATGTCCACTATACCTGCTAATGGCTATGATCTCATCTTGTGTCTCCAATCTGTCTATGACTTTCAGAAGTACATCTTAGAATTAGTTAGGTTCTAACTTTGCACAAGATGGCTGCTAGAGCCAACATGGCTGTTCAGTATATTATGACTGACCATTCTCTTACATCCCCCCCTCCCCTGATAACACTCTAGAGAATTATTTCTTCATATTTTTTTTGTGATGTGTATACATTAGAATATCTGCCATTCAGTTATCATAATTAGTTTGCATGCGTACTGGCCCTACTTACATCATTTAATCTGGATTGATCATACTACAAGTGTTCCTGAAGCCAGAAGTTGCCAGGTTATCTCTCAGGAGTATTCCAGATTGTAGGCCTGGAACAGTCAACCAGGATCCCCAGATGTTGTCAAATTTCCAACCAAATAATATTGTTTTGCTTATTTATTAACTAATTAACTGTTGGTGGTTGAGCGTCTGTCCAATGTTGCGCAATAAGTTTGCGAGCTTGATAAAAAATGTGTGAAATACCTACAGCCATCGGGGATTCAAAACTTCCGTAATCAGCATCACATCTGCTTCCTATTTTAATGTAGCTGTCAGGGGATGGTCTCCCATGCGAGACTGTGAGAGTTTCTGATAGATGTTTGAAATTAAACCGATCGTGTATTTTGCCTCCGCTATTGAGTCTAGTAAATATTTTTTCCTTATATCTGGTGCCGCGGCGCTAAACTGAGTTAGATATGCATGCCTAAGTTGTAGGTATCGAAAGAAGAGCCTGTGAGGCAATCCAAACTATTGTTTAAGCTTGTTAATCTTTTAAGTGTTCCATTTTCTATTAACTGATCTAAAGTTTGAATTCCCCTTCATTGCCAACCTCTGAAACCAGTAAATTTGTCAAACTCCACCAGTCATTGATTTTGCCACATTGGGGTAAAATTAGAAAATTCCGTTATGTCCAACAGTCTCTTGCCCTATCCCACACCTTGTACATCATTGCTAAGGTCAGTCTCAAAGTTTTGACGCCCTAAATCGACTGGGGAGCGTAAAATTGGGCGCTGCGGCAAACGGAGCGTATCCGCACTTTTTTTTTTTCCGACCGTGCCAGTAAAAAATAAAGTTTATGTTTTGATGCCGTAAATCACCCAATGAGCATAAAAATGGGTCCTTTGGTGAACGTGAGCTTATCCGCACATATGATTACTGCGGCGGTCACCTCTGACACTCAATGGGTTTTCTGCACATCTGTGACCCACACCCCCTCCCCCCTGACACTGAGAGATCTGGGGGCGTGTCCGGTGTGTTTTACATAAAAAACACATGCGTTTTTTTTTTTATAACCGCATGTGTTTTTTGTGGGAAAATCTGAGGAATCCTTAGCTGATGCTTAAGCACACATTTAAATTCTGGTGCGATAAAAAAGACCCCAAAAAATGGGGTCAGAGTCACTTTTTCATCACAGATCGGATTTTAAGTGTGTGTGTTAGCATCAGGGCACCCTCCGGAGGTTGATTGTCCAAAAAAAATTACTTAAAAAGAGGCTCAAATGACTTAAAACGGGGACGTGAAATACGGGGGGCGAGGTTAGTAGGTTTTACAGCTGGGCGGCTTGTCACTCATCCCCCTGTGCTCTGCTCTGTTTCGCCGGAGGGCAGGGTCAGTGTGCTATGGCAGCCACTTCATCTCCCTGGCTGTGTGTAACATGGCAGAATGGAGGGCAAGGGGCGGCCAGGGGACGGGAAGATGTGACGCGGCCGGGCAGCTTGTCACTCATCCCCCTGTGCTCTTCGGTGTCTGGCCAGTGGGGGGGGGGGGGGGAGGTCAGTGTACTATGCAGCCAAGAATGAGTTCATCTTCCAGGCCGTGTGTAACATGGTACAATGGAGGGGGAGGGGGGTGACACGGCCAGGCTGCTTGTTACTCATCCCCTGTAGTGAAGGGTTGGATGGCAGGTGGGCAGGGTCAGTGCGCTATGTGACCGAGAACCAGTTCATTTCCCCGGCTGTCTAACATGGTAGAATGAAGCGGGAGAGGGGCGGCTGGGCTCTGTGTGTGACGTATGTTCAGGCCCACCCCCCAGGTCCCAGGTTCCTTGCCTGACTGTAGGAAGCATGAAGTCACCGCACAGCCCAGAGCGTGCAATTTGAACATGAATGAATGAGTCGCATTGATTTATGTCTTTTTACATCAATTAAGAATTTGCTCCTCACACCATATGGGGGCATCACAACACAGAACCAGACCCCAATCACAGGACAATAAAACTTTCACACTCCTTATCTATGAACTGTTCCAATATTTATGGCCACAACTCTCTATCCCTCTCCCATAATGATAGTTCTGCTTCACGTCACTTTTCTTATCTATTTCATTATTTCTGTGCTGTGTTGTGTATAAATATGTGATTCTTCAGATTTTATTATACTGAGCCTGATGAAGAGACCTGAGGGGAAGAAGGTGGACCCAGAGAACTATAGGCCGGTGAGTCTGACGTCTATACCAGGAAAAATCTTTGAACAAATTATTAAACAACATGTAAGTAAGTACCTGGATAAGAATGAAGTGATTAAACAGAGTCAGCATGGGTTTGTAACTACTAAGTCACGTCAGACTAACTTAATTTCCTTCTATGACAGAATCACTGACTGGGTGGCTCAGGGAAATGCTGTAGATATAGTATATCTTGACTTCAGCAAAGCATCTCACACAATCCTTATTGAAAAAATGACTAAGTATGGAATGGACGAGGCAACTGTTAGGTGGATTTATAACTGGCTTAGTGATCGGACCCAAAGAGTGGTTGTAAATGGCTGCAAATGCAGTTGGAAAAATGTTTCAAGTGGGGTACCACAGGGCTCTGTCCTGGACCCTGTATTGTTCAACATCTTTATCAATGATTTAGATGAAAGAATTGAGGGTAAACTGATTAAGTTTGCCGATGACACAAAGCTAGGAGGTATAGCTAATACTAGAGAAGAGAGGATTCAAAAAGATATAGATAAACTGGAGCAGTGGGCAGGAACTAACAGAATGGTTTTTAACAGGGAAAAATGCTAAGTGCTACATCTGTACATCTGGGCAATAAAAATGAAAACGCATATGCAGAATGGGAGGAATGGGGCTAAGCAACAGCACATGTGAAAAAGACTTGGGAATATTAATAGATCACAGACTAAACATGAGTCAACAGTGTGATGCAGCAGCAAAAAAGGCAAATACAATCCTGGGATGTATTAACAGAAGCAAACAGTCTAGATCACGTGAAGTCATTATTGCCCTCTACTCCTCTTTGGACAGACCTCATCTGGAATACTGTGTTCAGTTTTGGGCACCACATTTTAAAAAAGACAAAAAAACTGGAGCAAGTTCAAAGAAGAGCGACCAGAATGGTGACTGTTCCTCATAGGACTTGGTTTGCAGACCATTTACAGAATTTGGGAATGTTTAGCTTGCAAAAAAGAAGACTGACAGAAGACTTAATAGCTGTCTACAAATATCTCAAGGGCTGTCACATTGTAGAAGGATCATCTTTATTCTCATTTGCTCAAGGAAAGACTAGAAGCAATGGGATGAAACTGAATGGAAGGAGACACTGATTAGATATTAGAAAAAAACTTTTTGACAGTTAGGGTGATCAATGAGTGGAACAGGCTGCCACGAGAGGTGGTGAGTCTTCAAACAGAGGCTGGACCGTCATCTGTTTGGGATGATTTAGTGAATCCTGCTTTGAGCAGGGGGTTGGACCAGATGACCCAGGAGGTCCCTTCGAACTCTACCATTCTATGATTCTGTGATTCTAGTCTCGAAAGCTTGCAAATTGTTACCATCTTTTCAGTTAGCCTCTAAAAGGTATCAACCACTGAGGACTCTCGATTCTAAATATTTTTCCATCTACTGGCTAACAAGGAACAGATATATATCTTTCCTGTATCTAGGTGCCAGTACAAACACTTAAATCGTAAAATAGCAGCTTTATTATAGAAAAAAATAACAATAACAATATTATAACTGTTAGCTGTTCCTTTGCCTACACACAAAACTAATATATAAAGTATATACACACAAAGAACAGTGGATCAGATGCATGACTAGAGCCCACGTAAAATATTACGTGTCAAGCCATGGACAATCCCCCCTTCTCCAAAATAGTTTCTTCAGATTCCTTAATCAAAAGACAGTTCTGTACCTGGCTTCAGATCTCTCTTGGCAAAAAAGAGAATTGTTGGGGTTTCTCCATCTCCACAATCCAGAACCTTTGGCTTGAGATTGTCAACTATCCCCAAATGATTTATCATCCGACCAAAAGTGGACGGCATGTCTGGGTGGCAATCACAAGGCACATTGGTGGCATTAATGCAGAATTTTTGTCCTTTATGTTCAAAAAAGTAGATATATGACATTCCTGTCAGTGATCTCTGCAATTCTTCCCCTTTTTTAGAGCTCATGAGTTTTCCGTGATAATCACAGACCACCTCTCCCTTTTTAAAAGCATGGGTGGTCTTCACGGTATGCCCGCCTTTGCTGCTGTCCTCTATTATAACTAGTCCTTTCCATTTCTGCGTCCTCACAAGAGCTTTGATCTCCTCTGGAAAGTCGTTTGGCTTCCTTTGCATGGGTGGCTTCCAAGCACGCGTCACTTCTACTATGGTTGGTATATTTGTATTCCATCCCTGTCCTTTCACATAATTTGACAATTGTTTTCTGCTGGGGGATTTCCTGAAAGATTCTAAATACAAATAAATTTTTTTTAGAATAATCAGCAGACATAACGTATTATCCGCTTTATAAGACGCACCCCAAATTATCCTGGTATATATGTACCCCATCCTGGTATATATGTTCTCCATCCTGGTATATATGTCCCCCATCCTGGTATATATGTCCCCCATCCTGGTATATATGTTCTCCATCCTGGTATATATGTCCCCCATCCTGGTATATATGTCCCCCATCCTGGTATATATGTCCTCATCCTGGTATATATGTCTACAATACTGGTATATATGTCTACAATCCTGGTATATATGTTCCCCATCCTGGTATACATGTCCCCCGTCCTGGTATATATGTCCTCATCCTGGTATATATGTCTACAATCCTGGTATATATGTCTATTATCATGGTATATATGTTCTCCATCCTGGTATATATGTCTACAATCCTGGTATATATGTCTACAATCCTGGTATATATGTTCTCCATCCTGGTATATATGTTCCCCATCCTGGTATATATGTCCCCCATCCTGGTATATATGTACCCCATCCTGGTATATATGTCCCCCATCCTGGTATATATGTCCCCCATCCTGGTATATATGTTCCCCCATCCTGGTATATATGTTCCCCATCCTGGTATATATGTCTGCTATCCTGGTATATATGTTCCCCATCCTGGTGTATATGTCCCCCATCCTGGTATATATGTTCACCATCCTGGTATATATCTACTATCCTGGTATATATGTCCCCCATCCTGGTATATATGTCCCCCATCCTGGTATATATGTATGCTATCCTGGTATATATGTTCCCCATCCTGGTATATATGTCCTCCATCCTGGTATATATGTCCCCCATCCTGGTATATATGTCCCCCATCCTGGTATATATGTTCTCCATCCTGGTATATATGTTCTCCATCCTGGTATATATGTCCCCCATCCTTGTATATATGTCTACAATACTGGTATATATGTCTACAATCCTGGTATATATGTTCCCCATCCTGGTATACATGTCCCCCGTCCTGGTATATATGTCCTCATCCTGGTATATATGTCTACAATCCTGGTATATATGTCTATTATCATGGTATATATGTTCTCCATCCTGGTATATATGTCTACAATCCTGGTATATATGTTCTCCATCCTGGTATATATGTCCCCCATCCTGGAATATATGTCCCCCATCCTGGTATATATGTCCCCCATCCTGGTATATATGTTCCCCCATCCTGGTATATATGTCTGCTATCCTGGTATATATGTCCCCCATCCTGGTATATATGTCCCCCATCCTAGTATATATGTCCCCCATCCTGGTATATATGTCCCCCATCCTGGTATATATGTCCCCCATCCTAGTATATATGTTCCCCATCCTGGTATATATCTACTATCCTGGTATACATGTCCCCCATCCTGGTATATATGTTCCCCATCCTGCTATATATGTCTGCTATCCTGCTATATATGTCTGCTATCCTGGTATATATGTCTACAATCCTGGCATATATGTTCCCCATCCTGGTATACATGTCCCCCATCCTGGTATATATGTTTCCCATCCTTGTATATATGTTCCCCATCCTGGTATATATGTTCCCCATCCTGGTATATATGTCTACAATCCTGGTATATATGTCTATTATCATGGTATATATGTTCTCCATCCTGGTATATATGTCTACAATCCTGGTATATATGTTCTCCATCCTGGTATATATGTCCCCCATCCTTGTATATATGTCTACTATCATGGTATATATGTTCTCCATCCTGGTATATATGTTCCCCATCCTGGTATATATGTCCCCCATCCTGGTATATATGTTCCCCATCCTGGTATATATGTCCCCCATCCTGGTATATATGTCCCCCATCCTGGTATATATGTTCCCCCATCCTGGTATATATGTTCCCCATCCTGGTATATATGTCTGCTATCCTGGTATATATGTTCCCCATCCTGGTGTATATGTCTGCTATCCTGGTATATATGTTCACCATCCTGGTATATATCTACTATCCTGGTATATATGTCCCCCATCCTGGTATATATGTTCCCCATCCTGGTATATATGTCCCCCATCCTGGTATATATGTCCCCCATCCTGGTATATATGTCCCCCATCCTGGTATATATGTCCCCCATCTTGGTATATATGTCCCCCATCCTGGTATATATGTTCTCCATCCTGGTATACATGTCCCCCATCCTTGTATATATGTCTACAATACTGGTATATATGTCTACAATCCTGGTATATATGTCCCCCATCCTGGTATATATGTCCCCCATCCTGGTATATATGTTCCCCATCCTGGTATATATGTTCCCCATCCTGGTATATATGTTCCCCATCCTGGTATATATGTCCCCCATCCTGGTATATATGTCCCCCATCCTGGTATATATGTTCCCCATGCTGGTATATATGTCCTCCATCCTGGTATATATGTCCCCCATCCTAGTATATATGTTCCCCATCCTGGTATATATCTACTATCCTGGTATACATGTCCCCCATCCTGGTATATATGTTCCCCATCCTGCTATATATGTCTGCTATCCTGCTATATATGTCTGCAATCCTGGTATATATGTCTACAATCCTGGTATATATGTCCCCCATCCTGGTATATATGTCCCCCATCCTGGTATATATGTCCCCCATCCTGGTATATATGTCCCCCATCCTGGTATATATGTCCCCCATCCTGGTATACATATCTGCAATCCTGGTATATATGTTCTCCATCCTGGTATATATGTCCCCCATCCTTGTATATGTCTACAATCCTGGTATATATGTCCCCCATCCTGGTATATATGTCCCCCATCCTGGTATATATGTCCTCATCCTGGTATATATGTCTACAATCCTGGTATATATGTCCCCCATCCTGGTATATATGTCCCCCATCCTTGTATATGTCTACAATCCTGGTATATATGTTCCCCATCCTGGTATATATGTCCCCCATCCTAGTATATATGTTCCCCATCCTGGTATATATGTCCCCCATCCTAGTATATATGTTCCCCATCCTGGTATATATGTTCCCCATCCTGGTATATATGTCTGCTATCCTGGTATATATGTTCCCCATCCTGGTATATATGTTCCCCATCCTGGTATATATGTTCCCCATCCTGGTATATTTGTTCTCCATCCTGGTATATATGTTCTCCATCCTGGTATATATGTCTCCCATTCTGGTATATATGTCCCCCATCCTAGTATATATGTCTCCCATCCTGGTATATATGTCTACAATCCTGGTATATATGTCTACAATCCTGGTATATATGTTCCCCATCCTGGTATATATGTCCCCCATCCTGGTATATATGTCCCCCATCCTGGTATATATGTCCCCCATCCTTGTATATATGTCTACAATACTGGTATATATGTCTACAATACTGGTATATATGTCCCCCATCCTGGTATATATGTTCCCCATCCTGGTATATATGTTCCCCATCCTGGTATATATGTCCCCCATCCTGGTATATATGTCCCCCATCCTGGTATATATGTCCCCCATCCTGGTATATATGTCCCCCATCCTAGTATATATGTTCCCCATCCTGGTATATATCAACTATCCTGGTATACATGTCCCCCATCCTGGTATATATGTTCCCCATCCTGCTATATAGGTCTGCTATCCTGCTATATATGTCTGCTATCCTGGTATATATGTCTACAATCCTGGTATATATGTTCCCCATCCTGGTATATATGTCCCCCATCCTGGTATATATGTCCCCCATCCTGGTATATATGTCCCCCATCCTGGTATATATGTCCCCCATCCTGGTATATATGTCCTCCATCCTGGTATATATGTCCCCCATCCTTGTATGTATGTCTACAATACTGGTATATATGTCTACAATCCTGGTATATATGTCCCCCACCCTGGTATATATGTCCCCCATCCTGGTATACATGTCCCCCATCCTGGTATATATGTTCCCCATCCTGGTATACATGTCCCCCATCCTGGTATATATGTCCCCCATCCTGGAATATATGTCCCCCATCCTGGTATATATGTTCCCCATCCTGGTATATATGTCCCCCATCCTGGTATATATGTCCCCCATCCTGGTATATATGTCCCCCATCCTGGTATATATGTCCCCCATCCTGGTATATATGTCCCCCATCCTGGTATATATGTCCCCCATCCTAGTATATATGTTCCCCATCCTGGTATATATCTACTATCCTGGTATACATGTCCCCCATCCTGGTATATATGTTCCCCATCCTGCTATATATGTCTGCTATCCTGCTATATATGTCTGCTATCCTGGTATATATGTCTACAATCCTGGTATATATGTCCCCCATCCTGGTATATATGTCCCCCATCCTGGTATATATGTTCTCCATCCTGGTATATATGTTCTCCATCCTGGTATATATGTCCCCCATCCTTGTATATATGTCTACAATACTGGTATATATGTCTACAATCCTGGTATATACACTCACTGGCCACTTTATTAGGTACACCTGTCCAACTTCTTGTTAACACTTAATTTCTAATCAGCCAATCACATGGCGGCAACTCAGTGCATTTAGGCATGTAGACATGGTCAAGACAATCTCCTGCCGTTCAAACCGAGCATCAGTATGGGGAAGAAAGGTGATTTGAGTGCCTTTGAACGTGGCATGGTTGTTGGTGCCAGAAGGGCTGGTCTGAGTATTTCAGAAACTGCTGATCTACTGGGATTTTCACTCACAACCATCTCTAGGGTTTACAGAGAATGGTCCGAAAAAGAAAAAAAATCCAGTGAGCGGCAGTTCTGTGGGCGGAAATGCCTTGTTGATGCCAGAGGTCAGAGGAGAATGGGCAGACTGGTTCGAGCTGATAGAAAGGCAACAGTGACTCAAATCGCCACCCGTTACAACCAAGGTAGGCCTAAGAGCATCTCTGAACGCACAGTGCGTCGAACTTTGAGGCAGATGGGCTACAGCAGCAGAAGACCACACCGGGTACCACTCCTTTCAGCTAAGAACAGGAAACTGAGGCTACAATTTGTACAAGCTCATCGAAATTGGACAGTAGAAGATTGGAAAAACGTTGCTTGGTCTGATGAGTCTCGATTTCTGCTGCGACATTCGGATGGTAGGGTCAGAATTTGGCGTAAACAACATGAAAGCATGGATCCATCCTGCCTTGTATGGAGCATCTTTGGGATGTGCAGCCGACAAATCTGCGGCAACTGTGTGATGCCATCATGTCAATATGGACCAAAATCACTGAGGAATGCTTCCAGCACCTTGTTGAATCTATGCCACGAAGAATTGAGGCAGTTCTGAAGGCAAAAGGGGGTCCAACCCGTTACTAGCATGGTGTACCTAATAAAGTGGCCGGTGAGTGTATGTCCCCCATCCTGGTATATATGTTCCCCATCCTGGTATATATGTTCCCCATCCTGGTATATATGTTCCCCATCATGGTATATATGTTCCCCATCCTGGTATATATGTTCCCCATCCTGGTATATATGTCCCCCATCCTGGTATACATGCCCCCCATCCTGGTATATATATCTACAATCCTGGTATATATGTTCTCCATCCTGGTATATATGTCCCCCATCCTGGTATATATGTTCCCCATCCTGGTATATATGTCTGCTATCCTGGTATATATGTCTACAATCCTGGTATATATGTTCCCCATCCTGGTATATATGTCCCCCATCCTGGTATACATGCCCCCCATCCTGGTATATATATCTACAATCCTGGTATAATGTTCTCCATCCTGGTATATATGTCCCCCATCCTGGTATATATGTTCCCCATCCTGGTATATATGTCTGCTATCCTGGTATATATGTCTACAATCCTGGTATATATGTTCCCCATCCTGGTATATATGTCCCCCATCCTGGTATATATGTCCCCCATCCTGGTATATATGTCCCCCATCCTGGTATATATGTTCCCCATCCTGGTATATTTGTTCTCCATCCTGGTATATATGTTCTTCCTCCTGGTATACATGTTCTTCCTCCTGGTATATATATATATATATATATATATATATATATATATATATATGTCTACAATCGTGGCATATATGTTCTCCATCCTAGTATATATGCTCTCTCTCCTGGTACATATGTCCCTCATCCTGGTATATATGTCCCCATCCTAGTATATATGTCTCCCATCCTAGTATATATGTTCCCCATCCTGGTATATATCTACTATCCTGGTATATATGTCCCCCATCCTGGTATATATGTCCCCCATCCTGGTATATATGTCCCCCATCCTGGTATATATGTTCCCCATCCTGGTATATATGCTCCCCATCCTGGTATATATGTCCCCCATCCTGGTATATATGTTCCCCATCCTGGTATATATGTTCCCCATCCTGGTATATATGTCCCCCATCCTGGTATATATGTCCCCCATCCTGGTATATATGTCCCCCATCCTGGTATATATGTTCCCCATCCTGGTATATATGTCTGCTGTCCTGGTATATATGTTCCCCATCCTTGTATATATGTCCCCCATCCTGGTATATATGTCCCCCATCCTGGTATATATATCTGCAATCCTGGTATATATGTTCCTCATCCTGGTATATATGTTCGCCATCCTGGTATATATGTTCTTCCTCCTGGTATATATATATATATATATATATATATATATATATATATATATATATATATATATATATATATATATATATATATATATATATATATATATATATATATATATATATATATATATGTAGAAGTATATATATGTAGAAGTCTAGGACTTCATATCCTTAATGGACGAAGCAAGGGTGACTCCTTAGGAAGGTATACACTAAACTCCCATGTAGGGAGGAGTGTAGTAGACTACGCCATTACAGATCTGAACCTGGCAGATGTCAGCGCCCTCATAGTCACCCCACAAACGCACCTGTCAGACCACAGCCAACTTCTTCTGTACATGAAATCTACAGAGAAACCATCCACTCAGAAGCCACAGCAGAGCGGCCTCTTCACCCGGCCTCCATCCTATAAATGGTCCAAAATGTCGGCACTAAAGTATAAAGAAGTTCCAGCAGACCTGAAATACAGCGGATGCTGCACCACTTCTACAACCTCGAGTACAAGCCAAACCCAGAGGGAGTGAGCCAAGCCGCAAAGGACCTCAACAATATATTCTACGCAATGGCCAGACTGTCCGACCTTAAAAAAGTCGACTACAAGAGACCAAAAGAAACACAGGTCAATGGCTGGTTTGACAAAGAATGTAAAGCTGTACGGAAGACCTTGAGAACAGCCTCCAACAAGAAACACAGAGACCCCAACCACCTGGGTCTGAGGGAAGCCTATGACTCCATACAAAGGCAGTACAAAACCCTCCTCAGGAGGAAGAAGCAGAGTTACATCTCTACCAAGCTTAACCAACTCCAAGACGCCCTCCAGGACAACTCCTTCTGGGAACTATGGAACCACATGGGCACCAAAGACAAGAAAAACAACACCCATATCCAAAATGGCAACCTCTGGCTCCAATACTTCAGAGACCTCTATAAAGACATTCCAAAGGAAGAGCTAAGCCAAGAACAGGAAAACATAATGGCGAAACTAAAAGCAATGGAGGAAAAAATCAAAAACTTCCAAAACCCGGTGGATACACCTATAACACTACAGGAAGTAGCCGAGAGACTCTCCTCCATAAGATGTAGAAAAGCCAGTGGCCTGGACGGAATCCTACCAGAAATGCTGAAGTACAGCCCACCAGAAATACAGGTTGCAATGGTCAAACTCTTCAATATTGTGCTGAGTGCCGGCTACTTCCCTTGTAAATGGAACCAAGGCCTCATCACACCCATCCACAAGAGTGGGGACAGGTATGACCCAGCCAACTACAGAGGCATATGTGTCAGCAGCAACCTGGGAAAACTGTTCAACAGTATCCTGAACAAGAGGATCCTCACCTTCCTCACCGAGCACAACGTCCTCAGCAAGAGCCAAGCAGGGTTCATGCCGAACCACTGACCACATCTACACTCTGCACAGCCTCATTCAGAGACACGTCTACAATACAAAGAATGGGAAGATATACGCCTGCTTTGTGGACTTTAAAAAGGCCTTTGATTCAGTGTGGCACCCGGGCTTATTCCTGAAACTGCTGGAGAGCGGAATAGGAGGAAAGACCTATGATGTCATCAAAAGCTCCTACACCGAGAACCGCTGCAGCGTGAGTGTGAACGGCAGAAGAACGGCTTATTTCCAGCAGAACCGCGGGGTCAGACAAGGCTGCAGCCTAAGTCCAACACTCTTCAACATTTACATCAACGAGCTGGCTACCGTCCTGGAATCCTCCTCAGCACCAGGTCTCACCCTCCACGACACGCAGGTGAAATTCCTGCTGTATGCAGATGACCTGCTGCTGCTGTCACCAACCGAGAAAGGCCTCCAGGACAACCTGAAAATCCTAGAGAAATTCAGCTCCACCTGGGCTCTACCGGTCAACCTAAAGAAAACCAACACCATGGTGTTCCAGAGGAGAAAGAAAATCAGACCAGCACCCATCATTTGTCCTCAACAACTGCGACCTCACAGGAACGGACAAATATACCTACCTGGGCCTAGAGATTCACCGGTCAGGGAGCTTCAAACAAGCCATAGAGACCCTGAAAGACAAGGCCTGCAAAACCTTCTATGCCATCCAAAGGAAACTACCATCTGAAGCCACCAGTGAGGGTCTGGCTAAAAATTTTCGACTCCATCATCGCCCCAATCCTCCTGTATGGCAGCGAAGTCTGGGGTCCTCACACCTACCCAGACTGGTCAAGGTGGGATTCCAGTCCAACAGAAATATTCCACCTGGAATTCTGCAAGCACCTTCTCCAGGTCCACCGGAGCACCTCCAACAGTGCTTGTCGGGCTGAGCTGGGCAGATTCCCTCTACACCTAACAGTTCTAAAGAGGGCGCTGTCATTCCGGGCTCACCTTCATAGGAGCAATCCAAGCTCCCATCACCATAAAGCCCTGATACATGTAGGTGAAACAGAAAAACCAGAACCCTCGGAACAGCCAAGCCAAACCCAACCGGACCAGAACACCAATCACAACAACCTGACAAAAGCCGGAATCAGGAAGATGCCAGAAGAAGGCCAGGAGAGGTATGTCAGTGACTGGAAGAATGATATCAACAACTCACAGAAACTGAACACGTACCGGAGTCTACAGAGAGACTACAGACTGGCCCCATATCTGGAGAAACTCCCGGACCCCAGAGATCGCAAGATCCTTAGCCGATATAGACTCAGTGCCCACAGTCTGGCCATCGAATGTGGCCGACACAGGCAGAGCTACAAGCTCAGGGAGGAAAGACTGTGCCAACACTGTGATCAGGAGGCCATAGAGGACGAAACCCACTTCCTGCTACACTGCTCTAAATACTCAGCAGTGAGGGACACTCACTTCAGGAGACTCTCACATCTCTTCCTGGACTTCATCACCATGAAGGAGGAAGAGAAGACATACATCCTGCTGGGAGAAGAAGAGAGAGCAGTAGAGATAGCAGCGCGGTATGTGAGCGAATGTCATAGACTGCGAGAAAGACAGCCATGATGCCATGGACTATAGCCCCCACAATGGATCTGCCCCCACCCTGGATCTGCCCCCATCCACCTTCCCTATGCCATGGACTATAGCCCCCACCCTGGATCTGCCCCCATCCACCTCCCCTACAGCTCCTACCCAACATCCCCACAGTCCCTATTCCTATTGCCTTTATACACTTGCTTTGGCAAAACTGATGTGTATTTGGTCCTGCCAATAAAGCTTCTTTGAATCATTGAAATATATATATATATATATATATATATATATATATATATATATATATATATATATATATATATATATATATATATATATATATATATATATATATCTATCTACAATCCTGGCATATATTTTCTCCATCCTAGTATATATGCTCTCTCTCCTGGTACATATGTCCCTCATCCTGGTATATATGTCCCCATCCTGGTATATATGTTCTCCATCTTTGTATATATGTCCCCCATCCTGGTATATATGTCCCCCATCCTGGTATATATGTCCCCCATCCTGGTATATATGTCCCCCATCCTGGTATATATGTCTCCCATTCTGGTATATATGTCCCCCATCCTGTTATATATGTCCCCCATCCTGTTATATATGTCCCCCATCCTAGTATATATGTCTACTATCCTGGTATATATGTTCCCCATCCTGGTATATATGTCTGCAATCCTGGTATATATGTTCCCCATCCTGGTATATATGTCCTCCATCCTGGTATGTCCCCCATCCTGGTATATATGTCTACAATCCTGGTATATATGTTCCCCATCCTGGTATATATGTCCTCCATCCTGGTATGTCCCCCATCCTGGTATATATGTCCCCCATCCTGGTATATATGTCCCCCATCCTGGTATATATGTCCCCCATCCTGGTATATATATCTGCAATCCTGGTATATATGTTCTCCATCCTGGTATATATGTCCCCCATCCTTGTATATATGTCTACAATACTGGTATATATGTCTACAATCCTGGTATATATGTTCCTCATCCTGGTATATATGTCTCCCATCCTGGTATATATGTCCCCCATCCTGGTATATATGTCCTCACAAAGTAGAAACAGAAGGTGCTCCAGCTCCAATAAAAGAGATTCTTTATTAATGGTTAAAATCCAGTGACATAATAGATCCTTGCTGTAGTACAAATGTGGGGGTACAGAGCCCATGCAACGCGTTTCGATCGCTGCCGATCTTAATCAATGCATGCTTCAACAAAGAAACAGTGATTATTTTATAAAATAATGAACCAATACAATGCTGAGTTCAGATCACATGACTTATACCACAGATTTGGCAAATGAAATAGTCCTGCTCAAGCAATGCAACAATGGAACATTCATATAACTTTATAAAACATTAAATACATGAAACATTGTACGATTTAAAAGAAGAAAGAAAGGAGAAAAAAAAAAAAAAAAAACACAGAAAAAAGAAAAGAAAAGAAAAAAGGGAAATGGAAAGTTAGCAATAATGGTACATAATTTCGTTTTTTCTGTTTAAACCACCAGGGTGTCTCGTTTGTAAATTATACACCCAAAACGCTTCCCTAGTTAGCAGACGTCTTTTAATGTCTCCACCTCGTTGTGGTAAACTAACTTTCTCAATTCCCTGAATAGTCATGTTGGACACATTACCAGAGTGATCTACATTAAAATGTTTGGCAACAGCTGAAGTATTTCTATTTATGGCGTTACTACTGGTGAGATCCCTTAAATGCTCCGTTATTCTGGTTTTTAATTTTCTTGTAGTGCATCCAATATAGGATACATTACACACAGTGCAGTCTACTTTATAGACAACATTGCTGGTATGGCAGTTAATGAAATCTTTAATTTGATAAGTTTTTGTTTTTTCTTTATTTTGAAAATTATTTTTAGTTAGCGCATGACGGCATGTGCTACATGCGGTAACACCACATTTGTAGAAGCCTCTACATTCTAACCAGGTTTTCGAAAGCGATTTTGATGGAAGAGAGCTGGGAGATACGGAGCTGCCAATAGTTGGCGCTCTTCTGGCTACCACATTAAGGCCATCTTTTAAAATTTCAGAAAGTGCATCATCTTCTCGCAAAATAGGCAACCTGTTGTGTATTATCTTTTTAATTTCATTAAATTCGGTACTGAATTGAAAACAAATATATGGCTTTTGTTTAGTTCTCTCTTTTTTGTTTTTATTTTCCGGATTAAATGTTAGCAAACTGTCTCTTGGTTTATCATTTACTATTTTATGTGCTCTCTTTAATGTCCAGTTTGGATATTTTCTTTCTTTTAATCTAGCTTCTAATCTTTCGAATTCGAGATCCCTGAATTCAGTCTCACTACAATTTCTTTTAAGCCTTGTATATTCGCCTACTGGAATCGATTTGATGGTGTGCCTAGGATGGCTACTTTTTGCATGTAATACTGTGTTCCCACTGAGGGGTTTTACATGCGTTTTGCTTCTTATGATTTCATTTTCCAGGCCCAAAAGAACTAGATCCAAAAAGGATATCTCATTATGATTCCATTTATAGGTGAATTTAATTCCATAAGTATTGGCATTAATGTATTCAATAAAATCCGGTACGGCAGATACATCACCCCCCCAAATTATCAGGGTGTCATCTATGTATCTGCCGTACCAGATCAAGGACTCGCAAAATGGATTGTCTGTGGAATAAATATATTTATGTTCCCAAAAGGCCATCGTAAGGTTTGCCATTGAGGGGGAATATAAGGGAATTGAGAAAGTTAGTTTACCACAACGAGGTGGAGACATTAAAAGACGTCTGCTAACTAGGGAAGCATTTTGGGTGTATAATTTACAAACGAGACACCCTGGTGGTTTAAACAGAAAAAACGAAATTATGTACCATTATTGCTAACTTTCCATTTCCCTTTTTTCTGTGTTTTTTTTTTTTTTTTTTCTCTTCTTCTTTCTTTCTTCTTTTAAATCGTACAATGTTTCATGTATTTAATGTTTTATAAAGTTATATGAATGTTCCATTGTTGCATTGCTTGAGCAGGACTATTTCATTTGCCAAATCTGTGGTATAAGTCATGTGATCTGAACTCAGCATTGTATTGGTTCATTATTTTATAAAATAATCACTGTTTCTTTGTTGAAGCATGCATTGATTAAGATCGGCAGCGATCGAAACGCGTTGCATGGGCTCTGTACCCCCACATTTGTACTACAGCAAGGATCTATTATGTCACTGGATTTTAACCATTAATAAAGAATCTCTTTTATTGGAGCTGGAGCACCTTCTGTTTCTACTTTGTAATTATCCCTCGTCTGGATCCGAGACGAAGCTCCGTGCGCCTGCAAGGATCGGTGAGCTGGCCATGGCTTTTTAGCCATCATCTTATTTTGTTTTTATATATGTCCTCATCCTGGTATATATGTCTACAATACTGGTATATATGTCTACAATCCTGGTATATATGTTCCTCATCCTGGTATATATGTTCGCCATCCTGGTATATATGTCCCCCATCCTGGTATATATGTCCCCCATCCTGGTATATATGTCCCCCATCCTGGTATATATATCTGCAATCCTGGTATATATGTTCCCCATCCTGGTATATATGTTCCCCATCCTGGTATATATGTCCCCCATCCTGGTATATATGTCCCCCATCCTGGTATATATATCTGCAATCCTGGTATATATGTTCTCCATCCTGGTATATATGTCCCCCATCCTTGTATATATGTCCCCCATCCTGGTATATATGTCCTCATCCTGGTATATATGTCTACAATCCTGGTATATATGTCTACAATCCTGGTATATATGTTCCCCATCCTGGTATATATGTTCTCCATCCTGGTATATATGTTCTCCATCCTGGTATATATGTCCCCCATCCTGGTATATATGTCCCCCATCCTGGTATATATGTCCTCATCCTGGTATATATGTCTACAATTCTGGTATATATGTTCTCCATCCTGGTATATATGTTCCCCATCCTGGTATATATGTCTACAATCCTGGTATATATGTTCCCCATCCTGGTATATATGTCCTCCATCCTGGTATGTCCCCCATCCTGATATATATGTCCCCCATCCTGGTATATATGTTCCCCATCCTGCTATATATGTCTACTATCCTGCTATATATGTCTGCTATCCTGGTATATATGTCTACAATCCTGGTATATATGTTCCCCATCCTGGTATATATGTTCCCCATCCTGGTATGTCCCCCATCCTGGTATATATGTCCCCCATCCTGGTATATATGTCCCCCATCCTGCTATATATGATTCAAGATTCAAGATTCAAAGAAGCTTTATTGGCAGGACCAAATACACATCAGTTTTGCCAAAGCAAGTGTATAATGGCAATAGGGATAGGGACTGTGGGGATGTTGGGTAGGAGCTGTAGGGAAGGTGGATGGGGGCAGATCCAGGGTGGGGGCTATAGTCCATAGCATAGGGAAGGTGGATGGGGGCAGATCCAGGGTGGGGGCTATAGTCCATGGCATAGGGGAGGTGGATGGGGGCAGATCCATTGTGGGGGCTATAGTCCATGGCATAGGGGAGGTGGATGGGGGCAGATCCAGGGTGGGGGCTATAGTCCATGGCATAGGGGAGGTGGATGGGGGCAGATCCATTGTGGGGGCTATAGTCCATGGCATAGGGAAGGTGGATGGGGCAGATCCATTGTGGGGGCTATAGTCCATGGCATAGGGGAGGTGGATGGGGCAGATCCATTGTGGGGGCTATAGTCCATGGCATCATAGTTCTCTTTCTCGCAGTCTATGACATTCGCTCACATACCGCGCTGCTATCTCCACTGCTCTCTCTTCTTCTCCCAGCAGGATATATGTTTTCTCTTCCTCCTTCATGGTGATGAAGTCCGGGAAGAGATGTGAGAGTCTCCTGAAGTGAGTGTCCCTCACTGCTGAGTATTTGGAGCAGTGTAGCAGGAAGTGGGTTTCGTCCTCTATGGCCTCCTGATCACAGTGTTGGCACAGTCTTTCCTCCCTGGGCTTGTAGTTCTGCCTGTGTCGGCCACATTCGATGGCCAGACTGTGGGCACTGAGTCTATATCGGCTCAGGATCTTGCGATCTCTGGGGTCCGGGAGTTTCTCCAGATATGGGGCCAGTCTGTAGTCTCTCTGTAGACTCCGGTACATGATCAGTTTCTGTGAGTTGTTGATATCATTCTTCCAGTCACTGACATATCTCTCCTGGCCTTCTTCTGCCATCTTCCTGATTCCGGCTTTTGTCAGGTTGTTGTGATTGGTGTTCTGGTCCGGTTGGGTTTGGCTGGGCTGCTCCGAGGGTTCTGGTTTTTCTGTTTCACCTACATGTATCAGGGCTTTATGGTGATGGGAGCTTGGATTGCTCCTATGCAGGTGAGCCCGGAATGACAGCGTCCTCTTTAGAACTGTTAGGTGTAGAGGGAATCTGCCCAGCTCGGCCCGACAAGCACTGTTGGAGGTGCTCCGATGGACCTGGAGAAGGTGCTTGCAGAATTCCAGGTGGAATATTTCTGTTGGACTGGTATCCCACCTTGACCAGTCTGGGTAGGTGTGAGGACCCCAGACTTCGCTGCCATACAGGAGGATTGGGGCGATGATGGAGTCGAAAATTTTTAGCCAGACCCTCACTGGTGGCTTCAGATGGTAGAGTTTCCTTTGGATGGCATAGAAGGTTTTGCAGGCCTTGTCTTTCAGGGTCTCTATGGCTTGTTTGAAGCTCCCTGACCGGTGAATCTCTAGGCCCAGGTAGGTATATTTGTCCGTTCCTGTGAGGTCGCAGTTGTTGAGGACAAATGATGGGTGTTGGTCTGATTTTCTCTTTCTCCTCTGGAACACCATGGTGTTGGTTTTCTTTAGGTTGACCGGTAGAGCCCAGGTGGAGCTGAATTTCTCTAGGATTTTCAGGTTGTCCTGGAGGCCTTTCTCGGTTGGTGACAGCAGCAGCAGGTCATCTGCATACAGCAGGAATTTCACCTGCGTGTCGTGGAGGGTGAGACCTGGTGCTGAGGAGGATTCCAGGACGGTAGCCAGCTCGTTGATGTAAATGTTGAAGAGTGTTGGACTTAGGCTGCAGCCTTGTCTGACCCCGCGGTTCTGCTGGAAATAAGCTGTTCTTCTGCTGTTCACACTCACGCTGCAGCGGTTCTCGGTGTAGGAGCTTTTGATGACATCATAGGTCTTTCCTCCTATTCCGCTCTCCAGCAGTTTCAGGAATAAGCCCGGGTGCCACACTGAATCAAAGGCCTTTTTAAAGTCCACAAAGCAGGCGTATATCTTCTCATTCTTTGTATTGTAGACGTGTCTCTGAATGAGGCTGTGCAGAGTGTAGATGTGGTCAGTGGTTCGGTGGTTCGGCATGAACCCTGCTTGGCTCTTGCTGAGGACGTTGTGCTCGGTGAGGAAGGTGAGGATCCTCTTGTTCAGGATACTGTTGAACAGTTTTCCCAGGTTGCTGCTGACACATATGCCTCTGTAGTTGGCTGGGTCATACCTGTCCCCACTCTTGTGGATGGGTGTGATGAGGCCTTGGTTCCAGGTACGAGGGAAGTAGCCAGCGCTCAGCACAATATTGAAGAGTTTAACCATTGCAGCCTGTATTTCTGGTGGGCTGTACTTCAGCATTTCTGGTAGGATTCCGTCCAGGCCACTGGCTTTTCTACATCTTACGGAGGAGAGTCTCTCGGCTACTTCCTGTAGTGTTATAGGTGTATCCACCGGGTTTTGGAAGTTTTTGATTTTTTCCTCCATTGCTTTTAGTTTCGCCATTATGTTTTCCTGTTCTTGGCTTAGCTCTTCCTTTGGAATGTCTTTATAGAGGTCTCTGAAGTATTGGAGCCAGAGGTTGCCATTTTGGATATGGGTGTTGTTTTTCTTGTCTTTGGTGCCCATGTGGTTCCATAGTTCCCAGAAGGAGTTGTCTTGGAGGGCGTCTCGGAGTTGGTTAAGCTTGGTAGAGATGTAACTCTGCTTCTTCCTCCTGAGGAGGGTTTTGTACTGCCTTTGTATGGAGTCATAGGCTTCCCTCAGACCCAGGTGGTTGGGGTCTCTGTGTTTCTTGTTGGAGGCTGTTCTCAGGGTCTTCCGTACAGCTTTACATTCTTTGTCAAACCAGCCATTGACCTGTGTTTCTTTTGGTCTCTTGTAGTCGACTTTTTTAAGGTCTGACAGTCTGGCCATTGCGTAGAATATATTGTTGAGGTCCTTTGCGGCTTGGCTCACTCCCTCTGGGTTTGGCTTGTACTCGAGGTTGTAGAAGTGGTGCAGCATCCGCTGTATTTCAGGTCTGCTGGAAGCTTCTTTATACTTTAGTGCCGACATTTTGGACCATTTATAGGATGGAGGCCGGGTGAAGAGGCCGCTCTGCTGTGGCTTCTGAGTGGATGGTTTCTCTGTAGATTTCATGTACAGAAGAAGTTGGCTGTGGTCTGACAGGTGCGTTTGTGGGGTGACTATGAGGGCGCTGACATCTGCCAGGTTCAGATCTGTAATGGCGTAGTCTACTACACTCCTCCCTACATGGGAGTTTAGTGTATACCTTCCTAAGGAGTCACCCTTGCTTCGTCCATTAAGGATATGAAGTCCTAGACTTCTACATACGTTCAGGAGCTTTCTGCCACTTTTGTTGACTGTACTGTCATAGCTGTTTCTCTCAGTGTGTACAGGGTCTTGGTCGTCATTCTCTGCTCCAAGTATGTAGATGTTCCCATCCGTGGTCAGGAAGTCTCTCTCTCTCCCTGTTCTTGCATTGAGGTCTCCAAAGATGAGAACTTTGCCCAGGGCCTGATAATGGGCGGCTTCTCTTTGTAAGATCTCGAAGCAGTCTGGATTGAAGTAGGGGGACTCTGGCGGTGGTATATAGGTGGCACAGAGGTGAACATCAGACTGGCAGGTGAGGATGGAGCTGCTGATTCTGATCCATATGTGGCTGCCTCCTTTCTTCACCGGTTTGATGTACGGGTGGAGCTCCTCTTTATACCAGATCAATACTCCTCCTGAGCCCCGGCCCTGTTTGGTGTTTTTATTTTTCTGGGCATGGACCGAGAATTCCTTGTATCCAATAGGCACCAGGGATTCGTTTTCGGCTCTGGTCCATGTTTCCAGGAGGATCTGAATGTCTATATTTTTCAGTCTTTGTATAAAATCAGGGTCCTTTGTTTTAGATCCAAAGGTTGAGGCGTTGAGACCCTGAATATTCCAGCTGCTGATTGTAAGTGAAGACATTCTTCAGTGTATTTTGTGTGTATATACCTTGTAATGAGTATGGCTGTGTGGGACAAACTGGATTTCTGACTGTTTTATAGAAGTGCTTGGTTCCATCCAGTCACATTAGAATTCTGCACAGTGCATTGAGCAGGGTCTTTATCTCATCCCTATCTCTGCTCTGCATGTGTCTGTGCGGGCTCGGTGGTCTCCTCCATGGAGGTCTCCTCCTCTGATGGTCTGACACTGGGTGAAGAGCTTTGTTTCCAGCTTCAGGAGGTAGCGTTGGGGTTTTCTGCTCTTTCGTTCTCGGGGGTCTTTCAGTGTGATTATGGCCACTGTTGGATCCAGCCCTGGGGTCTCTGTTTAGCACGATGTCCTTCAGCTCTTTGGCCAGGAGGCTGACCCCTTGTTTGTATGTCTACTATCCTGCTATATATGTCTGTTATCCTGGTATATATGTTCACAATCCTGGTATATATGTTCCTCATCCTGGTATATATGTTCCCCATCCTGGTATATATGTCCCCCATCCTGGTATATATGTCCCCCATCCTGGTATATATGTTCCCCATCCTGGTATATATGTTCCCCATCCTGGTATATATGTTCCCCATCCTGGTATATATGTTCCCCATCCTGGTATATATGTTCTCCATCCTGGTATATATGTTCTTCCTCCTGGTATATATATGTCTCCCATCCTGGTATATATGTCTCCCATCCTGGTATATATGTCTGCTATCCTGGTATATATGTCTCCCATCCTGGTATATGTCCCCCATCCTGGTATATATGTCCCCCATCCTAGTATATATGTTCCCCATCCTGGTATATATCTACTATCCTGGTATATATGTCCCCCATCCTGGTATATATGTCCCCATCCTGGTATATATGTCTATATTCTTGTATATATGGTATATACATTCTCTTTTGTTCAGACTGGCAGAAAATGGCCGCGGAGGCGGTGCATGTGCAGGCTGCGACCCGCGGCCATTTTGTTAAAGTCTGGACACAGCAAGTGTTGCCCCTTGGCAATGCATGCTGGGATATGGATAATGGCGGCGCCCACTGGAAAGTGCCGCAAAGCCCCCCCATGGACCCGTGAAGCCACCGCATGCACCCCCGCAACACCCCACGTTATAATCTGAATTTAAAAAAATTAATCTTAAGACACACCCCCATTTTACCCCCAGTTTGGGGGAAACAAAAGTGTGTCTTAAAATCTGAAAAATATGGTAATTTCTGTAAGCATAGGCCTGGAACACTGTGCCATCTACTGCACATAGATTAGAAATGAAAAGAAAGGGAAAAAGCCTTAAACTTACCAGCAGCGTCTTCTACTCTTAATCTTTTCTGAATACCGATCCATTTATTTCGCAGAAACTTTGCATGTTTCAGGTTTACTTCTTTACATAGCTTCATCGATGGTGGTGAAGTATTGATCCCTACAGGGCACCTATCCATCAGCCTCTGGTACAAGAAATGGCGCGGACCCTCACTTTCCTCGCTGCCGCTCTCTCCCTCGTCACTTTGGCCCTCTCTGCTCGGACCTTGACTGCTGGTCCTCATCCTCTTGGACACATTTCTGTGAAGTGAAAATGAGGTTAGGTGAAGGGGTTTTCAAGGACTTTTATCATTGACCTATTTGAATGCCTCTCTTGACATTAGCATATGGTGTATATTCTGAATGAGCATGGTGGGAACATCACGGAAATCACTGGAATAAGCAAGGCCATTGAGCTCAAATCTGATACTATGGGAGGTAGTTGGTATTTGGTTAGTGCTCTTACCCAGATGTTTCTCCTTCCTCGTTTTCCTTCATTTTCATCAATTTTTTCATTCCCTCAACCAAATCTGGGGTGAAAATCTGGTCCTTAAGGTCCCCATAATATACATAGTTATCCGTTAAGGATCTACTGTCCTGTGACATCTCATCTGCCCAATGCTCATACGCAGACGTTGCCATCTTCCATGTCACAAGGGGCAGGTTGAACCTGAGAAGACAGAAATGGTCAGTATGGGTAAAGGCCCCTTTACATGCAGAGATGGAGATCTCTGGTTGTAGAGAAATCATGAACATACCGTTCCTAATGTACATGACCACAAACCTGCCACCGATTGTCCACAATTTTGCTGCACTCGCCGATCTGCCAAACACTCCTTGAACAATTGTCTGTTTTTATAGGGCCTCTAAGACTATATTGAAAATGTGTCCATGTATTCGAAAATAAAAATGAGTTGCCTGGAGCAACGAAGCATAGAACATCTTTACCTGAGCAATTTAAGACGCCAAAACTGTGCTCAGATTGGTTTCTATGGGCAACATAGACAATAGTGGTTTTTTTCCTCCTTTGCCTTATTTTCAAAAATAAGACCCTTCCACTTACTTGTTATGGAAGCGCTCCAGGTCTTTTGTGGGATTTTTAACTTCCTGGCCAGTTAGAGAAAGAAAAAACTGCTGCACGGTGGTTGATTGCAGCTTCTGAAGTGTTGGCCGTATCTTCTCGAAATACGTGCTAAAAAGCTGTTGGTGAAACATTGGGTTATGGATTTGATTCTTCTATATACTCTCCATGTTCCTCCTAGGATTTCTAACACTTACATGCTCCTCATCACTGTCCATTATAACTACATCACGTCCTGTGTAAACCGCTGCGAATGATCGTTCATCTCTGTCTTGTACCTGCTTCCTTTGCAGCCATTCTTTTACCTATAGGATATTATTATTATTTATTTATATAGCACCATTGATTCCATGGTGCTGTACATGAGAAGGGGTTACATACAAATTACAGATATCACTTACAGTAAACAAACTAACAATGACAGACTGATACAGAGGGGCGAGGACCCTGTCCTTGTGGGCTTACATTCTACAGGATTATGGGGAAGGAGACAGTAGGTTGGGGGTTGCAGGAGCTCCGGTGTTGGTGAGGCGGTAGCTTCGGTAGTGATGAGGAGGCAGCGGGGTCAGTGCAGGCTGTAGGCTGTAATAGATTAGTTCAGAGATATATGGAGGAGACAGGTTATGGATGGCTTTGTAGGTTAGTATTAGTAATTTGAACTGGATACGCTGAGGGAATGGGAGCCAGTGAAGAGATTTGCAAAGGGGTGAAGCAGAGGAGTAGCGAGGAGAGAGATGGATTAGTCGGGCAGCAGAGTTAAGGATGGACTGGAGAGGTGCAAGGGTGTTAGCAGGGAGGCCACAGAAAAGGATGTTGCAGTAGTCAAGGGGGGAGATGATGAGGGCGTGCACAAGCATTTTAGTGGATTGAAGGTTGAGGAAAGGACGGATTCTGGAGATATTTTTGAGCTGGAGGTGACAGGAGGTGGAAAGAGCTTGGATGTGCGGTTTGAAGGACAGGGCAGAGTCGAATGTTACTCCGAAGCAGCGGACTTCCGATACGGGGGAAAGCGTGATGTCATTGATTGCGATAGATAGGTCAGGTAAGGAAGATCTGTGGGATGGAGGAAAGATGAAGAGTTCAGATTTGTCCACATTGAGTTTGAGGAAGCGAGAGGAGAAGAAGGAGGATATGGCTGATAGGCACTCTGGGATTCTGGACAGCAGAGCGGTGACGTCTGGGCCAGAGAGGTAGATCTGAGTGTCATCAGCATAGAGGTGGTACTGGAATCCATGGGAGTTTATGAGTTGTCCCAAGCCAAGTGTATAGATTGAGAAGAGTAGGGGTCCTAGAACAGAGACTTGGAGGACTCCAACAGAGAGAGAGGGTGGGATGAGGAGGTAGTGTGGGAGTATGTAACTCAGGATCAGTAATGTAATGTATTTACACAGTGACTGCACCAGCAGAATAGTGAGTGCAGCTCTGGAGTATAATACAGGATGTAACTCAGGATCAGTAATGTATGTACACAGTGACTGCACCAGCAGAATAGTTAGTGCAGCTCTGGAGGATAATACAGGATGTAAATCAGGATCGGTAATGTAATGTATGTACACAGTGACTGCACCAGCAGAATAGTGAGTGCAGCTCTGGAGTATAATACAGGATGTAAATCAGGATCGGTAATGTAATGTATGTACACAGTGACTGCACCAGCAGAATAGTGAGTGCAGCTCTGGAGTATAATACAGGATGTAAATCAGGATCGGTAATGTAATGTATGTACACAGTGACTGCACCAGCAGAATAGTGAGTGCAGCTCTGGAGTATAATACAGGATGTAAATCAGGATCGGTAATGTAATGTATGTACACAGTGACTGCACCAGCAGAATAGTGAGTGCAGCTCTGGAGTATAATACAGGATGTAAATCAGGATCGGTAATGTAATGTATGTACACAGTGACTGCACCAGCAGAATAGTGAGTGCAGCTCTGGGGTATAATACAGGATGTAACTCAGGATCAGTAATGTAATGTATGTACACAGTGACTGCACCAGCAGAATAGTGAGTGCAGCTCTGGGGTATAATACAGGATGTAACTCAGGATTAGTAATGTATGTACACAGTGACTGCACCAGCAGAATAGTGAGTGCAGCTCTGGGGTATAATACAGAATGTAACCCAGGATTAGTAATGTAATGTATGTACACAGTGACTGCACCAGCAGAATAGTAAGTGCAGCTCTGGAGGATAATACAGGATGTAACTCAGGATCAGTATAGGATCAGTAATGTAATGTATGTACACAGTGACTGCACCAGCAGAATAGTGAGTGCAGCTCTGGTGTATAATACAGGAGGTAACTCAGGATCAGTAATGTAATGTAAGTACACAGTGACTGCACCAGCAGAATAGTGAGTGCAGCTCTGGAGTATAATACAGGATGTAAATCTGGATCGGTAATGTAATGTATGTACACAGTGACTGCACCAGCAGAATAGTGAGTGCAGCTCTGGAGTATAATGCAGGATGTAAATCAGGATCGGTAATGTAATGTATGTACACAGTGACTGAACCAGCAGAGTAGTGAGTGCAGCTCTGGGGTATAATACAGGATGTAACTCAGGATCAGTAATGTATGTACACAGTGACTGCACCAGCAGAATAGTGAGTGCAGCTCTGGGGTATAATACAGGATGTAACTCAGGATTAGTAATGTATGTACACAGTGACTGCACCAGCAGAATAGTGAGTGCAGCTCTGGGGTATAATACAGAATGTAACCCAGGATTAGTAATGTAATGTATGTACACAGTGACTGCACCAGCAGAATAGTGAGTGCAGCTCTGGAGGATAATACAGGATGTAACTCAGGATCAGTATAGGATCAGTAATGTAATGTATGTACACAGTGACTGCACCAGCAGAATAGTGAGTGAAGCTCTGGTGTATAATACAGGAGGTAACTCAGGATCAGTAGTGTAATGTAAGTACACAGTGACTGCACCAGCAGAATAGTGAGTGCAGCTCTGGAGTATAATACAGGATGTAAATCAGGATCGGTAATGTAATGTATGTGCACAGTGGCTGCACCAGCAGGATAGTGGGTGCAGCTCTGCTCAGCTGCTACTCACTGTGCTGATTGTGGGTGCGGTCGCTGCTGAACCTGCAGTGTGCTCCTGAGCTCCTGGGAACCACCACCTCTCCACCCGGGGACCTGCTCTCTCTCTTACCCAGGGAGGGAGTGGGTTTCCTGGGATGAGTGAAGGAGCCAAGTCCCAGGCTTCTGCTTCCCGGACCAGGCTGGCGGGGGGCAGAAGGAACCAGCAACCAGCCTGCACATCAGAGGATTCAGCGGTGAGACGCTCCACCAGGAGTCGCAGCAATGTGGCTCCTACTCCCCCCAGGTCTGCAGAGACCCAGAGAAGCCGCAAGGCTTCCATGGAGGAGAAGCCTGCTAGTGTGCAAGATGGCAGTCCTTCTGGAGGAAAGCTGAGTGCTCACGGAGGTGAAGCCGACCTCACTGAAGAGGGTTGGGCGCTGCAGAGCCCACGGGAGTCTGTGTCCACCTATGCCTCCCGGGTCATGAGCCACCTCCGTGAGTATGAAGACGCAAGCAAGACCATCACGAGGCTCCGAGAGGAGCTGCGCTGCACAAGCAACAAAGCTGCAGGTTCCTCCAAACCGAGGAAGAATCAGCTCCAGGCGGAGGTAAGGAGACTGAAGGATGACATTAATGAGCTTGAAGTCAGAAAAGCTCTCAGAGAAAAAAGTGGACCATTTAAGGAAAAACTTATTAATGAAGATCGATTCAGAGAAATGGCTGATAACAGAGAGCAAAGGCAGATGGGGCTGCAGCCTGAGTGCCAGGTGGATGATGATGATGACCAGCAGAAAGCTCCACCTGGCAGCCTGCTTAGTCACTCACAGGCCACGTGCAGCGAGGTCCCTGCTGGACAGGCGACAATGACATCTCGTCGCAGTTCTGCTGGCTCTGGGGAGGACTGTGACATCGACCAGGGAGGGGCACTAATGGCAGAGATCAAGCTCCTGGAGTCCCCAGTGTGCCTTCAGAACTTCCATCTTGGTGATGATTTGCCAGAGGAGGCACCTGGGGGCCGGAAAAAAAAGGTGAAGAAGATCAAACCTAAGCTGCAGGAAGCGGTAAGCTATGTATATGCCCCCCTCCCTGTACCCCCTGAGTCGGCTGCAGGGTCAGCTCGCTGTATAAGCCCCGTTGCCCAGCCCAGCCCGGGTTCTGCTGTGGATCCGGTGCAAAGGCGCGGGGAGACTACAAAGCAATGTAGTGAGGCGCAGAGCTCCGTTTCTGCTTGTAGTAGCAGGGACGTAGCAGCAGGTGCATCAGCCGAGAGGCTGGACAGTGAGGGCGGCCCGGCGGCGGGCGAAAAATCAGGCCACGATATTGTGGTGCGCTCCCCAGTGGGAGGGGGGGAGCAGCCCGGTGTCAGGGGCAGCTCCGGTAGCCTCGGTGCCCCTGAATGCTGTTGCCGCTGATCACTTAGTTGAGAAGCGGCGGCAGTGTGAGGGGGTTACCGGGGCTGGGCGTTCCGGTCCTCCCACCAAAGTCCTGTTCTGTGTTGGCGCCGCTGGTCAACAAGATCCTGATGCTAAGGATCAGCGGTGCCTCACAACAGCGAAAGATCAGCGGCGCCTGGTAGCAACCATGAAGCAGCGGAAAATATCAACTGATGATGCGGAGGGCACACATAAAACCAGGGGTGAGGTCACCTCCAGTTCTGTGGAGGAGACTCAGCCCCTTGTGCCTGATGATGCGGAGGCCAAAATGTCACCCCCTGTTGTCACTGGTCCAGCAGGAGTGAATGTGGTGGTGGGTATGGATGAGGAAAACTCTTTGTCTAGTGGTGTGGTTGCTGGTTTGGTGGAGGGTGAGGAGGTTATGGAGGTGGGTAATGGTGATACTGTTGGTGTGGATGTGGTCACTGGTCCGGTTGCCCCCCCGGTGGTGGCAGCACCTGTCAGGAGTTATGCCGCTGTCACCTCCGGGGGAAATAGGGCGTCCTCCTCGTCTCTGGGCTCTGGGGACGGCATGTTGCAACGGCGTCTCCTGGAGGCTCTAAAGAGGGGAGAGAGATCACTAATGGTAGAGGGTCGAGAGGTTGATCTATCCTTCTGGATAGAGAGGCATGGCCTCGGGGCCTTCCGAGAGCAAAGAGGGGGGGATACAGTGTGGTCCCTCCCAACAGCCGGGCCGGGTAGTGTGCATAGGAATGTGGTCCGTCTTCGGTGGAGGGGCAGTGATGCGTGTCCTCCAAGGTCGAAGGTTGTGGAGCTCCTGCTGAGGATGGGCTTCAAGGCGATTGACCTCTACGCCTTGATACATCCCTATTCCACACCTGAGTTTGATGTCAGCTTTGTTCGGCCGGAGGGGCTTGAACTTTTCTGGTCAAACTATGAGTTGGCAAAAAATGAGCCCGGCTGGCGAGACTTTGCCGTTCAGGCGGTGTCTCGCCAAAATCAAGTCAAGAAAGTGACCGTGATGACATGTAACGAGTCGCTTTCTTGTTATGACATCATGACGTGGCTCGGCCGGTATGGAGAGGTAGTGGAGATGCCAAAGAAAAACCGTGACGAGTTTGGTATCTGGTCAGGGGCCTGGACGTTTATGGTAAAACTTAAGCGTTCAGGTGGTACGGTTGCCCACATACCATCATCTGCCTTCCTGGGTAGGGATCGTATCCTGGTCTTCTACCAGGGGCAACCGAAGCTCTGTCACAAGTGCGGCGACCCCACACACTTCAGCGCAAACTGCACTGTGCAGAAGTGTGCATTGTGTGGGGATGTCGGCCATATTGCTGCATCTTGTGTGGAGATTAGGTGCCACCTGTGTGGTGAGTTAGGTCACCCATTCAGCCGTTGTCCTCGCTCCTTCGCTAACGCAGTCGTGACCCCGGTGGGAGAAAGCCGTGAGGCTGATTCTGCTGGGGAAGGGACTAGCAAGGGTGAGGGAGCTGAGGGGCCAAGGAAGAAAAGCAATAAAAAGACGCCTGCCCAGCTAAGGCGTCTAGACAAGCGCAGACAGGATAGGGAGCTGGGCGAGCCTCGGGCTACTGGGGCGGCCCCTGTCCTGGATGCCAGTCTTGCTGCTGAGGCCCCAAGGGATGATGAGTTGGATGAGGAGGTCAGGAGGATCCACAGGGAGGAGAGTGCCACTGCCTCAGAGTCCTCCCATTATGAAAGTATGGATGAGGATAATAGGCAGTGCCTAGAGGACAAGCGTAAGCTCGGCACCAAAAAGAAGAGAAAGAAGGGAGATAAAAAATCTTCTCTCACTCTGACCAAGGTACCTAAGGAAGGAAAAACCGACTCCCCTCTGGTTGGTCTTTCTAACCGGTTCCAAGCCCTTGAAAACATCTCTTCCTCTAAGGAGGAAGCTGAGGGTGAGGTTCTGGCTTCGGCGGGGCTCACAGGGGGCGCCGAGTCTCCTCCTTCTGGGAACGTAAGATCCTTGGAGGGAGGGACTGGCCCAGAGTCCGGAGACGAGGACGAAAAAAATAAAAAACGCGTGGAAATGGATACCTCCATGTCATTAAAGAGGGGGAAGGATTCCTCCTCTGAGGCAGAGGATAAGGGGAGTGGGAAAAAGAAAGCCATCTAACTCAATCACCAATGATGGCGGAACCCACTCCGTTGACGCTGGCGTCCATTAATGTCGCCAGCATAAAGTCAAATACAGCTAGATTTGCGGCCTTTGATTTTCTCAGCCGGGTTGAAGCTGACATTTTCTTTTTGCAAGAGACCAGGCTGCCAAACATGGCAGATGTGTTTAAAGCTAAGAGGGAGTGGAGACTCGGGCCCTCCTATTGGTCTCTTGCGGCCGAGCCGTATAGCGGAGTGGCGGTCCTTTTTACCGCACCGGTGGAATGCCGACGGGTTATTAAGTTAGAAATGGGGAGGTGCCTGATCTTAGATGTCCTCATGAAGGGACAAGAGCTCCGGCTCATTAACATCTATGGTCCCCAATCTAAGTGGGACCGGAAGTGTCTCTTTATGAGGATCAAGCCCTACCTTTTTACAAGTCGGCAGGTTGTCTTTGGAGGGGACTTCAATGCTGTCACGAGGCCCCGAGATAGAGGAGGTTCCAGAGACAAGCTGACTTATGATAGCGTCGCCCTTAATAGTATAGCTAGTGAGGCTCGCCTGGTGGATGTCCACATTCGGCACACCCCAGGCCACGAGGGGTTCACCTATCATAGAGGTAACTGTAGGTCCAGAATAGATAGGTTTTATTTAAAGGAGGAAGCTGTCTCTTCAGCAGTGTCTGTTGTTGAGGTGGAGTTCTCCGACCACTGTTTAATTTTGTTTTCTCTGAATGTTACAGAGACCCTCCGGATGGGAAGAGGCTTTTGGAGGCTCAATTTGTCTCTCTTGGAAGAAGCGGAGATAAGACAGTCCTTTGAGGATTTTCTTCAGAGCCAGGTACCCTTACTGGATCTTTGTAGTAGTAGGTCAGAGTGGTGGGAGATGTTCAAGGAAAGGGTGGCGAGATTCTTCCGCCAGCTCTCGAGCCTCAGGAGTCTGAGCAGGTACCGCCTGTATCAGGGTCTGAGGAGGAAACTCGAGCATCTTGTCTCAACTGGAGGTAGCCGCGAGGAGATCTCCAGAGTGAAATCTTTGCTTATGAGGTGTCAGTACGATAGACACGCATCTTTGGTTTTTGAGAGGGATTACGGGAAGTACCGCTCACCCGACCCTTACAGAAACTGCAAGATGTCAGTGAATAGTAAAGTGGTTACAGGACTGGTCGACACTACGGGGTCCCTGAGGCGATCCAGATCAGGGATCCTGGAGGTTGTCAGATCCTTCTACTCGCACCTCTTGGGGAAGAGGGATCTTGATTGGGATGAGATGTCGGCTTTCCTGGCAGAAGCTGTCCCCGAACCAGGGGTAGACCCCTCTCTTGACGTTTTGACAGAAATGATCAGGGAAGAGGAAGTTCAGTTGGCGATTGAAGGGCTTGCTCCCAAAAAATCGCCTGGTCCAGATGGCTTAACATCTGAATTCTATAAGACCTTTAAGGACGTTTTGGTTCCCCTCTTGACTGAGGTATTCAATGAGTGTCTTTCCTCGGGCACTCTGCCGAAGTCAATGAGGAGGTCTGCTCTGATCATCTTGTCAAAGGGTAAGGACCCGTCTTGCATTGAGAATTGGCGTCCCATAGCGCTTCTCAATGCAGACAGGAAGGTTCTAGCAAAGGTGCTGTTTAATCGGCTGGTGAAATTTGCACCCCGACTCCTTTCGGGGGCCCAGCATTGCTCTGTTCCAGGCCGCAGCACATTTAGTGCTGTGCTCTGTGTCCGAGAGACAGTGGAGCAGGGTAGGGCTGGTCACTGGAAGGGGTACATGCTGTCACTGGACCAGGCAAAAGCGTTTGATCGGGTTAATCACGAGTACCTCTGGTCCGTCCTTCTGAGATATGGCCTGCCGGGGGGGTTTGTTGATTGGCTTAAGACCTTGTACAGTGGGGCAGAGAGTTTCCCGCTTGTGAATGGTTGGATTGGTAGCTCTTTTGAGGTTGGGTCCGGTGTTCGCCAGGGTTGTCCCTTGAGCCCGCTGCTGTACGTGTTTGCGATTGACCCTCTTCTTAGGAGGGTGGAGCATGGACCGTTGGCCGGGATCAGGATGGATCAGGCAGCACCGGAAGCCACTCTGAGGGTGGTGGCATATGCCGATGATGTCACTGTGTTTGCTTCCTCTCACGAGGAGGCAGGGTGGCTGATGTCAGAGGTAGATCGCTACTCGGAGGCATCCGGGTCCAAGATCAACCGGGATAAGTGTGAGAGTCTCTGGCTGGGAGGAGGAGATCCTGGTTTTGATCTCCCGGACACCCTTCCAGGACCCAAAGTCTCTGCAAAAGTCCTTGGCATCGAATTTGGCCAGGGGGATTACCCCAAACAAAATTGGGACAGCAGGCTAGAGATCGCCACTCAGAAGGTGAACCAATGGAAGGGTTGATCTTTGACCCTAAGGGAAAGGGTAAACCTGAGCAAAACTTACCTGCTCCCTTTACTGATTTATCTGGGCAGTGTGTGCATCTTGCCGGAATCTCTCTGGACTCGGGTCTACAGTTTGTTCTTCCAACTGTTATGGGGGAATAGACTGAACCTGGTCAAGAGGGAGGTTACTTACCGTACGAGGAGACTAGGAGGGTTGGGTATGGTCAACCCTGTGGTATTCCTTGTGGATACCTTCATTAAGATCAATATCGCAAACCTCTGGAAAGAGAGGGCTCCTCCGTGGGTATTCTCCTGTAGGGGATGGTTTCAGCCTTTCTTCCAGGAATGGGAGACAGGAGGGCAAGTGAAGGATCTTCGCACACCGCATGGACATCTTCCGGCTTACGCTACCTTGGTTCTGAAGGTAATTCGTCGGTGGGGTCTGGGAATGTGGGAGATCAGGACTCTGCCAAGGAAACTACTTGACAGTAGGGTTCTGTTGACCCATTTCCAGAGGCCTCTGGCGCTCAGGGACTGCCCAAGTCGGGATCTTGGGGTGGGTTTGCATCTTTTGAATTCTATCAGGATCCCCTCGAAGTTTTGGGACTTGGCTTGGCGCTGCTTCCATGGGAAACTGTGTGTGAGGGACAATCTGAAGTGTAGGAGCTCTGAGGACAGGAATTGTCCTCGGGAGCATTGTGGTACCTTGCTGGAAAGCATGGACCACTTCCTGCTTCATTGTCCCTTCAACACAGAGGTGTACAACAGGGTGGGCGCCTTCATTGGCTGGTCTCGGCTGGCCGGTCTCTCCTATGCGGAATGGGCCTATGGAGCATTCGGAGACCTGGGTGGTCGGGACCGCTGCACCTTATTTATAGTTAGCGCAGTGGTTAGGTATCACACGTGGAACGCACGGTGCTTAGTATCGACGCAACGAAAAATCCTCCCAGTGGACGATGTGTTTAGGACCATACTCGGTGACCTGGTGAAGGTGCGCTCTCTGGAGTATGGGAGACTGGGCGCACGGAGGGCCGCGCTCCTCTGGAGGGGCTTTTCTTTTAGTGTGCCCTAGTCTGGTCATCTCCTTTCCTGGTGGTGGGCTGCTGCTGACACTGTAGATTTTTGTTTTGTTTGATCATTATACAGTGATGTAGGGCTGCAGGCGCCGAACTTGGGCTTCGTGTTTTGTAATTATTGTGGTGTGTGCTGTTGTATATAATGTATATATTGTAAAAAAAATGGGGATATAGATTTGGGTGTAGGTGTTAGGTTGGGTGGTGGGAAAAGGGGGGAGGTGGGATTATCTTGTGGGACTATGGGACACCGGGTTGTTTGGGGGAAAAACTGGCACTGCCTGATCTGGCCTATGGACGTGGACATGGACTGAGGCATGAGACGCAGGACCAGCTCTCAGGTCAGTGCGGGGGGTTGGGAATGGAGGATAGCTTGTAGTATTGTATATATTTGTTTAATTTGTAGTTATTTTATTTAAAACTAAAAAAAAAAAAAAAAAATTTCATGTATATAGTCTTTGTTTTCCATTGTTTATTTTATTTGTTATTATTATTTTGTTTGGTGACCGGACCTGAAGTTATTGTTCTGTATATACTGTATAATATGTGTGAGAGGAGAGAATGAGCGGCTGGACCAGTGTTCAGTATACTGATTATTTTCTGGCTAATATTTTTGTTATGTTTTCTGCTATTATTGTTATGTTTTTCATTTTTATAATAAAAGATCTACAGGATGTAAATCAGGATCGGTAATGTAATGTATCTACACAGTGACTGCACCAGCAGAATAGTGAGTGCAGCTCTGGAGTATAATACAGGATGTAAATCCGGATCGGTAATGTAATGTATGTACACAGTGACTGCACCAGCAGAATAGTGAGTGCAGCTCTGGGGTATAATACAGGATGTAATCCAGGATCAGTAGAAAATAGATAGCGTTGTATAGAATATATACACAGGTAATTTGTAGTATAGTGTATAAAAGATGGACATTTCCTTTAAGTCTCGAAAATTGGCAAATGTATTGGAAAGATCCAAATGCATTTACTCCTACTGAGAAAGAATTTATCTGTAGAGCCATTCAGAAAATCTATACCACTCGGGCAGATTCATGGTTGGTGAATACACAGGGATAATGCTTCACATTCATGACACCTTCCTAGCAGGCGCAGGAGATATCGGGGAAATGTCATCTAATGGTCTGTGGTCGTCCCATGGTCCCTGTACAGGTCACCGCCGGTTCTGTGCCGAGGACGTCTGCCAGGTCTGGGAAATGCTCGATGGGAAGGTAACAGAATAACATTGCAGAGCGGCTGCGCCCGGCATGGAGGAGGATGGATCATCTATTCTTCTACCATTAGGAGGGAGACATGATATCACGGTGCATTCAGTTCCAAAATGACAGTGATTTCCTCCTCCAGCTCCAATTATAGGAGATGAACAAATATTACCAGAACTGAGTGATCGATCCTAATACAACGGGCACATGATCACCCACGTGAGCAACCACAGGAGCTGGATGTGCCGCTTATTATACGGGGTCTGCTTAAAGAAGCATTACTCTTAAGTCTGCAGCAGTGCTTACATCATATACATATGGAAATACACTTTATAGATAAAAAGTATGTGCCCCCCTCCACATCCTCCTCCAGGAACGTCTACATCCATAGACAGTAACATGGAGTCGCCCCTCTGCAGATATAACGGCTCCCGCTCTTCTGGGAAGGATTTCTATAGGTTTTTGGAGGCGTCTGTGGGAATTTTTGCCCCTTCATCCAGGAGAGAATTTGTGGGGTCAGACCCTGATGTTGGGGGGTCTAGGTTCACAATTTCTGGTCTAGATGCTGGATGGGGCTGAGGTCCGGGCTCTGTGCGGCCGCTCCTGTTCCCACTCCATGTCTGTATGGAGCTTGTGCACTGGGTACAGCTATGGGGAACAGAAAAGGGAGAACCCCAAACTGTTCCCACAAAAATAGAAGCTACAATTGTGCACAATGTCTGGTGCTGAAGGTTTAAGAATTCCCATCACTGAAACTAAGGGGCCAAGGCCGCCCCCTAATAACGGCCCATAGCATCAACCTCCTCCACAATCTGTACGGGGGGCACAATGCAGTCAGGGGGTAACGTCCCCCTGGAATCACCAAACCCAGGCTCCTCCATCAGAGGCAGATACAGAAGTGCGATCCGTCACTGCACAGAACAAGTCTCCTCCAGAGTCCAGTGGTGGCGGCTTTACACCACTCCATCCGACACTCGGGATTGTGCTTGGTGATGTACGGCTGCATGCAGCTGTTCAACCATGAAGCTCCCGGCAGGGGCACAGTGTTTGTGCTGATGTTATACCAGAGGAGGTCTGGAGTCTGCAGTTCTGGGATCAGCAGAGCGGTGGTGACTTTTCTGCCCTTTGCTCCTCAGTACTCGGCCCCTCGCTCTGTAACGTTATGGGGTCTCCACTTCGTGGCTGAGTTGCTGCGGTTTCTTCCACTCACAGGTGATGAGGGGAGATTTAGGAGAAAGAAATGTCATGGATGGACTTGTTTTCTCGGTGGCTCCTATTAAAGGACCGCACTCGTATCCGTGAGGTCTGCACCACCGGCCACTGTCTCCCATGTTAGTAAAGGCAGATGGTATGGCGGGGGGCGGAGGTTATACATCGGAGGGCGAGGGGCCAGATGTTATACACTGGGGGCGAGATGTTATATACCGGGGGCGAGGGGATTAAGGCTATGTGCGCGCTTTGCGGATTTACCTCTGGAATTTTTTGCGCGGATTCTGCATCTCTTGGCAGAAAACGCAGGTGTGGATTTGATGCGTTTTTTATGTGGATTTTGTGTGGATTTGCTGTGGATTTTTGTGCATTTTTGTTGCGGATTTTGTGCGTTTTTTACCCCTGCAGATTTCTATAATGGAACGGGTACAAAAACGCTGCAGATCAGCACAAAAGAAGTGACATGCTCCTTCTTTTAATCTGCAGCTTTTCCGTGCGGAATTTTCCAAACCATTAGCACAGCATTTTTTTTTTTCCATTGATTTACATTGTACTGTAAATCACTTGCGGATCTGCAGCGTTTCCGCTCGGACGGAAAAAAACGCTGCAAATCCGCAACGTGTGCACATAGCCTAAGACATAGGGCCCGACACTTTTCTCCATACAGTCCATCTATCATATATGCAGCTCACCTCTATCTATAGAGACTTTCCTGCATTTCTTCCTTATTGCCGTTTTTCATCTCTCTATTGCTCATCATCTAACCTACTACACATTACACATATCCCTGTCAATCATTTTCTTAGTCTACTGTCAATTATCTCCAATTTGCAGATTTGATAACTACAAGGGGTTAATCCAGTAAGTATGCCACTACCAATTATTCCCAATCTCGGTGCCCCCTGGCTTTCTCCATGTTTATTTTACATTCTTCTCCCGGTCCAACACAGAAATGCCCAGCAGTCGGCTCAGATTTCCAGCGAGCAGCCCGAGCTTAAACTAAACTCTTAATCCGCGCTCCGCCCGGGTGAAAAGAATGTTTGTCTGCCATTGAGTTATCTTACATGCATGGTCTGGCGGTGTAATGTTACAGATCTCAGGAGATGGCAAGTATGTACGTCCCATGTAGCCGCTTTTACTTGCTGAGCTGGGAAAAGATTCGTTCTGCTCCATTACAATTAACAAAAGGTGAGTTTGTTCCAAAAAACGTCCCGGAGACCAAAAAATATCAGAGATTCCTCGCACTCCTTGCCCGACTCCGGGGGTCATGCATCATCTGCATGTCCCAGATACGAATTTCTACCGCAGAAATGCCAGCGTCTGGGGCAAATTTCTATTCGATACGAGTATGCTGCCATAGAGCCACATAGTGACCAGACAAAAAAAGCAAACGTTCCTACAAGATGGTCAGCCTGTATCAAGCCATAGAGAAACATACGCATGGTCCCTTTTTTCCTATGGCTTGATGAAGGTCCTGTGCGGGCGAAACGTGATTTTTTTGGTACTAATAAATTTACCAAAAGGAGACGTGGTGCCCGGGATTTCTCTATAGGGCTACAATCTTGCAGAAGGTTGCACCAAGCGTGCACGGATAACAGAGTTGTGCACGTGATTCATCCATTGCAAATGTAAGTGTCCTCTATAGAATCATTCTGTGCCCGGGGGGCAATATTGCGCCCCTATAATACCCACAAAGAGTCATTCAATTCCTCTAAGCCATATTTTGCCCATATAATACCCCAAAAGAGTCTTTTAGTCCCTATAGTGCCACATTTTGCCCATATAATCCCTACAAAGAGTCTTTTAGTCCCTATAGTGCCATATTTTGCCCATATAATCTCTACAAGGAGTCTTTTAGTCCCTATAGTGCCATATTTTGCCCCCAAATAATCCCTACAGAGTCTTTTAGTCCCTATAGTGCCATATTTTGCCCATATAATCCCTACAAGGAGTCTTTTAGTCCCTATAGTGCCATATTTTGCCCATATAATCTGTACAACGAGTCTTTTAGTCCCTATAGTGCCATATTTTGCCCATATAATCCCTACAAGGAGTCTTTTAGTCCCTATAGTGCCATATTTTGCCCATATAATCTGTACAACGAGTCTTTTAGTCCCTATAGTGCCACATTTTGCCCATATAATCCCTACAAAGAGTCTTTTAGTCCCTATAGTGCCATATTTTGCCCATATAATCCCTACAAGGAGTCTTTTAGTCCCTATAGTGCCATATTTTGCCCATATAATCTCTACAACGAGTCTTTTAGTCCCTATAGTGCCATATTTTGCCCATATAATCTCTACAACGAGTCTTTTAGTCCCTATATAGTGCCATATTTTGCCCATATAATCTCTACAACGAGTCTTTTAGTCCCTATAGTGCCATATTTTGCCCATACAATCTAGAACAAGTGCGCAGCACAGATATAATATGTAGTGTACACTATATAGTGGAGAATCATGGAATTTAAAAAGGAAAAGAAACAACCTGAGGCTGTTAAGAAGGCATTTGAACAAACAAATATAGAAAAAAAATTAACAGTAATGTAAAAATTAGCACAGCATCAGCTATCACATGGAAAAAGACAATCCATTACATATGACCCAGCGACATATCTGTGAATAACTGGAAGGAGCTTACTGTTAGTTTTTTTGGTACAGATGGTCTACGCCTATGTCTTAAAATGAGGATTGCCATGAGGTAGTATCCAACGATAGCCTTGTCAGTGTCACTAATTATTTGGTCCGACCTTGCCTTCTCAAAGATGGTGGTCACATTTTTTTTAGACGCTTGCAGTATTTTGCAGCATTCTGGGTTTGTGAGTGGCAGGGTACCCAACCTGTATGTGTGATGGAGAGAAACAAAGACAAGTTATAATAATAATAAATAATAATATAGCTAATTTGGACGTGTGCGTGTGTCTGTACACAATGAGTCATCCACAGCTGAACAGTGACTTGGGATCCATAGTTACTACCACTAGCAGCTAACTGCATGGGCGTAACCATGGATACCTAAGGAGAGGGGCTCTCCCTGGTGGCGAGTTAAGGCATAAGCCTTTTTTGCAACACTGAGGCAACAGTGTGAGGCAACATTGCAAAAATGGAAAAACTCTATTAAATACACATATTATAAAATACTGTGACAACGATGGAACACAAATGAGGAGATGGTACAGGTCATAATGCAAGTATTACCATGTAGATACCAAAACGTGTAGGCCGGACACTGGCTCCCTATATTTCATATATATAAGATGTTAGTATGGGGAAAAAAAAATACACCAAAGAGTCAAAATGGCTGATGTGTGCATAATATGAGCACATTAGATCTCATTTCACTATATCCTAGAACACGTAAATGAATAGTATAGGTCTCCCTAATCAGTATGCAACTGCACGAGTGTGTACCGAACAGGTTAGATTAAAAAGTCCAGGATAACCACCAGATACCATGCTGGTAGAGCACTAAACTGTCTGTGCTTATTTAAAGATGTCAGCCATAACTGAAGCCACTTAACCCAGCGCCAGGGGAAAACCAGGATGGCGCAAGCACACCCTATCCATCAAACAACTCACGTTGTCACAATTATATTACCTGGTCCTGGGCGGTTAACGGGTGTAAGCCAAGTGTGCGGCCGGCACGTCAACCCGACGCGCGTTTCGGAGCGGGGCTCATTCGTCAGGGGGTGTGTCAGAAGACAGCAGTGCCGGAGTTTAAATGCGATCGCGCCGATACCTACAGCGGCATCCTCGTTTTCCCCTGGCGCTGGGTTAAGCGGCTTCAGTTATGCGCTATTGAATAGCTCTACCCGCTCATTTCCTTTTGAAATAGCGCTATTGGATAGCTCTACCCGAATAGATCTTTTTCATAAACAAAGTAGGAGTGGCAGGAGAGGTACACCACGTATTTATGTTTGCTATTAGCCTGCACATACGCCAGTCTGGTGCGTTGGTACACCCCATTGCGTGGTTCGTAATCACAGCGCGCGCCCGAAGGGAGCGCAATCACTCGTTAATATTAATTCCATGTCGCTTTACATACATTTGCAGTTACTTTCACATCTATACATTCAGTATGAATACTTGGATAGTCATTTCTTTGTGTTTTCTGCAAATTATCCAATGCTTACCCCCTTTTCAGGCTTTTAGGTTTCTTCTCATTGACTCCCTGTTCAATTTTTTTTAATCCCTCTAAAAAAGATTTTGCGTGGATTTTGGTTTCCTCATCCAGGTCACCAGTCAGAAAAAATACCAGTTGGCGCACATTTCCTATATATTTTTTCAGGGTTTGTTCAGCTGTTTTTAGTTTGGACAGTGTATCAAAATATGCCATGGTCTTATCAAATTCCTTCAGAAAATCCAGGGTGATTTCCTCGGGGCTGACATAATAAAGAAATCTGGCAACATTGTCTACCTGAAATTGAGCACACGACATACATTAGGATTGGAGTATTTTAAGGCGCATTAATCAACTACATGCAACCTGACAGCGCAGCAAACTTGCCATTCGCTCCACAGACATCTCTGAGTGGGTCTTCTGTAAATATTCCTTAAATCTTGTCAGTGTAGGAGATGCCAAATCGTGTTTCTGTTGCAGCCCGGCCTCTGACAAATGTTTTCGCAGGTGTAACCTGAAACGGATGTAGACATATTAGGGCGCATAGTAGAGGTTTTCTTTGCTTATAATTGATGTCAAACACTATTTTCATCAAGGCCCATGAGCTTCAAGCTATGCCATTGATCAAGATCTGACTACACTATCCATACGCAGAGACATCCATGCTGCATCACCGGAGACAAGGTGAGGACTTCCCACCCACCTTGTTTGGCCAGACCTCCTCCGTACCCATCACTACCCAAAAAAAACACCATTTACCAGGTTTCTGAGGTCCCAGGGACCGGGAAGAGAAGAGGACGCAGGGCCGGGCCCACGGGACTACCCTGTGTACCTGCTGGCAGTGACTGCCTAATAACATATATTATGAGTTGGCATGTATATATTCACCAGATCCTGAGATGATCCAGACTGTGTCCGTGTGCCCTGTTATCCGATTAAATAACTGATATCCACAGATATATCTGCCCATGCCTACTGATAATATTTCATCTGTTACCGATACAGTACATAGGCCAAAATGATAAATGGAACTTACTGAGATGTTTCACCGCTGATGCCGGTAACTTCACAATCTGCTATCCTAAGGAGATTAATTTAAATCTGTATTGATACTTTGTAAAAACATTCATATCTGCCACTTGGCTTTCCACCCAGCATCTCACATCTGTATATGCCGCCCAGTTTCCAGCGTTACATTAACAGTGCTGTAGGACAGGTCACCTGTCATGGAGCACTAATACATTATTGGCTTGTAAGTTGATTTTATGGAAGCGGTTGTCATAGATGGGTGCACAAATCCATGTCTTTATTCAAAAACATTGGACGCAACTTTTGCATGTTCCCTGGCACAGACCGAGTCAGAAACTGCATTGTGATCATACCCTGACAAAGTCAATACAGTAAACTCTTGTAATTATTATTATTTTTTTTAACTTAAAGCATCTTCACACTGCATTTTAGTGCCTGTCCTGAGGAATGCTAAAACTGCATCTTATTCAGAACACAAACACAGATTTACATCACTGGAAAAAAAATAGGCATCTTTAATCATGGGCTATTTCCTTAACCCCTTAACATACCCCGTGTTATCATGCATCTATATCTGCTACCCAGATCTCCATCTTCTTCTGTCACACATGTAAATCTGCCACCCAGCTTCCCATAAGGGTAGAAGGAGCTATATATTTACCTATTTGAGGGCTTATTTAAGACTGTGCATCCTCGTCTCTCCAAAAAATCAGCAAAAAATTCCTTGGGATCTTCAAACTTGCTCTTCTTGAAATCGAGGGAGTCATATGAAACTGCAGATAAATATTTAATTATGTTGCGCCGTTTCCTCTTGGCTTCCTCTAAAACCTTGTTGTGCTCCGCTACAGAAGCCGTTTTCATGCAGGACTTGCACAGATGTCTAGATAATTTGCGTTGTAAAGTCTTGCACATCTTGCAAAAAAGTTGTTCGAAATGCCTTGTAGAAGTCATCCTCGATATATGCTGTATTTTTCGGTCTTTAAGACACACCTAGGTTATAGAGGAGGAAATTAGGGAAAAAAATTGAAGCAAAAAATGTGGTCAATTCTGTACTTAATATCCCCTATCCTAGTATATATGGTCCCCTCAGCCCCATCCTGATACACATGGCTCCCTAATCCCTGCCCTGGTATGCATGGCCCAACCCTGTTCTGGTATGCATGGCTCCATCAGAAAACGTTATAAAAAAAAATCCATTACACTTACCTACCCGGCGTTCCCTCGCAGCGTCCTGCTCCGGTGCCAGCAACTGTTTTATGCTTGTAAGCAGCGCATGCCACTGACGTCATGCGTTCCTCAAAAGCAGAGCACAGCTGCTGGAATTCTAGCGGGGACTGCATGCAGAGAGCAGTGAGTATTCATGAATATTCATTTCTCTTAAGTATTGGCACACATGACCGCCGGCAGCAGCATGGAGTCTCCGGCTGACACTGCCCGCTACTGAAGAGCAATGAATACTCACTGCTCTTTGCACGCAGTCTCGGCAGCTGCTTGTGAGAAGCACATGACGTCCCTGCCATGCGCTGCTTACAAGCATAAAGCAGTTGCTGGCACCAGAGCAGGATGCTGCAAGGGAGAGTCGGGTAGGTAAGTGTAATGGTTTATTTTTTTAATGTTTTCTGATGGGGCCATGCATACCAGGATGGGGGTGAGGGACAATTACAAGGATGGGGATGGGGCCATGCATACTAGGACGAGATGGGGGCCCTGCATACCAAGACAAGATGGGGGTCTTGCATATTAGGACTAGATGGTGGCCATACATACCAGGATCGGGGTTGGGGGGAAATCATACCAAGATACCATTATTAAAGAGAAATGAATATTCATTGCCCTCCATGCCCATGGGCGTGGAATGCAGTGAATATTAATTTCTCTTTAACAGTGGGAACAGGAGTTGGATGCTCCGTATCTGGAACGCCTGCCAGGGCCGAGGGGTACTCGGTACTGGGTCCGGTACTTAAAGGGATGCATCACGGCGGCGTCTACCCGGTCTGTGGCTCTGGGCGCCCATGTTAAGGAGACAGTCTTTAAAGGGATTTGTGAGATAATAAGAGTTTGTGACGCCACCTGTGGTATTCGGTCAGGGATGACCGACGCTGCTTTAAGGGGTCCACTGGGGTGATGTTATGGCAGGTGGGATGGTATAGCTTCCCACAGGTGAAGCTGGGTCCCAAGGGCTCCCACGGTGTAGTAGATGAAGATGGTGAGTGGTGTGATAAAGAATGGAGGAGACAGGTTTGTATTCTCTTTACCTGGTTTACTGATAGTAGCAGGCAGCCCCAGTCCAGTGCACAAGATTACAGGTACAGGCAGGGTCCGGCCAGCTTTTAAGTGAGTTCAGAGTCCCCTTTAACCAGGTGGCGTTAAAAACCTTCCTTTTAGTGCTGTGGTATTGTAGTCCCTTACTGCCTATGGTTTCTGATAAGGTCCTCTCAATCTCTCTGTCCCCCTTGAGGTAGGACTCAAACCCATATGACAGGTGGCTCGAGCCTTTTTACAGGGTCTCTATCACGACCCGGGCTCTGTGTCACTGTGTCTCCTGGGTGTTAGGGCGGACAAGTTACATGTAGTCTAGCTGTCCTACCTGTTTCTGCTGTGCCTCCTAGAGTATGACACAACCTCAGTCTTCTGGTAACCGGTATCTGCGCTCTGTCGGGGAGGTAGACCAGTCGTAGCTATTCTCACTTGTTGTCAACTCTCCTGTGCTTCGCTCTCTGGCACATTCACTAAAAGCTGTTCTTCCTTCTGTATATCGCTATCTAGGAGCTACAGCACTTCAGGCTGTATGGCCCCTCACTCGACGTTCTGCCTCAGACTGCTCCAGTTTGCTGTCTGGCACCAACTCTTCCTAACTGCCTAGTGACTGACTCCTGCTCCCGACCAGAGGGAGCAGTGTTGTGAACTCTGTTTTCGGACTCCCTCCTGTGGTCGTGAGTGGTACTGTGTGAGTTCTATCTTTGGGCTCCCTCTGGTGGCTTTTTTGTTATTCTGCGGATCTGTGGCTGGAACAGCTGCCTCGTCACCTGCTATTCAGGTTTCCGATTTAACTCACCTGGACCTTCACTTTTTGCCTACTGTCATTGTATTCAGTACTGGTTTGGATTTCTCCTGACTTCATTCGTTATCTGTCTCTTCAAGAGAAGCTAAGTTTTTTGCTAGCTCTTTTTGCTCATCTGCGTACAATATGTTTTCCAGTATATGAGGAGTTTAGTCCAGCTTGCTAATATGTGATTGTCTTGCTTGCTGGTAGCTCTGGGGTGCAGAGTTTCTCCCCTCACATCGTTAGTTGGTGTGGGGGTTCTTGCATTCTCTGCGTGGATATTTTTGGATAGGGTTTTATACTGACCGCACAGATACTTGCTATCCTCTTTCTATCTAGTGATTAGCGGGCCTCCTTTGCTGAACCTGTTTTCATTTCTGTGTTTGTGCTTTCTCCTTAACTCACCGTTATTATTTGTGGGGGGCTGTTCTAAACTTTGGGGTTATTTCTCTGAGGCAAGTGAGGCTTGTATTTCTCTCTAGGGGTAGCCAGTTTCTCAGGCTGTGAAGAGACGTCTAGGATTTTAGGTACGTTCCACGGCTGCCTTTAGTGTGTGCGGTTAGGATCAGGTTTGCGGTCAGTCCAGTTCCCACATCCCCAGAGCTCGTCCTATGTTCTCCTACTTAGCTGGTCAGATCTGTTATCCTAAGCCACTAAGGATCATAACACTACAGCAGGCCATAAAGTGTTAAATGCATCGCAGAAGCAGGATAAGAGAAGTCCTGAGTGCATTTTTTTTTCTTTGCTGCAGTTTGTCTAGCTTCTCTCCTCCCCTTAATCTCTGGGTGGCTCTGAGTTCAGCTGCGGACATGGATATTCAGAGTTTGACTTCTAGTATGGATCATCTTACTGCAAGGGTACAAAGCATTCAGGATTATGTCATTCACAGTCCTATGTCAGAGCCTAAAATACCTATTCCTGAGTTGTTTTCTGGAGATAGATCTAGGTTTTTGAATTTTAAGAATAATTGCATGTTATTTCTTTCTTTGAGACCTCGTTCCTCCGGTAACCCTGCTCAGCAAGTTAAAATTATTATTTCCTTGTTACGTGGTGACCCTCAAGATTAGGCATTCTCCCTGGCGCCAGGAGATCCTGCATTGCTGAATGTGGATGCGTTTTTTCTGGCGCTTAGATTGCTTTATGAGGAACCTAATCTTGTTGATCAGGCAGAAAAGGCTTTGCTGGCCCTCTCTCAGGGTCAGGATGAAGCAGAGGTTTATTGTCAGAAATTTAGGAAGTGGTCGGTGCTTACCCAATGGAATGAGTGTGCCCTGGCAGCAATTTTCAGAAAAGGTCTTTCTGAAGCCCTTAAGAATGTAATGGTGGGGTTCCCCACGCCTGCGAGTCTGAATGAGTCAATGTCTTTGGCCATTCAGATTGATTGGCGTTTGCGGGAGCGCAAACCTGCGCACCATCTGGCGGTGCTTCCTGTACAGAAACCTGAGGCTATGCAATTTGACAGGATTCTGACAAGAATTGAACGGCAAAATCATAGACGTCAGAATGGGTTGTGCTTCTACTGTGGTGATTCAGCTCATGTCATCTCAGATTGTTCTAAGCGCACAAAAAAAATTCGCTAAATCTGTCACCATTGGTACTGTACAGCCTAAATTCATTTTGTCTGTCACTTTGATTTGCTCTCTGTCATCCTACTCGGTTATGGCTTTTGTAGATTCAGGTGCTGCCCTGAATCTGATGGATTTGTCATTTGCCAGGCGCTGTGGTTTTGTCTTGGAGCCTTTGCAGTTCCCTATTCCATTGAAGGGAATTGATGCTACGCCATTGGCCAAGAATAAACCTCAGTACTGGACTCAAGTGACCATGTGTATGACTCCTGCACATCAGGAGGTGATTTGCTTTCTTGTGTTATATAATTTGCATGACGTTGTCGTGTTAGGTCTGCCATGGTTGCAGGCTCATAATCCAGTTTTGGATTGGAAAGTAATGTCTGTGTTAAGTTGGGGCTGCCAGGGAATTCATGGTGATGCTCCTTTGGTATCAATTGCTTCCTCTACTCCTTCTGAAGTCCCTGAGTTTTTATCGGACTACCAGGATGTATTTGATGAGCCCAAATCCAGTGCCCTACCTCCTCATAGGGATTGTGATTGTGCTATAAATTTGATTCCTGGTAGTAAGATCCCTAAGGGACGACCATTTAATTTGTCTGTACCAGAACATGCCGCTATGCGGAGTTATATAAAGGCGTCTTTGGAGAAGGGACATATTCGTCCGTCCTCGTCCCCTCTGGGTGCGGGATTCTTTTTTGTGGCCAAGAAGGATGGTTCTCAGACCCTGTATAGATTATCGCCTTCTAAATAAAATCACGGTCAAATTTCAGTATCCTTTGCCATTGTTGTCCGATCTGTTTGCTCGGATTAGGGGGTCCAGTTGGTTCACCAAGATTGATCTTCGTGGTGCGTATAATCTTGTGCGTATAAAGCAGGGCGATGAATGGAAAACAGCATTTAATACGCCCGAAGGCCATTTTGAGTACTTGGTGATGCCTTTTGGACTTTCTAATGCCCCTTCTGTGTTTCAGTCCTTCATGCACGACATCTTCCGAGAATATCTGGATAAATTTATGATTGTGTATCTAGATGATATTTTGGTCTTTTCTGATGATTGGGAGTCCCATGTGAAGCAGGTCAGGATGGTATTTCAGGTCCTGCGTGCCAATGCCTTATTTGTGAAGGGCTCAAAATGTCTCTTCGGAGTCCAGAAGGTTTCCTTTTTGGGCTTTATTTTTTCTCCTTCTACTATTGAGATGGATCCAGTCAAAGTCCAGGCTATTCATGATTGGATTCAACCTACATCGGTTAAGAGTCTTCAGAAGTTCTTGGGTTTTGCTAACCCAAGCTAAGCTTTTACCGTCGCTTCATCGCTAATTTTTCTGGTGTGGTTAAGCCTTTGACGGATTTGACCAAGAAGGGTTCTGATGTGACTAACTGGTCTCCTACGGCCGTGGAGGCCTTTCGGGAGCTGAAGCGCCGGTTTTCTTCGGCTCCGGTCTTATGTCAGCCAGATGTCTCTCTTCCCTTCCAGGTCGAGGTTGATGCTTCTCAGATTGGAGCAGGGGCTATTTTGTCGCAGAGAAGCTCTGATGGCTCTGTGATGAAGCCATGTGCTTTCTTTTCAAGAAAATTTTCGTCTGCTGAGCGGAATTCTGATGTTGGTAATCGGGAGTTGTTGGCAATGAAGTGGGCGTTTGAGGAGTGGCGACATTGGCTTGAGGGTGCTAAGCATCGTGTGGTGGTCTTGACTGATCACAAAAATTTGACTTATCTCGAGTCTGCCAAGCGGTTGAATCCTAGACAGGCTCGTTGGTCGTTGTTTTTCTCCCGTTTTGATTTCGTGGTCTCGTACCTTCCTGGTTCAAAGAGCGTGAAGGCTGATGCTCTTTCTAGGAGTTTTGTGCCTGACTTTCCTGAAGTTTCGGAGCCGGCTGGGGTCCTCAGAGAGGGGGTGATTTTGTCTGCCATCTCCCCAGATTTGCGACGGGTGTTACAGGAATTTCAGGCAGATAGACCTGATCGTTGTCCACCAGGGAGACTGTTTGTCCCAGATAGATGGACCAGCAGAGTTATTTCCGAGGTTCATTCTTCGGTGTTGGCGGGTCATCCTGGGATTTTTGGTACCAGAGATTTGGTGGCTAGGTCCTTCTGGTGGCCTTCCTTGTCGCGGGATGTGCGTTCCTTTGTGCAGTCCTGTGGAATTTGTGCTCGGGCTAAGCCTTGCTGTTCTCGTGCCAGTGGATTGCTTTTGCCTTTGCCTGTTCCGAAGAGGCCTTGGACGCATATTTCCATGGATTTTAATTCGGATCTTCCAGTCTCTCAGAGAATGTCTGTCATCTGGGTGGTTTGTGATTGTTTTTCTAAAATGGTCCATTTGGTGCCCTTGCCTAAGTTGCCTTCCTCCTCCGATTTGGTTCCGCTGTTTTTTCAAAATGTGGTTCGTTTGCACGGCATCCCTGAAAACACTGTGTCTGACAGAGGATCCCAGTTTGTGTCCAGATTTTGGCGGTCCTTTTGTGCTAAGATGGGCATTGATTTATCTTTTTCGTCGGCCTTCCATCCTCAGACGAATGGCCAGACCGAGCGAACTAATCAGACCTTGGAAACTTATTTGAGGTGTTTTGTTTCTGCTGACCAGGATGATTGGGTGACCTTTTTGCCATTAGCCGAGTTTGCCCTTAATAATCGGGCTAGTTCTGCCACTTTGGTTTCGCCTTTTTTTTGTAATTCTGGTTTTCATCCTCGCTTTTCCTCGGGTCAGGTTGAGCCTTCTGACTGTCCTGGGGTGGATCCTGGGGTGGATAGGTTGCAGCAGATTTGGAACCATGTAGTGGACAATTTGACGTTGTCACAAGAAAAGGCTCAGCGCTTTGCTAACCGCCGTCGCTGTGTGGGTCCCCGACTTCGTGTGGGGGATTTGGTGTGGTTGTCTTCTCGTTATGTTCCTATGAAGGTTTCTTCTCCTAAGTTTAAACCTCGTTTCATCGGTCCTTATAAAATTTTGGAAATCCTCAACCCTGTGTCATTTCGTTTGGACCTCCCAGCATCGTTTGCCATTCATAATGTGTTCCATAGGTCTTTGTTGCGGAGGTATGTGGTGCCTGTGGTTCCTTCTGTTGAGCCTCCTGCTCCGTTGCTGGTTGAGGGAGAATTGGAATACGTGGTGGAGAAGATCTTGGATTCTCGTATTTCAAGACGGAGGCTTCAGTATTTGGTTAAGTGGAAGGGCTATGGCCAGGAGGATAATTCCTGGGTTGTCGCCTCTGATGTTCATGCGGCCGATTTGGTTCGTGCCTTCCATGTGGCTCATCCTGATCGCCCTGGGGGTTCTGATGAGGGTTCGATGACCCCTCCTCAAGGGGGGGGTACTGTTGTGAACTCTGTTTTCGGACTCCCTCCTGTGGTCGTGAGTGGTACTGTGTGAGTTCTATCTTTGGGCTCCCTCTGGTGGCTCTTTTGTTATTCTGCAGGTTTGTGGCTGGAACAGCTGCCTCGTCACCTGCTATTCAGGTTTCCGATTTAACTCACCTGGACCTTCACTTTTTGCCTGCTGTCGTTGTATTCAGTACTGGTTTGGATTTCTCCTGACTTCATTCGTTATCTGTCTCTTCAAGAGAAGCTAAGTTTTTTTGCTAGCTCTTTTTGCTCATCTGCGTACAATATGTTTTCCAGTATATGAGGAGTTTAGTCCAGCTTGCTAATATGTGATTGTCTTGCTTGCTGGTAGCTCTGGGGTGCAGAGTTTCTCCCCTCACATCGTTAGTTGGTGTGGGGGTTCTTGCATTCTCTGCGTGGATATTTTTGGATAGGGTTTTATACTGACCGCACAGATACTTGCTATCCTCTTTTGATCTAGTGATTAGCGGGTTCCTTTGCTGTACCTGTTTTCATTTCTGTGTTTGTGCTTTCTCCTTAACTCACCATTATTATTTGTGGGGGGCTGTTCTAAACTTTGGGGTTATTTCTCTGAGGCAAGTGAGGCTTGTATTTCTCTCTAGGGGTAGCCAGTTTCTCAGGCTGTGAATAGACGTCTAGGATTTTAGGTACGTTCCACGGCTGCCTTTAGTGTGTGCGGTTAGGATCAGGTTTGCGGTCAGTCCAGTTCCCACATCCCCAGAGCTCGTCCTATGTTCTCCTACTTAGCTGGTCAGATCTGTGATCCTAAGCCACTAAGGATCATAACAGAGCAGCTCCCCCCTAAAGTCGGGTGTAGAGCTCCCCCTTCTGGCCTGGAGTCAAAATGGTGTTGTTTGTGCTGATTACCTGTTAAAAGGAATCCTTCATCGCTTCCAAGCGTGACGTCACTCTCCCCGTGAGGAAAGCAATGCCACTGTGACAACCAGGACCCTGGGACATCACATACCTCCGCAGCAGCCAGATGTTACAGCACAGTGGATGGGATTTCATGAAATCCCATCTCCACTATGCGTCCTGAGATGCCTCCGGCTTCCCTGCGGAGATGCACATGCGGAGCATCTTTCCAGACTGCAGCATGTCATTTTATGTACCGGAGACTCTCTGCTGCGTAAATTACCCATCCAATATCATTTAGATGTGGTCAAACTGCATTCTCTTCTTGGTCACATGCAAATTAAGTGCGGGAACGCAGTTTACTATGCATGTGTACTAATTCAAATAATGTCATACCTCGTTTCAGATGGAAGTTTGCGTACACTGCAGTTCTTGCTATCAGCTCAGCTGATGGCGAGAACTGCGGTGCACGTGACCATCGGGAACTGGATTATCTCCGGTCACTAGCCAAGTTCTCAAGGTCAGCTGATCACGAGAACTGCAGTGCACGTGAATACCGGGGACCGAGTTATCTCCGGTCATCAGAGGTCATCATATTCAAGCTCCACTGTGTCTGGGTGTCAGGCTGAATAGTGACATAATGCAACCGTTCAGCCAAAATATCCAGATGTAGCAGAACTGGACTCGTGGGACAGTATGTACCGTATTTTTCGGACCATAAGACGCATCAGACTAAGACACACCTAGGTTTTAGAGGAGGAAATTATGAAGAAAAAAAAAATGAAGCACTGGTAAATATGGTCCCCTCATCCCCATTCTGATACACATGGCCCCTCATCCCTATCCTGGTTCCTGGTATGCATGGCCCCCTTATCCCTATCCTGATATGCATGGCCCTCATCCCCATCCTGGTATGCATGCCTCCTCATCCCTAGCATGGTATGCATGGCCCCCCTCATCCCTATCCTGGTAGGAATGGTTCCCCTCATCCTTATCCTGGCAGCAATGATCGCCCTCATTCCTATACTGGTATGCAGGGTCCCCATCTTGTCCAAGTATGCATGGCCCCATCCCTATCCTGGTATGCATGTCCCTATCCTTAACCTGGTATGATTGGCCCCATCCCAGTCCTGGCATGCATGATCCCATCCTTATTCTGGTATGATTGGCCCCATCCCAGTCCTGGCATGCATGGTTCCATCCTTATCCTGGTATGATTGGCCCCATCCTGGTCCTGGTATGCATGGCTCCATCCCAGTTTAACATGCATGGTCCCATCCTTATCCTGGTATGCATGGCCCCATCTCAGTCCTGTTATGCATGGTTCCATCCTTATCCTGGTTTGATTGGCCCCATCCTTAACCTGGTATGATTGGCCCCATCCCAGTCCTGGCATGCATGGTTCCATCCTTATCCTGGTATGATTGGCCCCATCCTGGTCCTGGTATGCATGACCCCCATCCCTATCCTGCTATCCATGGCCCCATCCCTATCCTGGTATGCAGGGCCCCATCCTTATCCTGGTATGATTGGCCCCATCCCAGTCCTGGTATGCAGGGCCCCATCCTTAACCTGGTATGATTGGCCCCATCCCAGTTTGGTATGCATGATCCCATCCTTATCCTCGTATGATTGGCCCCATCCCGTTCCTGGTATGCATGGTTCCATCCTTATCTTGTATGATTGGCCCCATCCTGGTCCTGGTATGCAGGGCCCCATCCTGTTCCTGGTATGCATGGCCCCATCAGAAAAGATTAAAAAAACAAACCGTTACACTTACCTTCCTCCGCTCCCTCACAGTCGCAGCGTCCTGCTCCAGTGCCAGCAACTGCTTTATGCTCGTAAGCAGCACAGGGACGTCATGCGTTCCTCACAAGCAGAGCACAGGGTCCAGAATACTCACCGAGACTGTTCATCGCAGAGAGCAGTGAGTATTCATTGCTCTTCAGTAGTGCGCAGTGTCAGCCAACGGCTTCCTGCTGCTACCGGCGGTCAAGTGTTCCGATACTTAAGAGAAATGAATATTCAGAGTACTCTATTCTATAATATTCTGAATATTCTATATAATAGAATAATTCTAAGCTCAAATGTCACTGCCTGAGGAGCAGGCACAGAGAGCAGTAAATCACCAGAATGAGCTGGACGTCAGAGCTGGGAATCAGCTCCCACTGAGGTCAGAAAGAGAGGTGCACGGAGTTCAACATTGTGGGAATCCGTTCTGCTCACGAATAGCAGTATGGACAGGAGACCAGAACCACAGTGCACCAGGGCCACAGAAGAGAGAAACTTGGGTTCCAGGACATATGGGCCCCCAAAGTCCTGTTATAAAGCTAGAAATCAGAAATTTATGGAAGAAAGAAGAGAAGAGAAAACTGGGAGGGAAAGAAAAAAGGTGCGTTTTTCATATTACACTCAATATATACCTGGCTTGGTTTTAATACAAGGGGGAAATATAATTTTCACACTATTAAGGTTCAGGAATTGACAAGGAAGTTATCAATTGTAACCAGAATCTCTGACACTTCGGGATGTTACAGACCCGCTCTTTAGTTTCACATATGTTAAATCTACCGATCTCAAAGAACAACTGCCCATAATAATATATGCTATTCCCAATAAATACTGGACGTGAAGCACCATGTATCTTATCAATGGTATCTAGTGGAGGGACCATTATTCGTGTTCATCAGCAGGAGCTATCCTCCAGGGACAACAAACTAATAGAGTATATCATTAATCTACATATACTTTATTACCATTAGGATTTAATTAGGTGGATGATAGATATATATATAGATGGGAAAAGATGACTAGGGAAGAAAGGGGTGGGTATGGAATTAGGATGGGGAATTGTGGCTAGGGAGAGAAGGCACAGTAGGTGCTCATCCGCCCTGATTCTACCTGCAAGAATCTTGTTAGCAATATTTTTTCAATGTTTTCAATGTGTACATGAGCACTGTCACTTTATTAGTTTACAATTTAATATTTACTCATATGTGAATTGTAAACCCGTTCTATATATTTTTTGTATCTGGGTTTATTGTGAATTGCTATTTACCACTCGGCGGAGACCGTACACCTGAGATTGTTAATGATGTAGGATGATATGGTATATAATTGTTATACTTCTTCCACTTACTATTATATATATATATGTGTAAATTATTTTTCTAAACTATACCTTGGGACAGATTTCCATGTGTTTTCTATACTTACCCGATGATTTTTCTCTGCATAATCTCTTCTTTTTACATGTTTTTATGTTTTGTTGAAATAAAGCTATTGAATTTCACACTGAAATTGTGTTTATGGGAGTAACGCTTGTAGGCTATGTTGTTGATTTCTACTCCTGAATATATGGAGGACCTTGTTTGGGATTTTTATACAGTATATATGGTTAGCCAAAGGAACTACATATTGCGACAGAAGGCGTATACATGATAACCTCATACTGCAGGGAAAGACATGTATTTTAGAACAATAAAGAAAGTGATAATACAACATGACAATATTTAGGAGTATTTCACCAAACTCCATTACAATCCATAAATCCCCATGTCCCTTTTAACCAATGTCATAATGGGCAGCACGGTGGCTCAGTGGTTAGCACTGCAGTGCAGCCTTGCAGCACTGGAGTCCTAGGTTCAAATCCCACCAAGGAGTTTGTATGCTCTCCCCATGTTTGTGTGGGTTTCCTCCGGGTACTCCGGTTTCCTCCCACATTCCAAAGACGTATTGATAGGAAATTTAAATTGTGAGCCCCATTGGGGACAGCGATGATAATGTGTGCAACCTGTAAAGCGCTGCGGAATATGTTAGCGCTATATAAAAATAAAGATTATTATTACTCACATAAATCTTCACATATTGACAACTGTATTGTCCTTGTCACAGACACTACTTACTATCATATGACACCACTTATTTACACTCACAATGCCCTGCAGCTACTGGCTAATGGCTCTGATGTCATTTTATTTCTCCATTCTGGCTACAGCTCCCATAACGGCATCTCGTTAGCTACAAAGTTAGTTAGCTAAAGTTATTCCACGATGGCAGCTCAGTCCAACATGGCTGTTCACAACATATTTAGTACTGATCATTCTCGTACAATGAGTGTTTTTATTTTAACGTGGCCAAACATGAGGAATAACAAGGGGTTGTCCTAGTAGTGGTCAACCCCTTTAAAAAGATACAATTTTCAGTTCAGAATGTGGGAAATTTTTTAACATGAAAAAGGCATCTCCCCTTGTGACTTCCCTGATGTTTATTAACAGTTGATTTCTGTGTAAAACATTTCCAACATTAAGAACACAAAAAAAGCTTCTCCCCTGTGTAAGTTCTTTGGTGACTAAGAAGAGATGATTTCTTCACAAAACATTTCCCACATTCTGAACATGAAAAAGGTTTCTCCCCTGTGTGGGATCTCTGGTGATTAACTAAATCTGATTTCTGGTTAAAACATTTCCCACATTCTGAACATGGAAATCTATTCTCTGCTATGTGATTTTTTTCTTTCATGTTTAAGAAAAGTATTTTTTTTAGAAAACTATTTCCATATTCTGAATATGAAAATGGATTCTTTTAAAATCAATTTGTTTTTTAATGCTTGTATTGTTACTTTGATTTTCCTTACTAGATGGTAATGAACCAGAAAACAGTACCTGTTTCAATTGATCAGATGACAGATCTTTGCTGTGAAGGGATGATGGTATATCTGGAGTTATGACATTCACTTCAGTTGTATCTTGTGTGATCTCAAGATCAACTGATTTACAAACTGAAGATGTCAGCTGTCCCTCTGATCTCCTGGTACAGTCATCTGCTAAAAATAAATCCAAACTATTAATTTTGAACAAAATATCCTCAAATATTATACTTTTGAACATTTCTACTTAAGCTGTCCATAAAAATTACAAGTTATGTAAAAATATTGAATTATTCACCAAAACAATGACATTTCACAGTCTAATTGAAAGCTTTATAGCATGAATCAGTGGAGCATAGTGTTCAACTGTTTGTTCATTCTGCCTACAAAACATGGAATAAAAATCCACCAACAATGTTATGTAGGTGAAAATTATACCAATAAAACTTCTACTCATCTCATGAAATACAAGACACCACTAAGGTCCATCATATGTCAGTAAAAAAACAAAGGTTTCCACAATATTAGTGGCTCAAAAGCTCTTGAAAAGCAACATGGCTTCCATAAACCAATCCAGCAATATCCGTTCTCCCAAAGTCAAATTTCTTCTCGCTTCTGAGCCTTGCAGTGAGCACAAACCACATTTAGCATCCATATATTTGCCATTACTATAGTGAGAAGAATCCATTTAATTTACGATGCGTGTGTCTCCTGGAGCACAATCTGGGCACTATGTGTTTTGATAATAAAATGGCAAATGTGCAATTTTCATGTTGCAACATCCAGTGCGAGTTCATTTCCGTAAAGTGGCTGTGGAGTCAAAATAGTCACTACTCCCATAGAATAATTCACTGACGGTTATAATTTCCAAAATGGAGTCACTTTATGGGGATTTCAACTGCTTTAGCTTTCTGTAATTTTGTTATATTAGAACATCTGCAAATGGTGTGTCCCATCTCCACTGGAATCTGCTCCTGCGATGTTTGCTTTCATCACCAGGAAGCACCTTATTTATTGTGCAGGCGTTGCTGGTAATAGAGGAGACATTGAACCCAGAAGCTCTGGGTGGCGCTGGCTCTGTCTAGCCACTAAGATTAGGGTGTCTGACACCAGTAGTACCATCCAGTCCTGCAGTATGGGATTGTGTGCTGTCCAGCAGAAGTAATCTGCTATCTGCTTAAGCCAATTGGAAAGCACCAAACAAATTAAAGCTTGAAGCATATTGCAAGAAGCTGCCAGATACAGCCTTGATCTCCTCTAGTTCAGTCCTCTGTGCTCAGCTCCCCGCTAGTGTATTTGTTTCCTGTTGTGATGCCAGCCCGTTTACTGACTACTCTTACGTTTTCTGATTTTGTACTTTCTCTGCCCTCCTGGTTCTGACCTAACTAACTGACTATTCTTCTTACCATCTGACACCACAGAATAGCAAGTAACACCATGGCCAAAGCCTAGGGGTCTCTGTGTAAGTCCAGATCCATGTAGAGGGGTTAAAGGATGATGAGCAAGGAAATCCCTGGGATCTGGAAAATGGAGTAGATAGAGCCAAGCCTTCTCGTGGTGGCCATCTTTTGATCTGCCAGGTGATCACTAACAGTGCTCCCAATACATTCAAACTATTCCAGCAAGATCTGCACTCAAATAGTTAAATGGCGCTCCTTCCATTTTTAACCCTGCCATGTGCCCAGAAAATAGTGTATAGCCATATATATGGTATTGTTGGATTCAAGAGATGTTGGAAAACAATATGTAAGGTCCATTGGTTTCTTATTATCCTGGTGAAAACACTATGGGTAATTAGAGTGTGCAGCTTGGTGGCTATTGGCAATTTAAACAATCGTAAGGACCAATATTTTCTGTCAGATGAGTTTCAAGAAGAAATATTAGACATTCATAGAGAACTTTTGATAATAGTGCAGAAAATTTAAATTTAAATCTCAGGCATTTGGAAGAGGTAATTGAGACCTTCTTTTAAAGACTACCAGGTAGTTGCAGACTCACATAAGTGAGGCAGTCCGATCCCACCACCATCGAACTACTATACAAAATATACCTGTAAAAAAAGACCTAGAATAAAAAAACATGTTGTATCCCCAACAACAACATATGTTTGAGGTTAAGCTCCATCACTAAACTGGAGTTGCACTTATTTATGGTGGACTATTGGAGCTACTGAGTTCTGAAAATATTTATTGCTTCCCATATCGGGAGAGATTGTGCAGTAATCTCAATTCCCAATTCCTAAGGGTACCGTCACACAGTGCAATTTTGATCGCTACGACGGTACGATTCGTGACGTTCTAGCGATATCGTTACGATATCGCAGTGTCTGACACGCAGCAGTGATCAGGGATCCTGCTGAGAATCGTACGTCGTAGCAGATCGTTTGGAACTTTCTTTCGTCGCTTGATCACCCGCTGACATCGCTGGATCGTTGTGTGTGACAGCGATCCAGCGATGCGTTCGCTGGTAACCAGGGTAAACATCGGGTAACTAAGCGCAGGGCCGCGCTTAGTAACCCGATGTTTACCGTGGTTACCAGCGTAAAAGTAAAAAAAAAAAAACCGTACATGCTCACCATCTGATGTCCGTCCCGTCCCTTGCCGTCCGCTTCCCGCTCTGACTGTCTGCCGGCCGGAAAGTGAGAGCAGATCACAGCGGTGACGTCACCGCTGCACTCTGCTCTCACTGTACGGCCGGATCTGTCAGAGCAGGAAGCGGACGGCAAGGGACCGGACGGACATCAGATGGTGAGCATGTACGGTTTTTTTTTTTTTACTTTTACGCTGGTGACCACGGTAAACATCGGGTTACTAAGCGCGGCCCTGCGCTTAGTTACCCGATGTTTACCCTGGTTACCCGGGGACTTCGGCATCGCTCCAGCGCCGTGATTGCAACGTGTGACCGCAGTCTACGACGCTGGAGCGATAATCATACGATCGCTGCGACGTCACGGATCGTGCCGTCGTAGCGATCAAAATTGCACTGTGTGACGGTACCCTAAGGCTCGAAAACATAATGTAAATTATGATGTTGGCTGATTCCATGAAACCAGGGCTCGAGTCATGCTCGAGTCCTCTGCCGTATACACCCTGAAACTGGCCGCAGGCGAACCCAGTTCATGCTTAATGTCTTTAAGAGGCGCATGTCTCCTAAAGACCTCTCTTTTTTTTTTTTTTAACCAAAGGTTGTTTCGTCGTTCCACATTAACGAGGACATTGTCTTAACTTCATTTTGCTTGGCGCCAACGCACCGTGTGGAAAAGGCTCTCCATACGCTGGATCTAGTGAGAGCGCTCAGCAGGTATGTTTCACGGACGACATCTTTTCGGCAGACGGATACGTTGTTCGTCGTTGCTGAGGGTCGCAGGAAGGGACTCGCTGCCTCAAGATCGACCATAGCCAGGTGGATACGATCGACTATTCAGGAGTCATACCGCATCAAGGGCGCTGTCGTTCTGGCTGGGATCAGGGCACAGTTCACTCGGGCAGTGGGCACTTCGGCACCAGGCATCGGCAGAACAAGTTTGCAAGGCGGCAACCTGATCCAGTCTACACACTTTTTCCAAACACTATAACATACTCAGGCTTCTGCGGACGCAAGTCTGGGTAGAAGGATTCTTCAGGCAGCAGCTACACCTATAGGCTGTAAGTGCCTAGGGTTTATTCCGTTGAGTCGATTTCCCACCCAGGGACTGCTTTGGGACGTCCCACAGTCCTGTGTCCCCCAATGAGACGAAGGAGAAATATGGATTTTTGTGTTACTCTGAAACGCTCATTGTGGGACACAGCTCCCACCGTTAGCCAGGTGGCTCCCTTTTGATTTATTTTTGTTTTTTTAGAGTTTGTCAGTCAGTGGGGTTGTTTCTAGACATGGTGTTCCTGTATTAAAGCAGATTTACTTTTTGTTTTCCTACTGCTTTTTACATCAAACTGGGTTCGCCTGAGGCCAGTGTCAGGTTGTATAAGACGGAGGAGGAGCTAACTTTTTATGTTTACTTAGTGTCAGCCTCCTGGCGGCAGAAGCATACACCCACAGTCCTGTGTCCCCCAATGAGCATCTTGGAGAAAAGGATTTTACGGTGAGTAACACAAAAATCCATATATTTCAGCCATCAGCCATGCACAACTTAGAGATATATCATGGCACAGGTGTAATGTTTTTTATGTAGTTTATCACAATCCTGTTGGAAGTTAGTTGGTTTTAAAAGAAATTGAAAAGTCAGGATAAAGGGAAACTCTGTTGTTATTGTACAGAAATTCACACTTGGCCCTCACTGCTCATTTAACCCCTTCCTAACATCAGAAGTACTATCTCCGCGAGGTGGTATGGGCCCGTATGACCATTGACTGGATAGTACGTCATCACCCATCAGCCGCGCTAACGGGGGGGGGAGCGCGGCTGATCGCGGCCAGGTGTCAACTTATTATCACAGCTGACATCTGGCACTATGTGCCAGGAGAGTTCACGGCCCACTCCCAGCACGTTAACCCCTGAAACACTGCGATCAAACATGATCGCAACGTTCCGGCGGAATTGGGAAGCAACGCGCAGGGAGGGGGCTCCCTGCGTGCTTCTCTGAGACCCTCGGAACAACGTGATGTGATCGCCTTATTCCGAGCATCTCCTCCGTCCTCCCTGCAGGCTCCGTATCCAATAAGGCCACGGAGGTCCTGCAGGGAGGTGGCTTGCAAGCGCCTGCTGAGAGCAGGCGCTGGCAAGCCTGCTACACTGCCTGTCAGATCACTGATCTTACACAGTGCTTTGCAAAGTGTCAGATTAGTGATCTGACACTATACAATGATGTCCCACCCTGGGACAATGTAAAAAAAAAAAATATATATATATATATATATATATATATATATATATATATATATATATATACACACACAGTGGGGCAAAAAAGTATTTAGTCAGTCAGCAATAGTGCAAGTTCCACCACTTAAAAAGATGAGAGGCGTCTGTAATTTACATCATAGGTAGACCTCAACTATGGGAGACAAACTGAGAAAAAAAAATCCAGAAAATCACATTCTCTGTTTTTTTATCATTTTATTTGCATATTATGGTGGAAAATAAGTATTTGGTCAGAAATAAACAATCAAGATTTCTGGCTCTCACAGACCTGTAACTTCTTCTTTAAGAGTCTCCTCTTTCCTCCACTCATTACCTGTAGTAATGGCACCTGTTTAAACTTGTTATCAGTATAAAAAGACACCTGTGCACACCCTCAAACAGTCTGACTCCAAACTCCACTATGGTGAAGACCAAAGAGCTGTCAAAGGACACCAGAAACAAAATTGTAGCCCTGCACCAGGCTGGGAAGACTGAATCTGCAATAGCCAACCAGCTTGGAGTGAAGAAATCAACAGTGGGAGCAATAATTAGAAAATGGAAGACATACAAGACCACTGATAATCTCCCTCGATCTGGGGCTCCACGCAAAATCCCACCCCGTGGGGTCAGAATGATCACAAGAACGGTGAGCAAAAATCCAGGAACCACGCGGGGGGACCTAGTGAATGAACTGCAGAGAGCTGGGACCAATGTAACAAGGCCTACCATAAGTAACACACTACGCCACCATGGACTCTGATCCTGCAGTGCCAGACGTGTCCCACTGCTTAAGCCAGTACATGTCCGGGCCCATCTGAAGTTTGCTAGAGAGCATTTGGATGATCCAGAGGAGTTTTGGGAGAATGTCCTATGGTCTGATGAAACCAAACTGGAACTGTTTGGTAGAAATACAACTTGTCGTGTTTGGAGGAAAAAGAATACTGAGTTGCATCCATCAAACACCATACCTACTCTAAAGCATGGTGGTGGAAACATCATGCTTTTGGGGCTGTTTCTCTGCAAAGGGGCCAGGACGACTGATCCGGGTACATGAAAGAATGAATGGGGCCATGTATCTCGTGAGATTTTGAGTGCAAACCTCCTTCCATCAGCAAGGGCATTGAAGATGAAACGGGGCTGGGTCTTTCAACATGACAATGATCCAAAGCACACCGCCAGGGCAATGAAGGAGTGGCTTCGTAAGAAGCATTTCAAGGTCCTGGAGTGGCCTAGCCAGTCTCCAGATTTCAACCCTATAGAAAACCTTTGGAGGGAGTTGAAAGTCCGTGTTGCCAAGCGAAAAGAAAAAAACATCACTGCTCTAGAGGAGATCTGCATGGAGGAATGGGCCAACATACCAACAACAGTGTGTGGCAACCTTGTGAAGACTTACAGAAAACGTTTGACCTCTGTCATTGCCAACAAAGGATATATTACAAAGTATTGAGATGAAATTTTGTTTCTGACCAAATACTTATTTTCCACCATAATATGCAAATAAAATGATAAAAAAAACAGACAATGTGATTTTCTGGATTTTTTTTTATCAGTTTGTCTCCCATAGTTGAGGTCTACCTATGATGTAAATTACAGACGCCTCTCATCTTTTTAAGTGGTGGAACTTGCACTATTGCTGACTGACTAAATGCTTTTTTGTATATATATATATATATATATATATATATATATATATATATATATATATATATATATATATATATATACACACACACATATTCATAAATATATATACATATTCATAAAAAAAGGAACAGCACAACAGTATTACTTATCTATGGGTGCAAAGCCTCCAGGCAACCTGTCCACCGGTCGTCCACTTCTCATAGTATCAAAAAAAGAAGGCAGCACTCCATTATTTCCAAAAGATGCAGGGTTTATTCAGACCCACATATCACTGATATGTGGGTCTGAATAAACCCTGCATCTTTTGGAAATAATGGAGTGCTGCCTTCTTTTTTTTTGAGATAGAAATAGATATATATATATATATATATATATATATATATATATATATATATATATATATATATATATATATATATATATATATATATATACACACACACATACACACACACACGTGTCAAAAAAAAAAAGCAAACCAAAAAACCTAAATAAAGAAAAAAATAAATGAATATTGGTCCAATAAATACATTTCTTTATGTAAATGAAAAAAAACAATAAAAGTACACATGTTCAGTATCGCCGCATCTGTAACGACCCGACCTATAAAACTGTCCCACTAGTTAACCCCTTCACTGAACACCGTAAAAAAAAAAAAGCACAAAACAATGCTTTATCAAAGCACCAACCAAAAATTGGAATAACAGGCAATCAAAAAGACAGATCTAAATAAACATGGTACCGCTGAAAACGTCATCTTGTCCCGCAAAAAAATGAGCCACCATACAGCGTTATCAGCAAAAAAAAAAAAAAAGAGTTATAGCCCTCAGAATAAAGCGATGCAAAATATCGTAGTTACTCACCGATAACGGTATTTCTCTGATCCCATGACGGCACCACGGAGAGAGGGATCCGCCCTCAGGGTCAGGAAACCCACAGGTTAAAAAGGCGGGACACCTCTCTTCCACCTCAGTTTGGTTTACAGAGCCTTGACAGGACTTCAGCTGTAACTTAAATGGTTATTAAACAACAAAATAATTAAATCTTTCCTTTTTTTTTTTTTTTTTTTGCGCGACACCTCGTGACTAGTGTTGAGCATTCCGATACCGCAAGTATCGGGTATCGGCCGATACTTGCGGTATCGGAATTCCGATACCGAGATCCGATACTTTTGTGGTATCGGGAATCGGTATCGGATCCATATTACTGTGTAAAATAAAGAATTAAAATAAAAAATATGGATATACTCACCTCTCCGGAGGCCCCTGGACATCACCGCTGGTAACCGGCAGCCTTCTTTGCTTAAAATGAGCGCGTTTAGGGCCTTCCATGACGTCACGGCTTCTGATTGGTCACGTGCCGCTCATGTGACCGCCACGCGACCAATCATAAGCCGTGACGTCATTCTCAGGTCCTAAATTCGAATTCTTTTTGCTAACCCTTTTTCTAATCCTTTCTGAAGGAATTCTAGCGCTTCCTTAATTGGGATTTTCCCCGACACACTGGCATTTGGATTAGAGAGTAACTTCTTCCAGACCTTGCCATATGCTCTGGTAGTTACTGGTTTCCTACTGGACAAGAGTGTTGAAATTAAATTTGAGGAAAACCCCTTTTTTGCTAAAAGTTCCCTCTCAAATTCCATGCTGTCATGTGTAGGTTTTTTTTACTCGTGGATGGTTTATTGGCCCTTGGCGTAGAAGGTTTGGGATGTCCGGGAGAACCCATGGCTCTGTTACCGACATCAAGCGTAACCATGGAAACCACGCTCTCTTTGGCCAGAACGGGGCTATCATAATCACTCTTGCCCTGTCCTCCCGGATTTTCTTCATAACTAATGGAATTAATGCTATCGGGGGAAAGGCATAAGCCAGTTGGAAGTTCCAGGGAATCAGAAAAGCATCTAGGATCACTGGGTTCCCCCGTGGGTCGATTGAGCAAAATGCCTGTGTTTTCCGGTTTAGATAGTTTGCGAACAAATTTATTTCCGGTACTCCCCAGCAAGCTACAATGCGGTTGAATATCTCTTGGTTCAACTCCCATTCCCCCTGTCTTAACAGTGTTCTGCTTAAAAAATCTGCCGCCTGGTTCTCTGTCCCTTTGATGTGAAGGGCTGCCAGAGAAGACCGATTTGTTTCTGCCAATGTCAAGATAGATTTTGTCACTTCCATCAACGAGCGGGACCTTGTTCCCCACTGGTGATTGAGGTATGCCACCACCCTGTTGTCTGATAGTACTCTTACATGATGGGAACGGAGGAAAACTAGGAAGTGTTCGAGTGCGTATTTTACCGCCAAGAGTTCTTTCATGTTTGATGAACATAGTTTTTCTGTTTCTGACCAAGGGCTTTGGGCAATTTGATCTTTCAAATGAGCCCCCCAACCCCATGGGCTCGCATCCGTGGTTAGGGTTACCGAAACTGGCCATACCCATGGAACCCCCCTGGTTAAGTTGGTCAGGTCTATCCACCAACCTAGGGAACATATTGTTCGTGAGGAGATTTTTAAGCGCTTTTCTAAATCCCCTTTTAATCGGAGTTGTGCTTCTAGTATCTCCCACTGGAAATCTCTGGAGTGGTACTGGGCCCATTGGACTTCTGGCATACAGGCTGTCATTGACCCCAACACAGACATTGCCTTCTGTAAAGTGATGACTGGAGAAAGCCTTATTTGAGTTATTAGTTGTATCATGTTGGTAACTTTCGTCCCTGGAAGACGACATTCTTGTTTTGTCGAATCTATCATTATTCCTAAGTACTGTTGTATTTGTACTGGAATAATTCTGGATTTCCCTAGATTCAACATCCAACCCAAATTTGACAAGGCTGTCATCACCTTGTCTAGCTGTTGACTGCAATGGTGTGAGGATCTGCCCACTACCAGGAGATCGTCCAGATATGGGACTATTAGCACGTCATGCTCCCATATATGGGCCATGACTTCTGTGACTTCTGCCATCAGTTTCGTAAATACTCTCGGGGCTATAGCAAGGCCGAATGGGAGAGCTCTGAACTGATAATGTTTCAGTTCCCCTTGCATTGTCACCGCCACTCTGAGGTATTTCTGGTAACTGGGATGGATAGGCACATGATAGTATGCGTCTTTCAGATCGACTACAGTCATGAAACAAGACGGATGAAGGGATCTGACACAGGTTTTTATTGTTTCCATCTTGAAACTTTGGGTCACTAGATATTTGTTCAATTTTTTCAGGTTTATTATCGTCCTGAATGTCCCATCTGGCTTTGTTCGGAGAAAAAGAGGAGAATAAAATCCCATATCTTTCTCCTGTTGTGGGACCTCCTGTAGGACATTCTTTGTGAGGAGACTGTATATTTCCTTTTGTAGGGCCAGTTGTTCGACCTCTGATTTTCTCTGTGGTGTTATCACAAAATGGTTGTGTGGCATTGTATGGAATCTCAATTTTAGACCTGTCTTTATTATACTCAGTGTCCACTCGCTCCCTGATATTTTTTCCCAGGCTTGAAGGAAGTATGTTAGTCTTCCTCCCACCTGGGGCGCACCTTCATTGGGATTGCTTCTTGTTGTCCGGTTTGTTAAACATGAAGCCTCTGCCTTTAAAGCTTTTATCTTCCCATCCTTCTTTTTGGTTTTTTGGAGGGCGTTTATGCATGAACTTCCTACCCCGAAAGGGCCATTTGTAATATTGGTTAAGAAACCCTGGGAAGGCTTTCTTTTTGTCTACGGCCTTCTCGATGATGTCATCTAAGGTAGGCCCAAACAAAAATTCTACCTCACATGGTGTGGAGCATAATTTTGCTTTGGTTTGTAGGTCTCCTGGCCAGCATTTGAGCCATAATGCTCTTCTGGCTGCATTCGAAAATGAAGCTGACCTTGCCGTCAGTCTCACAGAGTCTATGGAAGCATCTGCCAAATATGCAGCAGCACCCCTCATTACCGACACGGAATCCAATATTGTTTCCCATAAGGTTTTGTTCCTTAATTGAGACTCTAGGTGGTCCAGCCACACCATCAATGCTCTTGCCGTGCATGTAGCGGCTATTCCTGGTTTTAAACCCCCGCTAGCTGCTTCCCAGGAGCCTTTTAAGAACACCTCAGCCTTCTTGTCCATAGGATCCTTAAGGGTCCCCATATCCTCAAAGGGTAATGCGAAGGCCTCTAAAAAATTTGCAATAGCGACATCTATTTTAGGGGCTTTTCCCCAAGAAGAACATGCAGGGTCGTCGAACGGATATTTCCTCTTTGGGGCTAGGAGGACTTTCTTGTCTGGCCTCTTCCACTCTTTTTATTAGGGTCTGTATTTTTTTGTTCAACGGAAATGCCTGACGTTTTCTCTGCTCTAAGCTGCTGAACATAAGATCTTCTGCCGTTTTTTTAGACCGAGTGTCTGCCAGCCCCATAGTTGTTCTAACCGCTTTTATTAGCGCATCTGTTTCTTCTATAGGGAAACAGTTACGACCACTCTCTGACGATGTCGAGGATGATGAAGAGGACAGGGAACCATCAGAACTATATTGGATACTGTGTTCCTCACTAGAACTGGGATCCGGGGATTTACATCTCAATTTGCGTTTCCTTTTAAGGCTTTTTGCGTTTTCCAACGCATCTTCCACCTGAGATTTAATCAGTTCTTTAAGGTCGGATACAAATCTTGGGGATTCTTCACTTAAAGTTCTCTCTATGCAAATCGCATAGAGTTTTTTGACCTATGCGATAGGTAAATCTGCAGAGCAGATTGCACACACTTTGTGCTTAGTTTTCCCCGTACATTTCTTTCCCTAGGGACACAACAAAAAAAACCATTTAGAATATGTACATTCACGGAGTTCACTTACCCTCCTGATATGAGGGAGGTACCGGTTCAGGTCTTGGAGATGCGTTCTCAATTTGAACCGTTGCCTTCGTTCTGGATCCACTGGAGCCTCTGCTGCGTTGTGATCCAGAGCTGTGGCGCTGAGTAGGCTGTGGTTGCGGGTCCTGCTGCGGCCGTTTTTTCGGTACGGGTTGCAGAATTTCTTCTGCGGGTTGCTCTGATCCACTCATGGTGAAAATAGCTGAGCAGCGATTCCAGGCTGCTCAGCTGATTAAATCCCCCGCCCGCAGCGCCATTAGCTTCCGGTTTCCAGGCGCCCCTGCGCTGACCCGGAAGTACTCCTGCTGCGCCTGCGCACTAAACTGCGGCCAGTCTCGCGCGCCACTAGAGCCTCTGCTGCACGCCATGCTGGCCGCCGGCGCCTGGGGGTTTCGGAAGTGCCACCGCAGCTGCCTCCATACCGTCTGTTCCTGTCGGTGGCCGCCGCCACCATCCCCCCAGGGCCCCAGACCGGCGGTAATTTACCAGGTCGCCACCGCTACCTATTACCGGTCGTGTGATAAAAGGGAAGAGGCAGACCGGATTCCTCTTCACTGCCTCTTCCCTACACCTACTCAGGGCCCGCCGACCCCGGATTGTGCCCTCGGGGACGAAGATCCACCGTGACCGCTGCAGGGCCCCCCGCTGCTTGAATCCGGTCAGATGGTCCCCGGTATCCCGCGATGCAGGTATGTTCACCTGTAGGTTCCCCGTCAGGGTCAGGAAACCAAACTGAGGTGGAAGAGAGGTCCCGTCTTTTTAACCTGTGGGTTTCCTGTCCCTGAGGGCAGATCCCTCTCTCCGTGGTGCCGTCATGGGGGTAAGAGAAATAAATATTTTTATATAAAATAGTTTTTATTGCATAAAAGCGCCAAAACATTTTAAAAAAATGATATAAATGAGATATCTCTGTAATCGTACTGACCTAAAGAATAAAACTGCTTTATCAATTTTCCCAAATGCGGAATGGTATAAACTCCCCCCCCCCCCCCAAAAGAAATTCATGAATTGCTGGTTTTTGTCCATTCTGCCTAACAAAAATCGGAATAAAAAGCGATCAAAAAATGTCATGTGCCCGAAAATGGCACCAAAAAAATGTCAACACATCCCGCAAAAAACAAGACTCTGTGGGCCAAAATATGGAAAAATTATAGCTCTCAAAATGCGGAGACGCAAAAACAATTCTTTTCAATAAAAAGCGTCTTTTAGTGTATGACAGCTGCCAAACAAAAATCCGCTATAAATAGTAAATCAAACCCCCCTTCATCACCCCCTTAGTTAGGGAAAAATAATAAAAAAAAAAAAAAAAATGTATTTATTTCCATTTTCCCATTAGGGTTAGTGTGGGGCTAAATTAGGGTTACGGTTGGGGCTAAAGTTAGGGTTAGGGTTGGGGCTAAAGTTAGGGTTGGGGGTGTGTTGGGGTTAGGGATGTATTGGGGTTGGGATTAGGGTTACGGTTAAGGGTGTGTTGAGGTTAGGGTTGGAGTTAGAATTGGGGGGGTTTCCACTGTTTAGCCACATCAGTGGCTCTGCAAACACAACGTGACGCCCAAAGACCATTCCATCAAAGTCTGCATTATAAAACGCCACTTCTTCCCTTCCGGGCCACAACGTGCGCCCAAACAGTGGTTTACCCCCACATATGGGGTATCAGCGTATTCAGGAAAAATTGGACAACAACTTTTCCAGTCCAATTTCTCCTGTTACCCTTGGGAAAATAAAAATTTGGGGGCTAAAAAACAATTTTGTGGGAAAAATTATTTTTTTATTTTCATGGCTCTGCGTTATTAACTTTAGTTAAACACTTGAGGGTTCAAAGTTCTCATAACACATCTAGATAAGTTCCTTTGGGGGGTCTAGTTTCCAATATGGGGTCACTTGTGAGGGGTTTCTACTGTTTAGGTACATCAGGGTCTCTGCAAACGCAACGTGATGCCAGCAGACCATACCATCAAAGTCTGCATTTCAAAATGCCACTTCTTCCCTTCCGAGCCCCGACGTGTGCCCAAACAGTAGTGTTCTCCCACATATGGGGTCAGCACAAATTGGACAACTTTTGAGGTCTAATTTCTCCTGTTACCCTTGGGAAAATAAAAAACTGGGTCCTAAAAAATCATTTTTGTGGACTTTTTTTTTTTCTTATTTTCATGGCCAGCGTTACAAACTTTAGTGAAACACTTGGGGGTTCACAACACATCTAGATAAGTTCCTTTGGGGTTTTAGTTTCCAATATGGGGCCACTTGTTTGGGGATTCTACTGTTTAGGTACATCAGGAGCTCTGCAAACGCAACGTGACACCGACAGACCATTCCATCAAAGTCTGAATTCCAAAACGGCACTCCTTCCCTTCCGAGCTCTGCCATGTACCCAAACGGTGGTTCCCCTCTCATATGGGGTATCAGCGTACTCAGAACAAATTGCACAACAACTTTTGGGGTCCAATTTCTCCGGATACCCTTGGGAAAATAAAAATTGGGGGTGAAAAGATAATTTTTGTGGGAATTTTCACTGCTCTATATTATAAACTTTAGTGAAACAATTGGGGGTTCAAAGTGCACACCACACATCTAGATAAGTTCTTTAGGTGGTCTAGTTTCCAAAATTGAGTCACTTGTGGGGGTTTCCCACTGTTTAGGCACATCAGGGGCTCTCCAAATGCGACATGGCATCCTATCTCAATTCCAGCCAATTCTGCGTGGAAAAAGTAAAACGGTGCTGCTTCCTTTCCGAGCTCTGCCATGCGCCCAAACAGTGGTTTCCCCCCACATATGGGGTATTGGTGTACTCAGGACCAATTGTAAAACAACTTTTGGGTCCAGTTTCTCCTACTACCCTTTGTAAAATAAAGCAAATTGGATCTGAAATAATTTTTTTGTGAAAAAAAGTTAAATGTTCATTTTTTTTTTTTCCTTTTTAAACATTCCAAAAAATTCCTGTTAAGCACCTGATGGGTTAATAAACTTCTTAAAGGGAACCTGTCACCCACAAAATGGAAGATGAGCTAAGCCCACCGGCATCAGGGGTTTATCTACAGCATTCTGTAATGCTGTAGATGAGCCCCCGATGTAACCTGAAAGATGAGAAAAAGAGGTTAGATTATACTCACGCAGGCGGTCCGATCCGATGCTCTTCTTTTCTTCACGCTGCAGCTCCGGCGCAGGCGTACTTTGTCTGCCCTGTTGAGGGCACAGTAAAGTACTGCAGTGTGCAGGCGCCGGGAAAGGTCAGAGAGGCCCAGCGCCTGCACACTGCAGTACTTTGCTCTGCCCTCAACAGGGAAGACAAAGTATGCCTGCGCCGGAGCCACAGTCTGAAGACAAGAAGAGGACGTCATCGTAAGACCCCGGACCGGACCGCGACACCCCTCAAAGGGACTTCAAATGTGATGCGGTCCCTAAAAAAAAAATGGTATTGTAAAAATGAGAAATCACTGGTCAACTTTTAAGCCTTATAACTCCCTAACAAAAAAAAAATGTTGGTTCCAAAATTGTGCTGATGTAAAGTAGACATTTGGGAAATGTTACTTATTAAGTATTTTGTGTAACTTATCTCTGTGATTTAAGGGCATGAAAATTCAAAGTTGGAAAATTGCGAAATTTTCGCCAAATTTCCGTTTTTTTCACAAAAAAACGCAAGTAATATAAAAGAAATTTTACCACTATCATGAAGTACAATATGGCACGAGAAAACAGTGTCAATCACTGGGATCCGTTGAAGCGTTCCAGAGTTATAACCTCATAAAGGGACAGTGGTCAGAATTGTAAAAATTGGCCCGGTCATTAACATGCAAACCACCCTTGGGGGTAAAGAGGTTAATATTGTCAATCATAAAAGTGAAGTTTGGCCAGAAATACTGGACCTGGTCTTGTAGGGACCATATGAGCACATTCAGCAGCACAGAAGGGGGAGAAGGTAGAGTCATCCGACAAAATATCAGTGATGTAGGAAGCCAACAGCATCATTACCCTCCACTTTCTCTTACCGGCCCATCATAACATTTTTCTTCAAGTGATTTTCTAACTTGTCAGCACATTCTACGTACGCTGTCATTTGGCTTTGTAGTTTACAGATCTGGGCAGGTAACGATCAGCGTCTTCTAATTGAAGTAGGTGGATCTTCCAGGTTGTAAGTTCTATAGAAAAGGACTTTCAAAGTCCAAAGCCATTTGAACAGGGTTTGCCGAAGGGGAATGTTGAGGTCTAGAGGAAAACTGGAGATCGCGCGATTGTGACATGGCCGGGCTACACCACCGATAAAGAAGTCACAGCCGGTGACTGAGAAGAATCTGTGACTTCTCTGTATTTAGTGGTCACTACTCACCTGGGGAGTCAGATGTAGAAGTCTTCTCTTTACACCGTTCATCACCCCTCACATATGTCTCTGTAGTATTAATATGGGTCAGATCTTCACCCTGAAACAAATATTGTAAAAGTCACCGACAGATGGAGAAGTCACATCTATGATCAGCTCTAATCCTGCCATCTCCACTGTTCTCATTACACAAGTTCTGAGATGTATTAAGAGAAGCACACAGTCTAGATCATGTCAAATAATTATTCTCGTCTACTATTCCTCTGTCAGATCTGTTCTGGAATACTGTGTCCAATTCTGGGCACTACATTTAGAAAAAAAAAAAAACATTGAAAAGCGGGAGAAAGTTCATAGAAGAGCTACCAGGATGGTGAGCAGACTGCAAAGTATTTCCTACGTAGAATGGTTTAAGGATTTGGGAATGTTTATCTTGCAAAAAAGAAGGCTAAAGGTACCTTCAAACTAAACGATATCGCTAGCGATCCGTGACGTTGCAGCGTCCTGGCTAGCGATATCGTTTAGTTTGACACGCAGCAGCGATCAGGATCCTGCTGTGATATCGCTGGTCGTTGAACAAAGTTCAGAACTTTATTTGGTCGTCAGACCGGCGTGTATCATCATGTTTGACACCAAAAGCAACGATACCAGCGATGTTTTACACTGGTAACCAGGGTAAACATCGGGTTACTAAGCGCAGGGCCGCGCTTAGTAACCCGATGTTTACCCTGGTTACCAGTGTAAAATGTAAAAAAAACAAACAGTACATACTCACCTTCACGTCCCCTGCCGTCTGCTTCCCACACTGACTGAGCGCCGTAAAGTGAAAGTGAAGGTACAGCACAGCGGTGACATCACCGCTGTGCTGTTAGGGCCGGCGCTCAGTCAGTGCAGGAAGCGGACGCCGGGGGACGCGAATGTGAGTATGTACTGTTTGTTTTTTTACATTTTACGCTGGTAACCAGGGTAAACATCGGGTTACTAAGCGTGGCCCTGCGCTTAGCAACCCGATGTTTACCCTGGTTACCCGGGGACCTCGGCATCGTTGGTCGCTGGAGAGCGGTCTGTGTGACAGCTCTCCAGCGATCAAACAGCGACGCTGCAGCAATCGGCATCGTTGTCGCTATCACTGCAGCGTCGCTTAATGTGAAGGTACCTTAAGAGGAGACTTATTAACTGTCTACAAATATTTGAAGAGATGTCACAGTGTAAAGGGATCATCATTTTTCTCATATACACATGGAAACCAGAGGAGTAACGAAACGTAACTGAAACTATGATTCTAAGTATAAAACATATAATACTGGTGGATAAAACAAGACTGAGCACAAGACCTTCACAGCCGTGTACACATCATAGGGGAGATCTGATGACACCTTCTCTCCATCTACCTGATGATCCTGAGGAACATTGGGATCTTCTTGTTTACAGTCCTGTGGAAGAAGAGGACGGGGACATCTCTCTGGTGTTGTCCTCTTACTGGATAGATCTGGAGGAAACACATACAGGGACTGAATTCATTCTTTACATACAGATAATTATAGGCCGTGTGTATTTAGTCCTGTCTATTACCTGGTGATTTGAGTGGCTGGGAAACCTCCATCATGACGTCCTTGTACAGATCTCTGTGTCCTTCTAAATACTCCCACTCCTCCATGGAGAAATAGACAGTGACATCCTGACACCTTATAGGAACCTGACACATACAATGATACGGTCATCCCCCAGATCCCTTCATAGTGTTATTGTATAATGTCCCAGCATTCCCAGCAGTGTCACCTCTCCAGTCAGCAGCTCAATCATCTTGTAGGTGAGTTCTAGGATCTTCTGGTCATTGATGTCCTCATGTATCAGGGGGTGAGGTGGAGACCCCGTGATTGGGCTCAGGGGTCTTCCCCATCCCTCAGACACAGGGTCCTGACAGCGTTCACTAGAGGTCTTGACTACTATGTAATCCTGGTTATGGAGAGACACATTAATAAATCTCACTACTGACATTTCCAGAGTCCTCACCTCCCCAGTTCTGTCCATCTGTTATTCCCATAGATAAGAATGATGTAATGTGACATCATCAGAATCTCTCACCTCTCCAGTAAGCCGGAAGAGGATCTCTAGGGTAAGGTGTAATATCCTCTCCGCCATCTTGTCTCTGTCCATATCCATCCTTGATGGGTAAATCAGGAAATTCTCTTCTATAGAAGATCTTCACTGAGAGGATCCGATATTGTAGAGACCTGAATGAGAAGAAGATGAGCGGATGTAACATCATAAGAATCCTGTGTAATAATACAATTACTGGAGATAATAAGGGAAACATATGAGGAGATTTATTATTTTACAGTATTTAGTTTCCTTCTTTCCATCTACTAATAAAACCTATATATTTCGGCCACAGACAACAAGCAGTTTCTCCCTCGGAGTCGGCAGCTGAATACGTTCCTCATAGACTCATCTTCCATAACGCTAATTCTCGTCTCATTTACCGACCCTGGAATCGGCATTAGTAATACTGCAGGAGATATTCATTACACGTGACAGGAGAAATAACGATTCCATGATGAGGACGACATCTCCATCTCCTACTGCGGCTCTAGGAACAGATCTGTCCAGAGTCGGTCACTGACTCCATCCCCACCGGCCTCTATATGGAGGTTTCCCGTCTTCCCCGCACTGGAATCTTCTATCACGTTAGAGCTCATGTCTGATTCACACACAGAAGTTTGAGGCTTTTATAAAAAAAAAAAATGTTGTTTTGACAAATACCTTGGACAGAAATTATCTGATCCCAAAGTCTCCATATACAGTGTTTTATGCGGTTAATTTCTAGGCCTTAGGCTTTTTTAAATTACAGGAAAAACACCAGGAAAAAAGCAGATATTAAAATGTAAAAAGGGAATAATATAAAAAACACCTTTAACATTTGTTTTTACATTTTTTTTTTAACTTTTGGGCACCAGAACATAGATGTACACCGGTGCTGCTACAACAAAAACCCTGGCAGTTTAACCACTTGCTTCTTCCAAAAGCAAACATGGCATCTAGGAAGGTGTGAGAGTTCGGATGAATGCCCTCCACCCCTAAGTACTGAATAGTATGGGGCGGCCTAGTTACTATGATACTTACATGCCTAATAATGGTGTCTGGGCCTGCAATGTACGAAGGTCTATTAGGCTGGGCCAGAGGTAGCGTCCAGTAAGTTACCTTTCATTACCCCAAAACACATTAGAGTAAAGTTACATGAAAGCACTGATTTTGGGGGGTTCGGGCGACTATATAATGTATTTGGGGGCCTCCCGATAGATGAGGTCAGGGCAGAGAAGGATCTGGCATACTGAATTTCAGAGGATAATCAGTTTGTTCTTCCTGTAGATAATCCTCCGCTAGAGGAGTCTGGGTGGTGACTCTCATACAGACCACAGGAAAGCTGGAATATTTGTGTGTATGGGGGATTCGGGAGAGATAGCCGTCTGTCAAATGTCCATTCAGCCAACACATCTCATGTGTATGGGGCCGTTAGTATTACAATGAAAGGCAGTGATAATACCCAGTACTAGAGCAGTACAGTGCATCACCTGAGCCATCAGAGGCTTGTATGTTGTATGATCGCACTAGTCAAAGGTGTTTAAAAAGGTTAAAAAAGGTTTAAAGTGAAATAAAATCACAGTTTTGGCAACAAGAATATCGTAGTTACTCACCGATAACGGTATTTCTCTGATCCCATGACGGCACCACGGAGAGAGAGGGATCCTCCCTCAGGGACAGGAAACCCACAGGTCAAAAAAGCGGGACCTCTCCTCCACCTCAGTTGGTTTACAGAGCCTTAACAGGACTTCAGCTGCAACTTAATTGGTTATTTACATGCACAGAAAACATCATATACATATATATGCATTCATTTTCTTTCTTTTTTTTTTCCGACACCTCGTGACTAAACATTAGTAGTGTGTACACCCACACGTGGAAAGGGAGGGAATATACGGGTGCCGACATGGGATCAGAGAAATACAGTTATCGGTGAGTAACTACGATATTCTCTTACCCCCATGACGGACCCACGGAGAGAATTTCATAGAATGTATATCAGGGTGGGATTACCGCCTCCAGAACTCTTCTACCGAAGGTTAAGTCTGAAGAGGAAGATAGGTCAAGTTGGTAGTGCTTAAAAAATGTAGAAGGTGAGGACCAAGTGGCTGCTCTACATATCTGGTCAATAGATGCTCCAGCTCGCTCTGCCCAAGAGGTTGCCACCGATCTGGTCGAATTAGCCTTGTGTCTGGAACCGCTTCCTCAGATGAGGTGTATGACAGGGTAATGGCATCCTTTACCCATCTTGCCAACGTGGCTTTTGATGCTTTCTGACCCTTGTTTGGCCCCTGAAAACAGACAAACAGAGCCCTCCCTTTCCTACACTCCCTCGTGGCTGAGGGAGGACGACTCGGTCTTCTAATATCTGGGTTAAAGGTGGGAATGCTGATAAAGCCTGTAAGTTACTGATCCTGCGGGCTGAGGTCAGTGCCACCAGTAGACAAGTTTTCAGGGAAATTATTTTTAGGGGTGCTTGTGATAAGGGTTCAAAAGGCGCCTTAGTTAGTGCAGCAAGCACCAGATTAAGATCCCAGGGAGGGGAAGTGTTGTGTATGACAGGCCTAGATCTGGATGAAGCCTTAATGAACCTTTTTACCCAGTGGTTCCCTGCCAAGTCGTGGTTGTAAAGGGCCCCTAATGCTGCGATTTGAACTTTTAGGGTACTTGTTGCCAAGCCTTTTTCTAGCCTTTTTTGGAGGAATTCCAGAATCTCCTGAATTGGGATCTCTTCTGTTAAGCTGACACCTGAACTAGAGAGGAATTTTTTCCAGACTCTATTTTTTCTAGCCATATGCTCTCGTAGTTACCGGTTTTCTACTGGCCAATAGTGTTGAAACTAGATTTTGAGAGAACCCCCTCCCAGTTAAAAGTTCCCTCTCAAATTCCATGCTGTCATGTGCAAACTTTTTATTTGTGGATGATTTATTGGTCCCTGGTAGAGGAGATTTGGGATATCTGGGAGGACCCAAGGATCTGATATGGACATTAGGCGTAGCCACGGGAACCACGTTCTTTTTGGCCAGAACGGGGCTATCAATATCACTCTTGCCCTGTCCTCCCTGATCTTCTTCAGAACTAGAGGAACTAGAGCTAATGGAGGAAAGGCGTAAGCCAGTTGGAAATTCCAGGGAATTTGAAAAGGCGTCTAGGGTCACTGGGTTCCCCCGTGGATCTATTGAGCAGAATGCCTGAGTTTTCCGGTTTTGACTGTTGGCAAACAGATCTATATCTGGGGTTCCCCAATGATCTACTATGAGATTGAATATCTCCTGGTTTAACTCCCATTCTCCCTGTTTTAGTTGTGTTCTGCTTAGAAAATCTGCCTTCCGATTTTCTGTCCCTTTGATGTGAAGGGCTGTCAGGGAGAGCAGGTTGGTTTCTACTTGTCACAGAATAGATTTTTTTGTCACTTTCATCAGAGGATGTGACCTTGTTCCCCCCTGATGATTTAAATATGCCACTACTACCCTGTTGTCTGTCAGAATTCTCACGTGATGGGAATGGAGGGAGGTTAGAAAGTGGTTGACGGCATACTTTACCGCTAACAGCGCTTTCATATTTGAAGTGAGGGATTTTTCTTCCCCTGACCATGGACCTTCAGCCACTTGACCTTTTAGGTGAGCCCCCCAACCCCATGGACTTGCATCCATGGTTAGGGTTATTGAGACTGGACATACTCATGGTACTCCCCTTGTGAGATTGGCCGGGTCTGTCCACCAAACTAAAGAAGCTATTGTTAGTGAAGATATTTTTAATCGCTTCTCTAAATCTCCCTTTGAGCGGCTTTCTGCTTCTAATACTTCCCACTGGAGATCTCTGGAATGACCTTGGGCCCATTGAACCGCCAGAATGCAGGCTGTCATTGACCCTGGTATGGACATTGCTTTCCTCAAAGTAACGACTGGGGAATGTCTTAAATTGTCCACTAGTTTTATCATGTTGGACACTTTTACATCTGGAAGGCGACATTCCTGTTTTACTGAATCTATTATTATCCCCAAGTATTGTTGTATTTGAGTTGGGAAAATTCTGGATTTTTCTAGGTTCAATAACCACCCTAGATTTGATAGGGCGGTCATCACTTTGTCTAGCTGCTGACTGCAATGGAGAGAAGATCTGCCCATCACTAGGAGGTCGTCCAGATAAGGGACAATCAACACATTTTGCTCCCTTATGTGGGCCATTACTTCTGCCATTAGTTTTGTGAATACCCTCGGGGCTATGGCAAGGCCGAACTTAAGCGCCCTGTATTGATAATGTTGCAGCTCCCAGTGCATCATTACTGCCACCCTGAGATATTTTTGAAAGTCTGGATGATTCGGCACATGGTAGTATGCGTCTTTCAGGTCTATGACAGTCATGAAGCAAGACGGATGAAGGGTTCTGACACATGACTTTATTGTTTCCATCTTGAAACTTTCTGTCACTAGGTATTATGTTCAACCTCTTCAGGTTTATTATTACTCTGAAAGTCCCGTCCGGCTTCGTCCGAAGAAAAAGGGGAGAGTAGAAACCTGTTGTCTCCTCCTGTTGTGGAACTTCCTGAAGGACATTTTTGGTTAGGAGATTGTGGACTTCTTCCTGGATGCTCAGCTGTTCGGTCTCGGATTTTCTTTGTGGTGTTATAACGAATTGATGGTGTGGCCTTGTATGAAATTTCGGCTTCAGACCTGTTTCTATTATGTTCAAAGTCCAGCTGCTCCCTGATATTTTTTCCCAGGCTTGGAGAAAGTATGTCAGTCTCCCTCCTACCTGGGGCGCACCTTCATTGGAGCTGTTTCTTATTATCTGGCTTGTTGAACATGAAGCCTCTCCCTTTGAAATTTTTATCTTCCCATCCATCTTTTTGATTCTTTGGCGGATGTCTACGCATAAATTTCCTCCCTCGAAAGGGCTACCTATATAGTATAGTATAGTAGGGCTATAGGATTGGTTGGGAAATCCTGGAAACGCTTTTTTCTTGTCTACAGCTTTTTCAAGGATATCGTCCAATGTAGGTCCAAACAAAAATTCCCCTTCGCACGTTATGGAACATAGTTTTGCTTTTGTTTTCAAATCACCCGGCCAGCACTTCAGCCATAGTGCTCTTCTGGCTGCATTGAAAATGAAGCTGATCTCGCTGTCAGCCTGACCGAGTCTATGGAGGTGTCTGCCAAATATGCTGCAGCTCCCCTCATGACTGATACGGAGTCTAATATAGACTCCCTTGGAGTTTTATTTTTTAAGGCTAGTTTCACATTTGCATTTAAAAACGCAGCGTTTTTAACGCAAACGCAGGAGGTGAAAAAACGCATGTAAACGCGTGCAAACACTGCGTTTTTTAGACGCATGCGTTTTTGCATGCGGTAAAAAAAACGCGCGGCCTTGCCGCGTTTACATGCGTTTTTTCCTGCGTTTGCGTTTTTGAAACGCATGCTGAGAATTGTGTGACAGCTGCCAATCATCAAAATTAGGGTTGAGCGAAACAGATAAGCCAATTTCAAAAGTCGCCGACTTTTGGCAAAGTCGGGTTTCGTTTTATATATATATATCCCTGGAGTCAATTGTTAAGCGGATTAGCGAGACACAGACCTCCAAATTAAACAGGGACTTGAGAGATTATCAGACTCAGAATGTCTACCAATGGAGGAAATTGGTACCACAGCAGCGTCAGCTACAGAGAAGTGTATCTAATACATCAGTATCATCCAGCAGTACCCATTCCGAGGCCTCATCATCATCAGCAGTCACACGTTCTGGTGCTGGATATAATAGAACAAGGAATTTTAACTACCATCCATATAAGAGACAGAAACCTCGACACTTTGATACAGCAAGGGATAACAACAAGGTAATTAACCTGAGTGACTATCCATTGTCCGAGACTGACTGTTCGCTTTTATATAGGGGTTTGTCCTTCTCGCCCGCAGCAGGTTTTGACAGTTTTACGGTTGTGAAGGACTTACATTTATTTGTTCGCTCATTATTGTTTAAAAGATTTTTCTATGATGATAATTTACATCAATTATTTCCCACAGAAAGCGATCAGTCAGCCTTAAGGATTCTGGAAGAGTTGTCCAGGGAGCACCAGATTGAGGAAGGAGGTAGGATTCCACCATCCATTCATGTGAAATCTAAGAGATTCCCTCCACTTTCCAGCTGTGGAGCTATTGACACATTTGTCAAAGTAGTTAGCGAAGAACTTATAAGGATTCCTCAGTTCATCTTGAACGATAACTTGACAGTTAGGGAGAGAGCAAGGCTTAAAAGGTTGAGGGATCTTCCCGATGTTGTGATCAAGCCGGCGGACAAGGGGGGCAACATCGTGATATGGCCCATAACCATGTATGAAAAAGAGGCCATGCGTCAACTATTGAATTCTACATGCTACAAGAAATTGACATTTTTTAACCCCTTGTCCGCCTATTGCACTGAACTCGGGGAAATCCTTCGGAGGGCCACGGATCGTGGCATCATAACAAAAGAGCTGTGTACAGCACTAACAACAACCGAACCTACGATCCCGACTTTTTACCTTCTCCCCAAGACGCATAAAAATGCGATCGTGCCACCTGGATGTCCCATTGTGTCGGGGAGAGGGAACTATCTTGAGGCCGTAAATAAATGGATTGATTTAGTATTACAACCTCTGGTTGAAGAGCTCCCCTCTTTTCTCAAAGATACCAACCAACTTCTACGGAGAGTCGATGACTTGAAATTGGGCGAAGATACCATCATGGGAACAATGGATGTGGAATCATTATATACCAGCATTCGCCATGCAGATGGTCTGGCAGCTACTGAGTTTTTTCTTTCCACATCCAATTGTTCCCATGATTTTCGGGGTTTCCTGCTGGAAATGCTGAGCTTTACATTGACGCACAATTTTTTCACGTTTAGGGGGTCCTTCTTCCTGCAGCTCCAGGGAACAGCCATGGGAGTGGCCTTTGCGCCCTACTATACTAACCTGTTCCTGGGGTTGTGGGAGAGGGACCTCCTACGGTCAGAGAGTCTGCTGTCTATGGAGCGCGTCCTCCTTTGGACGCGCTACATAGACGACATTCTCATTATCTGGCAAGGTGATCGGGGGACTTTCTCTGACTTCGTGACTGCCCTAAATGTCAATGACAGGAATATTAAACTAACAGCCACATCTAATGGTTCAAGCATTGACTTCATTGACGTGAGGTTAACCAGGGATAGGGCTGATACCATTCAAACTACAATCTATAGAAAGCCCACTGCCACCAACATGCTCCTTCATGCGTCCTCCTCACATCCAGCTCACATGGTCCGCTCTGTTCCAGTTGGACAGTTCTTACGGATACGCCGCATTTGCTCAACCAATGTTGAATTTGAAGCACAGGCTGAGGTCCTTAAATTTCGCTTCCGAGAATGCGGGTACAGCAACCGTTCTATTAAAAGAGCATACCTTCGTGCTAAACATAGCGATAGGGATACATTACTCTATGGGAACCAAGAAAGGGGTGACAGGTCTGATGTCACTAGATTTGTGAATAACTTTAACTCACGGGCGGGAGCCATTCGTACTGCCTTAGAGCGTGCTTGGCCTATCCTGAGAACTGACTTAACACTAGCCAAAATCATACCTGATCGGCCAATGATTACATTCCATAGGGCTAGGAATATACGTGACCACTTGGTGTGCAGCCACTATATTGGTAAACCACGTAGGACATTTCTTAATGATCCAAGTAACAGACCAAGGAGTGGCTGTCGCACTTGTGGGAAATGTATAGCGTGTAAAAACATCGTGAGGGAGGATACATTCATAGATTCCACTGGACAAAAAAAACTTCAAAATCAAGAAATGCATTACATGCACGTCCAGGAATGTGATATACTACGCTTCCTGCCCATGCCCATTAATCTATATAGGGCTGACGACACGGCAACTAAAAAAAAGGGTGAGGGAGCATGTTCGGGGTATTGAAGCAGCTGCAGAGGAAACAGAGAACCATCTACTTAAAACGATACCCCGACATTTCAAGACTCATCACAATTGTGACAGCAGTGTTTTGCATGTCAAGGGTATCGATATGATTGAAATGAATATTAGGGGAGGCAATATCTCGCAACGGCTGGCACAGCTCGAGACTCGGTGGATATGGACGCTTAACAGCGTCCATCCTCATGGACTCAATGAGACCTTAAGTTTTGCGTCGTTCATGTGATTCTGACCACGGCACAGGTGGCAGTTCGGTACACGTTCGGATACATCCGTGTGTTTGTTTTTAAGTTGTTTTTAACTATTTTCTATTACTGTCTTTTAGATTCATATATTGTTTGGATTTTGTCGGATGACAATTTGCCTGGACCCAAGTTTCATTCTGTCCACCATATGAAGTTTTACACAAGACGGCTTCTGGAGTAGCAATATTCATCCCCTTTTAGTTTTTGGTGGTCTTATTCTGCTGTTTTTTGTTTTCCTTTTGTATATATTCTATTTGTATCAAGTAGTGTTTTTTGTATATGTTTTTTGTAAATATTGTTAATATGGCATCTTGCAAACTATGGGTCTCTGGCGTGTGTCTGTGCGGGTGCGCCTGTGTCCATGTGTGCTTGTAGTCATATTGCAGAGATAGGAGTGTTCCATTGATAGTCATTTATATTTTGGCAAGGCACTTATGTAATATTTACTTTAATTGTTTGGGGTTATATTAAAATAGTACATTAATGCCATTATTGGCTATCATTGCCCCCATACATACTTCGTAGGATACCTGCCCCCCTTACTGGTAGGCTATAGTCCCTCCTTGCCACTGTTTTCTGTCACGGCTCTGCCTGTACGCATGTGCGCTGAACGCGCTGCTTCCGGTGGCTCTATGCTCGGGCGGTTGCCATGGTTTGGCGACGCCCTCCCATGACGTCGCCGCCACTGTGGGGCAGTGGTTGTTTTGGCGACGCATGCGTCACTTCCGGCGGATGCCGCCGCTGACATGGTTGCGGGCGCATTTAAACTCAGGCACACCAGCTTTCCGACACGCCCCCTGACGAAGGAGCCTGTGCTCCGAAACGCGCGTCGGGTCTTGACGTGCGGGCCACACAGTGGACACGTGTTTATGCACCCCCCGGACCAGGTAATATTTATTTGAACAGCATGTGCTGTCTATTGTATGGGCGATATCGGCACCATCCTGGTTCCGCTTTTTGGTGGGATGTGATATGAATGTAGTAATGGCTATTCTTTGATGTGTAAACCTCCATGGACATCTTTGTCATTTCACTTGAAGTCCTTATAGATATGGATTTAGTACCCTTTTTGAGGGATACATACTGTTCGTGTGGTGTTCCAGGGGATGTTGATGTTATGTAGTGCACTATGTCCATTACAGCCATTCTTTTCTAGTGGTGTCCACTCCCCATACTTACATCTGTTTTACTAAGGGAGATACTGCTGGCCCTGCATGTTTTGTATATACACGGCAGCATTCGTGTCGTGACCTGTGCCACTTTTCCCCATCTTAGTTCCATGTTTATATGTACATTTTAATGTTTGCATTAATAAAGAGTTGTTTTTATTGCTTATAGTTTTTGACCTATGGTCGTTTTTCTTGTGGTTTCCACATCTCTCCTATATTATCTGCATACGACTGGTGTGGTTATAGTCCGGCAAGTGAGTAGCAGTAAGTGTTTGCACTATTCGGATTCACGGTATGCTGCTTTGTAGTACCGCCATCTTGATACTATACATATATATATATATATATATATATATATATATATATATATATACACACACACACACACACACACACACACACACACACACACTTATATATACACACACACACACACATACATACACATTATATATATATACACTCACCGGCCACTTTATTAGGTACACCATGCTAGTAACGGGTTGGACCCCTTTTGCCTTCAGAACTGCCTCAATTCTTCATGGCATAGATTCAACAAGGTGCTGGAAGCATTCCTCAGAGATTTTGGTCCATACTGACATGATGGCATCACACAGTTGCCGCAGATTTGTCGGCTGCACATCCCAAAGATGCTCCATACAAGGCAGGATGGATCCATGCTTTCATGTTGTTTACGCCAAATTCTGACCCTACCATCCGAATGTCGCAGCAGAAATCGAGACTCATCAGACCAAGCAACGTTTTTCCAATCTTCTACTGTCCAATTTTGATGAGCTTGTGCAAATTGTAGCCTCAGTTTCCTGTTCTTAGCTGAAAGGAGTGGTACCCGGTGTGGTCTTCTGCTGCTGTAGCCCATCTGCCTCAAACTTCGACGCACTGTGCGTTCAGAGATGCTCTTAGGCCTACCTTGGTTGTAACGGGTGGCGATTTGAGTCACTGTTGCCTTTCTATCAGCTCGAACCAGTCTGCCCATTCTCCTCTGACCTCTGGCATCAACAAGGCATTTCCGCCCACAGAACTGCCGCTCACTGGATTTTTTTTCTTTTTCGGACCATTCTCTGTAAACCCTAGAGATGGTTGTGTGTGAAAATCCCAGTAGATCAGCAGTTTCTGAAATACTCAGACCAGCCCTTCTGGCACCAACAACCATGCCACGTTCAAAGGCACTCAAATCACCTTTCTTCCCCATACTGATGCTCGGTTTGAACTGCAGGAGATTGTCTTGACCATGTCTACATGCCTAAATGCACTGAGTTGCCGCCATGTGATTGGCTGATTAGAAATTAAGTGTTAACAAGAAGTTGGACAGGTGTACCTAATAAAGTGGCCAGTGAGTGTGTATATATATATATATATATATATATATATATATATATATATATATATATATATATATATATATATATATATATATATATATATTTTTTTTTTTTTTTAATTCAGCGCGAGATATGTGAAAAGCTGGTAGTTCAATTGCCGGCTTTTCATTTCTCCTGCCTAAACCCGACATGATATGAGACATGGTTTACATACAGTAAATCATGTCATATCGCCCTTTTTTTTTGCATATTCCACACTACTAATGTTAGTAGTGTGAATGTGCAAAATTTCGGCGCTGTAGCTATTAATTTTAAGGGTTAAATCACGGAAAAAATTGGCGTGGGCTCCCGCGCAATTTTCTCCACCAGAGTGGTAAAGCCAGTGACAGAGCAGATATTAATAGCCTGGAGAGGGTCCACGGTTATTGGCCCCCCCCTGGCTAAAAACATCTGCCCCCAGCCACCCCAGAAAAGGCACATCTGTAACATGCGCCTATTCTGGCACTTGGCCACTCTCTTCCCATTCCCGTGTAGCGGTGGGATATGGGGTAATGAAGGGTTAATGTCACCTTGCTATTGTAAGGTGACATTAAGCCAGATTAACCCCTTAGTGACAGAGCCAATTTGGTACTTAATGACCGAGCCAATTTTTACAATTCTGACCACTGTCACTTTAAGAGGTTATAACTCTGGAACGCTTTATCGGATCCTGCTGATTCTGAGAATGTTTTTTCGTGACATATTGTACTTCAAGATATTGGTAACATTTCTTCGATATTACTTGCGATTATTTATGAAAAAAATGGAAATATGGCAAAAAAAATTAAAATTTTGCAATTTTCAAACTTTGTATTTTTATGCCCTTAAATCAGAGAGATATGTCACGAAAAATAGTTAATAAATAACATTTCCCACATGTCTACTTTACATCAGCACAATTTTGGAAACAAAATTTTTTTTTGTTAGGGAGTTATAAGGGTTAAAAGTTGACCAGCAATTTCTCATTTTTACAACACCATGTTTTTTTTAGGGACCACATCACCTTTGAAGTCATTTTGAGGGGTCTATATGATAGAAAATAACGAAGTGTGACACCATTCTAAAAACTGCACCCCTCAAGCTGCTCAAAACCACATTCAAGAAGTTTATTAACCCTTTATGTACTTCACAGGAACTGAAACAATGCGGAAGAAAAAAATGAACAAACTTTTTTTTGCAAACATTTTACTTCAGAACCATTTTTTTTAATTTTCCCAAGTGTAAAAACACAAATTTAACCACAAATTTTGTTGTGCAATTTCTCCTGAGTATGCCGATACCCCATATGTGGAGGTAAACCACTCTTTGGGCGCACCGCAGAGCTTGGGAGTGAAGGAGCACCGTTTGACTGTTTCAATGCAGAATTGGCTGGAATTGAGATCGGACGCCATGTCGCGTTTGGAGAGCCCCTAATGTGCCTAATCAGTGGAAACCCCCCACAAGTGATACCATTTTGGAAACTAGACCCCTTAAGGAACTTATCTAGATGTGTGGTGAGCACTTTGAACCCCCAAGTGCTTCACAGAAGTTTATAACGTAGAGCCGTGAAAAAAAAATAAAAAAAAAAATAAAAAAAAATTAAAAAAAATCGCATTTTTCTACAAAAATGATCTTTTTGCCTCCAAATTTTTATTTTACCAAGGGTAACAGGAGAAAATGGACCCCAGAAGTTGTTGTACAATTTGTCCTGAGTACGCCGACAACCCATATGTGGGGTAAACCACTGTTTGGGCGCATGGCTGAGCTCGGAAGCAAAGGAGCGCCATTTGACTTTTCAATGCAAAATTGACTGGAATTGAGATCGGACGTTATGTCGCATTTGGAGAGCCCCTGATGTGCCTAAACAGTAGAAACCCCCCCAAAAGTGACCCCATTTTGGAAACTAGACCCCCCATGGAACTTATCTAGATGTGTAGTGAGAACTTTGAATGCTCAAGTGCATCACAGAAGTTTTTAATGCAGAGTAGTGAAAATAAAAAAATAATTTTTTTTTCCCACAAAAAAGTTTAGCCCCCAAGTTTTTATTTTCACAAGGGTAACAGGAGAAATTGGACCCCAAAAGTTGTTGTCCAATTTATCCCGAGTACGCTGATGCCCCATATATGGGGGTAAACCACTGTTTGGGCGCACGGCAGAGCTCAGAAGGGAGGGAGCACCATTTGACTTTTTTAGCGCAAAATTGGCTGTCGTGTTTGGAGACCCCCTGATGTACCTAAACAGTGGAAACCCCCCAATTCTAACTCCAACCCTAACTCCAACACACCCCTAACCCTAATCTCAACCCGATCCATAATCCTAATCACAACCCTAACGATAATCACAACCCTAACCCCAAAACAGCCCTAATCTCAAACCCTAACCATAACCCTAATCAAAACCCTAAATTCAACACACCCCTAGCCCTAATCTCAACCCTAACCTCAAACCTAACCCTAATCCCAATACACGCCTAACCCTAATCCCAACCCTAACCTTAACCCTAATCCCAACCCTAACCCTAATCCCAAACGTAACCCTAATCCCAAACCTAATCCCAAACGTAACCCTAATACCAACCCTAATCCAAACCCTAATCCCAACCCTAACTTTAGCCTCAACCCTAACCCTAACTTTAGCCCCAACCCTAACCATAATTTTAGCTCCAACCCTAACCCTAATTTTAACCCCGACCCTAACCCTAATTTTAGCCCCAACCCTAGCCCTAACCCTAATTTTAGCTCCAACCCTAGCCCCAACCCTAACTTTAGCCCTAACCCTAAATTTAGCCCCAACCCTATCCATAAATTTAACCCTAACTTTAGCCCCAACCCTAAGGCTACTTTCACACTTGCGTCGTGTGGCATCCGTCGCAATCCGTCGTTTTGGTCAAAAAACGGATCCTGCAAATGTGCTCACAGGATGCCTTTTTTGCCCATAGACTTGTATTACCGACGGATAGCCACACGTCGCGTCCATCGTGCACTGGATCCGTTGTGTTTTGGCGGACCGTCGTCACAAAAAAAGTTCAATGTAACCTTTTTTTTGTACGTCGCGTCCGCCATTTCCGCGCATGCGTGGCCGTAACTCTGCCCCCTCCTCCCCAGGACATAGACTGGGCAGCGGATGCGTTGAAAAACTGCATCCGCTGCCCACGTTGTGCACAATTTTCACAACGTGCGTCGGTACGTCGAGCCGACGCATTGCGACCGCCCCATACCGACGCAAGTGTGAAAGAAGCCTAAGGCTAGTTTCACACTAGCGTCGTACGCGGCCCATCGCAGTGTGTCGGGCCGACGTACCGACGCTAGCGTTGTAAGCGCCGCACAATGGGTGCAGCGGATGCTGTTTTTTCAACGCATCCGCTGCCCCATTGTGAGGTGCGGGGAGGCGGGGGCGGAGTTCCGGCCGCACATGCGCAGTCGGAAATGGCGGACACGTCGCACAAAAAAAGTTACATGTAGCTTTTTTTGTGCCGACGCTCCGCCAAAGCACGACGCATTCGTCGCACGACGGATGCGACGTGTGGCAATCCGTCGCAATGTGTCGCTTATGCAAGTCAATGGAGAAGAAAACGCATCCTGCAAGCACTTTTGCAGGATGTGTTTTTTCTCCAACGACGCATTGCGACGGAAGCCAAAAAACGCTAGTCTGAAAGTAGCCTAACCCTAACCCTAAATTTAGCCCCAACCCTAGCCCTAATTTTAGCCCCAACTCGTCTCTCCTGCCGGCCGGCAGATGGCAGCAGATGGCGGGCGCACTGCGCATGCGCCCGCCATTTTCTTTTCCGAGAAAAAAGACGGCCGGCAGGAGGAGACGCAGGAGGACCCAGGGACACCGGGTGAGTATGATAGGGTCCCCGAATCCCCCTATTTCTCTGTCCTCTGATGTGCGATCACATCAGAGGACAGAGAATTACAGATCGCTTTTTTTTTTTTTTTGCGGTCGCCGGTAAACAGTTAATTACCGGCGATTGCAAAACAGGGGTCGGTAAAAACCGATCATGTTCTTTGGGGTCTCGGCTACCCCCGGCAGCCGAGACCCCAAAGATCTTCCGGGTGCCGGGCGGCGGGCGCACTGCGCATGCACCCGCCATTTTTTCCCTGGAAAAAAGATGGCGGCGCCCATGGGGAGCCACGAGGAGCACCGGGGGAGATAGGTGAGTATTAGGTGAGTATTGGGGGGCTATTGGGGACCCTATTTCTCTGTCCTCCGATGTGCGATCACAGCGGAGGACAGAGAAATTAAACGGCAAATCGTGTTTTTTTTTGTTGCGACCGCCAATAAACGGTTAATTACCGGCGATCGCAACTCGGGGGTCGGTAAAACCCCCCCCGAATCATGTTCTCTGGGGTCTCGGCTACCCTCGGCAACTGAGACCCCAGAGAAAATCCGACTCTGGGGGGGCGCTATTCACTTTTTCCACAGTGCCGTTAATTAACGGCGCTGTGGTTTAAGTACCCTTAGCGGTCGCCGTTAAAAGGCGTATGACACCTATCCATTATTAATCCAATTGTATGAAATGGTTAAAAAAAAAACCACACACACAATATTGCAAAGTATTTTAATGAAATAAACACACAGGTTGTTGTAATATTTTATTGCTCTCTCAATCCAACCTGAAGACCATCGTTCTGTAACAAATTAAAAATAATAAACCAACAATATACATACCTTCCGTAGATCTGTAACGTCCCACGATGTAAATCCATCTGAAGGGGTTAAAATATTTTACAGGCAGGAGCTCTGCTATAATGCAGCTGTGCTCCTGCCTGTAAACGTGAAAAAGTTCCCAGGCTCGAGGTCATATGAAGACATCCAGCAGAGGGCGCATCACCGCGACTGAAGGTAACTACAGGTCATTGACCTACATTACCTTCATTCCCCGGGGTTTACAGGCAGGACCACAGCTGCATTATAGCAGAGCTCCTGCCTGTAAAATATTTTAACCCCTTCAGATGGATTTACATCGTGGGACGTTACAGATCTACGGAAGGTATGTATATTGTTGGTTTATTATTTTTAATTTGTTACAGAACGATGGTCTTCAGGTGGATTGAGAGAGCAATAAAATATTACAACAACCTGTGTGTTTATTTCATTAAAATACTTGGCAATATTGTGTGTTTTTTTTAAACATTTCATACAATTGGATTAATAATGGATAGGTGTCATAATTGACGCCTCTCCATTATTAATCTCGCTTAATGTCACCTTACAATAGCAAGGTGACATTAACCCTTCATTACCCCATATCACACCGCTACACGGGAATGGGAAGAGAGTGGTCAAGTGCCAGAATAGGCACATCTTACAGATGTGCCTTTTCTGGGGTGGCTGGGGGCAGATGTTTTTAGCCATGGGGGGCCAATAACAGTGGACCCTCTCCAGGCTATTAATATCTGCCCTCAGTCACTGGCTTTACCACTCTGGCGGAGAAAATTGCGCGGGAGCCCACGCCAATTTTTCCGTGATTTAACCCTTAAAATTAATAGCTACAGCGCCGAAATTTTGCACATACACACTACTAACATTAGTAGTGTGGAATATGCAAAAAAAGGGGGATATGACATGGTTTACTGTATGTAAACCATGTCTCATATCATGTCGGGTTTAGGCAGAAGAAATGAAAAGCCGGCAATTGATTTACCGGCTTTAGGGTTAGGGGTAGGGTTAGGGTTAGGATCCCTTTATCACCTTGATGGTGGGGGGTGGCTTATCAGTGTGTATTCTTGTTTTTTTCTATAAAAACGCATGCGTTTTTAACACAAACGCATGTGCTTAAAAATGCATGCGTTTACGTAGACAGCAATACGTTTTTTTTGCCGCAAAAAAACGCCGCTAGAAATTACTACATGTAGCATTTCCGCAACAAAACGCAAGCATGGAAAAAACGCATGCGTTGTCAAACGCGGCAAAAAGCATGCAAAAAAAAACCGCATGCATTTTTAATGTGAAGTATAGGAAAAAAAACGCATGCTTTTTTTGCGGTAAAACGTAGCGGCAAAAAACGCAAATGTGAAACCAGCCTAATTGGGTCTCCAGGTGATCCATCCATACCATTAAGACTCTTGCTGTGCATGTGGCAGCTATCCCAGGTTTTAAACCCCCACTAGCTGCTTTCCAGCAACCTTTTAAGTATACGTCAGCTCTTTTATCCATGGGGTCTTTAAGGGTCCCCATATTCTCAAAGGGTAGAGCGAAATTTTTCGACGCTTTCGCAATAGCGACATCCAATTTTGGCGCTTTACCCCACGAGGAACAGGCTGGATCATCAAATGGATACTTCCTATTAGGGGTCAAAAGGACTTTTCTATCTGGGGTTTTCCACTCTTATTAGCGCCTGTATTTTTTCATTTAACGGGAACACCCTACGTCTCTTTTGTTCAAGACCCCCAAACATAAGGTCTTGTGCGTTTTTTTTAGCACGAGTATCTGTCAGCCCCATGGTGGTTCTAACCATTTTAACTAACGCATCCGTTTCCTCAATAGGAAAACAGTTTGTCCCCCTTCTGAGGATGAAGAGGATGAAGCTGAGGAAGACGTAGAGCTATCCGAACTATAATGGATACTATCTTCTTCACTGGAACTGTAATTTGGGGATTTATTTCTGCATTTCCTCTTACGGTTTTTTACCCGTTTTAGCGCATCTTCTACCTGGGTTTTTATTAGGTCTTTGAGCTCAGATGCAAATCTTGGGGTTTCTTCGTCTATAGTATTCTGTATGCATAATGCACAGAGCTTTTTTTGCCCATGTGGCTAGTAAATCTGCCGAGCAGAGTGGGCACACTTTATTTTTGGTTTTTGCCTTGCTCTTCTTTCCCGGTTCTGGTCTTGGGGATGCCTCCTCCATCTGAACTGCTGTTCTTCACCCGGATCCACCAGAGCCTCGGCTTTGCTGGGATCCACAGCTGTGGCGTTGCGCAGGTCCCTGCTTCATTTGCGTGCGATGGCGCTCATGCAAGTCTTCTTCCCGTGGGGTTTGCGGACTCTCCTCCACCTGCTGCTCTCTTCCACTCATATTAGTGGTATTTTGAGCAGCGGTGATAGATTCCCCGCCGATTTTATCTTGAAAAGCGCGGCGCAAGGCAACTTCCGGTTTACCCAGAGGTGCCCTGCGCCACCCCGGAAGTGACCCCTGCGCCTGCGCATTAAGCGCCGCCGGACCTCGCGCGCGCTTCAGCTGTCAGCTCCCGGGAGGGACGGAGGGATTGCTGCAGACGCCGCTGCTTCCATTTTTGTGCCTCCCATAGGTGACCGCCGTCACCACCTCCCATGGGCACAAAAAAAACGGCGGTGCTGCACCAGGTAGCCGCCGCTACCTATTACCGGTTGCTTTTTTTTTTTTGAAGAGAAGAGGCAGGCTAGGATCCTCTTCACTGCCTCTTCCCCGCACTTCTCTACAGGGCCCGCCGACCCCGGAATCGTGCCTTCAGGGGGAGACCTCCATCTGAGACCGCGGCAGGGCCCCCCGCTGCCTGGATTCGGCCCGATGGTCCCTGGTATCCCGCAACGATCTGGTAAGCTGTAGGTTCCCAGTCAGGGACAGGAAACCAAACTGACGTGGAGAGGTCCCGCCTTTTTAACCTGTGGGTTTCCTGTCCCTGAGGGCGGATCCCTCTCTCTCCGTGGTGCCGTCATGGGGGTAAGAGAAATATCCGTCACTATAGGGAAAACAGAGAGTCACTGCACACTTTATTATACTCGCATATCCTATACACAGTGGAGTAAATGGAAATCACAGGTCCGACAGCAATAGCAATTATTGGGATGCACAGATATATATATATATATATATATATATATATATATATATATATATATATATATATATATATATATATATATATATATATATATATATATATATATATATATATATATATACACACACATACATACACACATACATACACTAAAAGGCTGGCCCGATTCTAACCCATCGGGCATTCTAGAATATGTATGTATGAAATACAAAATTGTTATATACGCACCCTCCGGCAGCCCCCAGATCCAGGCGAGGCATTTAGTGATGCTCCTCACGATGCTCCGGTCCCAAGAATGCATTGCGGTCTCGCGAGATGAGGACGTAGTGGTCTCGTCACATAGGGTTAATAGCAGCATTAACAGACTGCGTTACACCGCGTTATGCCGCGGTGTAATGCAGTCGGTTTAACGGACAGCTACAACGCCATGTGGGTGGCGGGTGCTGACTGGTGGGGAGTATGGAGGGGGCACTGAGTGCAGGGGAGTAGGGAGCGGCCATTTCACAGCCAGACTGGGCCCGTCGCTGATAACCTCAATTATAAAAAAAACTGAAAGGAGGCAGCACACTGTTTTGTAGTGAAAAGGAGCTATTTAATCAGCCCAGAAAGGTTACTGGGACTGAAACGTCGCCTTCTGGGCTGATTAAAGAGCTCCTTTTCAACACAAAACGGTGTGCTGCCTACAATTTTTCTGGATAATATATATATATATATATATATATATATATATATATATATATATATATATATATATATATATATATATATATATATATATATATATATATATATATATATATATATATATATATATATAATTTGTCGGAGTCCTAGCTCCCGACTCAGAAGGCATATTGCCTTTGTCAATTTAAGTCTGCAAATAGACAGAAAGTCTGTATTTCTCACTTACTCTTATCTGACTCATCACCAGGAAATTTTTCCCCTAGTGACCCAGGTATCTCAGAATGAGGTCTCCTACACAGTATGATGGACCCCACAGACCCCACACAATATGATGGTCCAAACAGCACCTCACACAGTATTATGGTCACCACAGCCTGCTGCACAATTTAAGGATTGCCACTCAGTATGGGGATTGCAGTACTGTGGGAACATTATACAGTGCATGGAGGGATGATGGTACTTTGGTAGCATTGTACTGTGTGTAGGGGGATAGCGGTACTATGGGGACAGTATACGGTGTAGAGGAAACAGGGATATTACTTACCAGTAATGTGTTTTTTTCGTAACCCATGACAGCACCACGAGAGAGGGGATCAGCCCTTCAAGGACAGGAAACCTTCAAGATAAAAAGGGCGGCTTCTGTCTCCACATCAATTGGTTTAAAGAGCATGGGAGGAAACTCCAAGGTTAGTGTACACACATAAACCATATACTCATAATCCTATTCATTCTTGACTACCAACACCTAAAAGGAGTGCATGAACCAAAACAAAGATCCATCAAACCAAAAAAAGTGATTAGTAAGGCAGGGAATATAAGGGTGCCGTCATGGGTTATGAAAAAACACATTACGATTAAGTAATATCCGTGTTTTTCAGTCACACATGACAGTCACCCATGACGGCACCACAAGACAATTTCAGAGACTTATATTCTTAGGGAGGGCCCACAGCCTGTAGAACCCTTCTCTCAAATGTGATATCATAGGAGGCAGACAGATCCAGCCTATAGTGCTTAAAGAAGGTGGATGGAGAGGACCAAGTGGCCTCCTCCGAATGTGATGTCAGAGGAGGCAGACAGATCCAGCCTATAGTGTTTAAATAAAGTGGATGGAGAGGTCCAAGTGGCCGCCTTACAAATCTGGTATAGGGAGACATCTGCTTTCTCCACCCAGGACGTCGCCATGGCTCTTGTAGAATGGGCTTTCAGACCTTCAGAAATGGCTCTACCTGCACTAACATAAGCTAGTTTGATAGCCTTTCTAACCCATCTTGTTAAGGTTCGTTTATACACTTTAACGCAGTTCCTAGCCCCTTGAAAGGGTACAAACAGGGCACTCCGTCTCCTCCAAGGGTCCCCTCATCTCTAGATATTGCAGTAAGCACCTACTAAGGTCTACGGTGTGTCGTTTTCCTCCTTTTTGTTGCTGGGATTAGAACAAAAAGATGGCAATACCATTTCCTGAGCCCTGTGGAATTTTGTAACCACCATGACCTGAGTGTAAGGAGGGTCTGCTGACAAAGCCTGTATGTCACTTAGTCTGCTGGCTGATGTAAGTGCCATCAGCAGGGATGTCTTCAAAGAGATTACTTTCTTTGAGATGGATAGCAATGGTTCAAAGGGGCTCTCCGTTAACACGGTTAATACTAAATTCAGATCCCATAAAGGGGTTCTACAGGACGGAATCGACCAGGCTCCACCACAGGCCTTAAAGGGAACCTGTCACCCCCAAAATTCAAAGTGAGCTAAGCCCACTGGCATCAGGGGCTTATCTACAGCATTCTAGAATGCTGTAGATAAGCCCCCGATGTATCCTGAAAGATGAGAAAAAGAGGTTAGATTATACTCACCCAGGGGCGTTCCCGCTGCGGTCCGGTGGTTGTCGCGGTCCGGTCCAGCACCTCCCATCTTCCATGGATCCGATACTTACATTGACCTTAGCCAGTAAAACCAAGGTTTCTTTAGCTATCAGGAAAATTCTGGCTCTGTCTTTCCTGATCTTCCTGAAGACAGTCTGGATGTGGCACACCGGGGGAAAGGCATAAAGTAGACCGGAGGTCAATTCCATCCTTAAGGCATCTACCATGTGAGGGTTGTCTGCTGGACACCGAACAGAATTTCTGGACATTCTTGTTGTATTTTGAGGTGAAAAGATCTATCTAGGGCAGCCCCACACGTTCACAATCTGATTGAACACCGTATTCTTAGGGAACCATTCTCCCTGACTTAGCTGACCGCGACTTAGGAGGTCGGCCTTGACATTCTCTGACCCTCTGATATGCAGGGCTGATAATGAGAGGAGACTTTTTTTGCCAGTAAAAATACCCGCTCTGCAACTGACATTAACAACCAGCCACCGTGTTCCGGTTGTCGGAGAGCATTCTCACATGGTGGTCGTGCAGAAAAGGTAACAGTCCTTTTAATGCTTTTTCCACCGTGAGGAGCTCCCAGTTGTTCGACGAGAGTAACCAATCCTGCGACCTGGCTTCTTGTAGCTAGTGGACATCTAGGTGGGCTCCCCGCAGTGACTGGCATCCATCGTGACTACTCTGGATATCTCGTTCACCCAGGGAACGCCCCTGGGCGTTGAATCGATCCCTAGCCACCCCCAGAGGGAATGGATTACTGTCTCTGGAAGGATTATCTTGTCTTCCAATCGCCCCCGCAAGACTGCCTCGTTCTCCAAGACACACCACTGAAGACTTCATGTGTGGTACTCAGCCCATTTGACTGCTGGTATATAAGCGGTTAGAGCTCCCAACAAGGACATTGCTCTTCTGAGAGACATTCTTGGACCTGCTGCAGCTGATGACATAAGGCTTTTGATGTTTCTTCCTATTCTTCCGAGAGGCGGCATTCCTGTCTTATCGAGTCTATCATTAGACCCAGAAAGACCTGTGACATTACTGGTTCTAACCTGGATTTTTTTCAAGATCAGGTGCCACCCCAGCGAATCTAAAGCCTCTCTGACCATTTTGACGTGTTCCTGGCACTGGAGAGAGGAAACCCACACAATCAGAAAATCGCCTAGATACAGTATGACCAGTATGTTCTCCTGGAGATGAGCGGTCACTTCTGAAATTAGTTTTGTACATATCCGGGAGCTATCACTAGTACAAAGGGAAGAGCCCTGTACTGTAAGTATCTGATTTGTGATTGAATCTGTTCTTCAACTCTGAGGAAAATGCGATGTTGTTTGTGAATAGGTACATGGCAACAGGCATCCTTGAGGTCCAGGACTGCCATGTAACAGCCTGGAAACAGGACCATCAGTGTTGTCCTCACCAACTCCATCTTGAATGATGGGACCACGGGGAGGGAGTAGAACCCCTTTTTCCTTCCCCCCTAGGGGAATTTTTACCAGTACATACTACTCTCTGAGAGACAGGACCTCTTTTTTCCAGCACTAGCAGTTTGTGCGAAGATGGTTGTTCCGGAGTCTCCAAAGATCTCTCTCGGGGTAGAGTGTAGAATTTTTATTTCAGGCCTGATCCTACAATGTGAAGGATCCAGGCACTGGAATAAATTTTCTCTCAGGCTGGGAAGAAGAGAGACAGCCTTCCCCCCACCTGGGAAACCGAGTCTTTGGTTGGACTTTTTGGTCTCCCGGCAAGGCTTTTCGAAGAAGAAATCTCTCCCTCCTTTAGGCCGTCTCTCTGGTCTGTCCTGGTCCCTGAGTGGTTACTTGTGGCAATAGCAACCCTTTCTAAAGTATCACCTAAAGGATGGAAAAGGGGGTCTAGGGAAACCTTTCTTCCTATACCTTGCTTTCTCGAGGATCTCATCAAGGGCTGGACCAAACAGAAATTTTCCTTCACAGGGATGAGAACAAAGCTTAATCTTTACCAGCATGTCTCCTGGCCAACATTTTAGCAAGACCACTCTGTGACCTGTATTGGACAGCGTGGCAGATCCACCTGCTAATCTCGCAGAGTCTGCTGATATGGTTGGTATTGACGCTAGTATGATCTCCTCGGTATTTGCTGCTCTAACTGGTCCTGCAAGTTGTCCAGCCAAACCTTTAGGGACCTGGTCGTGCATGTGGCTGTGATGGCCGAACTCAGGACCCCTGCTGAGGACGTCCAGGCCGCCTAAAGGAAACTGTCAGTCTTCCTGTCCAATGACCCTTTTAATGACCCCAAGTTCTCAAATGGGAGGGAAAATCTCCTAGAAAACTTGCATACTGCCACGTACACCTTTGTGGCTTTATCCCACAAACAGCATGCTTCCTCTTCAAAGGAGTACTTCCTTTTAAGAGAGGCCAAACCTTGTCCCTTTCTATCCAGTCTTTCCCACTCCCATTTAATGCGATTCTGTACCGGGAAGGATGTCAATGGGACCAGGGATTCCCAGCCAGTCTCCTATGCGGGTATTTGCCCAGCCACTGGCCTGGTGAGGCTGCTGGGGCGCTTGCTTCTTTCTCTCATGAGGACATGACGGGTGTCTTTTCTCCAGCTGCTAGGGCAACTCCTGTTGCTCCTGCTGACGTGGCTGTAGCTGCTTAGGCGATTACAGAGCTTCCATCTTGATGCTACTTTCTGCCTGCTGACGGTCCCCTTTCATACTCACATGGGACTGCAGATGGAAGAAGCACTGCAGCCCCTACAGGTGAGGCACTGGTGCAGCCTGTTGGCTTTTCTTCACCGGGCACGCTGATGTGTCTGGGCAGCAAAGCATGGAGACACCGCACACCAGTGCCTAGCACATAGCCGTTCAGGGAGGGCACCCCATGGGGACCTTGAGACGCTACCGTTACCTGGTGAAGGCCACAGCAGACCCATGCCTGACAAACCCTGACCATCCCAGGACCAGGCATCCACTTCTATTTTCACCGCCGATCTTACTGAGGGTTTCCCATCAAGGACTGGAAACCAATCGATGCAGAGAGAGGAGCTAACCTTTTTATCTTGAAGGTTTCCTGTCCTTGAAGGGCTGATCCCCTCTCTCATGGTGCTGTTATGGGTGACTGAAAAATGACAGCACTGTGGGAGAATTATACTGTGCATGGTGTAATGGCGGTACTGTGGGAAGGTTATTCTGTGTGTGGGGGAATGGCAGTATTGTGGGAATATTATACTTTGAGGAGGGAATGACTATACTGTGAGTAGTTTACTGTATACTGTGTGTGGGGGAATGGCGTTGCCATGGAAACATTATACTGTGTGTGGTGGGATGGTGGTACTGTGAAAATATTATACTGTGTGGATGGCATGGTGGTAGTGTAAGAAGATTACACTGTGTGTGGTGGATTTGTGGTACTATGAGAACATTATACTGTGTGGGGAAATTACATTGCCGTGGGAACATTATAGTGTGTGGTGGGATGATGGTACTGTGGGAATATTATACTACGTGGAGGGAATGGTCGTACCATGGAAATATCTTTTGTGTGAGATGTCAGCACTGTTTGAACATTATACTGTGTGAATAGCATCATACATATTGCATAATGGGTTTTAAAAGGCGTGCCATAGGAAGCGGGAATTCTCAGCAATATGCGCCATTTGTACAAGAAGACTCATCTGCCATCCAGGCTGGACCCTGAGGAATCAATAGGAAGAGGGAGAGTTCCAGCAAGGAAGAGTCAGAGGTCTCAAACTGCAATCCCCAAGGGCCGCAAACAGGTCATGTTTTAAGGATTTCCTTGTACTGCACAGGTGATAATTTAATCACCTACACACATAATGATTACAGCACCTTGTGCAATGCTAAGGAAATCCTGAAAACACGTATGGTTTGCGGCGCTCGAGGAATGCAGTTTGAGACCCCTGGTTCAGATGGTACCTTGATGCAGTTTCTTGACATACAGTGGGTACGGAAAGTATTCAGACTACTTGAAATGTTTCACTCTGTTTCATTTCATGCCAAATGTAAATTCAAAAAAGATCAGTTTTTCTAATTAATGTACACTTTGCACCCCATCTTGACTGAAAAAAAACCCAGAAATGTAATTTTTGCAAATCTATTAAAAGAGAAAAACTGAAATATCACATGGTCATAAGTATGCAGACCCTTTGCTCAGTATTGAGTAGAGGCACGTTTTGAGCTAGTGCAGCCATGAGTCTTCTTGGGAATGATGCAAAAACTTTTTCACACCTGGATTTGGGGATCCTCTGCCATTCTTCCTTGCAGATCCTCTCCAGTTCTGTCAGGTTGGATGGTGAACATTGGTGGACAGCCATTTTCAGGTCTCTCCAGAGATGCTCAATTGGGTTTAGGTCAGGGCTCTGGCTGGGCCCGTCAAGAATGGTCACAGAGTTGTTCTGAAGCCACTCCTCTGTTATTTTAGCTGTATGGTTGGGGTCATTGTCTTGTTGGAAGGTGAACCTTCGGCCAAGTCTGAGGTCAATAGCACTCTGGAAGAGGTTTTCATCCAAGATATCTCTGTGCTTGGCCGCATTCATGTTTCCTTCAATGACAACCAGTCGTCCTGTCCCTGCAGCTGAAAAACACTCCCATAGAATGATGCTGCCACCATGTTCCACTGTTAGGATTGTATTGGGCAGGTGATGAGCAGTGCCTGGTTTTCTCCACACATACCACTTAGAATTATCATCAAAAAGGTATATCTCAAGGAGGATCACAATGAAATGGACAGCATGTGACTTAAATATGAGTGTCTAAGCAAAGGGTCGGAATACTTATGACCATGTGATATTTCAGTTTTTCTTTATTAATTTTTAAAAAATGTCTACATTTCTGTTTTGTTTTTTTCAGTCAAGATGTGGTGCAGCGTGTACATTAATGAGAAAAAATAAACTTTTTTGAATATACCAAATGGCTGCAATGAAACAAAGAGTGAAAAATTTAAAGGGGTCTGAATACTTTCCGTACCCACTGTACAAGGCCATTACAAAAAAAGGTGCAAATTTGGCAGCACACAAAGAAAGGGCTGGACGTGTGTAGGGGAAGAAACTGAGGCCGAGGTACCAGGCCGTGGTAAAATGCCCAAGGCAGCAGTTTGTGGCATGCCGGGAAGCAGAACCCAGACAGCACCAGATGAGTCCCAGAATTCAGGCTACACCATCCAGGGCCTGAGAACCAGACCTGCGCCAGTCAAGAACCGGAGTACATACTACTCCAGGCAACAGCCGAGTCCCAGCGCTCACTACTTCAGGTGCGAGAGACATCCGCCATTGGTCAAGCACTGAAGATCAGAGAGGATATTCTGCTCGGGAGTATACGCCTGCATTGAAGAGCAGGAGGTGCGCGTGATCTGGGCTGTTGCTTCCACACTGATGTACAGAAATGGGGTTGGTCTGGGATAGTACAACAGTCAGGACAGGGGCAGGTTGAACTGAAGGCAGTTCAGCGAGCCTTAATAGACTTTGTCAGGAGGACATGTGGCCTAGTGGTAAGAACCGGAGACCTCAACTATGGCCTGTGTTCGCAGAAGAAGTAGCATTGAGGCCAATATGTGTTGGTACATCACCCTTGTCAGTAGCTAACGTAACATACGGTTAGAGGCTGCTATTACAGTGAGAGTGAGCAGGAGAATTCATTGTATATTTCACCTCGTAATCACCCTTTTTTGCATTATACACTGTGTGAGGTGTACGGAGCGGAGCCGTGTGTGTGGGCGAGGTGTACGGAGCGTGTGTGACACCCCAGGGTCCTGGTTGTCACAGTGACATTGCTTTCCTCACGGGGAGAGTGATGTTACGTTTGGAAGCGATGAAGGAAGATCTTTTATCAGGTAACCACAATGCATACAACATTAAACCTGTTTAAGGTGAACTCCCCTATAACTACATCCTGATCTGGAGGGAAAGGGTTGAGTTTCAGTTTCAGTTCTGAGAAGAGCAGACCAACAGAGAGTGCCAGAAGGTCTGAAGGGGCCTGTGGTCGGAAGTACTGCAGCTCCTGGAGGAAGAGACATACAGAAAGCCGAACATTGTTCAGTGAGAGTGCAGGAGAGCGAAGCACATGAGAGTAACATCAGGGAAGACCAGCTAAGATCAGGCTGCCTCCCTCTGAAAAGCAGAAATCCGGTAGCCGGACCACTGAGGTTGTAAGGACTCTACGACTTACAGCAGAAACCGGCAGGACAGCTGAATTGCAAGTTACCTGTCCGCCCTAATACCCAGGAGACACGGTGACACTTTTAGAGCCCAGGGCGTGCTAGAGTCCCTATAAACAGACTCCAGTCACCAGTCATACGGGTTATGTCCTATCCTACCCGGGGGACAGAGAGAGAGAGACAACATCTATGAGGACCTTATGTGAAGCTTTAAGCAGTAAGGGACTACACCACCATGGTGCTAGAGGAAGGTTTTTAACTCCACTTGGTAAAGGTGACTCTGGATTCGCTTCCAAGCCGGCCAGACCCTGCCTGCCCTGTGATCTGGTACACTGGACTGTGGCTACCTGAAGTCTTCAGTAAACCAGGTAAAGAGACTGCAAACCTGTGTCCTCGTTCTTTACTGCACTCCTCACCATCTTCCATCTACACCACGGGAGTCCTGGGGATACACTTCATCGGTGGGAAGTTATACCATCTAGCTGCCATAACATCACCCCAGTGGACCCCTTAAAGCAGCGTCGGTCACCCTGACCGAATACCACAGGTGGCGTCACGAACACAAACTTTATTCCCTTTAAAGACCTTTCCCTTTTACATGGGTGCCCAGGGCCACGGACCAGGTCGCAGCCACCGTGACATTCCCCTGTGAACAGCAGGACCCAGTACAGAGTACCCCACGGCCCTGGCGGGCGACTCATGTGCGAGGCGCACGGAGCGGAGCCGCGTGTGTGCGAGGCGCACGGAGCGGAGCCGCGTGTGTGCGAGGCGCACGGAGCGGAGCCGCGTGTGTGCGAGGCGCACGGAGCGGAGCCGCGTGTGTGCGAGGCGCACGGAGCGGAGCCGCGTGTGTGCGAGGCGCACGGAGCGGAGCCGCGTGTGCGAGGCGCACGGAGCGGAGCCGCGTGTGTGCGAGGCGCACGGAGCGGAGCCGCGTGTGTGCGAGGCGCACGGAGCGGAGCCGCGTGTGTGCGAGGCGCACGGAGCGGAGCCGCGTGTGTGCGAGGCGCACGGAGCGGAGCCGCGTGTGTGCGAGGCGCACGGAGCGGAGCCGCGTGTGTGCGAGGCGCACGGAGCGGAGCCGCGTGTGTGCGAGGCGCACGGAGCGGAGCCGCGTGTGTACCAGGCGCACGGAGCGGAGCCGTGTGTGTACCAGGCGCACGGAGCGGAGCCGCGTGTGTACAAGGCGTACGGAGCGGAGCCGTGTGTGCAAGGCGTACGGAGCGGAGTTGTGTGTGTATGAGTGGTACGGAGCGGAGCCGCGTGTGCAAGGTGTACAGAGAAGAGCCGTGTGTACACGAGGTGTACGGAGCGGATTTGTGTGTCCAAGGTGTACAGAGCGGAGCCGTGTGTGTGTACGGAGCTGACGCTAGCTGTGTCGGATCAGAGCAGATATTGCTCCTCGCTCTGACACTGACTGGCACAGGAGACATGGAGAGGTCTTTATCAGTGGTGTACCGGAGCTGCAGCGATGTGAGCAGTCAGCGGCACGGCTGGATGACATCGTTTAGCGCCACTGGAGTGGAAGCTGCTGGCTGCTGCGAGGGAGCGCCTTGAAAGGTGTGTGTGTGTGTGTGTGTGTGTGTGTGTGTGTGTGTGTGTGTGTGTGTGTGTGTGTGTGTTGATGGAGAAGGCATTGATGGGGGTGGGGTAACCATGTGTGGCCATTATACTGTATGCAGTATCATGTGTGGCCATTATACTGTACCCAGCATAATGTGTGGCCATTATACTGTATGGAGCATCATGTAAGGCCATTATAGTAGTAGTCGGGCTCCTTGCATCTTCTCGCCCGACCACTTGCACCCGCGACCCCATTCCGTCACATCTCCTCCAGTCCCTTTCCCCGGCTGTCACCTCTCACCTAACAAAAATATTCAACCTCTCTCTCACTTCCGGTATTTTTCTCTCCTCATTTAAGCATGGCATCATACATCCATTACTTAAAAAACCCTCCCTCGACCAAAACTGTGCCGCTAATTATAGACCTGTCTCTAATCTTCCCTTCATCTCTAAACTCCTCGAACGCCTGGTCCACTCCCATCTTACCCGCTATCTCTCAGAAAACTCTTCTCGACCCTCTTCAATCTGGCTTCCGCTCTTTACGCTCTACTGAAACTGCCCTCACTAAAGTCTCTAATGACCTATTAACAGCTAAATCTAATGGTCACTACTCCATGCTAATTCTCTTGGATCTCTCCGCAGCATTCGATACTGTGGATCATCAGCTCCTCCTCGCTATGCTCCGCTCCATCGGCCTCAGGGACACCGTTCTCTCCTGGTTCTCCTCCTATCTCTCTGACCGATCCTTCACTGTATGATTTGCTGGTTCCTCCTCCTCTCACCTTCCCCTTACTGTTGGGGTTCCTCAAGGATCAGTCCTAGGCCCCCTCCTCTTCTCTTTGTATACTGCCCCTATTGGACAAACAATCAGTAGATTTGGTTTCCAGTACCATCTCTATGCTGACGACACCCAATTACACACTTCTTCTCCTGCTTTCATGCCGACCTTCTTAGAAAACACCAGTGATTGTCTTACCGCTGTCTCTAACATCATGTCCTCCCTCTATCTAAAACTGAACCTGTCAAAAACTGAACTCCTCGTGTTCTCTCCCTCTACTAACCTACCTTTGCCTGACATTGCCATCTCCGTGTGCGGTTCCACCATTAATCCAAAGCAACATGCCCGCTGCCTTGGGGTCATCCTTGATTCTGAGCTTTCATTCACCCCCCACATCCGATCACTGGCTCGCTCTTCTTATCTGCATCTCAACAATATTTCTAGAATTCGCCCTTTTCTTACTTTCGACTCTGCAAAAACTCTTACTGTCTCACTTATTCATTTCCGTCTGGACTATTGTGACTCTCTACTAATCGGCCTCCCTCTTACCAAACTCTCCCCGCTCCAATCTGTCCTGAATGCTGCTGCCAGGATCATATTCCTCACCAACCGTTACACCAATGCCTCTACCCTGTGCCAGTCATTACACTGGCTACCCATCCACACCAGAATCCAGTACAAAACTATTACCCTCATCCACAAAGTGCTCCATGGCTCAGCACCACCCTACATCTCCTCTCTGGTCTCAGTCTACCACCCTACCCGTGCTCTCCGCTCCGCTAATGACCTCAGGTTAGCATCCTCAATAGTCAGAACCTCCCACTCCCGTCTCCAAGAATTTACACGTGCTGCGCCGATTCTTTGGAATGCACTACCCAGGTTAATGCGATTAATCCCCACAGTTTTAAGCGTGCCCTAAAAACTCATTTGTTCAGATTGGCCTACCGCCTCAACGCATTAACCCAACGATCCCTGTGTGGCCTATTAAAGAAAAAAAACAAACAAAAAAAACATAATCAGGTTCCCTGCATCATGTTCTCATACACTTTATGCAGTTAATAGCCCTCTGTGTCTGTACTGCTACATACTTAGGCAGTTAACTGGTTCATGCAGCTTTACATGAACACCCGAGCCTTACACTATGGCTGGTCCGAACAACCAAATCTATTGTTACCATCCACCTCTCGTGTCTCCCCTTTTCCTCATAGTTTGTAAGCTTGCGAGCAGGGCCCTCATTCCTCCTGGTATCTATTTTGAACTGTGATTTCTGTTATGCTGTAATGTCTATTGTCTGTACAAGTCCCCTCTATAATTTGTAAAGCGCTGTGGAATATGTTGGCGCTATATAAATAAAATTATTATTATTATTATTATAGTGTAGGCAGCATCATGTGTGGCCATTATACAGTCTGGAGCATCATGCGTGGCCATTATACAGTCTGGAGCATCATGCGTGGCCATTACACAGTCTGGAGCATCATGCGTGGCCATTACACAGTCTGGAGCATCATGCGTGGCCATTATACAGTATGGAGCATCATGTGTGGCCATTACAGTCTGGAGCATCATGCGTGGCCATTATACAGTCTGGAGCATCATGCGTGGCCATTATACAGTATGGAGCATCATGTGTGGTCATTATACAGTATGGAGCATCATGCGTGGCCATTATACAGTCTGGAGCATCATGCGTGGCCATTATACAGTCTGGAGCATCATGCGTGGCCATTACACAGTCTGGAGCATCATGCGTGGCCATTACACAGTCTGGAGCATCATGCGTGGCCATTACACAGTCTGGAGCATCATGCGTGGCCATTATACAGTCTGGAGCATCATGCGTGGCCATTATACAGTCTGGAGCATCATGTGTGGCCATTACACAGTCTGGAGCATCATGCGTGGCCATTATACAGTCTGGAGCATCATGTGTGGCCATTATACAGTATGGAGCACTATGCGTGGCCATTATACAGTATGGAGCACTATGCGTGGCCATTATACAGTATGGAGCACTATGTCCATATTTTTTTGTTCATAATTATTGTTTATGAAACAGTGTGATCAGCAGTGCTAAATGGGTGTGGTTGGGACGTGGATATGGGTGTGACTAGTTGTGAAATGGGTGTGGTCAGAGGCATGGCCTAAAATTTGCATGCGCCGCAAACTTTATCCCTCTTTCCCTTCTTCAAAAGTTGGGAGGTATGCCATACATAGTGCATAAGGAACATTATGGGAGCATTACACTATTTTGGGGCCAAGAAAGGGGCCTTGTGCTATGAGACCAATCCGCTCCCTCCCTTCCTGTCCTCCATAGTTGGGTCGTGTGTATCTATTACAGGAAACAGCACAAAAACGTTATGATTCTTACAAAGTGGCAACAAAAACCCCAAAAGAGTCTCAGTGCTGAAGGGGTTAATGTCCCCCCGCGCTCAGTAATGGGAAATCTCCAGCACCTACCTCCACCTGCAGAGCTGCACTCCACATAGAGAATAATGGAGCCTCCAGCACAGACCTCCACCCGCAGAGCCGCACTCCACATATATGGCTGCTCTGTGCGCACAGGACCTGTGATGAGGTCACAGGAGGGGAGGAGTCAGGGGTCACATGATCAGGGGCCTCAGGGAATGAGATCTGCAGTGAAGACCCTACATGGAGACTTCTCCTCAGTGACATTCCCGCCATTATTCCCCCTCACTACTGGCACAATTACCTCACGCCGCCTTTTCTACACAGTGTTATGTGTGGAATGTAACGTGTGATTTCTCTGCTTGGAGACAAATACACCCCACACATGAGGGGATTATTAGCCCCAATTTTTTTTTTTTTTTTCACCGGGCGTATACTATATGGCGGCATATTTCTCTTGACTTATTGTATTTTAGTACAGTGGTAACATTTCTTGATATGACTTGTGTTTATTTGTAAAAAAAATCAGAAATTTGATGAAGATTTTGAAATTATCCACTTTTTCACTTTTATTTTTCACTCAGATATCATTTCCTACATGTCTACTTTACATCATTTTTTTGCTAGGAAGTTACAAGCGTTAAAAGTTGAACATCACATTTGAAATGACTTTAAGGGGCCTATATGGCAAAAAAAAACCTAACGATGACACCATTCTAAAAACTACACCCCTCAGGGAACGTTCCCATGGTCAGAAACCAGCAGCACTTTGGATGCATCACGTCCGCTCCATCCAAAGAGCTGCCGGCTTTTGAACGCAGGTGATTTCGCATAATCATTGAACCGTGCGGAATCACCGCGCCCAATACACTGTACAGGGACATTTCTCTTGCCGAGACTGAGCATCCCCACAAGATAAATTGACATGCTGCAGTCTGGAAAGACGCGCCGCATGTGCGTCTCCGCAGGGAAGCCGTGGGTGCCGGTGTACGCATAGTGGAGGTGGGATTTCTTGAAATCCCATCCACTATGCTGTAACACCTGGACGCAGCTGGTTGGATGCTGCGGATGTACGCAGGGCCCAACCTGCTGCGTTTACTGACAGTGGAAACATATCCTTAAGGTTCTCAAAACCACATTCAGCAATTTTATTAACCCTTCAGGTGTTTCACAGGAATAAGAGGAACATGGAAGGAAAAAATGAACATTGAACTTTTTTTTCACAAAAAATTTACATTAGACACCTTTTTTTTAGGGTTGAGCGAAACGGGTCTGCCATTTTCAGAAGTCGCCGACTTTTGGCAAAGTCGGGTTTCATGAAACCCGACCCGACCCCTGTGTGGGGTCGGCCATGAGGTCGGCGATCTTCTGAATCTGGTATCGGAATTCCGATACCGAGTTCCGATATGTTTGCGATATCGGAAATCGGTATCGGAATCCACATTTAAGTGTAAAATAAAGAATTAAAATAAAAAATATTGATATACTCACCTCTCCGACGCAGCCTGGACATCGCCGCTGGTAACCGGCATCTTCCGTTCCTAAGAATGGCGCTTGAAAGACCTTTCGAATGCTTCACGGCTTGTGATTTGTCGCGGCGGCCCACGTGACCCTCATTATAGGAATTTAGGACATGAGAATTACGTCACGGCTTGTGATTGGTCGCTGAGCGGTCACGTGGGCCGCCGCGACCAATCACAAGCCGTGACGTCATCTAAAAGTCCTGAACGCGCTCATTCTTAAGAAGGAAGGCTTAAGAAGGTGACGTAATTCTCATGTCCTAAATTCCTAGAATGAGGAATTTAGGACCTGAGAATTACGTCACGGCTTGTGATTGGTCGCTGAGTGGTCACGTGGGCCGCCGCGACCAATCACAAGCCGTGAAGCATTCGAAAGGTCTTTCAAGCGCCATTCTTAGGAACGGAAGATGCCGGTTACCAGCGGCGATGTCCAGGCTGCGTCCGAGGGTGAGTATATCAATATTTTTTATTTTAATTCTGTATTTTACACTTAAATATGGATCCCAGGGCCTGAAGGAGAGTTTCCTCTCCTTCAGACCCTGGGAACCATAGTATCCCATTGCACTGCATTGGGTTTCGTGTTTCGGCCGACCCCGACCCCGACTTTTTTATAGGATCGGCCGATTTCACTCGACCCAACTTTTGAGAAAGTCGGGTTTCGTGAAACCCGACCCGATCCTATAAAAATAAAAGTCGCTCAACCCTACTTTTTTTTTCACAAGGATACCAGGAGAAAACGAACAGCAAAGTATGTTCTGCATTTTCTCCCCAGCATGCCATATGTTGAGGAAAAGTACTGTTTGGGCGCACGGCAGGCCTCAGGAGGGAAGAAGCACCATTTTACTTTTTGTTTCCAAAAAAATGCTGGAATCATTATCAGACACTGTGTCACGTTTGGAGAGCCCCTGAAGTGCCCAAGGAGTGGAAACCCCCACAAGAGACCCCATTTTGGAAACTAGACCTCTCAAGCAACTTATCTAGTTGTATGGTGAACACCTTAAACCCCCAGGTGATTCATAGAAGTTTATAACATTGAGCATTGAAAATTTAAAATAAATCACATTTTCCCAACGAAAACAATCTTTTTGGCCCCCAATTTTATATTTTTACAAGGTTAACAGGAGAAAATGAACCTCAAAATTGTTTTTGCAATTTCTCCTGAGTTTTGATGGACCAACCCCTGGATGCTCAGGGTTCGACCGAACAGTTAAAAACAGTACCCGAATCTGGAACCCTTTCACTTTAATAGGGGGCCTGAACATCAGGTATTTGCCACGCTGTCATGTACATGACAGCGCAGCAGACATTGCCTCTGATCGGCGGTAAAATCATTACTGCTGGTCAGAGAGCCGTGGCTCTCACACAAATGATAGGGTGAGTCCGCAGCTGTGACCGCAAGTAAAAAGTTTACCTCCGGTCACTGGCATTGACTGATGGGACTACTACCATCAAATTGAAAAAATTGAGATGCTTAGCACATAATTTGGCCAAATCATGCATACCTAGCAGCCAACAATAAAGCAGTCTCAAACTGCTGGGAATCTACGTGTCTAGTGTGAATACCTTTTTTTAGGCTGAAGTCTGAATTTCTGAGTAGATGTGAATACCTCATTTTAAAGCCTGAATTTATGGGTAGGTAGTAGAGATAAGGGAATATGTTCAGAAAATGATCACTGAACATAAATTTGGCACAAATATGGCACATTCGGATTCATGATCGGAAACACGGGTGTCACGATTCGGATGTCAGGTGACCCGGGACAGGGGCTCCGTCCCTGTCCCTAGCACTAAAGGGCACCCTAGCTTGCCCTTCGGGTTACTTCTGAAGGTGAATATGCCGAGGCCACGTACCTTGCCCTATCTCCTGAATCCGCCCACCGTCTGTTCCCTTCCCCCACAAAGGGAAGAGGGGAGCAGTTGTTCACTGCAGTACACCATCTAGACGAACAAGGCAACACAAACAACGGTAACTGAAAATACCAGGCATACAAATATTCACTCATATATAACAGAGGAATACACCGGAGTGTGGAGGATAAGGAAAAACCAAAGTAGGAGAAGGGAAGGGAATTATCACACATACAAACCCAAGCAACAGTCACAGATAAATCCACCAAACTCCTTCTCATATAACTATCAAACAACTATCCTAGCCATGCAGCATAAGCTAGTGTGTGATCATGTGTTTCAGTCAGGGCCTAGAGTATATAGAGGATGTGTAGCTATCCATTCTCATCGGAGAGCCCAGACTCCCAGAGCTCCCAACATGGCCGATTAACCCCTGTACTGTTCAAATAAATTTATACCATTTAAAAAGAAGGAAGGTGAAGTATTTATTTTCAGTGCAGGAGTAGAGCAATCAGACACTGCAGTCTTCTGTCTCCTCTCTGTCGTGATAATGTCGAGACAAAGAGCAAATTCTTGATTCTAGATTGTGAGCCCCATCGGGGACAGCGATGATAATGTGATGGAGCATGCCATATCTTACCTTCTCATTTAGTGGCGGTGAAATTCATCTTTTTGCATAGCTCATGCAAAGTAATTTTTTTTTTCTGCGGCAATCGTGATACAGCCTGCTAGATATTAGTTTTAAATTATTTGGAGCATATCTTCTATGGTATACAGACCTTATCCACACTAAAAAAAAATGCTTTCTTCTGTTACTACCGTGATACAGTAGGGGGATATCTCAGTTTGAAATTGTTTGCAGTATATAGTCTATGTTATACAGACCTTATCCACAGTAAAAAAAAAATACTTTCTTCTGTTAGTAATATCATACAGCAGGCCAGATGTCAGTTTGAAATTTTTGGGTGCTGATATTGTTCCTCAAACAGTGGTACACATGATAAAATCAAATTGGTTTTCTTACTAAAGACAAATATATAAAAATAATACCTGCGCTTGAATATATGCACTTGTAAGATACCCCACAATGCAAGCGGTTATTGTAAATAATTACCTTTTTGGTTGGTATGCAATAGATTGGCTGGTGCTGTATATTCAGACAGGCAGTTTCAGGGGAATGTCTATAGATTCAACTAAGATAAAACACAAGGTATTCAATAAATTTCCTTATTTAACAGAAAGTATGCGAAAGTCTCATTTGGAATAAAATACTACTTTTTACAGGTGCGTATAAAACTATATGTCAAGCACAATAAGTGGAGCCACGGTGGTAGATTTATCTACCAAATCGGTGGAATAAAAACAGCAGGACTTATTAAAACAAAGTACCTTTTTATATATTTGTCTTTAGCTTTATTTTCCCACTGTGGTTTGGGATTATACTTGCAGCTGACCGTATGCACCCGCACTAGCGCCGCTACAATATACTTAATTTTTTCCTTGGTTTTCTTACTATCTTAAAGCAGCCTACATTATATCTTTTCATTATTTGGTGCAGATATTGTTCTCCATACAAGGGTGCACATGATAAAATATTAATTTGATCTGTTAATACCGTGCTCCAAAACGTTGGCCATATCTAATGTTGTAAAACCTTTATGCTGAGATTCTGCTGCATCCAAAGCTCATCCACAGTAAAAAAAAAATCTAATTTTTTTCTGTTACTACCATGCTATATAAAGCAGGCCACATTTTATCTTTTAATGATTTTGGACTGGTATTGTGCTCCATTCAGGATTCCACATTTAACAATTTCAATTATTTGTGCTAATAGCTCAGTTGTCACGCTGCTGCCATGCAGGTAGGTGCAGGCTCCACTAGATGGCAGTAGAGTGGAAGCAGGACTGCACCTAAACAGAGCTGGCCTGCAGTGCAGCAGTGAGGCTACCATAGGTGGCAGCAGAATAGTCAAACAAGCCTTGACATGACCAGACCGGGAAAAAGGGAAAACAGGACTAAAAACCTGGACTGGATCATGACAGTGGTCTTTACACCATGCCACATTTAAGCATTGGATAGGGTTTGGAGCGATTTTTCTCTGATCGCCCATGACGGCACCACGGAGAGAGGGGATCCGCCCACCAAGGACAGGAAACCTACGGATAAAAAAGGCGGTACCACTCTCCTGCATCAGTTGGTTTCCTGTCCTTGATGGGAGACCTACGGACTTACCAGTTCGACGTTGGAATTCCGGGGCCATCCAGTCCGATTCAAGGCAGCTGGGGTCCCTCTGCCTCGGCTAGGGTGGTGACCTGAAGCGCCACCGCTGGGAGCCAGGGGCGACAGGGTGTGCGGGGGAGGTGACAAGGAGTCGCGGTCACCTCCCCAGGTAAGATGCAGCAGCGGCAACATCCAGGGGGGTCCCTCTGTGGTTGCGGGAGGTGCAGCGCGACCCTCCCTGAACAAGCATGAGTCTGCACGCTGCACCGCCATCGGGCGTGCAGAGGACGCGCTACAAGGGCTGCATAGGACCGGGGGCGCCGGTCAGCAGCGCCATAACTGCTTCCCGGGCGCCATCTTGAAAGTCGGCGCATGCCCGGGATCCAGACTGGTCTCGCGGGAGCTCGAGCGGCGCGGTCTGCGCAGGCGCTGAAGGGCGGCGCTCGGGCGCTGGGCGCGCGCCGCTCGGGCGGCGCGGTCTGCGCAGGCGCTGGGAGGGCGACGCTCGAGCGCTGAGCGCGGTCTGCGCAGGCACTGACGGGGCGCCGCTCGGGCGCTAGGAGCGATCTGCGCAGGCGCCGGCGGTGAGCGCCGAGCTAATACAACAAAAAAGTAGCCTCCTTCTGCTCCCTATCTCCCTTGGGGAACCCAGTAGCTGTGGACGCTTTCCTGATTTCTTGGGGTCACCACCTGGTCTATGCCTTTCCTCCTCTCATCCTGATTCCAGGTAGGAAGCCGGTTACAACAAGACAGTACGGCAAAATATGGAAAAAGTTTTTATCTTCTTCAGGTGCAAAAATAGGGAAAGAGATTCCCCTTAATTCCATATTAGAGTTCCTACAAAAAGGTTTGGAGATGGGTTTAGCCACCAGTACCCTAAAAGTTCACGTGGCAGCATTAGGAGCATTATTCAATTTTGACTTAGCTTCAAATAGGTGGGTCTCTAGGTTCATCAGAGCAGCAGGAAGATCGAGGCCTCTGCCAGTGAAAGTGGTTCCACAATGGGACTTAAACTTGGTCCTTAAAGCCCTGACTGTGTCCACCATTTGAACCATTACACAAAACCTCAATAAAAAACTTGTCTCTCAAAACCGCTCTGTTAGTCGCCCTCACTTCTGCCCGTAGGGTCAGCGACTTACAGGCTCTATCAGTTAATGCCCCCTACACACAAATTTTAGAGGATAGGGTCATTTTAAAAACAGACCCAGCATATCTCCCGAAAGTGGCTTCAAAATTTCACAGGTCTCAAGAGATATCTCTCCCCTCCTTCTGTCCCAACCCTACAAATAAGGAGGAACAAACATTACATACTCTGGATGTAAGAAGGTGTCTCTTACAATACCTAGAAGCCACTAGAGAGAGTAGGGAGGATTCCTCTCTGTTTGTGTGTTTCCAGGGTCCCCGGAAAGGGAAAAAAGCTTCTAAGGCCACCATAGCAAGATGGATCACGGACGCCATCAGTCTTTCATACTCGGCAAGTGGGATGTCCGTTCCCGGGGAGGTTAAGGCTCACTCGACAAGGGCAGTGGCGACTTCCTGGGCGGAGAAGGCCGGAGCTTCTATAGACCAGATATGTAGAGCTGCTACCTGGTCCTCACCATCCACATTCTATAGGCACTATAGATTGGACCTAATCTCTTCCTCAGATCTTACCTTCGGTAAAAGGGTTCTGGAAGCAGTGGTCCCACCCTGAATGTACTATCTATGCAATTCTCTCCGTGGTGCCGTCATGGGCGATCAGAGAAAAATATAGTTCTTACCGATAACGGTATTTCTCTGAGCCCATGACGGCACCCGTACATTCCCTCCCTTCACTTATGGGTGTGCACATTTAAAAAGTGCCATAGTCTATTCATAGTCTACTTTTAGTTAAAGTCACGTGGTATCTTATTAGGCTAAACAGTTAAAAATTACAAATGCCTTAGTAGTCTCCCATCATTCTCTATGTAAACAAACTGATGCAGGAGAGTGGTACCGCCTTTTTTATCCGTAGGTTTCCTGTCCTTGGTGGGCGGATCCCCTCTCTCCGTGGTGCCGTCATGGGCTCAGAGAAATACCGTTATCGGTAAGAACTATATTTTTCTTGCTTAAAGTTTGATCAGTAACTGGTGGATGAGGACAGGTGTATACATGGTGCTCTGAGAGCTTTACCAAATTCAGGCAACACAAATAAAGGAAACCCAACTTGGAGACCAAACATTTGCAAAATTATGAGCAGAGACCACTAAAAAGTGGCATCAGTTTCTATTTATTTTTTTATTCACTTATATAACGCCAATAATTCCACAGCACTTTACAGACATTTACAGACATTAATAGGCCAGTCTGATCAAATGCGCTTTTAGGGCACGCTTAAAACTGTAGGGATTGGGGATTAATCATATTAACCTGGGTAGTGCATTCCAAAGAATTGGCACAGCACGTGAAAAGTCTTGGAGATGGGAGTGTGAGGTTCTGATTATTGAGGATATTAACCTCAGGTCTTCAGCAGAATGGAGAGCACGGGTAGGGTGGTAGACTGAGACCAGAGAGGAGATGTAGGGTGGTGCTGAGCCATGGAGCACTTTGTGGATGAGGGTAATAGTTTTGTACTGGATTATGGAGTGGATGGGTAGCCAGTGTAATGACTGGCACAAGGTAGAGGCATCGGTGTAACGGTTGGTGAGGAATATGATCCTGGCTGCAGCATTCAGGACAGATTTGAGTGGGGTGAGTTTAGTAAGAGGGAGGCCGATTAGAAGAGAGTTACAATAGTCCAGACGAGAATGAATAAGTGAAACAGTAAGAGTTTTTGCAGAGTCGAAAGTAAGAAAAGGGCGAATTCTAGAAATGTTTTTGAGATGCAGATAAGAAGAGCGAGCCAGTGATTGGATGTGGGGGGTGAATGAAAGCTCAGAATCAAGTATGACCCCAAGGCAGAGGGCATGTTGCTTGGCAGTAATGGTGGAAACACACATGGAGATGGCAGTGTCAGGCAAAGGTAGGTTAGTAGAGGGAGAGAACAAGAGGAGTTCAGTTTTTGACAGGTTCAGTTTCAGATAGAGGGAGAACATGATGTTAGAGACAGCAGTAAGACAATCACTGGTGTTTTCTAAAAAGGCAGGCGTGAGATCAGAAGAAGTGTATAATTGGGTGTCATCAGCATAGAGATGGTACTGGAACCCAAATCTCTTATTGTTTGTCCAATAGGGGCAGTATACAAAGAGAAGAGGAGGGGGCCTAGGACTGATCCTTGAGGAACCCCAACAGTAAGGGGAAGGTGAGAGGAGGAGGAACCAGCAAAACATACAGAGAAGGATCGGTCAGAGAGATAGGAGGAGAACCAGGAAAGAACAGTGTCCTTGAGGCCGATGGAGTGTAGCATAGCGAGGAGGAGCTGATGATCCACAGTGTCAACTGCTGCGGAGAGATCCAAGAGAATTATCATGGAATAGTGACTATTAGATTTAGCTGTTAGTAGATCATTAGAGACTTTAGTGAGGCAGTTTCAATAGAGTGTAAAGACTTATATCTTAGAGATAGCGGATAAGACGGGAGTGGACCAGGCGTTCAAGGAGTTTAGAGATGAAGGGAAGATTAGAGACAGGTTTATAATTAGCGGCACAGTTTTGGTCAAGGGATGGTTTTTTAAGTAATGGATGTATGATGGTATGCTTAAATTAGGAAAATATACCGGAAGAGAGAGAGAGGTTGAATATTTTTGTTAGGTGAGAGGTGACAGCATGCGAAAGGGACTGGGAGGAGGAGATGTGACGGAATGGGGTCACTGGTGCAAGTGGTCGGGCGAGAAGATGCAAGGAGCCTGATTACTTCTTCTGTAACTGGTTCAAAGTCAGAGAGTGAGCTAGATGCAGTGGGGGAGGTAGGACAGTGCATGGTATGAAGGGATTGGGAGATAATTTCCTGTCGGATGTGGTCAATTTTTTTTGAGTAAGAGGCCAGATCGTCAGTGCGGAGATCCGTGGTTGGGGTGTGCGCTCTTGGGTTGAGTAGGTAATGGAAAGACTCAAAGAGACGATTAGGGTAATTGGACAGTGAGGTGATGAGGGTGGTAAAATAGGTTTGTTTGGAGAGGTGAAGGGCAGAGTTGTATGTTTTATGCTTGAACTTATAATGGATGAAATCTTCGGGTAGATTAGATTTTCTCCACAGACGTTTGGCACACCTGGAGCACCGCTGCAGGAAACGTGTTTGCAGCGTGCCACGGTTGTCGCCATCTGTGCCGAATTGTTCTATGTATAGAAGGTGCAATTTCATCCAGGGCACTTTGCAGGGTTTCATTGTAATGCGTCAGGACATGAGATGGAGGAGATAGTGGCCAATGAGGACTGCAAGTTCTTCATAAGTTTCTGGGTGTTAATGGCCTGTATGTTTCTATAAGGGTGGAAAGTGGGGGTGACCTGAGCGGGATGGCAGTTATTGATAGAGAATGAAAGAAAGTTGTGGTCAGAGAGCGGGAGAGGGGAGTTTGTGAAATCATCCACTGAGCAAAGCCGGGAGAAGACCAAGTCGAGGGAGTTTCCATCTTCATGTGTTGGAGAGTTAGTATGCAGCGAGAGGCCGAAAGAGGAGGTTAGAGATAAAAGGTGAGAAGCAGATGGGGAGAGGGGAACAGCAATGGGGATGTTGAAATCACCCATGATGAGGGTGGGGATGTCACAGGAGAGAAACTGTGAAAGCCAGGTGGCAAAGTGATCCAGGAACTGATGAGAGGGGCCGTAAGGACGATATACCACCACCACTCGCATGGAGAAGGGGATGTAGAGTCTGACAGCATGGACCTCAAAAGAAGGGAAGATAAGTGAGGGTAGTTGGGGGATAACTTGGAAGGTACATTTGGTTGATAGGAGCAGGCCAACGCCTCCACCTGCTCTGCTGTCTGATCTTGGGGTATGAGAGAAGTGTAGTACACCATATAAAAGAGCAGCAGCGTTGGTGACTAACTGCTGGATCCAGGTTTCAGTAAGAGCCAGGAGGTTAAGAGAATTAGAAAGGAAGAAGTCATGGATGAAAGGGAGTTTATTACACACAGAGCAAGAATTCCAAAGGGCACAATTGAAAGAGACAGAAGGCATGCAGGGAATATTAACAAGGTTAGAGGGGTTTCTGAGTGTAGCAGTTGGGAGGTTTGACTGGCTATAACATGGGGGGCCAGGGTTGGGAGAGATGTCTCCTGCGACTAGGAGAAGGAGGATAGAAAGAGTGAGCAGATGGTTAAGTGATTTGTGAGAGCGTCTCTTGTGTTGGATGGTGGGACTGAATGGATCTGCACTGTTAAGCAATGTGAACAGAGCGTGAGTGCTATACATAGGAGAGGAAAGGACAGTGGGGCCGATATGAATGGAGTGTAAAGAGTTAATGCAAGGGCAGTGAATGTGAGTGAATGCAGCAGCCAGGATATAGATTATGCAAATACATATGGTGAATATTTGTTCTGTTCTAAATGAACAGGGAATAGAATTAATTGTCTTACCTGTCTCCTGCCCTGTCTATCTGCCATGTTTTAACTGCCAGTGCTTTGATAATTGTGCTTCGATTAAATGTGCATGAATGCTCCCCTGCACAAATCCTTCACCAAACTATGTCTAAATTTATAGGAGGCTAGCTCTTAGATCTTACCTTTTTTTTCTCTCGTTAGCAATCAATCTAAGGGTACCGTCACACATTGAAATTTTCATCGCTGCGACGGCACGATTCGTGACGTCGCAGCGTCGTATAATCATCGCTCCAGCGTCGTAGACTGCGGTCACACGTTGCAATCACGGCGCTGGAGTGATGCCGAAGTCCCCGGGTAACCAGGGTAAACATCGGGTAACTAAGCGCAGGGCCGCGCTTAGTAACCCGATGTTTACCCTGGTTACCAGCGTAAACGTAAAAAAACAAACCGTACATACTCACCCGTCGGTGTCCTTCAGGTCCCTTGCCGTCTGCTTCCTGCTCTGAGTGCAGCCGTACAGTGAGAGCAGATCACAGCACCGCTGCGCTCTGCTCTCACTTTCCGGCCGGCACTCAGAGCAGGAAGCAGACGGCAAGGGACCTGAAGGACACCGACGGGTGAGTATGTACGGTTTGTTTTTTTACGTTTACGCTTGTAACCAGGGTAAACATCGGGTTACTAAGCGCGGCCCTGCGCTTAGTTACCCGATGTTTACCCTGGTTACAAGCGAACACATCGCTGGATCGCTGTCACACACAACGATCCAGCGATGTCAGCGGGTGATCAAGCGACGAAAGAAAGTTCCAAACGATCTGCTACGACGTACGATTCTCAGCAGGGTGTCTGATCGCAGTAGCGTGTCAGACACAGCGATATCGTAACGATATCGCTAGAACGTCACGAATCGTAACATCGTAGCGATGGAAATTTCAATGTGTGACGGTACCCTTCGTTAAGTTGGGACAGCAGGACACAAATGTAGTGAACAGAGACAAATGTCCAGGTCTACATGGATCATAAACCACTTTGCAAAACATTTATATGCCTCTCTGCATAAGGAACAAGCAGAAGTAAGTTCAATAGCTATCAATAAAAACAAATGTTTGCTAAGATGGCTTACAAATCTAGATACATGCAAGATTCAATGCCAGAGATTGAATGAGTTAGATACCATTCAGGTTGCTTGCTGACAATGAACGGAGTTAAAAGACATGCAAGGTAGTTCTGAGGTTGAATGATATGATTACCATTCAGGCTGCTTGCTGACAATGAACGGAGTGAAAAGACATGCAAGGTAGTTCAGTTCAGAGGCTGAATTATATGATTACCATTCAGGTTGCTTGCTGACAATGAACAGAGTGAAAAGACATGCAAGGTAGTTCAGGTCAGAGGCTGAATTATATGATTACCATTCAGGTTGCTTGCTGACAATGAACGGAGTGAAAAGACATGCAAGGTAGTTCAGTTCAGAGGCTGAATGATATGATTACCATTCAGGTTGCTTGCTGACAATGAACGGAGTGAAAAGACATGCAAGGTAGTTCAGTTCAGAGGATAAATTATATGATTCATCCATGTTTTAACTGCCAGTACTTTGATAAATGTACTTAGATTAAATCTGCACGAATAAAAGTGCACGAATGCTCCCCTGCACGAGGCAATACGGGCAACAATTATGTTGCAGATAGTGCTGCAAGAAAGCGCTTATGGGTCGGTCTCTTTCATGAGGTTCAAGTCCATAGTGTGTTGATGATGGGATAACGCTCAAGCTTGCTTCCTCCTTCCCCTTCTGGCAAGCATGGACAACAGAGAGGGAACCATCCTCTTCGTCACCTAATTGTACATCACCTCTTCCTCCTCATCCTGCTCCATTTGTTCCTCCTCATGGCAACCACCTGTGAGAGGACAGACCAGAACTTAGAGATATTTTTGACCCGTCCGCATCATCCTCTGCCTCCTCCTCTTTCCCCGGGACCACCACCTCCTACCGCAGACTATTCTATTCAAAGTGTGATCCAGCATGTAGATGACAGTAATAGTGATGCTGATGACGGTATCGTCAGCACTAATCATTTTAGTAGCGATTTTGAAAACGTGCAGAAGGGTGCAGAGGTCCTTCCTCTGTGTCCACTCCACAAGTGTGAATTGCACCACGTCCACACTGCATTGGGCCAGGCTGTGCACAATGTCGTACTGCACTAGGTCTCGGATCTGCTGCCACAGTCGCAGCAATATGTGCAGAGTTGAATTCCATGGTGTCATCACATCGTATATCAACTGATTAAAGATCTTTATACCAACATACAGTAAGTGCAATGTTGGAAGTGAACACACAATGACATTGGTTTCTACAGTAGCGCATTCAGGCTGGGACAGTGGTGGAGGAATTGATGTACCATGAGGTTGAGGATGCAAGCCATGCAATGTGAGATTACCCCGACGTAGGGCCGCCACCAGGTTTGCACCAGGTGGTCCAGGCTCAGTGGAGACAGCCATTGCTCAAGCTTAGAAAAAAAACTAGGATGAAAAAGACAGAAATGGAAAAGGAGAAAACGCTGTTTAAATAAGTTTGTACTAACCTGATTTCTTTGTGTGTACACAACATTTCAATCACTACAGTCATGGCCAAAAGTTTTGAGAATGACACCAAAATTATATTTTCACATGATCTGCTGCCCTCTGGTTTTTATTAGTGTTTGTCTGATGTTTATATCACATACAGAAATATAATTGCAATCATATTATGAGTACCAATTGGTTATATTGACAGTTAGAATGAGTTAATGCAGCAAGTCAATATTTGCAGTGTTGACCCTTCTTCTTCAAGACCTCTGCAATTCTCCCTGGCATGCTCTCAATCAACTTCTGGACCAAATCCTGACTGATAGCAGTCAATTCTTGCATAATCAATGCTTGCATTTTGCCAGAATCTGTTGGTTTTTGTTTGTCCACCCGTCTCTTGATGATTGACCACAAGTTCTCAATGGGATCTGGGGAGTTTCCAGGCCATGGACCTAAAATCTCTATGTTTTGTTCCATGAGCCATTTAGTTATCACCTTTGCTTTATGGCAAGGTGCTCCATCATGCTGGAAAAGGCATTGTTGGGCGCCAAACTGCTCTTGGACGGTTGGGAGAAGTTGCTCTTGGAGGACATTCTCGTACAATTCTTTATTCATGGCTGTGTTTTTAGGCAAGACTGAGTGAGCTGATTCCCTTGGCTGAGAAGCAACCCCACACATGAATGGTTTCAGGATGCTTTACAGTTGGCATGAGACAAGACTGGTGGTAGCGCTCACCTCTTCTCCGAATAAGCTGTTTTCCAGATGTCCCAAACAATCGAAAAGGGGATTCATCAGGGAAAATGACTTTGCCCCAGTCCTCAGCAGTCCACTCCCTGTACCTTTTGCAGAATATCAGTCGGTCCCTGATGTTTTTTCTGGAGAGAAGTGGCTTCTTTGCTGCCCTCCTTGAAACCAGGCCTTGCTCAAAGTGTCTCCGCCTCACAGTGCGTGCAGAAGCACTCACACCAGCCTGCTGCCATTCCTGAGCAAGCTCGGCACTGCTGGGAGTCCGATCCCGCAGCTGAAACAGTTTTAAGATACGGTCCTAGCGCTTGCTGGTTTTTCTTGGGCACCCTGGAGCCTTTTTGACAACAATGGAAGCTCTCTCCTTGAAGTTCTTGATGATGCGATAGATTGTTGACTGAGGTGCAATCTTTGTAGCTGCGATACTCTTCCCGGTTAGGCCATTTTTGTGCAGTGCAATGATGGCTGCACGTGTTTCTTTAGAGATAGCCATGGTTAACTGAAGAGAAACGATGATACCAAGCGCCAGCCTCCTTTTAAAGTGTCCAGTGATGTCATTCTTACTTAATCATGACTGATTGATCGCCAGCCCTGTCCTCATCAACACCCACACCTGTGTTAATGGATCAATCACTAAAACGATGTTAGCTGCTCCTTTTAAGGCAGGACTGCAATGATGTTGAAATGTGTTTTGGGGGTTAAAGTTCATTTTCTGGGCAAATATTGACTTAGCAAGTACAGTAATTGCTGTTAAGCTGATCACTCTGACACTCAGGAGTATATGCAAATTGCCATTAGAAAAAATGAAGCAGTAGACTTTGGAAAAATTAATATTTGTCTCATTCTCAAAATTTTTGTCCATGACTGTATATAGTGATGCAGTGCCCCATGCTGCAGCTAGGGGCGCTATATGTGCTTCTCAGGATACGCATAGATAAGTAACTGTAATGCTGATAACACAGGTCAACAAAAAAAAAATTTTTTTTCTGGTGTCCAAAATATTTTAATGAATTTGGGGTATTTTTGGGGTGCTGATTCTGAATATGTCATCAGTTTTGCCAGATTGGCTCAAGTTTTTGAGATTTTTGGTATCTTATTTATAGCACTTGTTGGTAAATGCGACGCATCATCTCATTAATTTCTTTGGATTAGTACTTGAACTGAGCAGTTCTCAATATAGTTTTGTGTTAATTAGTGTTCTAAAAGTTTGTTCATAGCTTGATTTTTGCACTAACTTTATGTTGTTGTCTGTTTTCCAGTGAAAAGCATGAACTCATCAAGAAGAAGTTGTCTTAACGATCCAGACTCATTCTGTTACATTTGTGGTGAATACACACTGCCAAAACATAGAAGAAACATAACAGACTTCGTAAAAAAAGTGTATTTTGCCTATTTTGGGGTTATGCTTGGGGACCAAGACAAGTTTTGGGCACCACACATAGTGTGCAAAGCATGTATCGAATTATTACGAAAATGGAGCAAAGGACAAAGAAAAAGCTTCAAATTTGGTGTTCCAATGGTGTGGAGAGAGCCAAAAAATCATCATGATGACTGTTATTTATGGTAAACACAGGTACAGGCACATCTTCACAATGAGGGACAGGCCTTCTTGCAGATTCCATGTTACTCCCATTTTCGTTTCTTATGCTTATTGAATCCTTGCACTTGCACTGCACAGAAATAACAGTCATCATGATGATTTTTTGGCTCTCTCCACACCATTGGAACACCAAATTTGAAGCTTTTTCTTTGTCTTTTGCTCCATTTTCGTAATAATTCGATACATGCTTTGCACACTATGTGTGGTGCCCAAAACTTGTCTTGGTCCCCAAGCATAACCCCAAAATAGGCAAAATACACTTTTTTTACGAAGTCTGTTATGTTTCTTCTATGTTTTGGCAGTGTGTATTCACCACAAATGTAACAGAATGAGTCTGGATCGTTAAGACAACTTCTTCTTGATGAGTTCATGCTTTTCACTGGAAAACAGACAACAACATAAAGTTAGTGCAAAAATCAAGCTATGAACAAACTTTTAGAACACTAATTAACACAAAACTATATTGAGAACTGCTCAGTTCAAGTACTAATCCAAAGAAATTAATGAGATGATGCGTCGCATTTACCAACAAGTGCTATAAATAAGATACCAAAAATCTCAAAAACTTGAGCCAATCTGGCAAAACTGATGACATATTCAGAATCAGCACCCCAAAAATACCCTAAATTCGATGAAATATCTTTGGCACCAAAAATGCTGTTGACCAGTGAATGAGATAGTGGCTGGCGTTATTGTAAATGGCCGGTATGTGTTGCAGAGGGAGTCTGCGCTGTATGCCAGTAATGTTGTTCTGGGATCTGTAGTCCCACAAGTATTTGTATAGTTGTAAAGGGAGGCTTGCAGGGTTTGTCGGAGGGCTGGGTGCGTCTGGCTAACCACACACACCTCCCACCCAGGGGGTGAGGTTACAGGTTTATAATGTGACCATGGTGTGGTCACATGGTTTCTGTAGGGAAGAGTATTTGGATCTGTATGGTCCATGTACAAGGTCCTGCAGAGCCTATATGTTGGGAGTGATAGCTCCCTGAATAGCATGTGGTGGGGCTTTGGCACTGAGTGGCCTCTGAGTTGGACGGTCCCAGCTAGGGACAGACATCTTGAAGAGTGCACGGAGAGGCCTGTGTGTTGGGAGGTCCCGGGAGTAGGACCGGATCCCTGAACAGCGCACGGAGAGGAAATGTGTGAACTGAGTCAGTGATAGCCCTGCTTTGGGGGAGCTACCTTCCATCTGAAGATCTGGACTGTCGGGGAGTGCACTGGTCACAGGGACAGTGATCCCAGTTTGGCAGCTTCCCCAGCAGAGAGGCCTGACAAGGAGTCAGCAGATGGAGCAGGAGCTCCCGTAAGGTGCATCCAGACTGTTGATGCTTAATGTGTTCCATGAACTAATGAACTGTGCGGCATGATGGTCACCCATGGCAACTGGATGGAGTAAGGTCTAGCATGTTTAGTGTCTGTAAGATGTAATGAACTGTTTGTGGTTTATGATACCTGAAGAAACCGGATAGACTGTTTTATGTTAAAAACCATGCCCGTGTGCATTTATCCTGTTGCTAAGCGAGTATTCCCCTACCCATTAGTGATCGCAGTATCACATATCGTGCTAGACTGCGGGCAACGGTCCAGGAAGCACATGTGGACATGATTGTTGTAACTCGTCGGGGTTACAAAGTTTGCGGTGGATCGGCGGGTCCGCAAAGCTTACAAGCATCTGGCTGTAACTCGGTGGGGTTACAAAGAGTTGCTGTGGATCAGTGGGTCCAGGATGTCTGTGGTGCAGAGTCTTGTGGAGAGGAGCTGCAATTGCAGCAAGAGGTTCTGCAGCAGCCAGAGCTGCAGTGGCAGCAGCAGCGGCTTGTGATCGGCAGCTGGAGGTGCCGGCAGTTTGTGACTGCAGCAGGAGCTGTGGTAGCGCCAGCAGGAGCTGGTGAGGTATCATGAGAGGACATTGGTCCAGATTGTGCAGACTCTTAAAGGGCTAGTGCCAACCTAAAAATACTTTTTTTTACTGTGTGAACTGGGGCCTGAGAGTACCGTGGGGGGAGTGCACTGGGTTTACCCCAGGTAAGGGGTGGTGTCCCTAAAAGTGGGGGATGAGCCAAACAGGGGTGGTTGCCCAACAAGGGTGGGGCCCCAAAATTTGGCGGTAACCCAAGGAGGGATAGTTGCTCAAAAGGGGGTGGAGTCCCAGGGAATGGTAGTTTCCCAAAAGGGGTGGAGCATCTTGAAGGGGTGCCGCAGACTAACAGTAACCCGGGGCAAGAGCATTATGTGTGTTCAGTCTGCTATGTGAACTATCCATCCGGTGAGAGTTTATGGGGGTGTGCCCTGTGGATGCACGAGAAAAACGTGTGTACTGGTCGATTCTGGGAGCCCGGTGACTCTAGTGAGGGTTGCACCCAGGGGACTTGAAATACCCAATAGGAAGGTCAGGGTCACCTGCATTCATGGGAGCACTAAGGACTATCCAGTGGCCAGGGTACCTCCACAGACTGTTGGTGCTTAATGTGTTCCATTGACTAATGAACTGGGTGGCATGACGGTCACCCAAGGCAACTGGACAGAGTAAGGTCCAGCTTGTTTAGTGTCTGTAAGATGAAGCCGTATATAAAGTGATGTAATGAACTGTTCGTGGTTGCGGTTTATGATACCTGAAGAAACCGGATAGACTATTTTGTGTTAAACCATGCCTGTGTGTATTTATCCCATTGCTAAGCGAGTATTCCCCAACCTGTTAGTGATCGCGGCATCACTATATATATATATATATATACACACACACACACTACCGTTCAAAAGTTTAGGGTCACCCAGACAATTTTGTGTTTTCCATGAAAACTCATACTTTTATTAATCAAATGAGTTGCCAAATGAATTGAAAATCTAGTCCAGACATTGACAAGGTTCGAAAAAAAGATTTTTGTTTGAAATGATAATTTTCTTCTTCAATCTTTGCTTTCATCAAAGAATGCTCCCTTTGCAGCAATTACAGCATTGCAGACCTTTGGCATTCTAGCAGTTAATTTGCTGAGGTAATCTGGAGAAATTTCACCCCATGCTTCCAGAAGCCCCTCCTACAAATTGTTTTGGCTTGATGGGCACTTTTTGCGTACCATACGGTCAAGCTGCTCCCACAACAGCTCAATGGGGCTGAGATCTGTTGACTGCGCTGGCCACTCAATTACAGATAGAATACCAGCTGCCTACTTCTTCCCTAAATAGTTCTTGCATAATTTGAAGGTGTGCTTTGGGTCATTGTCCTGTTGTAGGATGAAACTGGCTCCAATCAAGCGCTGTCCACAGGGTATGGCATGGCATTGCAAAATGGAGCGATAGCCTTCCTTATTCAAAATCCCTTTTACTTTGTTCAAATCTCCCACTTTCCCAGCACCAAAGCAACCCCAGACAATCACATTACCTCCACCATGCTTGACAGATTGAGTCAGGCACTCTTCCAGCATCTTTTCAGTTGTTCTGCGTCTCACAAATGTTCTTCTGTGTGATCCAAACACTTCAAACTTGGATTTGTCTGTCCATAACACTTTCTTCCAATCTTCCTCTGTCCAATGTCTGTCTTCTTTTTCCCATATTAATCTTTTCCTTTGGCTTTTTCTTTGCCACTCTGCCCTGAAGGCCAGCATCCCGGGGTCACCTCTTCACTGTAGATGTTGACACTGGCGTTTTGCGTATACTATTGTACTATTTAATGAAGCTGCCAGTTGAGGACCTGTGAGGCGTTGATTTCTCAAATTACAGACTCTAATGTACTTGTCTTGTTGCTCAGTTGTGCAGCGGGGCCTCCCACTTCTCTTTCTACTCTGGTTAGAGCATGTTTGTGCTCTCCTCTGAAGGGAGTAGTACACAACGTTGTAGGAAATCTTCAGCTTCTTGGCAATTTCTCACATGGAATAGCCTACATTTCTAAGAACAAGAATAGACTGTCGCGTTTCACATGAAAGTTCTTTTTTTCTGGCCATTTTGAGAGTTTAATGGCACCAACAAATGTAATGCTCCAGATTCTCAACTAGCTCAAAGGAAGGTCAGGTTTATAGGTTCACTAATCAGCCAAACTGTTTTCAGCTGTGCTAACATACTTGCACAAGGGTTTTCAATGGTATTCTAACAAACCATTAGCCTTCTTACACAGTTAGCAAACACAAAGTACCACAAGAACACTGGAGTGATGGTTGTTGGAAATGGGCCTCTATACACCTATGAAGATATTGCATTACAAACCACACGTTTGCAGCTAGAAGTCATTTACCACATTAAAAATAGATAGAGTGTATTTCTGTGTCATTTAATGTTAGCTTCATTAAAAAAAATTTGCTTTTCTTTCAAAAATAAGGAAAATGCTAAGTGACCCTAAACTTTTGAACGGTAGTGTATATATACCAAGCATTGGAATTGGGGGTGTACATGTGGCGCCTCAGGGTCCTGGTCGTCACAGTAGCATTGCTTTCCTCATGGGGAAGAGATGAAGGATATCTTTTATCAGGTAACCACCATACATACAACAAGTTCACAGTCCAGGCCAGAAGGGGGGCTCTAAGCCTAGTTTAGGGTGAACTCCCCTATAAAGACATTCTGATCTGGAGGGAAAGGAGTTAAGTTCAGAAAGTGACAGAGAAGAGAGAAGATCGATATAGTGTCAGAAGGTATGAATGGGCCGTGTAGTCTGAAGTACTATGGCTCCTGGAAAGAGACATACAGAAAGCCGAACATTGTTCAGTGAGCGTAAAGGAGAGCGAAACACAGGAGAGTAACATCAGGGGAGACCAGCTAAGAGCAGGCTGCCTCCCTCTGAGCCGCAGGTAACCGGTCGCCAGACCACTGAGGTTGTAAGGGACTCTACGACTTACAGCAGAGACCGGAAGAACAGCTGAACTGCAAGTTACCTGTCCACCACACACACCTGAGACACAGTAACACATAGAGCCCGGGGCGTGCTAGAGTCCCTGTAAAAGGCTCGAGTTACCTGTCATGCAGGTATTGTCCTATCCAATATGAGGGACAGAGAGAACAACTGTGAGGACCTTATCTGAAGCCATATGCAATGAGGGACTACAGCACCACTGTGCTAGAGGAAGGCTTTTAACTCCACCTGGTAAAGGGGACTCTGGATTCGCTTCCAAGCCGGCTGGACCCTGCCTTCTCAGTGATCTGGTACCCTGGACTGTGGCTTCCTGAAGTCTTCAGTAAACCAGGTAAAGAGACTGCTAACCTGTGTCCTCGATCTTTACTGCGCCATTCACCATCTTCCATCTACACACCGGGAGCCCTGGGGATACACTTCACCTGTAGGAAGTTATACCATCTAGCTGCCATAACATCACCCCAGAGGACCCCTTAAAGCATTGTCGGTCCACACTGACCGAATACCACAGGTGGAGTCACGAACATAAACTCTATTCACCAAATCCCTTTATTCAATTTCCCCTTTTACATGGGCGCCCAGGGCCAAGGACCGGGTCACCACCGTGACATCCCCCTGTGAACACCACCGTACCCGGTACCGGGTACCCCACGGCCCTGGCGGGCGACTCATATATACCATACACTTACTGTTAGTTCTCCAATAGCCGGCCTTTTAGTGGTAACAGCTGTAGCTTCATTCACTAATTCTGGGCCAATCATGTACCATATTTTTTGCTTTGTAAGACGCGCTGGATTATAAGACGCACCCCAAATTTTGAGGAGAAAAATAGGAAAAAACTTTTTTTAATAAATTGGTGGGGCGTCTTATAATCCATGCATCTTATTGCTTACCAATGGCTGTGGTGGATCAGGGTCCCAGGGTCGTTGCTGGAGGCAGGAGTGGAGCATTGCTGCTGCAGGGGGGCTCCTGTGCTGCAGGGGGCTCCTGTGCTGCAGGGAGGCTCCGGTGCTGCAGGGGTGTCTCTGGTGCTGCGGGGGTGTCTCCGGTGCTGCGGGGGGCTATGCCGACATTTTGAGAAAGGCCAGAGCCCTCGGCAGTTCGTCCATGCTTTCCTGTGTGGTGGACTTCGGGAAAATGACTGCCAGGAGGTGGTGCATGCGCAGATGGAGATCTTGGGAACAAGATCTCGAGAGATGAGATCTCAGCGCTGAAATCTCATCTCCCAGCGGCCATTTTCCCGAGTCCGTCACACAGGAAAGCATGGACGAACTGCCAGGGGGCGCTGGCCTGTCACAAAATGTCACCAGAGCCCTCCGCAGCATCGGAGCCTCCAGCATCACCCTGGGCAGCAGCGGACAACGGCGGCAGCGGTGGCGGGCGGCAGCAGACACCCCCTCATCCCAGCCTGTAACGGTAAGCGGTTTATCCGCTTTGTAAGACGCACCCCCATTTTCCCCCCAAATTTTGGGGAAATAAAGTGCGTCTTACAAAGCGAAAATAGTAGTTACTCACCGATAACGGTGTTTCTCTGAGCCCATGACGGCACCACGGAGAGAGGGGATCCGCCCACCAAGGACAGGAAACCTACAGATAAAAAGGCGGTACCTCTCTCCCGCATCAGTTTGTTTGCAGAGTATAACGGGAACATCAGGTTAATGATCACAAATGTTACTACATTACTAAACCTTAAATAAAGATACCGCGTGCTTATAGATTATATACATAACTAAACATTTTAAATGTGTGCACACCCACGCGTGAGGGAGGGAATGTACGGGTGCCGTCATGGGCTCAGAGAAACACCGTTATCGGTGAGTAACTACTATTTTCTCTGTCCCCCATGACGGCACCACGGAGAGAATTGCAGAGACTGTCTACATTAGGGAGGGACTACCGCTTCCAGAACCCTTCTACCAAAGGTGGGGTCTGAAGAAGAATTTAAGTCCAACCGATAGTGTCTAAAGAAAGTTGAGGGTGAAGACCAAGTAGCAGCTCTACATATCTGGTCTATTGTTGCTCCGGCTCTTTCTGCCCAGGAAGCCGCCATCGCCCTAGTTGAATGAGCTTTAACTTCCCCTGGAGCTGGCATCCCACTTGAGGTATAGGCAAGGTTGATGGCATCTTTGATCCATCTTGCCAACGTACCCTTGGAGGCCTTCTTGCCTTTCCGAGGGCCCTGAAAACACACAAAGAGAGACCCTTCCTCTCTACACTCCCTAGTAGCCTCCAGGTAATGGATGAGACACCTTCTAACATCCAAAGTGTGTAGTGATTTTTCCCCCTCGTTTTTAGGGTTAGGACAGAAGGAGGGAAGAGAGATCTCTTGGGACCTATGGAACCGGGAGGCCACTTTTGGTAAGTATGCTGGGTCAGTTTTTAGCACTACCCTGTCCTCCAATATTAGCGTGAAGGGTGGCCCTGCTGACAAGGCCTGTATGTCGCTAATTCTTCGGGCTGAAGTGAGGGCTACCAAAAGGGAAGTCTTAAAGGATAGAATCTTTAAGGGGAGTTCTTTTAAGGGCTCAAAGGGTGCCTTGGTGAGGGCCGTGAGAACTAGATTTAAGTCCCACTGTGGGGCTCTACGTGAGGGTAGAGGCCTAGATCTTTCTGCTGCTTTCACGAATCTGGATACCCAACGATTCTTTGCTAGATTGTAATTAAATAGTGCCCCCAGTGCAGCAATATGAACCTTCAGAGTGTTAGTGGCTAGGCCTTTTTCCAGCCCATTTTGCAGAAATTCTAACACTAATTTGAGAGGGATTCCTTCGGAGATTTTTGCCCCTGAGGAAGAGAGGAATTTCTTCCAGATTTTGCCGTACTGTCTAGTGGTTGTTAATTTCCTACTTTTTAAGAGGGTTGACACTAGACCTTGGGAAAACCCTTTCTCTATCAGTAACCCCCTCTCAAATTCCAGGCTGTCATGTGTAACCTCGCTACCTGCGGGTGTGATACTGGACCCTGGAACAGGAGATTGGGCAGGTCTGGGAGTATCCAAGGGTCTGTTATGGACATCCTTCTGGCCCAGGAAAACCAAGTTCTCTTCGGCCAGTAAGGGGCAATCAATATCACCCGGGCGCTGTCCTCCCTTATTTTCCTGAGAACCGCTGGTATCAGTGTGGTAGGGGGAAACGCATATGCTAGTTTGTGCTTCCAAGGAATCATGAAAGCATCCAGTGCCACCGGGTTCCCTGCTGGGTTTATGGAACAAAAGGGGGTCACCTTCCGATTTAGATTGTTTGCGAAGAGATCTATTGTCGGAACCCCCCACATCTCCGTTATCCGATTGAATATGGACTGGTTCAGTTCCCATTCCCCCTGTTTTAGGCAGACCCGACTTAGGTAGTCTGCTTTGACATTGTCCACCCCTTTTATGTGAAGTGCCGTCAAAGATGCTAAATTTTCCTCGGCCATCTGTAAGATTGAGTGTGTGACTTCCATCAGTGGTTGAGAGTGTGTTCCCCCCTGATGGTTTATATAGGCTACTACCACTCTGTTGTCTGAAAACAGTCTTACATGATGTGAGTGAAGGGGTTTTTGGAATTTTGTAAGGGCGAATTTTACTGCCAGTAACTCCCTCATGTTGGAGGATGCCTCTTTTATGTCATCTGACCATGTCCCCTGAACCACTAGATCGTGTAGGTGAGCCCCCCACCCGAAGGGACTTGCGTCTGTGGTTACCACCTTTGACACTGGAATGACCCATGGTAGACCGCGGCCTAAGTTGCTGTCTTTTGTCCACCAATCTAGCGAGAGAATTGTTTTTAATGAGAAGGTGAACCGACCTTCTAAATTTCCCTTCAGGAAAATTTCTTCCGCTAATGTCTGCCATTGCAGCTGCCTTGTATGTGCCTGGGCCCATTGGACGGCAGAGATGCAGGCTGTCATGGACCCGAGGAGAGACATTGCCTCTCGTAGTGATATAGAGGGGAGATCTCTTGCCCTGGACACTAACCCCACCATCTTTTGGATCTTTTCTTGGGGTAGGCGACATTCCTGGGAGATGGAATCCAATGTGATCCCCAGGTACTCCTGAATCTGACTCGGTATCAGTTTGGACTTCTTCAGATTCAGGAGCCACCCCAAGTTTCCCAAAGAGTCCATAACTAACTGTAGCTGATTTTTGCAATGTTGGGGAGAATTGCCTATTATCAGCAAATCGTCCAGGTATGGGACGATTAGGGTGTTTTGTTTCCTCAGGTCTGCCATGACTTCCGCTATCAATTTGGTAAATACCCTTGGGGCTATTGCGAGACCAAATGGTAGGGCTGTAAACTGGTAATGCTTTACCATCCCTCCTATTTCGATTGCCACCCTGAGGAATTTTTGGAAGTCTTTGTGAATGGGGACGTGGTAGTATGCGTCCTTTAAGTCGAGCACTACCATGAAACAATACGGAAACAACATTTTGACTGCTGTCTTTATTGTCTCCATTTTGAAGGGTTCCACAATCAGGTGTTTGTTTAAATTTTTTAAATTGATAATCGTCCTGAAAGAGCCGTCTGGCTTTTTCCTGAGAAAAATCGGGGAGTAGAACCCTCTCCCTCTTTCTCGGAGGGGGACTTCCAGAAGAACCCCTTTGCCTAGTAGTGTTGTGAGTTCCTGTTCCAGAGCTATCCGCTCCTGTGGAGAAGCTCTCTGGGATGTTATCAGGAAGGACGGCTGAGGGAACGTAAGAAATTTGAATTTTAGTCCCGACTGTACCAAATCCAGAATCCAGGCACTGCTGGTTATCTTTTCCCAGGCTGAGAGAAAGAGGGACAACCTTCCTCCCACCTGGGGCAAAAGTTCATTGTGATGGTTTTTTGGGATCGGTGGGGCTTTTGTTGAAGATAAACCCTTTGCTCTTGTTCTTTTTGTCTTCCCATCTGTCCTGCGGTCTAGGTGGCTTTCTACGGAAGAATTTTTTATTCCGAAAAGGACGTTTATAAGATGGATATTGTAGGACGGGAAAGGACTTCTTTTTGTCCCCTGCTTTCTCCAAAATGTCATCCAGAGTAGAGCCGAAAAGAAATTCTCCCTCACAAGGAATATTACAAAGTTTAGCCTTTGTTTGGAGGTCTCCGGGCCAACATTTGAGCCAGAGGGCTCTTCTGGCTGCATTGGAGAACACCGCTGACCTGGCCGAAAGCCTGATTGAGTCTGCCGACGCATCGGCCAGAAAAGCGGCTGCCCCTTTCATTACTGGTAGGGTATTCAGTATACTGTCTCTGGATGTTTTGTCTTTGAGCTGGGTTTCCAGCTGGTCAAGCCACACCATAAGGGAGCGGGACGTGCAAGCCGCAGCCACCGCTGGTTTTAGGCCCCCCCCTGCTGCTTCCCAGGAAGTTTTTAGGAAAGCATCTGCTTTCTTATCCATGGGATCCTTTAAGACCCCCATGTCTTCAAAAGGTAGGGCAAACTTTTTTGACGCTTTAGCGATTGCCACGTCTAATTTAGGTGCTTTTTCCCAAAAGGAGCATGCAGGGTCTTCAAAAGGGTATTTCCTTTTGGGTGTAAGTAGGGCCTTTCTTAAAGGTTTTTTCCACTCTTTATTTATTAAGGCTTGTATTTTGTCATTAAGGGGAAACACCCTTCTTTTTTTCTGCTCCAGTCCCCCGAACATTATGTCTTGGACAGATTTTTTGGTGTGGGAATCAGCGAGGCCCATGGTACTTCTGACTGCTTTAATTAGGGAGTCTGTTTCTTCTAATGGGAAACAACTACGACCTTTCTGAGAAGAGGATGATGAAGAGGACGATGAAGAAGAATCGGAGGAATCTGAACTAATCTCCCCACTATCTGAGGGACTAGAGTCAGATATAGGGATGCTATGTTTAATTTTTTTACGTTTTTTTCCCCCCTGGAGAGACTTAAAGGTATCTTCCACCTGAGTTTTAATTAATGTTTTTAGCTCTGTGGCGAACCCTGGAAGCCCTTCACATAGAGTCTCTTCTATACAAGATTTACATAATCTTTTTTCCCAGGAGGCAGGTAAATCTTCTTTACAAAGGGCGCAAATCCTATGTTTGGACTTCCCTGCGCTCTTCCTTCCCTAAAACAACAAAAGAAAGGTAGGCTCTATTAGCCGGAGCATTCACGGAGATCACTCACCACCTGTGTACCCTCAGTACCGGTTGTGGATGGTCCGTATCGACAGTATGATGCTCCTTCGATCCGGATGCAGCACTAGAATTTTTGCTGTGCTGAAATCCAGACCGTGCTCCAGTTGTACGCCGTTGGACCTGAGAGGTAACTTGCCCCTGCTGCCGGCGTTTTTGCTGCTGCTGCTGCGGTGCCTGCGTTTGCTGCGCTGGTGAGTCCTGGAATTCAGGGTCACTCATGGCTGAGGAACGCTGGCTGTACTCCAATAGAGCAACTAGCCAGGAAGATAGTACTCATTTAAATAGTTAGTGCGCCGGTTTCGCGCGCTCCTCGCCGCTGGATTTGCGCATGCGCGAATCCCAGCATGCACCGCGCCGTCCCAGCAAGCTCTGCGCCGCCCAGAATGCCCTGCTCCAACCAGCAGGCATTGCGGCACCCGCGCATGCGCGATACCAACCCGGAAGTGCGGCACCATGCCGCTGATGCTTCCTGGAGCGCTGTTCACGCGCGCATTGTCGCGCCGTGCACCACCTTATGGAGGGACCCCTCACCGTGGCTTTCGCGGGTGTGCCATGTGGAACCCCCTGAGGATTCCTCTAGGAGCCGCAGCGCTGCTGCTGCAGCCCCCCGCTCACCCTAGAGACCTACTGATCCCAGCGGTGGCGCATCGGGTGGCCCAGCCTAGCCGAGGCAGGGAACCCCCGCTGCCTGAACCGGTCTGACTGGCCCCGGAATCCAACGACGATCTGAGGTAAGATCTGCTGCAGGTCCCGTCAAGGACAGGAAACCAAACTGATGCGGGAGAGAGGTACCGCCTTTTTATCTGTAGGTTTCCTGTCCTTGGTGGGCGGATCCCCTCTCTCCGTGGTGCCGTCATGGGGGACAGAGAAAAATACAGTAATTATCCTAAGCATTAGATATAAATTATTCATATGAACAACAAGGAATGCAACCCTCAATATGAAGTGGGAAAAGGGAGAAAGTCAATGACCCAGCACGTTACACAACAGCAATTTAGTTTCCTCAGGAGCAGGGCCGGACTGGCCATCTGTCAAATGCCAGAAAGGCCTGTCTGGTCATGAGCTGCCTTGTCTGCTACGTTGTTTACAGGATCGGTGTTCTCAAGACACCCATACTGTTAAGAGTTGTGACGGAGAACCAAGTCGCTGACTCCGTCACTTACCCCAGCAGGCTACAAGTATCATTAGAAATGTTGGTCTTGTAGTAAATCTTGCTTTCCTCCATCCAGGGTAATATTAGTAATATATCCCCATCTGCTACTTGGGGGTGGGGACAACATGGGCCTGTGTGATTTCAAATGTCATGGCTGAATTTCGGCCCCAGTCCGCACCTGCTCAGGAGTAAGAGTTTTTGTTGACAACATCAAACTATGTAGGTTATTAAAGCTGACCTGGAAAGTATAATATTACAAACCAATCTTTTTAAGATGTCTGAATGGGCAAACACTTGGCAAATGAGATTTAATGTTGATAAATGTAGAATAATGCACCTAACATGGAGTAATCCTATTGTTGCATGTACATTAATTGGAAACATACTGAGGACTACAAAACAGGAGAAGGACTTCTGTATTCAAGTTACAAGTTAGCAAAGCAGCAGTTCTCCAGGTCAAGCAGCAACTGCAAAAGCAAACAAGACTTTAGGGTGCATAAAATGAGATGTGACCCCAATATATTGTTACCCCTCTATTAATCACTTGTAAGACCACATCATGGGATCCAACTTTAGGATCTACATTTTTAAAAGGTTATTCAGAAGCTAGAGTGACAGTGAATCACTTCTCACGGACCAGCAGAGTCAAGATAGACAAGTAGGCCAAGGTCAATAGCCAGGAGGGTACATTATAAATATGCCCCCTGATGAAGCAGAAGGGTGAAACGTAAGTTGGGGAACCAGGACCACACAATTACTCCAGTCTGCATAATATGTAAGTTATTTCACTGCCATTTGATTATCATTTAAGCAAACAGCACCATTAGCTCAGTTAAACAACGTATAATTTTTTTTTTGCACTAGGCAAATGTTTATTAGAGACATAAGGTCCAAACGTAACATCAGTTTGCAAAAAAATGTAAGCTTTCTTATAGCTGTCCGATTAGCTTTATGCAATCAACATTAATATTTCATGCATTTTTTTTTGAACTGTGCAAATGTTTTCGCTAATGAGGTAGTGTTTGCATATATCTACATTTTTTATTTTTACTATATTCTAAATTATTCCTTGGTCTGCACGTAGTTATATAACACAGCGGGTGGTCTTCCATTGCATCTCTCTGTTGAATTTTATATGTACGGTAACTTTGTTTCATTTTTTATGAAGTTTAAGACATGTCTTTGGTGTGTCTATTAGGGTATGTACAAAAGATCAGTTAAAGCTGTGGGTTGGATGCTGCATACTTGTGCAGTGTCCAACCTGCAGCCTCCAGCTGTTACCGCATAGTGGATAGGAATTCAAGAAATCCCATGCCCACTATGTGTCCAGAGATGCCGGTAGCTCACCCGCGGACATGGACATGCCGCACGTGTCTCCAGATTGTAGCATGTCAATTTCTCTTGCGGAAATGCAAGTTCAGTGAACACATGCAGATTCACCTGCGTTGAATAGCTGGCAGCGCTTTGGACATAGTGAGCATGCATTTTGTCCAAAGCGCTGTCTGTTCCAGATCGTCAGCACATACCCTAATAGTTATTTGTACATTCTCTATATGTTGGTAGGCATTTTGGTAGAAAATGTAGTGACAAAAAAAAATAAAATTTGGTGGAGAACGGTTGAATTTAGTGAACCTAGGTTTTTTTTTTTCAACCTATGTATCTATGAATCACTTGATGAGAGAGTTTCATCAGCGAAATCAGGGGTATCTGAGGGTCATGTGGCCCCTCGTAGAAGTGTGGGTACTGTCATAGCTGTTGCTGAATGGTCGGTTCTTCCGTCTGCTTTTCTTCCCTGTCCAAATGCTGATGGTTTCTATTGTCTATTTCCCTTTCTAGGTTTGCTCCTCTCCAACTGTTTCTCCTTTTCCCATTTTGGTTTGCCCTATCACATGCTGGGTGGGATTTTTATGTTCACCCTTCCCATTCACTGCATTTCCTTGCTGGCTTTACCTCTCGGTGGATGTGTGTTCAGGAGTTTCAGCCTTTCAGCTGAGTGGTTTACCTTGCTTGGCAAAATCCAGTTTTATTCTTGCAGTTTGTCTGTTTTAGTTCCCTCCCAGCACCTTTTCCTTCTACCATTGTTAGGGTTATGAGAGCTTATACGTGTTCTTTTTATTTTTCTATTTCCTTAGCTTGCTTTCTTTGTCCTAAAAAAAGGGTCTTAGTTTTTTAACCAGGGCTTTCGTATCTTACTTCGCACTTTCCCTTCCCCTTGTTGACAGTGTGTTGCAGCCTCCCCTCTGGTTCCTCAGGAGGTATGAGAAACTCCGCAATGGCCTATTATGGAGTTAGGTCCGAGTTGGTGTTTTTAGTTGTGCAGCTATGGCCTTTCTAATGTGTAGAGACCAGTTGGATGTAGTTGTGGAATTCTCCAATGTGTGGGTTCTCCGGTGGCTGTCAATATGCACTCTCTGGTTAAACCGTTTCCCACATTCTAAACAAGAAAATGGCTTCTTCCTTGTGTGACGGTTCTGGTGTCTAACAAGATGTGATTTTGAGTTAAAAAATCTCCCACATCCTATACAAGTGTAATGTGAGTTTCCTGATGTGCGATAACATATGATTTCTGTACAAAACATTTCCCACATTCTGAAAATTAAACCAGCTTCTCCCATGGGTGAGTTCTTTGATGTCTAACAAGAATCCATTTCTGGTTAAAACATTTTCCACATTCTGAACATGAAAATGGCTTCTCTCCTGTGTGAGTTATCTGATGTTTAGTAAGAGTTGATTTCTCTGAAAAGCATTTCCCACATTCTGAACATGAAAAAGGCTTCTCCCCTATGTGAGTTCTCTGATGTTTAGTAAGAGTTGATTTCTGTGAAAAACATTTCCCACATTCTGAACATGAATAAGGCTTTTCTCCTGTGTGAGTTCTCTGATGGCTATCAAGATTCACTTTCTTGTTAAAGTATTTCCCACATTCTGAACATGAAAAACACTTCTCCTGTCTGTGGGCCCTCTGGTGGCTATCAAGATTTGCTTTCCATTTAAAACATTTCCCACATTCTGAACAAGAAAAAGGCTTCTCCTCTAGGTGGGTTCTTTGGTGGCTATCAAGACTTGTTCTCCATTTAAAACATTTCTTACATTCTGAACATGAAAAAGGCTTCTCCCCTGTGTGAATTCTCTGGTGACTAACAAGTTGTGATTTCTGGTTAAAACTTTTCCCACACTTGGAACAATAAAATCTATTATCTGCTGTGTGAATTTTTTGATTTTTAAAAAAAGATTTTTCGAGGGAATACCCATTTCCACAATCTGAAGGTGAAAATGGCTTCAATGCTATAGGAGCAATTTGTGTTTTAATGATTATTTTGCAACTATGATTTTCCTTAATAGTCAGTAATGAATCAGAAGACGGAACCCCTTTCAATGGACCAGATGATAGATCTTTGCAGTGAAGGGATGATGGAATATCTGGAGTAATAGCATTCACTTCAATTGTATCCTGTGGGATCTTTAGATCATCTGATTTAAAAATTAAAGATGTCAATTGTCCCTCTGATCTCCTGGTACAGTCATCTGCAAAGAATGAAACCAATTATAATTTAATAAAATATAATTGAAATTTATATATTTTTGTACATTAAACTGTCCATAAAAATGGCAAATTATGTAAAAAAAAATTGAATTATTCACCAAGACAATGGCAGTTCACAGGCTAATAGAAATCCTCATAGGATGAACCAGTAGAGCGTGGTGTTAAACTGTGTGTTCATTCTGCCTCCCAAATATGGAGTAAAAAGCAACCAAACAATGTTATTTAGGCAAAAATAATACCAATAAAAACTTCTACTTATCCTTAAAAAAAAAACAAGCGCCCACACAGGTCCATCATCTGTCAGGGGAAAAACAGAGGTTCCCACATTATTAGTGTCTCAAAAGGCTCTTGAAAAGCAACATGGCTTCCACAAACCTATCCAGCAATATCCGCTCTCATAAAGTCAAGACTCCCCTTCTGAGCCTTGCAGTGAACCTAAACCACATTTAGCATCCATGTATTTGGCATCACTAAAGTGAGAAGAACCCACTTAATTTACAGTGTGTGTGTTAGGTGTTGAGTTCCCTCCGCTGCACAGGCGGAATCTCAAACCACCTCCGCTGCAGTCTCCCATTCTTCTCTACCCGCAGTGGAGCCTGCTCAGCAGAGAGGTCAGCCATCGTCTGGCTCAGGCAGATACTGTACGCTTGGTTACTGCTGATCGTCTAGGCTCAGACATTGTAACCAGCACTGTTCAACAGCGAGCAGACGATCTGTTACAATCCTGCCGGCATAACTGCATGTCCTTCCATCCCCTGTCTGCCTGTTACATCAACTCACTCACCTTGTGCCATGCTGTGAGATCTGTCTGCTGCCGGCTCCTTGCCGTATGCTTCATGGCCGCTTGCTCTGTGTACACTTTCTGTCTGTGTGCATATGGAGACGGCGCCAGCAACTCCTGTTTCTTATTCAATCTGTGTGCACCTCCCTAAGATGTCTCTGGCCAATAGCCTAGAGGTCTTTGATTCTTAAGGCGTCCTCACCCATTGGAGGACACAGGAGCAAACTTACTTCCTCAGTCAGTACTTTGCTGCTGAGGTGTCTGGTTCTGTCTCTGTGTCCACCACCCAGTGGGGCGTAGTACCCTGGTCTGTGTTCGCCTCCCAGTGGGGTGTCATACCCTGGTCTGAATCTGTGTTCCGTTACTTCTGTCTCTGAATTCTGGTCTATGTCCGCTCCTGTCTGAACTCTGGTTTATGTCTGTTCCTGCTTTGGTTGTTGCCATTCCCACTCTGCTGTGTGTATCTCTGCGCTCTCTCTCTCTCCTCTGCTTGCCACTGTCTGTGGTTCTGTGCTTCTCTGCTTTGCTCACCACTACCTGTGGCTCTGTGCCTCTTTGCTTTGCTCACCACAACCTGTGGCTCTGTGCCTTCTGGCTCTTGGCTCCACCTCCAGCATCTCCGCTCTTGGCTTCGCCTTCAGCGTCTCTACTGTTGGTTCCGCCTCCAGCGTCTCCGCTCTTGGCTCCACCTCTAGCGTCTCCATCCTTAACTCCTTCCTCTCCTTCTTTACTCTTAGCTCCGCCTTCCTCTTCTCTGCTCTTAGCTCAGTCTTCTCCTTCTTTTGATCTTTCCTGCGTTTCTGTTCTTTCCTGCTTCTAACTCCACCTCCTGTGGTTCAACTTGCATCCTCTCTTGCTCTATCTCTGTTCTGTAACTTGCCATACAGGTCTCTACCTGTTTCTTTTAGATTCACCAGTCCGAACAGGTCCCTACCTGTTTCCATATGCCCTCCAGTCTGAACAGGTTCTTACCTGCCTCCATACACCTGCCTGTCTGCCAGAGTGCCAGCCGTGCCTGCCTGTGTCTCTATCAAGCCCGTCTGCCCGTCAGGGCCTCTGCCGTACCCGTCCACCAGCCAGTGTCACAGCCATGCCTGCCTGCATGTGTCCTGTCCTCCGGTGGGATCAGCATCCACAGCCAGACTCCACCCTGGAGTGGTACCTGATAGCTACAGTACCTGCCTCACAAGTCTGATCCCATCATCAGAGGCTCCAGCGAACACCTAGGAAGCTACTTAGTTACGCCCCTTCCAGGGAAGTCTGGTCAGTGGTCCAGTGGGGCCACACCCCCAGACGCCCGGGCCAACCAGTCTCGGCACGAGCGTTACACGCTCCTGGGACTAAGTCCTGCTTTTCCTCTACTGAGCATGCCCAAGGGAAGACCTCTCATTGGAGGTCGGGGGTCACATTCTCAGGTCCTGTAGCAGCTCCTATTGGACCACTAGGAAGGTCCTGGAGAGCTTCCTCTATAAAAGGTTTGCATGGCCATGCGCTAGTATAAATCAGTAATTGTGTGTGTGTGGATGTATGCCTGTTCTGGTGAAAGCTTCGAATCATTCCCATTCTTAGAGTTGATGAATGTTAGAGCTGTCTAGCGCCAGATAGTGCCATCCAGCACCAGGCACAATTTATATTGCGTCTAACCAGCATTGACCGCCAGTTCGGTGCTGTACGCACTCTGTGCGGCTATCTCCAGTTTCTCCTGACAATCTGTCAGTGTAGGGTGGGAACCACTCCTAGATCCCAGCATCTGACTCATGGCGTCCTCAGGCGTGGGCTCAGAAGCAACCGAGGGTCAGAGCGGGATCAATCACCAGCATAGTGGGGTTGAATTGCAGGGATCCCACTAGTATCCGTGTGCTGTGCCCTGTGACTGCTAACAGGGCACAGCGTTACCTTTATTCCCTGTGACTCTGTGAAGCAACAGAGTTCGCTCCTTACAGACCGGGTGACGGAACCCGTGTCTATTCTGGCGTAGTACTGCCATATAGTGCCGCCAGGGGTGAACCTAGCCACACTGCTGCCTGAGGTGAACTTCAATACGGCGCCCCCCAAACACATATACAGTACAGCCCCCCTATAGGGCTTCCATCTCATATACAGTCCCACCCATATATTACATGAGTGATAACTATTGTACATTGCACAATAGGTCATAAATCAGTATAGTCCTCCATACAGTATTCTGGGCACCACAGTGCTCCATACAGAATAATGAGCCCCATAGATTGCTCCATACAGTATATTGAGCCCCATATGTTGCTCCATACAGTATTGTGGGCACCGCACAGCACCCTATACAGAATAACATGCCCCATATATTGCTCCATACAGTATAATGAGCCCCATATATTGCTCCATACAGTATAATGAGCCCCACATGTTGCTCCATACAGTATGAGCCCCACATGTTGCTCCATACTGTATAATGGCCACACATGATGCTCCATACTGTATAATGGCCACACATGATGCTCCATACTGTATAATGGCCACATATGATGCTCCATACTGTTTAATGGCCACACATGATGCTCCATACTGTATAATGGCCACACAGTGCTCCATACTGTATAATGGCCACACATGATGCTCCATAATGTATAATGGTCTCACATGATGCTCCATACTGTATAATGGCCACACATAGTTACTCCGCTCCATACACCTCATACACACACGGCTCCGCTCCATACACCTCATACACACACGGCTCCGCTCCGTACACCTCATACACACACAGCTCCGCTCCATACACCTCGTACACATTCAGCTCCGTGCCGTACACCTCATACACACACGGCTCTGCTACATCCACACTGTAAACCCCTCCTGACCCCACACATAAGGCAGCTTACCATGGCAACCAGCACAGCAGAGTCCTGAAATCCATGGAGGTCCCAATCATGTGACCCCTGACTCCTCCCCTCCTGTGACCTCATCACAGGTCCTGTTTGCACAGAGCAGCCAATGTGGTGTGCTGCTCTGCGGGTACAGGTAGGACCAGATGATATTGCACACCGTGGGTTGTGATTAACCTAATGGTTAGGTTGTGGGTTGTCAGCAGGGGCGGGCGCACGCACCGCACTAGTGACCTCAGCAAATGTCAGGGATTATGGAGAGTCGGCACCAGGTGTTCTGACGGCCGCTCAGCCGCCCCCTCTTTCAGTGATGATTGCCGCCTGAAGCAAAGAGCTCAACTTGCCCCATGATAGGGGCGCCCCTGAGTGCCGCCATAAACTAGCAGCAGGTTCCACTCCTGCACGCTGGACCCAGGGCTGCAAAAACACCTTTAATATCTTTATATATAGTCGGTGAATTCCGCCAGCTCTAACAGTATGTGTCTCCTGTAGCACAATCTTGGCATTATGTGTTTGGTAATATAATCATATATTTGAAATTTTCACTTCCCAACATCCCCTAAGTGCTAATTTCTGGACAGTGGCTGTGGAATCAAAAAAGTAACTACTCTTCTAGATTATAACCCTCGGTGAATTAATTTAAAAAAATTGAGTCACTTCATGTGGATTGCTACTACTCTGATATTCTGCCATTATGTCATATTAAAGCTTCTGCAAATGTGTACCATTTATACTGGGATCTGCTCCAGTGACATCTGCTTTTGTCACCAGGAGCTGCCTTATTAATTTCACAGGCGGCACTAGTGATGGAGGGAGGACATGGTCTGGGCAGCACAGGCTCTGTCCAACGACTATGATTAGGGTGCCTGAGACCAATAGTACTAGCTGCATACTGCCGGAAGCTGCCAGATACAGTCTTGTTCTCCTCTGGTTCAGTTCTCTGTGCTCAGGTCTCGGCACGTGTATTTGTTTCCTGTTGTGATTCCGGACCTTTTACTGACTACTCTTGCGTCTTCTGATTTTGTATTTTCTCTGCAGTCCTGGTTCTGACCCAACTACATGACTATTCCTTTTGCTATCTTACACTACAGTACAGCAGGTAACACCATGGTCTCTGTGTAAATCCAGATCCATACAGGAGTTAAAAGGTGATGAGCAAGGCAGCACAGAATGGAGAGAAGGTAGATTCATCCAAAGGAAGCCAACAGCATCATTACCCTCCACTTTCTCTTACAGGCTCATCATAATACTTTTTTTCCCAAGTGATTTTCTAACTTGTCAGCACATTCTACATACAGTGTCATTTAGTGTAGATCAGGGAAGGTAAGAATCAGCATTTTAAATTCCAGGGTTAGTTGGATCCACCAGGTTGTAAATTACTTAGAAAAGGGCTTTCACAATTACACTAAGTAGTTTGAACATTTTTGGATGAAGGAGAATGTTATGCTCTAGCGGAAAAATGGTGATCACACAATTGTGAAGTGGCTGGACTACAACGATGACTGAGAAGAATCTGTGACTTCTCTGCATTTAGCGTTTACTACTCACCTTGTCGGTTATGTGTAGGAATCTCCTTTTTACACCGCTCATCATCCCTCATATATGTTTCTGTAGTATTAATATGGGTCAGATCTTCACCCTGAAACAAATATTGTAAAAGTCACAGACAGACGGAGAAGTCCCATCTATGATCAGCTCTAATCCTGCCATCTCCACCGTTCTCATTACACAAGTATAAAACATATAATACTGGTGGATAAAACATAAAACAAGACTGAGCACAAGACCTTCACAGCCGTGTACAAATCATAGGGGAGATCTCATGACACTTTCTCTCCATCTACCTGATGATCCTGAGGAACATTGGGATCTTCTTGTTTACAGTCCTGTGGAAGAAGAGGACGGGGACATCTCTCTGGTGTTGTCCTCTTACTGGATAGATCTGGAGGAAACACATACAGGGACTGAATTCATTCTTTACATACAGATAATTATAGGCCGTGTGTATTTAGTCCTGTCTATTACCTGGTGATGTGAGGGGCTGGGGAACCTCCATCATGACGTCCTTGTACAGATCTTTGTGTCCTTCTAAATACTCCCACTCCTCCATGGAGAAATAGACGGCGACATCCTGACACCTTATAGGAACCTGACACATACAATGATACCATCATCCCCCCAATCCCTTCATAGTGTTACTGTATAATGTCCCAGCATTCCCAGCAGTGTCACCTCTCCAGTCAGCAGCTCAATCATCTTGTAGGTGAGTTCTAGGATCTTCTGGTCATTGATGTCCTCATGTATCAGGGGGTGAGGTGGAGGCCCCGTGATTGGGCTCAGGGGTCTTCCCCATCCCTCAGACACAGGGTCCTGACAGCGCTCACTAGAGGTCTTCTTCACTACAGTGTAACCCTGGATATGGAGAGACACATTAATAAATCTCACTACAGACATTTCCAGAGTCCTCACCTCTCCAGTTCTGTCCATCTGTTATTCCCATAGATAAGAATGATGTAATGTGACGTCATCAGAATCTCTCACCTCTCCAGTAAGCCGGAAGAGGATCTCTAGGGTGAGGTGTAATATCCTCTCCGCCATCTTGTCTCTGTCCATATCCATCTGTGATGGGTAAATCAGGAAAATTCTCTTTTGTGGAAGATCTTCACTGAGAGGATCCGATATTGTAGAGACCTGAATGAGAAGAAGATGAGCCGATGTAACATCATAAAAATCCTGTGTAATAATACAATTACTGGAGATAATAAGGGAAACATATGAGGAGATTTATTATTTTACAGTATTTAGTTTCCTTCTTTCCATCTACTAATAAAACCTATATATTTCGGCCACAGACAACAAGCAGTTTCTCCCTCGGAGTCGGCAGCTGAATACGTTCCTCATAGACTCATCTTCCATAACGCTAATTCTCGCCTCATTTACCGACCCTGGAATCGGCATTAGTAATACTGCAGGAGATATTCATTACACGTGACAGGAGAAATAACGACTCCATGATGAGGACGACATCTCCATCTCCTACTGCGGCTCTAGGAACAGATGTGTCCAGAGTCGGTCACTGACTCCATCCCCACCGGCCTCTATATGGAGGTTTCCCGTCTTCCCCGCACTGGAATCTTCTATCACGTTAGATCTCAGCTCTGAGTCACACACAGAAGTTTGAGACTTTTAGAAAAGCTTGTTTGTAAGAACAACAAGACAAGAGTCATGTGATGTCAAATTCTCCATGTACAGGTTTTTTTTTTCTCTGAATATGATGGAGTTTTTAAGCATTTTAGCTTTGACTTCTATATATTACATAAACACAAAAATAAAATTGGGGATGGAGGAACTGTGGGAATATTATACTGTGTGGAGGCCCCGTACTATGGGAATAATACTTGTTTCCTTGGTTCCCATCTTTCATAGTTGGGTCGTTTGTATCTATCAGCGGAAAAGGAGCAAACTTATTCTGATTCTTATAAGGAGACAACACAAACCCCCTAAATATAACATTCTATAACAACCCCACAATCTGTGACTCTTCAGGGTAAATCGCTCTCTCACCATTGGATTAGAGCTGATACTATGGAGCTAAAGTGACTAAACAGACTTTCTGTCACCTCCATAAAGGGGCACTTTTCTGTGTTTGTCAGAACTGTCCGAGAATTATTAGAGGTGATAGTTTCCCCCCAATTAGAAGGGACACACTGGATATTGGGGTCTTTACCTGCTACAGTTCTGGTGGGATTTACTAGGTAAATAGCTTGAATCACTTTTTCCCAAAGGGATAAATGGCGTCTGTTACTTCAATGTCTTTGAACTTCTCTGAACTTTCTTCCTCTCTTTTCTCCCGTATTTCTTTTGGGTATGTGCAAATGTTGCAGATTTTTGTGTTTTCCGCAGCATTTTTGGACTCGCGGAATTGCATCAAATCCGCAGTGTAGTGCACAACCAATGTAAGTCAATGGGAAATGATAATTGGTGTGCACATGCTGAGGAAAAAAACTTGCAGATTAGCACAGCGCTTTATTTTCCGCAGCATGTGTATTCTTTTAGCGGATCTGCAGCGTTTCCGCACCCACTGACTTCCATTGATTCAGTCAAATCTGCAGCAAAATCGCAGGTTTAAAAAGATCTACGGTTTTACTGCGTAGTCAGGTGCGAGAAACGTTGCCGATCGGGAGGAGGAAGACTGTGTGGGCAGAGGTGTGCATGTCTGTATGTATCTGAGTCTGTGTGCGGGGCTGTGTGTAGGCAGGCATCGTCCGATGGGACTACTAGTCCCATCTGGCTATGCCTGCTACAGAGACAGCTAGCCGGATGATGGGCCAGTAGTAGTCCCATCATCCGGCTACTGTGTAAAAAAAAAACAAAAAAAAAAAAAACACATACAACATACAGTATATACTCACCACACACCTAGTCCCCGACTCCCTCTATCACCTATAAAAAAAAATTTAAAATAAACCAACAGTATACATCCTGGTCCGATGAAATCCATTTAATATCGAGTGTCGCACGACGATCTCCCGTGGAGAGCTGTCTCATCTGCAGATGTGACCGCTTTCCAGGGGCTCTGGTGATACAGTGACAGTAGATAATCCTCCGCCCTGTATCCCTCTGCCTGGTGCAGCAGAGTTTATACTGTCACTTTTGGCACCCCTGCGTGGGATAATTCTCACAGCAGTGCCATAAAGTGAGAACCTGAACACATTGAACCCTCAGTGATAACACTCGAGGAGCCATTGTCTCCTGTCAGTGTGTCACTAGAGGCCCTGTAGGGGAAATCATTGTGGGACACTCATTATTAAATGGACTGCGTTGGACCAGGGAGAATTTGTGTTGGTTTTTTATTTTTTACAGGAGATACGGGGCATCGCATGGATTGGCAGAACAATAAAGATGGCAAACCTGTGTAGTGTTTTATTTCATTACAATACTTTATTCTGGCTGTGGCTTTATTTAACTGATTAACATCTATAGGATTACTAATGGATAGCTGTCTTATTGACGCCTCTCCATGTCACCTTACAATACAAAGGTGACATTTACCCCATATGCCACTACTACAGGGCAGTGGGAAGAGAGAGGCTAAGTGCCAGAACTGGTGCATCTTACAGATGTGCCTTTTCTGCGGCAGCTGTGAGCTGGTGCTTCTAGCCAGGGGGTGCCAATATCCATGGTCCCTTCCTAGGCTATGAATATCAGCCTGCAGCTGTCTGCATAGCCTTTCCTGGCTATTAATTATAGGGGGTTATAGGGTTCTTTTTTTGGGGGGGTCACCCTATTTTAATGGCCAGTAAAGACTAAATACACAGCTGCGGGCTGATATTCATAGCCTGGGAAGATCCATGGGTATTAACCCCTTCCTAGGCTATAAACATCAGCCCCCAGTCACTGACTTTCACTCTCTGGTGCAAAAAATTGCACGAGAGCCAACGCCTTTTTTTTTTTAAAGTAAACAGATATTGCACTTAAGGCCAGGGTTACACTTACGAGAAACTCACACGAGTCTCTCACATCATTACCCAACACTGCCACTGCCACTCGGGACTGGAGTGTGCTGCTGCATGTATTTCTATGCAGCTGAACGCTCCAGTTCTGAGTGCTGTTAGCAAGTGCGAGACTCTTGCGAGTGTGTCTTTATTTAACTCTTTATGTACCATTTTATTATGTTTATTACTAAAACATCGGGCTTGTTATTATCTATATATAGATATATCTATCTTTCTGTGATGGTAAACATTATTCTTCAATGGAGTATGTAAATGAAGAGGTTGGACAAGAAATGACATCGCAATTTTTTTTTGTTAAATAGATCTTTATTTAGCTTACAAAAACGAATACAAATCCACATTAAAAAAACGCATCAAATTCGCGTCAATTTTTTTTTTGCACTTTCTGCCAAAAGAGCAAGAATCTGGCAGGAAAAATTACACAGGCAAATGTGCAACGTGTGCACATACCCTTAGGCCGGCCTCACACTAGCGAGTTTTACGGACGTATGAGCGCATAAGCTACGCATTACACACGGCCCAATGAATCTCTATGGCCCAGCTCCTATCTGCCGTATATTACGGCCGTAGAAAATCACAGCATGCTGCATTTGTCACCGTATTGCGCAAAAAAAAAAAAAAAAAAAAAAAAAATCGCCAATGAAAGTCTATGGGGGCGAGAAAAATACGGACTCCACACGGACCAGCAGTGTGACTTGCGAGAAATACGCAGCGGTGTTAGTGAAAAGCCGGTAATTCAATTGCCGGCTTTTCATTTCTCCTTTACAAACCCGACAGGATATGAGACATGGTTTACATACAGTAAACCATCTCATATCCCTTTTTTTTTGCATATTCCACACTACTAATGTTAGTAGTGTGTATGTGCAAAATTTGGGTGCTGTAGCTGCTAAAATAAAGGGTTAAATGGCGGAAAAATTTGGCGTGGGCTCCCACGCAATTTTCTCCGCCAGAGTGGTAAAGCCAGTGACTGAGGGCAGATATTAATAGCCAGGAGAGGGTCCATGGTTATTGCCCCCCCCCCTGGCTACAAACATCTGCCCCCAGCCACCCCAGAAATGGCACATCTGGAAGATGCGCCTATTCTGGCACTTGGCCTCTCTCTTCCCATTCCCGTGTAGCGGTGGGATATGGGGTAATGAAGGATTAATGTCACCTTGCTATTGTAAGGTGACATTAAGCCAGATTAATAATGGAGAGGCATCAATTATGACACCTATCCATTATTAATCCAATTTTATGAAAGTGTTAAAAAAAAACCACACAGATTGTTTTAATATTTTATTGCTCTCTCAATCCACCTGAAGACCCTCGCTCTGAAAAATAATAAACCAACAATATACATACCTTCTGATGATCTGTCACGTCCCACGAAGTAAATCCATCTGAAGGGGTTTACTCATTTTACAGCCAGGAGCTGTGCTAATGCATTCGCTCATGCCTGTAAACCCCCGGGTACTGAAAGGAAAGCTGGGTGATCTGTACTTACCTTGAGTTGCGGTGAGGCCAGCAGAGGGCGCATTAACCCTTCATTACCCCATATCCCACCGCTACACGGGAATGGGAAGAGAGAGGCCAAGTGCCAGAATAGGCGCATCTTACAGGTGTGCCTTTTCTGGGGTGGCTGGGGGCAGATGTTTGTAGCCACGGGGGGGGGGGGGGGGGGGCAATAACCATGGACCCTCTCCTGGCTATTAATATCTGCCCTCAGTCACTGGCTTTACCACTCTGGCGGAGAAAATTGCGTGGGAGCCCACGCCAATTTTTTCCGCGATTTAACCCTTTATTTTACAAGCTACAGAGCCCAAATTTTGCACATACACACTACTAACATTAGTAGTGTGGAATATGCAAAAAAAAGGGGATATGAGATGGTTTACTGTATGTAAACCATGTCTCATATCCTGTCGGGTTTAGGCAGGAGAAATGAAAAGCCGGCAATTGAATTACCGGCTTTTCACATATCTCGAGCTGAATTACATATAAATACAGAATATATATGTGTCTCAATGACATACATTATATATATATATATATATATATATATATATATATATATATATATATATATATATATATATATATATATATATATATATATATATATATATATACACTGTATATGTTTTAACAAACATTTGAGCCCATAAATCCATTAGATGGGAGTTTTTAAAAGCCTCAGGTATCTTTTGCATGTGTTTAGAGTTAATTAGTTGATTCAGAAGATTAGGGTAATAGGTCGTTTACCTTTTCTTGATATGCTAATTTATTGAGACAGGTTTTTTGGGTTATCAGGAGTTGTATGCCAAAATCATCAGTATTAAAACAATAAAAGACCTGACAAATTTCAGTTGGTGGATAATGAATCTATAATATATGAAAGTTTAATTGTAATCATTACATTATGGTAAATAATGAAATTTTACACTATATGCTAATTTTTTGAGAAGGACCTGTATTTCTAGTATTAATGCGCCAGTAATGGGGAATCTCCACATCCCTCCACCGCAGAGCCACACTCCACATAGAGAATAATGGGGCCTCCAGCACCGACCTCCACCCGCAGAGCCACACTCCACATAGAGAATAATGGAGCCTCCAGCACCGACCTCCACCCGCAGAGCCGCACTCTACATAGAGAATAATGGAGCCTCCAGCACCGACCTCCACCCGCAGAGCCGCACTCCACATAGAGAATAATGGAGCCTCCAGCACCGACCTCCACCCGCAGAGCCGCACTCCACATAGAGAATAATGGAGCCTCCAGCACCGACCTCCACCCGCAGAGCCACACTCCACATAGAGAATAATGGAGCCTCCAGCACCGACCTCCACCCTCAGAGCCACACTCCACATAGAGAATAATGGAGCCTCCAGCACCGACCTCCACCCGCAGAGCCGCACTCCACATAGAGAATGGAGCCTCCAGCACCGACCTCCACCCGCAGAGCCGCACTCCACATAGAGAATAATGGAGCCTCCAGCACCGACCTCCACCCGCAGAGCTGCACTCCACATAGAGAATAATGGAGCCTCCAGCACCGACCTCCACCCGCAGAGCCGCACTCCACATAGAGAATAATGGAGCCTCCAGCACCGACCTCCACCCGCAGAGCCACACTCCACATAGAGAATAATGGAGCCTCCAGCACCGACCTCCACCCGCAGAGCCGCACTCCACATAGAGAATAATGGAGCCTCCAGCACCGACCTCCACCAGCAGAGCCGCACTCCACACAGAGAATAATGGAGCCTCCAGCACCGACCTCCACCCGCAGAGCCGCACTCCACATAGAGAATAATGGAGCCTCCAGCACCGACCTCCACCCGCAGAGCCGCACTCCACATAGAGAATAATGGAGCCTCCAGCACCGACCTCCACCCGCAGAGCCGCACTCCACATAGAGAATAATGGGGCCTCCAGCACCGACCTCCACCCGCAGAGCCGCACTGCACATAGAGAATAATGGAGCCTCCAGCACCGACCTCCACCCTCAGAGCCACACTCCACATAGAGAATAATGGAGCCTCCAGCACCGACCTCCACCCGCAGAGCCGCACTCCACATAGAGAATAATGGAGCCTCCAGCACCGACCTCCACCCGCAGAGCCGCACTCCACATAGAGAATAATGGAGCCTCCGGCACCGACCTCCACCCGCAGAGCCGCACTCCACATATATGGATTGGCTGCTCTGTGCGCACAGGACCTGTGATGAGGTCACAGGAGGGGAGGAGTCAGGGGTCAGCTAACAGAAAAAACTCAGAAAAAATACATACAATGAGATACGGCCTTCCCAAAAACCCTGTCTGATGACAAATGCACACTTAGCAGGATGCAGCAGGCCTCCACTGATACAGGCTAGGAGCGGCACATGTGCAACCTACTTGATAAGAACAACCACCCCCACCCTCCAAACATTGCAGGGGTTGGCTGCCTAGTAGAAAAAATGCACATTGATATGACTCACATAGGACGCCAGTCACACTGATAAGTGTGGTGCACAGAGTCTGGTATGCAACCTATTAATGACGACAACATTAATGACTGTTGTATTAACAGGCGGGCTGCCCAGCACTATAGTATGCAGCACACAGTGACAGACGCCCCAGAAAAACCTAACCAACATAAAGAGGCCTAGCCACATCCTGCAAAAAAGGATATGATATAGTGCAAAATGTACGCATATGATAAACACATACACTATATGAGTAGTTTTGAGCGATACCGTCGGATAGTATCTGCCGATACCCGAAAAGTATCGGATATCGCCGATACCGATACCCGATACCAATACAAGTCAATGGGACACCAAGTATCGGAAGCTATCCTGTATGGTTCCCAGGGTCTGAAGGAGAGGAAACTCTCCTTCAGGCCCTGGGATCCATATTAATGTGTAAAATAAAGAATAAAAAATATTGATATACTCACCTCTCCAACGCAGCCTGGACCTTACCGATGTAACCGGCAGCTTCCGTTCCTAAGAATGAGCGCTTGAAAGACCTTAGATGACGTCGCGGCTTGTGATTGGTCGCGTGAGCGGTCACATGAGCGGTCACGCGACCAATCACAAGCCGCGACGTCATCTAAGGTCTTTCAAGCGCTCATTCTTAGGAACGGAAGCTGCCGGTTACATCGGTAAGGTCCAGGCTGCGTCGGAGAGGTGAGTATATCAATATTTTTTATTTTTATTCTTTATTTTACACATTAATATCGATACCGATTCCCGATATCACAAAAGTATCGGATCTCGGTATCGGAATTCCGATACCGGAAATATCGGCCGATACCCGATACTTGCGGTATCGGAATGCTCAACACTATATATGAGGTATTGGTTTAATATTTTGGCCAAAATAAAGTAAGCCCTCAACCCGTCGTCAAGGGTCCTCATCAGGGCCGGACTGGCCATCGGGCAGTTCTGCCAAATGCCAGAAGGGCCGGTGGCAGTAGTGGGCCGCTCGAGTGTGCCGCTGTCGGCACACTCCCCCCGTTGTCGGCACACTCCCGGCCCCGCATTCAACTATACCGGCGTCATGGACACCGGTACAGTTGAATGCAATGATGGAGGAGAGTGCGTCTGCTGACGCTCCCTCTCCCATCATTCCCCGCTCTGCCTGCCGCTGACACTGCGGGTGCGCGATGACGTCATATCATCGCGCACCTGCTGTGTGACCGGGCGGGCAGACTGCAGCTGCTGAGACCGGAGCCAGGAGCAACGCGGGGCACGAGGAGAGGTGAGTAGAGTGTTTGTTTTTTTATTATTACATATCAATGAGTGATGACTGGATTGTAGGGGGGGCGCTGGCTGCCTGCATTACATTCTATGGGGCAGTGCTGCATTACATTCTATGGGGCAGTGCTGCATTACATGATTCTATGGGGCAGGGCTGCATTAAATTCTATGGGGCAGTGCTTAATTACATTCTATGGGGACTGTGCTGTATTACATTCTATGGGGCAGTGCTGCATTACATTCTATGGGGCTGTGCTGCATTACATTCTATGGGGGCTGTGCTGCATTACATTCTATGGGGACTGTGCTGTATTACATTCTATGGGGCAGTGCTGCATTACATTCTATGGGGACTGTGCTGTATTACATTCTATGGGGCAGTGCTGCATTACATTCTATGGGGCAGTGCTGCATTACATTCTATGGGGCTGTGCTGCATTACATTCTATGGGGCTGTGCTGTATTACATTCTATGGGGGCTGTGCTGCATTACATTCTATGGGGCTGTGCTGTATTGCATTCTATGGGGGCTGTGCTGTATTACATTCTATGGGGGCTGTGCTGCATTACATTCTATGGGGGCTGTGCTGCATTACATTCTATGGGGCAGTGCGTGCTGCATTGCATTCTATGGGGACTGAGCTGCATTACATTCTATGGGGCTGTGCTGTATTACATTCTATGGGGACTGGCTGCATTACATTCTATGGGGCAGTGCTGCATTACATTCTATGGGGGCTGTGCTGCATTACATTCTATGGGGGCTGTGCTGCATTACATTCTATGGGGCAGTCCTGCATTACATTCTATGGGGCTGTGCTGTATTACATTCTATGGGGGCTGTGCTGCATTACATTCTATCGGGGCTGTTCTGCTTTACATTCTATGGGGCAGTGCTGCATTACATTCTATGGGGCTGTGCTGTATTACATTATATGGGGGCTGGCTGTATTACATTCTATGGGGCTGTGCTGCATTACATTCTATGGGGGCTGTCTGTATTACACTATATATGGGGCTGTGCTGTATTACATTCTTTGGGGACTGGCTGCATTACATTCTATGGGGCTGTGCTGCATTACATTCTATGGGGGCTGTGCTGCATTACATTCTATGGGGGCTGGCTGCATTACATTCTATGGGGGCTGGATGTATTACATTCTATGGAGGCTGGCTGTATTACATTCTATGGGGGCTGGCTGTATTACATTCTATGGGGCAGTGCTGCTTTACATTCTATGGGGCTGTGCTGTATTACATTCTATGGGGACTGGCTGCATTACATTCTATGGGGACTGGCTGCATTACATTCTATGGGGGGCTGGCTGCATTACATTCTATGGGGGCTGGCTGTATTACATTCTATGGGGGCTGACTGTATTACATTCTATGGGGGCTGTGCTGTATTACATTCTATGGGGGCTGTGCTGCATTACATTCTATGGGGGCTGTGCTGTATTACATTCTATGGGGCAGTGCTGTATTACATTCTATGGGGGCTGTGCTGCATTACATTCTATGGGGGCTGTGCTGCATTACATTCTATGGGGCTGTGCTGTATTGCATTCTATGGGGGCTGTGCTGTATTACATTCTGTGGGGGCTGTGCTGCATTACATTCTATGGGGGCTGTGCTGCATTACATTCTATGGGGCAGTGCGTGCTGCATTGCATTCTATGGGGACTGAGCTGCATTACATTCTATGGGGCTGTGCTGTATTACATTCTATGGGGACTGGCTGCATTACATTCTATGGGGCAGTGGCAGTGCTGCATTACATTCTATGGGGGCTGTGCTGCATTACATTCTATGGGGGCTGTGCTGCATTACATTCTATGGGGCAGTCCTGCATTACATTCTATGGGGCTGTGCTGTATTACATTCTATGGGGGCTGTGCTGCATTACATTCTATCGGGGCTGTTCTGCTTTACATTCTATGGGGCAGTGCTGCATTACATTCTATGGGGCTGTGCTGTATTACATTATATGGGGGCTGGCTGTATTACATTCTATGGGGCTGTGCTGCATTACATTCTATGGGGGCTGTCTGTATTACACTATATATGGGGCTGTGCTGTATTACATTCTTTGGGGACTGGCTGCATTACATTCTATGGGGCTGTGCTGCATTACATTCTATGGGGGCTGTGCTGCATTACATTCTATGGGGGCTGGCTGCATTACATTCTATGGGGGCTGGATGTATTACATTCTATGGAGGCTGGCTGTATTACATTCTATGGGGGCTGGCTGTATTACATTCTATAGGGCAGTGCTGCTTTACATTCTATGGGGCTGTGCTGTATTACATTCTATGGGGACTGGCTGCATTACATTCTATGGGGCTGTGCTGCATTACATTCTATGGGGGGCTGGCTGCATTACATTCTATGGGGGCTGGCTGTATTACATTCTATGGGGGCTGACTGTATTACATTCTATGGGGGCTGTGCTGTATTACATTCTATGGGGGCTGTGATGCATTACATTCTATGGGGGCTGTGCTGTATTACATTCTATGGGGCAGTGCTGTATTACATTCTATGGGGCTGTGCTGTATTACATTCTATGGGGACTGGCTGCATTACATTCTATGGGGCTGTGCTGCATTACATTCTATGGGGGGCTGGCTGCATTACATTCTATGGGGGCTGGCTGTATTACATTCTATGGGGGCTGACTGTATTACATTCTATGGGGGCTGTGCTGTATTACATTCTATGGGGGCTGTGCTGCATTACATTCTATGGGGGCTGTGCTGTATTACATTCTATGGGGCAGTGCTGTATTACATTCTATGGGGGCTGTGCTGTATTACATTCTATGGGGGCTGTGCTGCATTACATTCTATGGGGGCTGTGCTGCATTACATTCTATGGGGCAGTGCTGCATTGCATTCTATGGGGACTGAGCTGCATTACATTCTATGGGGCTGTGCTGCATTACATTCTATGGGGGCTGTGCTGCATTACATTCTATGGGGCAGTGCTGCATTGCATTCTATGGGGACTGAGCTGCATTACATTCTATGGGGCTGTGCTGTATTACATTCTATGGGGACTGGCTGCATTACATTCTATGGGGCTGTGCTGCATTACATTCTATGGGGGCTGTGCTGCATTACATTCTATGGGGGCTGTGCTGCATTACATTCTATGGGGGCTGGCTGCATTACATTCTATGGAGGCTGGCTGTATTACATTCTATGGGGGCTGGCTGTATTACATTCTATGGGGCAGTGCTGCTTCACATTCTATGGGGCTGTGCTGTATTACATTCTATGGGGACTGGCTGCTTTACATTCTATGGGGCTGTGCTGCATTACATTCTATGGGGGCTGGCTGCATTACATTCTATGGGGGCTGGCTGTATTACATTCTATGGGGGCTGACTGTATTACATTCTATGGGGGCTGTGCTGTATTACATTCTATGGGGGCTGTGCTGCATTACATTCTATGGGGGCTGTGCTGTATTACATTCTATGGGGCAGTGCTGTATTACATTCTATGGGGGCTGTGCTGTATTACATTCTATGGGGGCTGTGCTGCATTACATTCTATGGGGGCTGTGCTGCATTACATTCTATGGGGCAGTGCTGCATTGCATTCTATGGGGACTGAGCTGCATTACATTCTATGGGGCTGTGCTGCATTACATTCTATGGGGGCTGTGCTGCATTACATTCTATGGGGCAGTGCTGCATTGCATTCTATGGGGACTGAGCTGCATTACATTCTATGGGGCTGTGCTGTATTACATTCTATGGGGACTGGCTGCATTACATTCTATGGAGGCTGTGCTGCATTACATTCTATGGGGGCTGTGCTGCATTACATTCTATGGGGCTGTGCTGTATTACATTCTATGGGGCTGTGCTGTATTACATTCTATGGGGGCTGTGCTGCATTACATTCTATGGGGCAGTGCTGCATTACATTCTATGGGGCTGTGCTGTATTACATTCTATGGGGGCTGTGCTGCATTACATTCTATGGGGGCTGGCTGTATTACATTCTATGGGGCTGTGCTGCATTACATTCTATGGGGGCTGGCTGTATTACATTCTATGGGGCAGTGCTGCATTACATTCTATGGGGCTGTGCTGCATTACATTCTATGGGGGGCTAGCTGTATTACATTCTATGGGGGCTGGCTGTATTACATTCTATGGGGGCTGGCTGCATTACATTCTATGGGGGCTGGCTGTATTACATTCTATGGGGCTGTGCTGCATTACATTCTATGGGGCTGTGCTGCATTACATTCTATGGGGGGCTGGCTGTATTACATTCTATGGGGGCTGGCTGTATTACATTCTATGGGGGCTGGCTGCATTACATTCTATGGGGACTGAGCTGTAATGCTGGATACAGCTGTAATTATATGTTATATAGTCGTGTTACACTCCCCTCACTTCTTGTAACCTACAAGTGTACAAAGATATTATTCAGTCACCAGGGGACAAGTGGGCCTGTGTGACTTCAAATGCCAGGGCTGAATTTTAGTCCCAGTCCGGCCCTGGTCCTCATAATATTGCGGGTCCTACCACTAATATCAAAAAACAGCTAACATAGAAAAAACTCAGAAAAAATACATACAATAAGATACGGCCTTCCCAAAACCCTGTCTGATGACAAATGCACACTTAGCAGGATGCAGCAGGCCTCCACTGATAAAGTCTAGGAGCCTGGGGCGTCTGTCACTGTGTGCTGCATACTATAGTGCTGGGCAGCCCGCCTGTTAATACAAGGGGCGTCATTAATAGGTTGCATACCAGACCCTGTGCACCACACTTATCAGTGTGACTGGCGACCTATGTGAGTCATATCAATGTGCATTTTTTCTACTAGGCAGCCAACCCCTGCAATGTTTGGAGGGTGGGGGTGGTTGTTCTTATCAAGTAGGTTGCACATGTGCCGCTCCTAGCCTGTATCAGTGGAGGCCTGCTGCATCCTGCTAAGTGTGCATTTGTCATCAGACAGGGTTTTGGGAAGGCCGTATCTCATTGCATGTATTTTTTTTGAGGAGTCAGGGGGTCACATGATCAGGGGCCTCAGTGTATGCAGGACTCTGCTGTGCTGACAAGTATTCAGCTCCTCTGCTGGTGCTGCTCCTTTAAGAACAGGTAACGTTGCAAAAATAGAACAATTCCCCCATTAAGTGATTGGATCGCCCCAGATCTTTCATAGACCTTAGTGATATTACAGACGGGAGATTCCAAGAGCGCTAGATTCATGGGTAATCCTAGTGCTGACTGAGCCGTGCGCCTCCATCTAAGAGAGCGGCCACAACCCCAGACGATGCAGCGGCCGGAGCAATGTTATTAATGGAGGGAATTTCTGAGAGCAGCAAATTAATAAGAATGTTTTACCGGAACCTCCTGGGGCATCAAGGAAAACCGTCTCCTATTTCCACCTGGAATCTGAGCCATAATTGCCAAATACCCCGATCTGTGGTCATCAACCAGAAGAGGCTTATTTACTGGGACAAATCCCCTCACCCTTCCCAAATCCTGGCTTTTCTCTCCCAGAATATCTCTCCCATAACACAAAGGCTGGTGGAGCTGGTGCCGGTGACCTGATGCTATAAGGCTATGTCTCCACGTTCAGGATGGCCGGCGGTATTGCCGCATCGGCGAAGCCGCTCGGCGCTAAGCCCCGCCCCCTTTCTGGGACGCGATCATGCCGGATGTGTTAACTCTTCACATCCGGGATGATCGCTCTGTCCCATAGGGCCCTGTGATATGCCTTGCGGGGACGCTGCGTCCCCGCAAGGTGTACGGACATGCTGCGATCTGAAAAGACGCGCAGCATGTCCGGAGTCGCAGGGCCGCCGCGTGCGGGTTTCCACGCATAGTGGAGACGGGATTTCATAAAATCCCCTCCACTATGCTGGAACATCTGGACGCTGCTTGTTTGACGCTGCAGCTCTGCGCAGCGTCAAACAAGCAGCGTTTCCTGACCGTGGAAACATACCCTTAGAGGGTTACTAACCGGACTCAAGTTAGTCTGCAGTTAGACTTTAGTTATTAGTTAGCTATTCGATTTTCAGGTATGGTGAATTATACATAGAGTGGATATTGTTTGGGTAAAATTTTGATCAGGACTTTGAGATGTTTATTTTGACTACTTGTGGTCCTGGGTTATTCACGTAAATCGCTTATGTCGCACATAATCAAGCGCACTCAATCGTTCATAAGTTCAATTTGAAAACAGGTACCCTTGACCACTAGTAGTCAACATGAACATATCAATGTCCTGAATAATATTTGCCAAAATAATTATCAACTCTATGTGTAGTTCAGAAGTTATTCACGTAAATCGCTTATGTCGCGCATAATCAAACGCACTCAATCTAACAAATTTTGCCAAAATAAATTCAGAACTCTATGTACAGTTGAAGAATTATACAAAATATGCTAACTCCACATGTGAAATATTTTATCGATACCTCACTGTTTGCTATCACAACTTACGTAAAGTTTCCATAAGGTTTTAACCCACTAATCTATGTTTAATTCAAGGGTTGTTGAACAGATGCTAAGTTTGTGTGTGAAATTACACTCTGAGTAAGGGTACCGTCACACAGTGGCATTTTTATCGCTACGACGGCACGATTCGTGACGTTCTAGCGATATCGTTACGATCTCGCAGTGTCTGACACGCTACTGCGATCAGGCACCCAGCTGAGAATCGTACGTCGTAGCACATCGTTTGAAACTTTCTTTCGTCGCTGGATCTCCCGCTGTCATCGCTGGATCGTTGTGTGTGACAGCGATCCAGCGATGCGTTCGCTGGTAACCAGGGTAAACATCGGGTTACTAAGCGCAGGGCCGCGCTTAGTAACCCGATGTTTACCGTGGTTACCAGCGTAAAAGTAAAAAAAAACAAACCGTACATGCTCACCATCTGATGTCCGTCAGGTCCCTTGCCGTCTGCTTTCCGCTCTGACTGTCTGCCGGCCGGAAAGTGAGAGCAGATCACAGCGGTGAAGTCGCCGCTGCGCTCTGCTCTCACTGTACGGCTGCACTCAGTCAGAGCAGGAAGCAGACGGCAAGGGACCTGACGGACATCAGATGGTGAGCATGTACGGTTTGTTTTTTTTTACTTTTACGCTGGTAACCACGGTAAACATCGGGTTACTAAGCGCGGCCCTGCGCTTAGTAACCCGATGTTTACCCTGGTTACCCGGGGACTTCGGCATCGCTCCAGCGCCGTGATTGCAACGTGTGACCGCAGTCTACGACACGGGAGCGATAATCATACGATCGCTGCGACGTCACGAATCGTGCCGTCGTAGCGATGTAAATGGTACTGTGTGACGGTACCCGAAGAGTTAGCTAATTTACATAGAATCGAGCAATACAATGAAAGGTTAGCATAATTGATTTGTCTGAGTCTGTGACCTTCCCTGGCAAAAGGTAATGACATGAGTCAACAGGAACTGTAAACCTAGACTCCTTAAAGGTACCTTCACACTAAAGGCCCCGTCTCACATAGCGAGATCGCTAGCGAGATCGCTGCTGAGTCACAAGTTTTGTGACGCAACAGCGACCTCAGTAGCGATCTCGCTATGTGTGACACGTACCAGCGATCAGGCCCCTGCTGTGAGATCGCTGGTCGTGTCGGAATGGCCTGGACCTTTTTTTGGTCGTTGAGGTCCCGCTGACATCGCTGAATCGGTGTGTGTGACACCGATCCAGCGATGTCTTCACTGGTAACCAGGGTAAACATCGGGTTACCAGCGTAAATGTAAAAAAAAACAAACAGTACATACTCACCATCTGTTGCCCGTCAGGTCCCCTGGCGTCTGCTTCCTGCTCTGACTGAGCCGCCGTAAAGTGAGAGCACAGCAGTGACGTCACCGCTGCGCTCTGCTCTCACTGTACGGCGGCTCAGTCAGAGCAGGAAGCAGACGGCAAGGGACCTGACGGACACCGGAATGTGAGTATGTACTGTTTGTTTTTTTTTACATTTACGCTGGTAACCAGGGTAAACATCGGGTTACTAAGCGCGGCCCTGCGCTTAGTAACCCGATGTTTACCCTGGTTACCCGGGTGCTGCAGGGGGACTTCTGCATCGTTGAAGACAGTTTCAACGATGCCGAAGTCGTTCCCCTGATCGTTGGTCGCTGGAGAGAGCTGTCTGTGTGACAGCTCCCCAGCGACCACACAGCGACCACACAGCGATGCTGCAGCGATCAGCATCGTTGTCTGTATCGCTGCAGCGTCGCTGTGTGAGACGGGGCCTTAAGCGACGCTGCAGCGATACAGACAACGATGCCGATCGCTGCAGCATCGCTGTTTAAGGTACCTTCACACGAAACGACTTTGTAACGATATCGCTAGCGATCCGTGACGTTGCAGCGTCCTGGCTAGCGATATCGTTTAGTTTGACACGCAGCAGCGATCAGGATCCTGCTGTGATGTCGCTGGTCGCTGAATAAAGTCCAGAACTTTATTTGGTCGTCCGATCGCCGTGTATCGTTGTGTTTGAAAGCAAAAGCAACGATACCAGCGATGTTTTACACTGGTAACCAGGGTAAACATCGGGTTACCAAGCGCAGGGCCGCGCTTAGTAACCCGATGTTTACCCTGGTTACCAGCGTAAAAGTAAAAAAAACAAACAGTACATGCTCACCTGCGCGTCCCCCAGCGTCTGCTTCCTGACACTTACTGAGCGCCGGCCGTAAAGTGAAAGTGAAAGCACAGCGGTGACGTCACCGCTCTGCTGTTAGGGCCGGAGCTCAGTCAGTGTCAGGAAGCGGACGTCGGGGGACGCGCAGGTGAGCATGTACTGTTTGTTTTTTTTTACTTTTACGCTGGTAACCAGGGTAAACATCGGGTTACTAAGCGCGGCCCTGCGCTTAGCAACCCGATGTTTACCCTGGTTACCCGGGGACCTCGGCATCGTTGGTCGCTGGAGAGCGGTCTGTGTGACAGCTCCCCAGCGATCAAACAGCGACGCTGCAGCGATCGGCATCGTTGTCGCTATTGCTGCAGCGTCGCTTCGTGTGAAGGTACCTTTAGTCGCTGGAGAGCTGTCACACAGACCGCTCTCCAGCGACCAACGATGCCGAGGTCCCCGGGTAACCAGGGTAAACATCGGGTTGCTAAGCGCAGGGCCGCGCTTAGTAACCCGATGTTTACCCTGGTTACCAGTGTAAAATGTAAAAAAACAAACAGTACATACTCACCTTCACGTCCCCCAGCGTCCGCTTCCCTGCACTGACTGAGTGCCGGCCCTAACAGCAGAGCGGTGACGTCACTGCTGTGCTGTGCTTTCACTTTACGGCCGGCGCTCAGTCAGTGCAGGAAGCGGACGCCGGGGGACGCGAAGGTGAGTATGTAGTGTTTGTTTTTTTTACATTTTACACTGGTAACCAGGGTAAACATCGGGTTACTAAGCGTGGCCCTGCGCTTAGCAACCCGATGTTTACCCTGGTTACAAGTGTAAAACATCGCTGGCATCGTTGCTTTTGGTGTCAAACACGACGATACACGCCGGTCTGACGACCAAATAAAGTTCTGAACTTTCTTCAACGACCAGCGATATCACAGCAGGATCCTGATCGCTGCTGTCTGTCAAACTAAACGATATCGCTAGCCAGGACGCTGCAACGTCACGGATCGCTAGCGATATCGTTTAGTGTGAAGGTACCTTAAGGCTGAGTCACAGATAACGATTTCGGTAACGATATCGTTGCAACGTCACGCTTTTGGTGACGTAGCAACGATCCCGCTAACGATCTCGTTATGTGTGACAGCGACCAACGATCAGGCCCCTGCTGAGAGATCGTTGGACATTGGGGAATGATCAGGACCATTTTTTGGTCGCTGATCACCCGCTGTCACCCGCTGGATCGGCGTGTGTGACACCGATCCAGCGATGTGTTCACTTGTAACCAGGGTAAATATTGGGTTACTAAGCGTAGGGCCACGCTTAGTAACCCGATATTTACCCTGGTTACCATTGTAAAAGTAAAAAAAAAAACAGTACATACTCACATTCTGATGTCTGTCACGTCCCCCGGCGTCCACAGGGTTAAAACTGCTTTCGGCCGGAGCGCTGCTAATGCACGTGCTGCTGCCGAGAGCTTCCCTGCACTGACTGTGTCAGCGCAGGTACTATAAGTCCCATCGGCTATGCCTGCTACAATGACAGTGATTGACACATTAGCCAATGATGGGACAGTAGTAGTCCCATCATCCGGCTAATGTGTGGATTGTAAAAAAAACCCACAAACATACATACATACAACATACTACATACATACATACCACATACATACAACATATCACATACATACAACATACATACAACATACTACATACATACAACATACCACATTCAAACAACATACATACTACATCCAACATACTATATACTACAAACATACTACATGCATACATACTATATACAACATACATACAACATACTACATACATACAACATACATACTAGATACATACTACATACATACAATACATTCATACATTACATACATATAGACATACAGTACATATAACAGAGTACATACTCACCATCACTTGTCACTTTGTTCCTCGAAGCCAGTGTCATCTGTAAAAAAATATTAAAATAACAAACTAACAATATACTCACAGTCCGAAGAAATCCACGAGTGTCCCATGACAATCTCCCGTGGAGAGCAGCAGCATCAGCTGATGCGACCGCTCTCTAGTGGCTCCAGAAATACAATGACGGGAGGAAGGTATCCTTCCGCACTGTATTCCTCCGCTACTGTAAAATATAGTCCCTAGTCTCACTTTTGCCATTGCTGTGTGAGAAAGTTCCCACGCAGCATTTTCCATAAAGTGAGACCAGTGAACTAGAGTAACCTCTCAGTGATACACTGCAGGAGCCATTGTCTCCTGTCAGTGTGTCACTGAAGGCCCTATAGAGCAGTGACATCACCAGATGTCACTGTTCTATGGGGAGATCATCGTGGGACACTCGTTATTAATTGGACTGCGTCGGACAGGGAGTATACGGTTTATTATTTTACGTTTTTTGCAGGCACTGAAGTATGGTAAGTATGGTGAAATTAATAATAATAAAATACTTTTTTCTCGCTGTGTCTTTATTTTGTTTTTAACTCTTTCACTACTCTAGGATTAATAATGGATAGGCGTCTTATTGACGCCTCTCCATTATTAACCCGACTTAATGTCACCTTACAATAGCAAGGTGATGTTAACCCCTTATTACCCCATATCCCACCGCTACTCGGGAGTGGGAAGAGAGAGGCTAAGCATCGGAATTGGCGCATCTTACAGATGCGCCATTTATGGGGCGGCTGCGGGCTGGTATTTGTAGCCGGGGGGGCCAATATCCATGGTCCCTCTCTAGGCTATGAATATCAGCCCGCAGCTGTCTGCATAGCCTTTCTGGCTATAAATTATAGGGGGACCCCAGCATCATTTTTTTTTGGGGGGTCCCCCTATTTTTATAGCCAGTAAAGGCTAAATATACAGCTGCGGGCTGATATTAATAGCCTGGAAAGATCTATGGGTATTAACCCCTTCCCAGGCTACAAACATTGGTCCCCCAGTCGCTGGCTTTCCCTCACTGGCGCCATTTTTTTTTTCATTTTTTTTTAAATTAAACATATTTCTTTCAAGGCCGGGGTCCCACTTGCGAGAAACTCACACGAGTCTCTTGCCTCAATACCCTTCACTACCACCGGCACTCGGGACCGGAGCGTTCAGCTACATAGAAATACATGCAGCTGCACACTCCGGTCCCGAGTGCCGGCGGCAGTGCCGGGTATTGAGGTGCGAGACTCATGCGAGTTTCTTGCAAGTGTGACCCCGGCCTAACGCAGATTTTGTGTGTGTGTGTCTTTATTTAAGGCCGTTATCACACATGCGAGAAACTCGGACGAGTCTCGCATCTTCATACCCGGCACTGTCACCGGCACTCAGGAGTGGAGCATGCGGATGCATAGAAATACATGCAGCAGCACGCTCTGCTCCCGAGTGCCGTCAGCAGTGCCGGGTATTAAGATGCGAGGCTCTTCCGAGTTTCTCGCATGTGTCATCCCGGCCTAACTCTTTATATACCATTTTATTATATTTATTACTAAACATTGGGCTTGGTATTATCTATCTATCTATTATCTATCTATCTATAGATCTATCTATCTATTATCTATCATCTATCTATCTCTGTGTGTAAACATTATTCTTCAATGGATTATGTAAATGAAGAGGTTGGACAAGAAATGACATCACAATTTTTTTTTTGGTATATCTTTATGTAGCTTAGGCTGTGTTTCCATGGTCAGGAAACGCTGTGGGTTTGACGCTGCGTAGAGCAGCAGCATCAAACCCACAGCGTCCAGGTGTTACAGCATAGTGGAGGGGATTTCATGAAATCCCGTCTCCACTATGCCTTAAAGCACGCAGGCGGCAGACCTGCGTAAACGGACATGCAGGGCGTCTTTTCAGCACACAGCATAAGGGTATGTTTCCACGGTCATGATTTGCTCAGGATTTGATGCAGGTAAAATCTGCACCAAATCTGCACCTGAGGACACTGGCAGGTCACCTGTGTTTTTGATGCCCTTTTCATGTGTTTTTTTTATGTGGATTTGTGTGTGTTTTTGTAAGCTAAATAAAGATGCACAAAAAAAAGAATTGTGATATAATTTCTTGTCCAACCTCTTAATTTACATACTCCATTAAAGAATAATGTTTACACACACAGATAGATAGATATGATAGATGGATACAATAGATAGATACGATAGACATCTATCGTATCTATCATATCTATCTATCGATCTATCTATAGTATTTATCTATTATCTATCAATCGATGTATCTATTATCTTCCGATATATCCATCTATGAATATATCTATCGATATATAGATACATCGATAGATAGATAAATAGATAGATACGATAAATAGATAGATACGATAAATGGATCACACATGTGAGAAACTCGGACGAGTCTCGCATCTTAATACCCGACACTGCCGCCGTCACTTGGGACCGGAGGGCCGGAGTGTGCAGCTGCATGTATTTCTATGCAGCTGAATGCTCGGGTCCCGAGTGCCCACAGCAGTATTGACCTCGGCCTTAATTCAATGTTTAATTTTAAAAAAAATGTGAAAAAAAAATGGTGCCATAAAGGGAAAGCCAGCGACTGTGGGAGCGATGTTTGTAGCCTGGGAAGGGATTAATACACATGGAGCTTCCAGGCTATGAATATCAGCCCGCAGCTGTCTGCGTAGTCTTTACTGGCTATAAATATAGGGGACCCCAAAAAAAATGACGTGGGGTCCCCCTATAATTTATAGCTAGAAAGGCTATGCATACAGCTGCGGGCTGATATTCATAGCCTAGAGAGGGACCATGGATATTGGCCCCTCCTGGCTGCAAATACCAGCCCGCAGCCAACCCATAAATGGCGCATCTGTAAGATGCGCCAATTCCGGTGCTTAGCCTCTCTCTTCCCACTCCCGAGTAGCGGTGGGATATGGGGTAATAAGGGGTTAATGTCCCCTTGCTAATGTAAGGTGACATTAAGCTTGATTAATAATGGAGAGATGTCAATAAGACACCTATCCATTATTAATCCAATATTAATAAAGGGTTAAAAAAACACACACACACATTATGAATAAAGTATTTTAATGAAATAAAGACACATGGTGTTGTAATAGTTTGTTAAACGCTCAATCCAATTGAAGACCCTGGTCACCTGAAGCAAAGTTAAAATAAAAAAACAACAATATCCCATACCTCTGTGGCGTTACAGTCAAGTCGCACAATGTAAATCCATCAGAAGGGGTTAAATAATGTTACAAGCAGCTACCCCTGCCTGTAAAAGCTGGGGAATGAAATGAAAGCAGGGGATCATAGCTACCTAGACTTGCGGTGCTGCGCCCCCTGCTGGCATAAACTCATATGAACTCGAGAGTGGGAATTTTTCTGAAAATTTTCTCACGCTCGAGTTCACATGCATTTATGCCAGCAGGGGGCGCAGCATGGCAAGTCTACGATGCTACGTTCCCCTGCTTCCCATTCATTCCCCAGAATTTACAGGCAGGGGCGGCTGCATTAGCAGGCTTCTGCTTGTAAAATTATTTCACCACTTCTGATGGATTTACATCGTGGGACTTGACTGTAACGCCGGAGACGTATGGGATATTGTTTTTTTTATTTCAACTTTGTTTCAGGTGACAAGGGTCTTCAAATGGATTGAGCATTTAATAAACTGTTACAACACCATGTGTCTTTATTTTATAAAAATACTTTTTTTCCTAATGTGTGTGTGTGTGTTTTTAACCCTTTATTAATATTGGATTAATAATGGATAGGTGTCTTATTGATACCTCTCCATTATTAACCAGTCTTAATGTCACCTTACAATAGCAAGGTGACATTAACCCTTTATTACCCCATATGCCACTGCTACAGGGGAGTTGGAAGAGAGAGGCTAAGTGCCAGAATAGGCACATCTTACAGATGTGCCTTTTCTGGGGTGGCTGGGGGCAGATGTTTTTAGCCGGGGGGGGGGGGGCAATTACCATGGTCCCTCTCTAGGCTATTAATATCTGCCCTCAGTCACTGGCTTTACCACTCTGGCGGAGAAAATTGCCAGTTTTTTCCTTGATCCAACCCTTTATTTTAACAGCTAGAGCCCCCAAATTTTGCACACAGACATTTTTAACATTAGCAGTGAGGGATATGTAAAAAAATAAGGGATATGATTTGGTTTACTGTATGTAATCATGTCTCATATCCTGTCGGGTTTGGGAAGGAGATAGCAAAAGCCGGCAAATGAATTACCGGCTTTTCTGCTATCTAGCGCTATATGAAATATAAATACATGTATGATATATATATATATATATATACATATATATATATATATATGTGTGTGTGTCTCAATTACATATATATATATATATATATATATATATATAGACTGTATACACTCACCGGCCACTTTATTAGGTACACCATGCTAGTAACGGGTTGGACCCCCTTTTGCCTTCAGAACTGCCTCAATTCTTCGTGGCATAGATTCAACAAGGTGCTGGAAGCATTCCTCAGAGACTTTGGTCCATATTGACATGATGGCATCACACAGTTGCCGCAGATTTGTCGGCTGCACATCCCAAAGATGCTCCATACAAGGCAGGATGGATCCATGCTTTCATGTTGTTTACGCCAAATTCTGACCCTACCATCCGAATGTCGCAGCAGAAATCGAGACTCATCAGACCAAGCAACGTTTTTCCAATCTTCTACTGTCCAATTTCGATGAGCTTGTACAAATTGTAGCCTCAGTTTCCTGTTCTTAGCTGAAAGGAGTGGTACCCGGTGTGGTCTTCTGCTGCTGTAGCCCATCTGCCTCAAAGTTCGACGCACTGTGCGTTCAGAGATGCTCTTAGGCCTACCTTGGTTGTAACGGGTGGCGATTTGAGTCACTGTTGCCTTTCTATCAGCTCGAACCAGTCTGCCCATTCTCCTCTGACCTCTGGCATCAACAAGGCATTTCCGCCCACAGAACTGCCGCTCACTGGATTTTTTTTCTTTTTCGGACCATTCTCTGTAAACCCTAGAGATGGTTGTGCGTGAAAATCCCAGTAGATCAGCAGTTTCTGAAATACTCAGACCAGCCCTTCTGGCACCAACAACCATGCCACGTTCAAAGGCACTCAAATCACCTTTCTTCCCCATACTGATGCTCGGTTTGAACTGCAGGAGATTGTCTTGACCATGTCTACATGCCTAAATGCACTGAGTTGCCGCCATGTGATTGGCTGATTAGAAATTAAGTGTTAACAAGAAGTTGGACAGGTGTACCTAATAAAGTGGCCAGTGAGTGTATATGTTTTTACAAATATTTGAGACCATGGATCCATTCTATGTCCATTTTGCAAGCCGTCGAGAAAATGTCGCCGTACGGATGCCACACGGATGACACACGGATAATTGTAGGAGAAAAAATCACATCCTCGCATTGAATACGGATCACTGTTCAGGAAATTTTCTGCTTATCTCTGCCATCAAAAACGGACCATATTTTTATGTGTTGTGTGTGACTCCGGCCTAACTCCCAAACTGATTGCATTGTTTACTGACAAGGTATAAAACATTTTGAAAACACACCTAATACATTATTAACGACATTTTACCATGTTTATTTTCACACATGGAAATAAGTGATTTTTCCTTTTCGCTTCAGAACTATACAGAGTTCTGATATTTTATTTCAGATTATGTGCAGAACTTGAACTTGTTTCATTTGACTACTTGTGGTTCAAGGTAAGCTGATTCTGTGAATAATTAATGTCTTACTGGATGTAGTTGACAACATTCTGGCCATGAAGTACCGTATTTTCTGGTGTATAAGACGACCCCCAACTTTTCCATATAAAATATGGAATTTGGGATATGCCCGCTGTATAAGACGGGGGTCATCTTATACGCCCAGTCATCTTATACAGCGTGTGGTTCCCAGGGTCTGGAGGAGAGGAGACTCTCCTTCAGGCCCTGGGATCCATATTCATGTTAAAAATAAAGAATAAAAATAAAAAATATGTATATACTCACCCCTCCGAGAAGCCTGGCTCTCACCGGTGTAAGCGTCTGCCTCCGTTCCTAAGAACTGCAGAGCATGAAGGACCCTCGATGACGTCACGGTCAGGTGACTGGCCTGTGATTGGTCCGTGACCGCTCATGTGACCAGTCACCTGACCGTGACGTCATCGAAGGTCCTTCACGCTCTGCAATTCTTAGGAACGGAGGCAGACGCTTGCAGCAGTGACAGCCAGGCTTCTCGGAAGGGTGAGTATATCCATATTTTTTATTTTTATTCTTTATTTTTAACATGAATATGGATCCCAGGGCCTGAAGGAGAGTCTCCTCTCCTTCAGACCCTGGGAACATCCAGGATCGCTCCCTGCACATGCCGTACCTGGCGTATAAGACGACTCCCGACTTTTGGGACAATTTTTAGGGGTTAAAAAGTCGTCTTATACGCCGGAAAATACGGTACATTTTGATGATAGTCCTAGCAAGTTACTGGTGAAACTCTTCCAAGTTTCCGTTAACATACAAAAATAAGCGATTTACGTGAATAACTTCTGAACTACACATAGAGTTGATAATTTTTTTGGGCACATATTAGTCAGGACATTGAGCTGGTCATTTTGAGTACTAGTGGTCCAGGGTACCTCTTTTCAAATTAAACTTATGTACGATTGACTACGTTTGATTATGCGCGACATAAGCGATTTACGTGAATAACTTCTGAACTACACATAGAGTTGATAATTTCTTTGGTAAATATTATTCAGGACATTGATATGTTCATTTTGAGTAGTAGTGGTCCAGGGTGCCTGTTTTCAAATTGAACTTACGTACGATTGAGAACCTTTGATTATGCGCGACATAAGCGATTTACTTGAATAACTTCAGAACTACACATAGAGTTGATAATTTTTTTGACAAATATTATTCAGGACATTGATCTGGTCATTTTGAGAACTAGTGGTCAAGGGTACCTCTTTTCAAATTGAAGTTTTGTGCGATTGAGTACGTTTGATTATACACGACAAAAATAACCGATTTACGTGAATAACCCAGGACCACAAGTAGTCAAAGAACAAAATTTTACCAAAACAATATCCACTCTATGTATAATTCATCATACATGAAAATCTAATAGCTAATACACCATGCATGAAAATCGAATAGCTAACTACGGTAATATCTAATAGCTAACTGCAGACTAACTTGAGTCCGGTGGGTTACTACTGATACATTGGCTCCTTTCTTCTAGAGTCAGGAGGACTGTGGTGGATCTGTCGGCAGTGACATTTATGGCTAAGTCCAGATTACCTCTCCTGTGCTCTCTATGAATATCTCCTCTAGGATATTCTGTGTATTTGTCCCACAGAGCCCGGGGATTGGAAGGTGCACAGGTTGTAGTTATTATAGGGAGCAGGTTAGAAGATGAGGTGGAAAGCGAGTGAGGGACGCCTCCTGCAATGTCATGTCCCAGTGTGGACCATCCTCCATCAGACCACGCTTTTGGCATGGCCTCCCTGTAAGTGTTTGTTGGTTCAGTTGTATGTACAAAAGACGCTCGCTTTCCCCCTTGGCATACAGATCTACTATACATTTATGAGAAAGTTGCCTCCATTGTTGTCTGATCATTATTTGGTAGGCGTAGAAGTCCATAGCTGATATTGTTTTATTGGTTGGTTTATTGGTCGGCCTAGCAGTGTTGGGATCAGTCTGTTAGATTATAGTTCGCATCTCGGCTTCAGGAAAGTGGCCGCCGCGATCTCCATCTGCGCACGTGCGGCATCCCGCGGCCATTTTCCTGAAGCCCTGGGAAGCAGAGCATTCCATCTGCGCACGCGCCACCTCAGGAAGATGGCCACGACCAAAGCCGGTGAATAGCGCAGATCGTGCTCTTTGTCTGCTGCTCTGCTGCTGCGCAGTGCATTCGGCAGTTGCGCATGCGCGAACCACGACGCCAATGCCTGGAAGAAAAGCAAGAGGTGGGGGAGAAACAGCGATTTCACCACGCCCATTTGACCAGACCTGCGAGATAGTAAAGTCACCGTTTTCGGCTGTCAAAGGTAGTTTGGCAGCAAAGGTGGGGAATCAAGGGGATAATAAAGGCACTATTGTACAGCACAGCTCAGGCCCTATTGAACACTATTTTTACCTCATATTGAAAAAACGGGGTGACAGGTTCCCTTTAAGCGACCACCATAACACGGTAGACTCTTTTGGCAGGGCCCTACTCTACTGTAACCTAGTAAATATTTAAAATATGCAATACAATTTAGGTATATTTTTATTTTTTAATTTTTAAAATGACCAATAATATCACATACAATGAACAAATACCACCGCACCATGACCAGACCACATATTACCACCAGTGACCGAATAATACCACATACAAAGAACAAATACCACCTCACCATGACCAGACCACATATTACAACCACAGAGATCGAATAATATCACATACAAAGAACAAATACAGCTACACTATGATCAGACACCATATTACCATCACAGTGATCAAATAATTTCAAATACAGGGAACAAATTGTCATGAATCCCAATGGCTAGGGATAGCACAGGACAAGCAAAGTACAAATATATTACGGACGAGCTCTAGGGTGATGGAACCTGGGCTGACCGCTGCCCTACGCCTGACAAACGCAACTAGAGATAGCCAGGGAGCGTGCCTACGTTGGTTCTAGACGCCACGCACCAGCCTAAGAGCTAACTAGCACTGCAGAGAAAATAAAGACCTCACTTGCCTCCAGCGGAATGAACCCCAAAAGATATAGTTGCCCCCCACATGTATTGACGGTGAAATGAGAGGAAGGCACACACATAGAGATGATATATATAGTTTTAGCAAATTGAGGCCCGCTGTAAACTAGAAAGCAGAACGATACAAAAGGGGACTGAGCGGTCAGCAAAAAACCCTAATCAAAAAAACCATCCTGAGATTACAAGAACCCATGTGCCAACTCATGGCACATGGGGAGAACCTCAGTCCACTAGAGCTACCAGCTAGCATAGAGACATAATAAGCAAGCTGGACAAAAAAACAAACAACTGAAAATCAGCACTTAGCTTATCCTGAAAGATCTGGGAGCAGGTAGGCAGGAACCAAACAGAGCACATCTGAATACATTGATAGCCGGCAAGGGAAATGACAGAAAGGCCAGGTAAAATAGGAAACACCCAGCCACTGATGGACAGGTGGAAACCAAAGGCCGCAACCCACCAAAGTCACCCAGTACCAGCAGTAACCACCAGAGGGAGCCCACAAACAGAATCCACAACAGTACCCCCCCCTTGAGGAGGGGTCACCGAACCCTCACGAGAACCCCCAGGGCGATCAGGGTGAGCTCTATGGAAGGCGCGGACCAAATCAGTCGCATGAACATCGGAGGCGACCACCCAGGAATTATCCTCCTGACCATAACCCTTCCACTTAACCAAATACTGGAGTTTGCGTCTGGAAACACGAGAATCCAAGATCTTCTCAACAACATACTCCAATTCTCCCTCCACCAGCACCGGAGCAGGAGGCTCAACCGAAGGAACAACGGGCACCTCATACCTCCGCAACAACGACCGATGGAACACATTATGAATAGCAAACGATGCTGGGAGATCCAAACGAAAAGATACAGGGTTAAGAATCTCCGAGATCCTATAAGGACCGATGAACCGAGGCTTGAACTTAGGAGAAGAGACCTTCATAGGGACAAAACGAGAAGACAACCACACCAAATCCCCAACAAGAAGTCGGGGACCCACGCGGCGACGGCGATTAGCAAACTGCTGAGTCTTCTCCTGAGATAACTTCAAATTGTCCACCACCTGATTCCAAATCTGATGTAGCCTGTCCACCACCACGTCCACTCCAGGACAATCCGAAGGCTCCACCTGACCAGAGGAAAAACGAGGATGAAACCCCGAATTACAAAAAAAAGGAGAGACCAACGTGGCAGAACTATCCCGATTATTAAGAGCAAATTCGGCCAGTGGCAAAAAAGCAACCCAGTCATCTTGATCAGCAGAAACAAAACACCTCAAATAAGTTTCCAAGGTCTGATTAGTTCGCTCCGTCTGGCCATTCGTCTGAGGATGGAATGCAGACGAGAAAGACAAATCAATGCCCATCTTGGCACAAAACGTCCGCCAAAATCTAGACACAAACTGGGATCCCCTGTCAGAAACGATATTCTCCGGAATCCCATGCAAACGAACCACGTTCTGAAAAAATAAAGGGACCAACTCAGAGGAGGAAGGCAACTTAGGCAAGGGCACCAAATGAACCATCTTAGAAAAGCGGTCACACACAACCCAGATAACGGACATTTTCTGTGAAACCGGGAGATCAGAAATAAAATCCATGGAAATGTGCGTCCAAGGCCTCTTCGGGATGGGCAAGGATAGCAACAACCCACTGGCCCGAGAACAGCAAGGCTTAGCTCGAGCACACACTTCACAAGACTGCACAAAGGTACGCACATCCCTAGACAAGGAAGGCCACCAAAAAGACCTGGCCACCAAGTCTCTAGTACCAAATATTCCAGGATGACCAGCCAACACAGAAGAATGGACCTCGGAGATGACTCTACTGGTCCAATCATCCGGAACAAACAGTCTTTCTGGTGGACATCGATCCGGTTTATCCACCTGAAACTCCTGCAATGCGCGTCGCAAGTCTGGGGATACGGCGGACAATATTACCCCATCCCTAAGGATACCAGTAGGCCCAGTGTCTCCAGGAGAGTCAGGCACAAAACTCCTGGAAAGAGCATCTGCCTTCACATTCTTTGAACCTGGCAGGTATGAAACCACGAAATTGAAACGAGAAAAAAATAACGACCAACGAGCCTGTCTAGGATTCAAACGCCTGGCAGACTCAAGGTAAATAAGATTCTTGTGATCAGTCAAGACCACCACGCGATGTTTAGCACCCTCAAGCCAATGACGCCACTCCTCAAATGCCCACTTCATGGCCAAAAGCTCCCGATTACCCACATCATAATTGCGCTCGGCAGGCGAGAATTTTCTAGAGAAGAAAGCACATGGCTTCATCACCGAGCCATTAGAACTTCTCTGTGACAAAACCGCCCCCGCTCCAATCTCGGAAGCATCAACCTCAACCTGAAAAGGAAGTGAAACATCTGGTTGACACAACACAGGAGCAGAAGAAAACCGGCGCTTAAGTTCCGGAAAGGCCTCCACGGCCGCAGGAGACCAATCAGCAACATCAGCACCCTTTTTAGTCAAATCAGTCAAAGGTTTAACAATACTGGAAAAATTAGCAATGAACCGACGATAAAAATTAGCAAACCCCAAGAACTTCTGAAGGCTCTTAACAGATGTAGGTTGTGTCCAGTCACAAATAGCCTGAACCTTAACGGGATCCATCTCAATAGTAGAAGGAGAAAAAATGTACCCCAAAAAAGAAATCTTCTGGACTCCGAAGAGACACTTTGAGCCCTTCACAAACAGAGAATTGGCCCGCAGAACCTGAAACACCTTCCTGACCTGTAGAACATGAGACTCCCAGTCATCAGAAAACACCAAAATATCATCCAAATACACAATCATAAACTTATCCAGATATTCACGGAAAATATTGTGCATAAAGGACTGAAAGACTGATGGAGCATTGGAGAGTCCAAAAGGCATTACCAAATACTCAAAATGGCCCTCAGGCGTATTAAATGCGGTTTTCCACTCATCACCCTGTTTTATCCGCACCAGATTATACGCACCACGAAGATCTATCTTAGTGAACCACCTAGCCCCCTTAATGCGAGCAAACAAATCAGTAAATAATGGCAATGGATACTGATATTTGACTGTAATCTTATTCAGAAGGCGATAGTCTATACAAGGCCTCAGGGAACCATCTTTTTTTGCCACGAAAAAAAAACCTGCTCCCGGAGGGGACGAAGATGGACGAATATGTCCCTTTTCCAAGGACTCCTTAATATAATTCCGCATAGCAGTATGCTCTGGCAGTGACAGATTAAATAAACGACCCTTAGGGAACTTACTGCCAGGAATCAATTCTATAGCACAGTCACACTCTCTATGAGGAGGGAGTGAATTGAGCTTAGGCTCCTCAAAAACATCCCGATAGTCTGACAAAAACACAGGGACCTCAGAAGGAGTAGATGAAGCGATTGAAATCAGAGGTGCATCGTCATGAACCCCCTGACATCCCCAGCTTAGCACAGACATTGTTTTCCAGTCCAGGACAGGATTATGAGTTTGTAACCATGGCAGACCAAGCACTAGTACATCATGTAAATTATACAGTACAAGGAAGCGAATCACCTCCTGATGAACGGGAGTCATGCGCATTGTCACTTGTGTCCAATACTGCGGTTTATTCATAGCCAATGGTGTAGAGTCAATTCCCTTCAGAGGAATAGGAACTTCCAGAGGCTCGAGACTAAAACCGCAGCGTTTAGCAAATGACCAATCCATAAGACTCAGGGCAGCGCCCGAATCCACATAGGCATCGACGGAAATGGAAGACAGTGAAAAAATCAGAGTCACAGACAAAATGAACTTAGACTGCAGAGTATCTATGGCAAAAGATTTATCAACCCTTTTTGTGCGTTTAGAGCATGCTGATATAACATGAGCTGAATCACCACAATAAAAACACAATCCATTTTTCCGCCTATAATTTTGCCGTTCACTTCTGGACTGAATTCTATCACATTGCATAGTCTCAGGTGCCTGTTCAGAAGACACCGCCAACTGGTGCACGGGTTTGCGCTCCCGTAAACGCCGATCAATCTGAATGGCCATAGCCATAGACTCATTCAGACCAGTAGGCGTAGGGAACCCCACCATAATATCCTTAATGGCCTCAGAAAGACCATTTCTGAAGTTTGCAGCCAGGGCGCACTCATTCCACTGAGTAAGCGCCGACCATTTCCGAAATTTCTGACAATATATTTCCGCTTCATCATGCCCCTGAGAGAGGGCTAATAAAGCCTTTTCAGCCTGAATCTCTAGGTTAGGTTCCTCATAGAGCAATCCCAATGCCAGAAAAAACGCATCCACACTGAGCAATGCAGGATCCCCTGGTGCCAATGCAAATGCCCAATTCTGAGGGTCGCCCCGTAGGAAAGATATAACAATCTTGACCTGTTGAGCAGGGTCTCCAGAGGAGCGAGATTTTAACGAAAGAAACAATTTACAATTGTTCCTGAAGTTCAGGAAGGTAGATCTATCTCCAATAAAAAAACTCTGGAATAGGAATTCTAGGTTCAGACATGGGAGTGTGAACAACAAAATCCTGTATGTTTTGAACCTTTGCCGCGAGATTACTCAGGCTGGAAGCCAAACTCTGGACATCCATGATAAACAGCAAAGATCAGAGCCATTCAAGGGTTAAGAGGAGGTAAGAAGCAGCTAGACAGCAATTAAGGGCTAGGCAGCAAAACTCTGAAGGGAAAAAAAAAAAAAAAAAAAAAATTCCCTTGAACACTTCTATTTCTCCTGCTTCAGCCCAAACAATTAACACTTTGTGGGCCGGCTATACTGTCATGAATCCCCAATGGCTAGGGATAGCACAGGACAAGCAAAGTACAATAAATATCGGACGAGCTCTAGGGTGTTGGAACCTGGGCTGACCGCTGCCCTACGCCTGACAAACGCAACTAGAGATAGCCAGGGAGCGTGCCTACGTTGGTTCTAGACGCCACGCACCAGCCTAAGAGCTAACTAGTACTGCAGAGAAAACAAGACCTCACTTGCCTCCAGAGGAACGAACCCCAAAAGATATAGTTGCCCCTCACATGTATTGACGGTGAAATGAGAGGAAGGCACACACATAGAGATGATGTATATAGCTTTAGCAAATTGAGGCCCGCTGTAAACTAGAAAGCAGAATGATACAAAAGGGGACTGAGCGGTCAGCAAAAAACCCTAATCAAAAAAACCATCCTGAGATTACAAGAACCCATGTGCCAACTCATGGCACATGGGGAGAACCTCAGTCCACTAGAGCTACCAGCAAGCATTAAGACATAATAAGCAAGCTGGACAAAAAACCAAACAACTGAAAATCAGCACTTAGCTTATCCTGAAAGATCTGGGAGCAGGTAGGCAGGAACCAAACAGAGCACATCTGAACACATTGATAGCCGGCAAGGCAAATGACAGAAAGGCCAGGTAAAATAGGAAACACCCAGCCTCAGATGGACAGGTGGAAACCAAAGGCCGCAACCCACCAAAGTCACCCAGTACCAGCAGTAACCACCAGAGGGAGCCCACAAACAGAATCCACAACATAGTTGGGGTTGTCAGGGGGTTCATGATGACATTCCTTTGATGTCAATCTCCTCTTCCTCCTCTTCTGAAATTCCGGACTTTTTGTCTGATTTTCAAGATGTATTCGACGAGCCCAAGTCCAGTTCCCTTCCGCCGCATAGGAACTGTGATTGTGCTATTGATTTGGTTCCAGGCTGTAAGTTTCCTAAGGGCCGACTTTTCAACCTGTCTGTGCCTGAACATACCGCCATGCGGAGTTACATTAAGGAGTCTTTGGAGAAAGGGCATATTCGGCCATCTTCTTCACCGTTGGGAGCGGGATTTTTTTTTGTTGCTAAGAAGGATGGCTCCTTGAGACCATGTATTGATTATCGCCTCTTGAATAAGATCACGGTCAAGTTTCAATACCCCTTGCCTTTGCTTTCCGATTTGTTTGCTAGGATAAAGGGGGCTAGTTGGTTTACTAAGATTGACCTTCGAGGGGCATATAATCTGGTTCGTATTAAGCAGGGTGATGAATGGAAAACTGCGTTTAATATGCCCGAAGGCCATTTTGAATACCTTGTGATGCCATTCGGGCTCTCTAATGCTCCATCTGTTTTTCAGTCCTTCATGCATGATATCTTCCGGAATTATCTTGATAAATTCATGATTGTATATTTGGATGACATTTTGATTTTTTCCGATGATTGGGAGTCTCATGTGAAACAGGTCAGGATGGTATTTCAGATCCTTCGTGATAATGCTTTATTTGTGAAGGGGTCTAAGTGTCTCTTTGGAGTGCAGAAGGTTTCTTTTTTGGGCTTCATTTTTTCTCCCTCATCTATAGAGATGGATCCGGTCAAGGTTCAGGCCATTCATGATTGGATTCAGCCCACTTCCGTGAAGAGCCTTCAGAAATTTTTGGGCTTTGCTAATTTTTATCGCCGTTTCATTGCTAACTTCTCCAGTGTGGTTAAACCTCTGACCGATTTGACGAAGAAAGGTGCTGATGTGACGAATTGGTCCTCTGCGGCTGTCTCTGCCTTTCAGGAGCTTAAACGCCGATTTACTTCTGCCCCAGTGTTGCGTCAGCCGGATGTTTCTCTTCCGTTTCAGGTTGAGGTTGACGCTTCTGAGATTGGGGCAGGGGCCGTTTTGTCTCAGAGGAATTCTGATGGTTCCTTGATGAAGCCTTGTGCCTTATTTTCACCTGCTGAACGCAATTATGATGTCGGCAATCGGGAGTTGTTGGCTATGAAGTGGGCGTTTGAGTAGTGGCGACATTGGCTTGAGGGAGCCAAGCACCGTACTGTGGTCTTGACCGATCATAAAAATCTGATTTACCTCGAGTCTGCCAAGCGGCTGAATCCTAGACAGGCTCGATGGTCCCTGTTTTTCTCCCGTTTTGATTTCGTGGTCTCGTATCTTCCTGGTTCTAAGAATATTAAGGCTGATGCCCTCTCTAGGAGTTTTTTGCCTGATTCTCCTGAGGTCCTTGAACCGGTACGCATTCTGAAGGAAGGGGTGGTCCTTTCTGCCATTTCCCCTGATTTACGACGGGTTCTTCAGGAATTTCAGGCTGACAAACCTGACCGCTGTCCACTGGGAAAACTGTTTGTTCCTGATAGATGGACTAGTAGAGTGATTTCTGAGGTTCATTGTTCAGTGTTGGCTGGCCATCCTGGTATTTTTGGTACCAGAGATTTGGTTGGTAGGTCCTTTTGGTGGCCGCCTTTGTCGTGTGATGTGCGTTCTTTTGTGCAGTCCTGTGGGACTTGTGCGCGGGCCAAGCCTTGTTGTTCCCGTGCTAGTGGGTTGCTTTTGCCTTTGCCGGTCCCTGAGAGGCCCTGGATGCATATTTCTATGGATTTTATTTCGAATCTTCCGGTTTCCCAGAGGATGTCGGTTATCTGGGTGGTTTGTGACCGGTTCTCCAAGATGGTTCATTTGGTGCCTTTGCCTAAATTGCCTTCCTCTTCTGATTTGGTTCCGTTGTTTTTTCAGCATGTGGTTCGTTTCCATGGTATTCCGGAGAATATTGTGTCCGACAGAGGTTCCCAGTTTGTTTCTAGGTTTTGGCGGGCCTTTTGTGCTAGGCTGGGCATTGATTTGTCTTTTTCTCCTGCATTTCATCCTCAGACAAATGGCCAAACCGAGCGAACTAATCAGACTTTGGAAACTTATTTGAGATGCTTTGTGTCTGCTGATCAGGATGATTGGGTGGCTTTCTTGCCATTGGCCGAGTTTTCCCTTAATAATCGGGTTAGTTCGGCTACTTTGGTTTCACCCTTCTTTTGTAATTTTGTTTTTCATCCTCGTTTTTCTTCAGGGCAGGTTGAGCCTTCTGATTGTCCTGGTGTGGATTCTGTGGTTGATAGGTTGCAGCAGATTTGGACTCATGTGGTAGACAATTTGGTGTTGTCTCAGGAGAAGGCTCAACGTTTTGCTAACCGTCGTCGGTTTGTTGGTTCCCGGCTTCGTGTTGGGGATCTGGTCTGGATGTCTTCCCGTCATGTTCCTATGAAGGTTTCTTCTCCTAAGTTTAAGCCTCGGTTTATTGGTCCTTATAGGATTTCTGAGATTATTAATCCGGTGTCTTTTCGATTGGCGCTTCCGGCCTCTTTTGCTATCCATAATGTCTTCCATAGATCTTTATTGCGGAAGTATGTGGTGCCCGTTGTTCCCTCTGTTGATCCTCCTGCCCCTGTGTTGGTTGATTGGGAGTTGGAGTATGTGGTTGAGAAGATTTTGGATTCTCATTTTTCGCGGCGGAAGCTTCAGTATCTGGTCAAATGGAAGGGTTATGGCCAGGAGGATAATTCTTGGGTTTTTGCCTCTGATGTCCATGCTGCTGATTTGGTTCGTGCCTTCCATCTGGCTCGTCCTGATCGGCCTGGGGGCTCTGGTGAGGGTTCGGTGACCCCTCTTCAAGGGGGGTACTGTTGTGAATTCTGCTCTTGGGTTCCCTCCGGTGGTTGTTAGTGGTAGTGCAGTTGCCTCTGGGCTGCAGTCCTGGACAGGTGTTTCTGCTGATTGCAGCTCTGACTGGGCTATTTAGATGTGCAGGTTCCTTTAGCCCATGCCAGTTGTCCATTGTATTTGGAGGTGTTACATCTCTGTCTGGTTCTTCCTGCTCTGCTGCCAATTCAGCTAAAGATAAGTTCTGATTTTTGCCTCTGCTGCACACTTGTGTGTGCTTTACAGTTCAGTGCAATTAAGGCCATGTTCACACGATCCTTTTTTTGATCCTTTTTTTTCAGGTCCTGATTTGGAAAACCCGCTGTGCAGGGTACAGTACAATGTTACCCTATGGAAAACAAAAGCTGCTGTGCCCACTATCGTTTTTTTCTCAGGCAAATCTGCGCGGATTTGCCTGCAGAAAAAAAGAAGTACCATGTCACTTCTTTCTGCGGATTCAGCTCCTGTTTTCAACAGGCACCAATAGGAAAGTGCTGTTGAAAACCCGCAGAGGAATCTGCAGAAGAAACTGCAGGAAAATCAGCAGTGCAGTTTTGCACTGCGGGTTTTCCAAATCAGGACCTGAAAAAAAAAGGATCAAAAAAAGGATCAAAAAAAGGATCGTGTGAACATAGCCTTATTGTGTTTTTGTCCAGCTTAGACTGTGTTTGGATTTTTTCAGTCATGTTGGATTCTCAGGAGATGCAGATGTACATTCCATGTCTTTAGTTAGATGTGGTATTTTGTATTCTCTGCTGTGGATTTTTTGTAGGGTTTTAATACTGACCGCTTAGTACTCTGTCCTATCCTATTCTATTTAGCTAGAGGTGCCTCTTTTGCTAAATCCTGTTTTCTGCCTGTGTGTGTCTTTACTCTTATATTCACAGTCAATATTTGTGGGGGGCTGACTATCCTTTGGGGTTTCTGCTCTGAGGCAAGATAGAATTTCCATTTCCATCTTTAGGGGTATTTAGTTCTCCGGCTGTGTCGAGGTGTCTAGGATGTGTTAGGTACACCCCACGGCTACTTCTAGTTGCGGTGTTAGTTTAGGGTTGCGGTCAGTATAGGTTCCACCAACTCCAGAGAAAGTCTCATGCGGCTCCAAGGTCACCAGATCATAACAATTGACCCTGCTGCCTCCTCACCACTATCGAAGCTACCACCTCACCAACACCGGAGCTCCTGCAACCCTCAAACTATTGTCTCCTTCCCCATAATCCTGTAGATTGTAAGCCCACAAGGGCAGGGTCCTCGCCCCTCTGTATCTGTCTGTAATTGTTAGTTTGTTTACTGTAATTGATATCTGTAATTTGTATGTTACCCATTCTCATGTGCAGCACCATGGAATCAATGGTGCTATATAAATAAATAAAAATAATAATAATAATCTATATCATCCCCTCATATTAATCCCTTGATAGAAATAGGGTTAGAAGGAACACAATTATAATCTGAATGGATAAGCAGTAAGACTGGTATCCCATGATATGCATAGGATGGTGGCGCAGTGGTTAGCACAGCAGCCTTGCAGCACTGGAGTCCTGGGTTCAAACCCCACCAAGGACAACATCTGCAAAGAGTCTGTGTTTGCGTGGGTTTCCTCCGAGTTCTCCGGTTTCCTCCCACATCCCAAAGACATACTGATAGGGAATTTAGATTGTGAGCCCCAACGGGGACAGCGATGATAATGTGTGCAAACTGTAAAGCGCTGTGGAATATGTTAGCGCTATATAAAAATAAAGATTATTATTATTATAGGATATGACGTGTATTTTGTGAAGTAGGGTTATCTTGCAGACCTGAGTAACAGGAAGGGATTAGCTAGGGCAACGTAGACCAGATGAAAAAAAGAGGCGAGTTGTTAAAGAAGTGGTTAATTTCTGTTCTGAATAAAATAGAAGAAAATAGTATTATGCAAGAATGGCCTTGGTTCCAGTTATCATCTGTCTATATGCGGACATTCTTATGGTCAGTTCCTACAATTCCCAGAAATTGTCAAATACGTGTTGTTGTTTTCAATATGGTCTGTAATCACCCAAGAATTCTATTTCTTCATCCAGATTCTCTTGGGAACTTTAACGTTTAACCAGAACACATTGAAATGCTGGAAGTACCCCCACATTCTCTTATCTAATTTATCTCATATCCCAGGATGTGTTTGACAACCCATTGTATAACACATATTTCTGCCAGATTATTGTGTAATGCCTCATTTCCCTTTGATCTTGTACTATAAGAGAACACCCTAACTCCCCCCATGAAAACAGACTATTTGAAAAGACAACGAGCAGTGTGTCTCTCTGATTACTGCTTCATAGCTTGAGTAACTAAGACAGAACGCCTGAGTAGGTTAGGAATCCCTTCTCTAGCACTACAGAGTCTGCCTATGGGGGCTGCCTTTCTACAGAGTGCCTATGGGGGGCTGCCTTACTACATAGTCTGCCTATGGGGGCTGCCTTACACTACAGAGTCTAATGGCACAGTAAAAGAAAAAAGAAAGGCACTCACCGTTACCAAAAGTGGAAGTCTTTAATTCATGGATAAAAAAGTATAAGCTCGGGGGTAATGCAAAGAGTGCGGACAAAGGCCGTTTCACGCTCCTGCGCTTAAATGGGTCCTCATGAAGCACAGGATTGAGCACCTGTTCCTTGGGGTGTGTGGCATAAATATAGTGTTTGAATGGTCTCTGCAGACTTGTTCAAGAGACGACGGTGGTGCAGCAGTGCCGAATTTGCCATTCTCTGTTTTGGACTTTATACTACATAGTCTGCCTATTAGGGCTGCCTTATACTACAGAGTCTGCTTATGGGGGCTGTCTTATACTACAGAATCTGCCCATGCATGGGGGCTGCTTTATACTACAGAGTCTGCCTATGGGGCTGCCTTATACTACAGAGTCTGCCTATGGGAGCTTCCTTAAACTATAGAGTCTGCCTATGGGGGGCTTCCTTATACTACAGAATCTGCCTATGGGGGGCTTTCTTGTGCTATAGAGTCTGCCTATGTTGGCTGCCTTATGCTACAGAGTCTGCCTATGGGGGCTGCCTTATGCTACAGAGTCTAACTATGGGGGTGCATTATACAATATAGAGTAGGCCTATGGGGAGTGCATTACACTATATGAAGGCCTATGGGGAGTGCATTATACTATATTGAAGACTATCTGGTGCATTATACTATATGGAGGCTATCTAGGGGGCCATCATACAGTGTGGGTGATGCTATACAGTGAGGGGGCATTATACTGTGTATAGGAGAGCATCATACTTTACTTTACTGTAAGAGCAGTGAGACTATTGAACTCCGTGTCATATGATGTTGTAATGCGTGATTCATTATTAAGATTTAAGAGGGGACTGGATGCCTTTCTTGAAAAGTATAATGTTACAGGTTATATACACTAGTTTCCTTGATAGGGCGTTGATCCAGGGAGCTAGTCTGATTGCCATACGTAGAGTCGGGAAGGAATTTTTTTCCCCAATGTGGAGCTTACTGTTTGCCACATGGGTTTTTTTTTGCCTTCCTCTGGATCAACATGTTAGGTAGGACATGTTAGGTTCAGCCATGGGTTGAACTACATGGACTTAAAGTCTTCCTTCAACCTTAATAACTATGTTAATACTGTTTATAGGGGAGCTGTACAGGAGGGAGACTTGGGACATTATTAAATGTAAAGTGGACACTTATTGTTATAGGGGAACTCAGGTTACTGTGACTATCAAAGGGGCACAAAGGGCATTATTACTTTCAAGGGGGCAAAATATGGGCACTGTTTTCTAGGGCACTTGCACCCGGTATTACTATATTATAGAGGATTGCTTTAGAATTTAGAGGGCAGAGAACCACACAGCAGGTGCAGTAATAGCATCACATACGGCAGCAGTGGCTCAGTATTGGGATATCAGCAGGATGAGGAGTTTGTGCAGGTTGGGAATAGATGGTGATGGGGCTGGAATATGAGAAGTGAAATGTGTCGTTGTTGTATTCTCTGCAGCCGCGTTGTGGCTGGAAGAAGTTGTTATGTCGGTCTGGGCCAGATGGAAAAGACGGGAAAAGTGAACAATTCCATCAGAAAGAATGTCAGCAGTAAGTAATTATCTGTAACTTTGCTGTAATCTCTTATATGTTCTGTAGGATCGGTATCTACCATTGACCACATGGCGGTAATATCCATGTTGGTCTTTATATAGAGATTATTTTCAGCAACAGCGCAGTTTACTAAAGTTCTCCTCCACTGTTAGGGTGCGTCACCCAGTAGCAGCGTCGGACTGGAGCACCTTGGGCCCACCAGAGAAAATCATTCTTGGGGCCCACTATGTAGCTACATAGAAATAGATACAAGGCCACCAATTGTGCGGTAAAAAGTGCTAATATCAGGGTATAATATAAGGTAGTTCACATCTTAATTATGTAGCAAGGGTTGGGGTAGCCCCCTCACAGAATATAATGTAGCCCCCTCATAAAATATAATGCAGTCCCCTCTCAGAATATAATGCAGCACCCCACAAAATATAATGCAACCCCCTCAGGTATAACGCAGTCCCCACCATAGAATATAATATAGCCCCCCTCATATAGTATAATGCAGCCCACCACAGAATATAATGTAGTCCCGAGAGAATCCAGCCCCACCACAGAATATAATGCAGCCCCCTCATATAGTATGATGTAGCCCCCATAATATAATGTAGTACCCTGAGAATAATGAAGTCCCCCCACAAAATCTAATGTAGCCCCCTCATAAATAATGCAGCCCCTCTCCACCCCATCATTGTCCTCACCACCTCCATCATTGCCTTCTCCCCCTCTACCCCTATCATTCTCCCCCACCACCTCCATCACTGCCCATTCCACCACCTGCATCATTGCCTCCTCCCCCACCATCATTGTCCATTTAATCACCTCCTTCATCACCTCCATCATTGCCTCCCCCACCACCATTATTGCCCATCACCTCCATTATTGCCCATCACCTCCATTATTGCCCATCACCTCCATCATTGACTCCCCCACCACCATCATGGCCCATCACCTCCATCATTGCCTCCCACACCATCATTGCCTATCACCTCCATCATTGCCTCCCCCACCACCATCATTGCCCATCACCTCCCCACCATCATTGCCTATCACCTCCATTGCCTATCACCTCCATCATTGCCCATCACCTCCATCATTGTCTCCCCCCACCACCATCATTGCCCTTCACCTCCATCATTGTCTCCCCCACCAATATCATTGTCCTTCACTACCACACACACACACCTCACCGCAGAAGCAGCTCATCACACACACACGCAGGCACACACACACGCAGCCACACACACACACACGCAGGCACACAGCACAGCTCACCTCCCTGCAGCAGCAGCTCATCCCAGCAGCCTCTTCCTCGCTGGAAGCTTTCTGACTGAGACAGCACACTGAATGATGACGTCATCCAGCTGGGCTGTCTCAAACAGGAAGCAGGACACCGGGGAGGTGAGCTGCTCTGTGTGAGTCTGTGTGCCTGTATGTGTGTGTATGTGTGTGGTGGGGCTTTACATGCGGGCAGTGTTAGCTGCAGCCTGCAGCTAACGCTGCCCGCTATTAAAGAAATGGTATTCAAGCCTCTCCACGCCCATAGGGGCTTGGTGAAGCGTGACTATTCATTTTGCTTTAGCAGCGGGGACAGGATCCTGTCTCCAACTGCTGCTACTAGCACAGGGCAGGCCCCCTTGACTCAGGGGCCCCATAGCCACTGGCGGGGGGCCCCTGGAGCAGTGGGGGCCCTAGGCAGCTGCTGGCCAGGATGCCAGCAGGTGTCAGTGCCTGGGCCCACCGGAGAATCCTCCAGTGGGTCAGTCTGAGCCTGCCTAGTTGTAATCAAGGTTACCTGGCTAGGGGCCCACTCAGAAGCTTCGCCCTCCCTGAACCAAAACCCTAGCTATGCCTCTGGGAGGAAGGTAACTAATGTTTTCCTTTTTTTAAAATCTTTTCTGATGGGGTCACGGATACCAGGACTAGGATGGGGCCAATCATACCAGCAACGAGATGGGGCCAATCAATCATACCAGGAAGAAATTAATATTCATTGCCCACCACGCCCATGGGCGTGGAATGCACTGCATATTCATTTCTCTTTAGCAGCGGGCACAGGAGTTAGCCAGAGCCGCTGGCTCCTGCCTCTGTGACCCGCTGCTCCTCCGATACCACTCCCCCACATCCCCACCACAGCCAGAGCCAATACATTTGAACTTGATCTATAAGACACACACCCCATTTTGCTCCACATTTTGGGAGGGAAAAAGTGAGTCTTATAGTCTAAAAAATACGGTAATTCTAATTCCTAAAAAGAAAATAATGTCCAGCTTCACCGAGTCCGTAAAAAAGAGTTTTCTTTATTCACAAACTTTAAACATGGAGGATACAGACTTCAGCACGAACCATATGAGTAAGAATCTCAACGCGTTTCTGGAGACTAAGCTCCCTTAATCATGACAAACTCTTTTTTACGGACTCGGTGAAGCTGGACATTATTTTCTTTTTTGGACTTTATACGCCTGGACACAGCGGGTCCGTGCTCCTGAGGTTTGGTTCTTGCATCACGGGTGAGCTGGATTATATTCCTTCTTTCTAAATTCTAATTCCTCCATTTTGTTGCAATTCCTCCATTTTGTTGCTGAGGCTCCTGGCATTAGTATACATCACTTTATGTATGTCTCTGTACCTCTATTCTTTCTTAAATTATTAACTGTTCTAACTCCACCCCCATGCTACCCCCAATTTCTTTATTTGTTCCCAGGTCACTATCTGCACTATCTTCCCCTCCTATAAAATGAATACCCTCCCCCAATCCCTAGCTTAAACACTCCTTCAACCTTCTAGTCATTTTCTCCCCCAGCACAGCTGCACCCTCCCCATTGAGGTGCAGCCTATCCCTAGCATAGAACCTGTAGCCAACTGAGAAGTCGGCCCAGTTCTGCAGGAACCCAAACCCCTCCTTCCTACACCAATTCTTGAGCCACTTATTAACCTCCCTAATCTCCCGTTGCCTCTCTGGCGTGGCACGTGGTACAGGCAGTATTTCGGAAAATACCACGTTGGAGGTCCTTGCTTTAAGCTTGCGGCCTTATTCCCTGAAATCATCTTTAAGGACCTTCCACCTAACTCTCCCAATAATCTGTCTACCCAATCAGCGATGTGTCGGACTCGAGCCACAGGTAGACAGCATACTGTTCGGCGATCCCTATCTTTGTGACAGATTGCCCTATCTGTTCCCCTAATAATTGAGTCCCCCACAACCAGTGCCTGTCTGGCCTGCCCTAGTCTCCTATTTCCTCCCTTACTGGAGCAGACACTCCTGGCTTTCAGAGGACATGCCTTGCTGTAGGAATGCTACCCCTGTGCTGGCACCCCCCTCATCTGCCAACTTATCAAACTTATTGGAGTGAGCCAGATCAGGACTAGCCTCCCTGGCACTCTTCCCTTTACCCTGCCTTCTGTCACCCAGCTTGCTGCCTCACTTTCCTGCAGCTCCATCCTACCATCCCCCCTCATCTATCCCATTGAGCGTCTGCTCAGTGAGCAGCAGGCTCCTTTCCATATTGTCTATGGATCTCAGTGTTGCCAGCTGCACATTTAGATCCAGAATCTGGGCTTCCAAATGCTCAACGTGCTCACATCTCGCACAGCAGTATGCACCCTCGACCGGCTGATCAAGGACTGCATACATGTGGCAAGATGTGCACTGGATGGCATTAACAATAGTGGAGCACATTTCCTAATGGGGATTGCACCAGACAAAAAAAGATAAGTAAACCGAAATGTAGAGTATTAATAAAATGCAAACAGCAATTCAGTAATTCCTCCCTTGCAAACTCCCTGGATCCAAAGTCACTAAATCACAAGTCACACACTTACTTCCGTTCGCACTTACGCTCCGGACACACTCAGCTCGTTCACATTCCCTAAGGAAGATTTAAAGAGGTTTTTTTTTCCCTTTAGCAGCAATCCAACCTACAGCTCTATTACTTCTGTACACCTCATACATGCGGCTCCGCTCTGTACACACGCGGCTCTGCTCCGTACACCTCGTACATACACACTCAGCTCCGCTCCGTACACCTTGTACACATGCGGCTCCAGTCAGTACACCTCGCACACACGTGGCTCCGCTCCATACACCTTGTACACACGCGGCTCAGATCCGTACACCTCGAACACTCGCGGCTCCGCTCCGTACACTCGTGGCTCTGCTATATCCACACTGTAAACCCCTCCTGACCCCAAACATCCAACACCATAACCAGGGCCGGCGTCAGCACCCGGTGCACCCGGGCAAGTGCCGGGGCCCTGGCGAGAAGGGGGGACCCACTCACGCTCTCTGGGATACAGCGCACACACTGGCGTAAGGGCCCGTGCACACGCTGTGGAATCTGCTGCGGTTTTTCCGCTGCGGAATTGGGAAATCCGCAGTGCAAAACCGCTGCGGTTTTCACTGCGGATTTTCCTGCGGTTTCTTCTGCGGATTCCTCTGCGGGTTTTCAACAGCACTTTCCTATTGGTGCATGTTGAAAACCGCTGTGGAATCCGCAGAAAGAAGTGAAATGCTCCTTCTTTTTTTCCGCAGCGATTCCGCTCGGTTTTCTCAGCAACTTTCCGCATTGTGGGCACAGCGGTTTTTGTTTTCCATAGGGTAACATTGTACTGTACCCTGCATGGAAAACTGCTGCGGATCCGCAGCGTCAAATCGCTGCGGATCCGCAGCAAAAACCGCAAAGTGTGCACATAGCCTAAGGGGCCCGCGGCCAGAATTTTCATGAATCAGAGCGCTGTGTGTGTGGAGGGAGCAGCAGGAGTCATTGTGACAGACAGCTGGGAGAGGCAGCCAGTGCTGAGCAACAGGAGGGGGGGACTTTCCAGCATCCAATCCCGGCTGAGCGCATTACTACAGCATACCTCCCAACCGTCCCGATTTCAGCGGGACAGTCCCGCTTTGGCACCGGGGTCCCGCTGTCCCGCTTCTGGCATTTAAAATCCCGAATTTGCGGCCGCCGGTGAAGCCCCGCCCACTTCCGGGACGTAGAGACGATTAGGACTAGTCCCGCACTCCGGGCGGGGTCAGTGACGTAAGCGGCCGGCATGATCACACTCTGCAGCCTTTGTTTAGTAAATCTGGGCCAGGAGATCGGGGAAGGAGGGACCAGCTGCGTGGGCGGCGCCGACTCCAGCCTGGTGTCTCCCCCACCACGCACCGCAACGCGCATGTGCGGGAATCTGTGGTACCCGATGCTGAGGCGCAGAGTCTGGTCCTTGTGTCACTCGGAGGCGGCAGCGGCGTGTGAGGGGGAGGGAGGCGGTCATCATTACCGGCACACACCGGCATGCATTGTGTATGGCGGATAAGGGGCGGCAGGGAGAAGCCTGCAAACCAGATAGTGCAGTGTGTCCATGCACCTCTCCATCCACAGGTAGCACTGTAACACCTCTAACAGTGCCAGCCAGCACCCTCCTAGTGCCAACCTGGCTGTGGGTGTGTGTGTGTGATGGCTGGGTGTGTGTGTGATGGCTGGGTGTGTGTGTGTGTGATGGCTGGGTGTGTGTGTGTGTGATGGCTGGGTGTGTGTGTGTGATGGCTGGGTGTGTGTGTGTGATGGCTGCGTGTGTGTGATGGCTGGGTGTGTGTGTGTGATGGCTGCGTGTGTATGTGTGATGGCTGCGTGTGTGTGTGTGTGTGATGGCTGCGTGTGTGTGTGTGATGACTGCGTGTGTGTGTGTGATGACTGCGTGTGTGTGTGATGGGTGTGTGTGTGAAGGCTGCGTATGTGATGCATTTGTGTCAAAGCTGCATGTGTTTGTGAGCTGCGTTTGTGATGCTGCGTGTGTATGTGTGATACTGTGTGTGTGATGCTGCATGTGTGTGAGCTGCGTGCGTGTGTGAGCTGTGTGTGTGCTGCGTGTGTGTGGGCCGTGTGTGTGAGCTGTGTGCGTGTGCATGTGTGTGAGCGTGTGTGTGTGAGCTGCGTGCCTGTATGTCATTATACAGTATGGAGAACTGTGGCCATTATACAGTATGGAGCATCATGTGCGGCCATTATACGGTATGGGGCATCATGTGCGGTCATTATACAGTATGGAGCATCATGTGCGGTCATTATACAGTATGGAGCATCATGTGCGGTCATTATACAGTATGGAGCATCATGTGCGGTCATTATACAGTATGGAGCGTCATGTGCGGCCATTATACAGTATGGAGCGTCATGTGTGGCCATTATACAGTATGGAGCGTCATGTGTGGCCATTATACAGTATGGAGCGTCATGTGTGGCCATTATACAGTATGGAGCGTCATGTGCGGTCATTATACAGTATGGAGCACTGTGTGGCCATATTTTTTTGTTTATAACTATTGTATATGAAACAGTGTGATCAGCAGTGCTAAATGGGTGTAGTTGGGACGTGGATATGGGTGTGACTAATTATGAATGGGTGTGGTCAGAGGCGTGGCCTAAAATTTGCCGCGGCGCGCTTCGCGCGCCGCTAACTTTGTCCCTCTTTCCCATCTTCAAAAGTTGGGAGGTATGCTACAGTATTCTCCCGTCACAGTCAGGACTGTGAGGACTCAGGAGTGAGTCATGGAGGAGAGCAGTTCCCCCGATGAGTGTTGTCTGAGCTGTGTGGTTTAAGTTAATGATGTGTTGTTCGTGAACAAGCCGATACAAAGAGCCGGCTCCCTGCTGTGAACGAAAGGAGTCGACTCTGCAGCGTGAGTGAGCCGAGTCTTTTTTTTTTTTTTTTCCTTCCTTGTCTGGCGCCTGCAGCTTATCAGGTTCAGGGTAGTGAAGCCTGACTGTGACTCATGTGGGAGGAGAAGTCAGGAGAGAAGCAGATACATGTGAGTACTGGAGAATTGGTGGGACAAGCACAGGTCAGGGCTTCCTATTGTTAACCCTTAAGTGCCCCCAGTCTGAAAGCATTAGTGTTACACCGTCCTTCAGTGCTGGAGTCAGGAATGGATGTGAGTTAGGGTACCGTCTCACATAACGATTTACCAACGATCACGACCAGCGATACGACCTGGCCGTGATCGTTGGTAAGTCGTTGTGTGGTCGCTGGAGAGCTGTCACACAGACCGCTCTCCAGCGACCAACGATGCCGAGGTCCCCGGGTAACCAGGGTAAACATCGGGTTGCTAAGCACAGGGCCGCGCTTAGTAACCCGATGTTTACCCTGGTTACCATCGTAAAAGTAAAAAAAACAAACAGTACATACATTCGCGTCCCCCGCCGTCCGCTTCCCTGCACTGACTGAGCGCCAGCCCTAACAGCAGAGCGGTGACGTCACCGCTGTGCTGTGCTTTCACTTTACGGCCGGCGCTCAGTCAGTGCAGGAAGCGGACGCCGGGGGACGCAAATGTGAGTATGTACTGTTTGTTTTTTAACTTTTACGATGGTAACCAGGGTAAACATCGGGTTACTAAGCGTGGCCCTGCGCTTAGTAACCCAATGTTTACCCTGGTTACAAGCGAACGCATCGTTGGATCGGTGTCACACACACCGATCCAACGATGACAGCGGGAGATACAGCGACGAAATAAAGTTCCAATCGATCTGCTATGACGTACGATTCTCAGCGGGGTCCCTGATCGCTGCTGCGTGTCAGACACAGCGATATCGTATGGATATCGCTGGAACGTCACGGATCGTACTGTCGTAGCGATCAAAGTGCCACTGTGAGACGGTACCCTTACCTTAGTCCCAAATAAAGATATACTGGCCTCATCCATGGCAGATACATATATGTGTGTATAGGAGGAGGACTCAGTAGATTGTTATCATAGTATTAGTCAGGACTGAGGAGGATTCAGGACAGGAACATACAGGGAGGAGGATGGGCGACGTCAGTTGTTGCTGCTGAGGCTAAGGCTACTTTCACACTAGCGTCGTTTTGAATACGTCGCAATGCGTCGTTTAGGAGAAAAACGCATCCTGCAAAGTTGTCTGCAGGATGCGTTTTTTCACCATAGACTAACATTAGCGACGCATTGCGATGTATGGCCACACGTCGTGCGACGGTTGCGTTGTGTTTTGGCGGACCGTCGGCACAAAAAAACGTTACATGTAACGTTTTTTTGTGCGTCGAGTCCACCATTTCCGACCGCGCATGCGCGGCCAAATCTCCGCCCCCTCCTTCCCGGACCTTACAATGGGGCAGCAGAAGCGTCATAAGACTGCTTCCGCTGCCCACGTCGGGCATTTTTTTCACAACGCGCGTCGGCACGTTGGGCCGACGCATAGTGACAGCCCCGTGCCGATGCTAGTGTGAAAGCAGCCTAAGTTAAAGTGATTTTAGGCAGAACCTGTGGAGAGATCTAGTACAGCTCCATTCATTATATAGTTACGCTGGTTTCACACTTGAATATTTCACAATCTGTGTGACAATGGCTGCACACGGATCCGTTTTCATCTCCATTGACTTTCAGTGGTGACAGATGGGACTTGCGTGTGCATCTAGTTGTCACCGTTTTCCCACAGATCCGAGTGTCTGCATATTTTACCAGACACACAAAAACACAACTTGTTGGTTTTGTGTCGTCTGAAAAACACGCAGCACAGGGTCACGGACGGATCCATGGCTACACGTCTGGAATTACCATGGAGCACGGATCCAGGACAACACGGATCCGTGTGCTTCCATGTGCAGGGATCCGGTATGCGGGACTGAGCATGCTCGGAAGCAAGGGATGTGCTGTATGGGAAAGTGATGACACTGTATGGCAGTACGCAGACATAATGTAGACTCTGCCTGCTGTGCTGTCATACAGTGAGCGGCCACACTAGAGGGGCTGGTGCCCTATGTTATAGCGTGCTAATGGTAATACAATGTATTGGGAGCATGTGTATATCATGGGGGCTCCTGGTTAGGGGCTGCGCGAGTGGGGCTGCTTTCACACTACCACTTTGCTGTACAGTGTGTGTGTATACAGTGTGTGTACTCTGTGTGTGTACAGTGTGTATACAATGTGTTTGTGTACAGTGTGTATACAATGTGTGTGTATACAATGTGTGTGTATACAGTGTGTGTATACAGTGTGTGTGTACAGTGTGTGTACAGTATGTGTGTGTGTGTCTACAGTGTGCATCCAGTGTGTGTGTATACAGTGTGTGTAACATGCCTTTATTTTACAAATTATAATCTTATACAGCACAAACACAGATCACAGCACTTACTAATTCAGAAAGGACATGTAAAAAAACGCCACATATTACAAAGTAATACAGGTTAAGACTACAACTGAGTAGCACGGGCTCTGTTCACAAGAGCTAACAATCTGTGGAAAGGAAACAGCAATGCTAAAAAACAGTCTGTACTGCTTCACTCGATACTTCTACAGGTGTATAATGAGGCTGTCACTTTACAGGCAAAGACCTGGAACGATGACAGTGTAAAATGTATTTTATTTAAAAAAAGAGCCGGTTCGTGAGCCGAAAGAGCCGGCTCTTTATGGTGAGCGGAGCCGAATGAGCCAGATCACCAAAAAGAGCCGGACTGCCCATCACTAGTTTAAGTGTATGGACGGTGTCCTGACAGGCTCTAGTCCAGTCCCTGCAGCCGACCATCCTCAGTGAGTCGGCTACTGTGCTCATTGACAGCATCAATCATAACAGCAGCTGCTATGTCCTGAGTCTGACCCATCTGTATCATGAAAAGAGCAGAGCTGAGTGCCCCTTCCCCCTTCACCTCCTGCAGAGAAGCATGAGTGTTGAGCCCAACCTGCCCCCTGACAGGACCAGCAGCCTCCTCTCAAGATTCATTGGATTTACATCTGATAACTTCAGTCTTCAGAATGGAGCTGTGGTGTCCTGTCAGGGGGCTGATGGGGCACAGAAGTCTTATCCTTCTCTGTTCTCTGGAGGGGGCTCATCAGGATTTATAGCTGCTGAACAGGCTCACCTTGTAGAGATGTTATGTAACATTACATGTCCACACACACATATATATCTACTATATAATTGTCTAAGGGTCACTTCCGTCTGTCCGGCCACGACCAATCAGTGACTGGCACAGTCCGGTGGCGAAATGGCCACTCCCCTGCCATCAGAGACCCCTCCATATTCCCCTCCAGTCAGTGCTCACACAGGGTTAATGGCAGCGGTAACGGACCGCGTTATGCTGCGGTGTAACGCACTCCGTTAACGCTGCTATTAACCCGGTGTAACCAACTTTTTACTATTGATGCTGCCTATCAATAGCATCAATAGTAAAAAGATCTAATGTTAAAAATAATTAAAATAAAAAAATCATTATATACTCACCCTTCTTTGGCCCCCGGATCCAGCCCAGGCCTTTCCCGCTCCTCGCGACGCTTCGGTGACCGGTCCATGCGTGATGTTGTGAATTCTGCTTTTGGGCTCCCTCCGGTGGTTGTAGGTGGTAATGCAGTTGCCCCTGAGTTGCAGTCCTGGTCAGGTGTATCTGCTGATTGCAGTTCTGACTGGGGTATTTAGGCGTGCAGGATTCATTAGTCCTTGCCAGTTGCCAATTGTTGTTGGGAGGTGTAGGACCTCTGCCTGGTTCCTCCTGCCTTTCTGCCAAATCAGCAAAGATAAGTGTCTGTTTTTTTTTTCCTGTGGCACACATGTTGTGTGCTTCACAATTCAGTGCTATTCATTGTTTTCTTGCCCAGCTTAGATTGTGTCAGTATTTTCTCAGTCTTGTTGGATTCTCTGGAGTGGCAGATATACATTCCATGTCTTTAGTTAGATTGTGGAACTTTTTGTATTATCTGCTGTGGATATTTTTGGAAGGGTTTTAATACTAACCGCCTAGTAATCTGTCCTATCCTTTCCTATTTAGCTAGAGTGGCCTCTTTTGCTAAATCCTGTTTTCTACCTGCGTGTGCCTATTCTTCTCCTACTCACATTCATTATTCGTGGGGGGCTGCCTATCCTTTGGGGGTCTGCTCTGAGGCAAGGTAGCATTCCTATTTCCATCTATAGGGGTATTTAGTCCTCCGGCTGTGTCGAGGTGTCTAGGGTATGTTAAGCACACCCCACGGCTACTTCTAGTTGCGGTGTTAGTTCAGGATTTGCGGTCAGTACAGGTTCCACCGACTCCAGAGAAAGTTTCATGCGGCTCCAAGGTCACCAGATCATAACAGGGTGAGTATATAACTATTTTTTATTTTAATTCTTTTTTAACGGATATGGTGCCCACATTGCTATATACTATGTGGGCTGTGCTATATACCACGTGGCTGTGGTATATATTACGTGGCTGGGCAATATACTACATCACTGTGCTCTATACTGCATGGGCAGTGTTATATACTACGTGGCTGGGCAATATACTATGTGTCTGTGTTATATCTACGTGTCTGTGCTATATACTATGTGTCTGGGCAATATATTACGTGGCTGGGCAATATACTATGTGTCTGTGCTATATACTACGTGTCTGTGCTATATACTACGTGTCTGGGCAATATACTACGTGGCTGTGCTATTTACTTCGTGGCTGTGCTATTTACTACGTGGCTGGGCAATATACTACGTGGCTGCTATATACTAGTGGCTGTGTTATATACTATGTGGCTGTGTTATATGCTACTTGGATGTGCTATATTTCTCTGCTGTATCTGTGCATCATGATTCGTGGTATGTGTTAAAGAGGGGGGCCCACTGAGACTCTTTCACCCGGGGCCCTCAAAAGCCTGGAGCCGGCCCTGGCCATAAGAATAACAACCAGCATAGCAGAGTCCTGCATACGCTGAGGCCCCTGGTCATGTGACCCCTGACTCCTCCCCTCCTGTGACATCATCACAGGTCCTGTGCGCACAGAGCAGCCATATATGTGGAGTGCGGCTCTGCGGGTGGAGGTCGGTGCTGGAGGCCCCATTATTCTCTATGTGGAGTGCAGCTCTGCGGGTGGAGGTCGGTGCTGGAGGCTCCATTATTCTCTATGTGGAGTGCGGCTCTGCGGGTGGAGGTCGGTGCTGGAGGCTCCATTATTCTCTATGTGGAGTGCGGCTCTGCAGGTGGAGGTCGGTGCTGGAGGCTCCATTATTCTCTATGTGGAGTGTGGCTCTGCGGGTGGAGGTCGGTGCTGGAGGCTCCATTATTCTCTATGTGGTGTGCGGCTCTGCGGGTGGAGGTCGGTGGTGGAGGCCCCATTATTCTCTATGTGGAGTGCGGCTCTGCGGGTGGAGGTCGGTGCTGGAGGCTCCATTATTCTCAGTGCGGCTCTGCGGGTGGAGGTCGGTGCTGGAGGCTCCATTATTCTCTATGTGGAGTGCGGCTCTGCGGGTGGAGGTCGGTGCTGGAGGCCCCATTATTCTCTATGTGGAGTGCGGCTCTGCGGGTGGAGGTCGGTGGTGGAGGCCCCATTATTCTCTATGTGGAGTGCGGCTCTGCGGGTGGAGGTCGGTGCTGGAGGCCCCATTATTCTCTATGTGGAGTGCGGCTCTGCGGGTGGAGGTCGGTGCTGGAGGCCCCATTATTCTCTATGTGGAGTGCGGCTCTGCGGGTGGAGGTCGGTGCTGGAGGCTCCATTATTCTCTATGTGGAGTGCGGCTCTGCGGGTGGAGGTCGGTGCTGGAGGCCCCATTATTCTCTATGTGGAGTGCGGCTCTGCAGGTGGAGGTCGGTGCTGGAGGCCCCATTATTCTCTATGTGGAGTGCGGCTCTGCGGGTGGAGGTCGGTGCTGGAGGCCCCATTATTCTCTATGTGGAGTGCGGCTCTGCGGTGGAGGTCGGTGCTGGAGGCTCCATTATTCTCTATGTGGAGTGCGGCTCTGCGGGTGGAGGTCTGTGCTGGAGGCTCCATTATTCTCTATGTGGAATACGGCTCTGCGGGTGGAGGTCGGTGCTGGAGGCTCCATTATTCTCTATGTGGAGTGCGGCTCTGCGGGTGGAGGTCGGTGCTGGAGGCTCCATTATTCTCTATGTGGAGTGCGGCTCTGCGGGTGGAGGTCTGTGCTGGAGGCTCCATTATTCTCTATGTGGAGTGCGGCTCTGCGGGTGGAGGTCAGTGCTGGAGGCTCCATTATTCTCTATGTGGAGTGCGGCTCTGCGGGTGGAGGTCGGTGCTGGAGGCTCCATTATTCTCTATGTGGAGTGCGGCTCTGCGGGTGGAGGTCAGTGCTGGAGGCTCCATTATTCTCTATGTGGAGTGCGGCTCTGCGGGTGGAGGGATGTGCTGGAGGTCCCATTATTCTCTATGTGGAGTGCGGCTCTGCGGGTGGAGGTCGGTGCTGGAGGCTCCATTATTATCTACTAGATAGCAGCCCGATTCTAAAGAATCGGGAGTCTAGAATCCACATATACTTTATTTATTCAAATGTAAGAATAATACAATTAATAAATAATAGTAAGAAAGAACAAAAAATGGCTGCACTCACCAGCTCTTGACAATTCTTGACAGCACGGCACATTTCTGATTGGTCGCTCGCGGCAGGCGGCAACCAATCAGAAAAGTGCCGCACACCACGAAGGCATATATCTTTGTCCACCCTGAGCGGGTGTAGGACGCTGGTGACGTCACTTATCTCCGGACATTATCTCCGGACAAAGCCACGGAAGTTGGCACAAATTGCCGGAAGTAGTATTCTAGGCAATTATATATTAGATTTTAATGTTATCAGTGTTTACCTTTGAACGTTTATATTGTATTGTCCTGTCACCAGCCATGTGTACGATTATCGGCCGAAAGCCTCTCTGGAACCAATAATCACCCCATGTAAAGGTATCTTTATAAGTTAAAGGGTATGTGCACACGTTGCGGATTTCTTGCAGAAATTTCCTGAAGAAAACCGGAAATTTTCTGCAAGAAATCCGCATTTTTTTTTTTTTTGCGTTTTTTTTCGGTTTTTTTCGCCTTTTTTTAGCATTCTGCAAGCGTAATTAGCTTGCAGAATGCTATCGCTTGGAAAACTGACTGACAGGTTGGTCACACTTGTCAAACATAGCGTTTGACAAGTGTGACCAACTTTTTACTATAGATGCAGCCTATGCCGCATCCATAGTAAAAGATAGAATGTTTAAAAATAATAAAAAAAATAAAAAAATGCTTATACTCACCCAGACATCTCCTCAGCGGCGTCCGGCTCCTCTTCCTATAGCTGGTCTGTGCGCACAGGACCTTCCGTGACGTCACGGTCACGTGAGCGGTCACATGACCGCTCACGACCAATCACAGGACAGTGACGTCATCGGCAAGGTCCTTCGCCGCACACCAGCTACAGGAACCGAACGGCAGCGTGCAGTGGAGGCGGGAAGACATCGAGGGTGAGTATAGGACTGTTTTTTATTTTAATTCTTATTTTTTGACCACTTATATGGTGCCCAGTGCGTGGAGGAGAGTCTCCTCTCCTCCACCCTGGGTACCAACCGCACATAATCTGCTTACTTCCCGCATCGTGGGCACAGCCCCGTGCGGAAAGTAAGCAGATCAATGGACTCCCAGGTGTGCGGAATCCCCTGCAATTCCACATTTTAATGAACATGTTGCTTTTTTTTCCACGATGCGATTTTTTTCGCGGAAAAAAAGGCTACATTTGCACAAAAAATGCGGAATACACTTAAAATAATAGGAGGCATATGTAAGCGGTTTTTTTTCGCGTTTTTATCACGTTTTTATAGCGAAAAAACGCGAAAAAAACGCGAAAAATACTGAACGTGTGCACATGGCCTAAAGATTCAGAATACTATGACTTTTATCATATCCTGAACAGTCAAGTTTTTTATGAACCGTTAAGGTTTTCTGGTTGAAGTAAAAAAAACTCTGAGTGTTTACAGTTTGAAACCATAAAATGTTGAAAAATTTTGTCATTCTTGAGTATATCACTCAATGGTGCTCATAAACGTGTCAAATTTGATCTATAATATACTTTAATATACGTTACTTTAATCTTTAATATACTTAAGAACAGGGCCCCAGACATCACACAGGGGGTCTGAAACACCGCACAGTGGTCCAAAATATCGTTGTGCTCTGCCTGGGGCCCCATATGCTGCCTGGGGCCCCATATGCTGCCTGGGGCCCCATATGCTGCCTGGGGCCCCATATGCTGCCTGGGGCCCCTGTGCTCTGCCTGGGGCCCCTGTGCTCTGCCTGGGGCCCCATGTTCTGCCTGGGGCCACTGTGCTCTGCCTGGGGCCCCATATGCTGCCTGGGGCCCCTGTGCGCTGCCTGGGGCCCCATATGCTGCCTGGGGCCCCTGTGCTCTGCCTGGGGCCCCTGTGCTCTGCCTGGGGCCCCATGTTCTGCCTGGGGCCCCTGTGCTCTGCCTGGGGCCACTGTGCTCTGCCTGGGGCCCCATATGCTGCCTGGGGCCCCTGTGCTCTGCCTGGGGCCCCATATGCTGCCTGGGGCCCCTGTGCTCTGCCTGGGGCCCCATAGGCTGCCTGGGGCCCCTGTGCTCTGCCTGGGGCCCCATATGCTGCCTGGGGCCCCTGTGCTCTGCCTGGGGCCACTGTGCTCTGCCTGGGGCCCCATATGCTGCCTGGGGCCCCTGTGCTCTGCCTGGGTGTAGGACACTGGTGACGTCACTTATCTCCGGACATTAGCTCCGGACATTAGCTCCGGACATTAGCTCCGGACATTAGCTCCGGACAAAGCCACGGAAGTTGGCACAAATTGCAGGAAGTAGTATTCTAGGCAATTATATATTAGATGGGCATTTCCTGAAGGAAATACATGGTGCTTGAACAGCGCTACCAGCTTTACAGCAGCACTTTTCACACACGGGACTGGGGGGCGCGCTTACTTTTGCACCCGGGGGCGCGCTTACTTTTGCACCCGGGGGCGCGCTTACTTTTGCACCCGGGGGCGCACTTACTTTTGCACCCGGGGGCGCACTTACTTTTGCACCCGGGGGCGCACTTACTTTTGCACCCGGGGGCGCACTTACTTTTGGGGCCGCACTTACTTTTGGTGGGCGGGGCTCCTCGGCCTCCGATTTGGTTGGTGGGGCCCCTCGTCCTCCGATTTGGTGGGTGGGGACCCTCGGCCTCCGATTTGGTGGGCGGGGACCGGCCTCCGATTTGGTGGGCGGGGACCCTCGGCCTCCGATTTGGTGGGCGGGGACCCTCGACCTCCGATTTGGTGGGCGGGGACCCTCGGCCTCCGCTTTGGTGGGCGGGGCCCCTCTGCCTCCGATTTGGTGGGCGGGGACCCTCGGCCTCCGCTTTGGTTGGCGGGGCCCCACGGCCTCCGATTTGGTGGGCGGGGTCCCTCTGCCTCCGCTTTGGTGGGCGGGGCCGCTCGGCCTTCGATTTGGTGGGCGGGGCCGCTCGGCCTTCGATTTGGTGGGCGGGGCTCCTCGGCCTCCGATTTGGTTGGTGGGGCCCCTCGGCCTCCGATTTGGTGGGCGGGGCCCCTTATCCTCCGATTTGGTGGGCGGGGCCCCTTATCCTCCGATTTGGTGGGCGGGGACCCTCGGCCTCCGATTTGGTTGGCGGGGCCCCTCGGCCTCCGATTTGGTTGGCGGGGCCGCTCGGCCTCCGATTTGGTTGGCGGGGCCGCTCGGCCTCCGATTTGGTGGGCGGGGCCCCTCGGCCTCCGATTTGGTGGGCGGGGACCCTCGGCCTCCGATTTGGTGGGCGGGGACCCTCGGCCTCCGATGTGGTGGGCGGGGCCGGGCCCCTCGGCCTCCGCTTTGGTGGGCGGGGCCGCTCGGCCTTCGATTTGGTTGGCGGGGCCCCTCGGCCTCCGATTTGGTTGGCGGGGCCCCTTATCCTCCGATTTGGTGGGCGGGGACTCTCGGCCTCCGATTTGGTTGGCGGGGCCCCTCGGCCTCCGATTTGGTTGGCGGGGCTTGGTGTGTGCTCTGCCTGGGGCCACTGTGCTCTGCCTGGGGCCCCATATGCTGCCTGGGGCCCCTGTGCTCTGCCTGGGGCCCCATATGCTGCCTGGGGCCCCTGTGCTCTGCCTGGGGCCCCTGTGCTCTGCCTGGGGCCCCTGTGCTCTGGCTGGGTGTAGGACACTGGTGACGTCACTTATCTCCGGACATTAGCTCCGGACATTAGCTCCGGACAAAGCCACGGAAGTTGGCACAAATTGCAGGAAGTAGTATTCTAGGCAATTATATATTAGATGTGGAGTGCGGCTCTGCAGGTGGAGGTATGTGCTGGATGCTCCATTATTCTTTATGTGGAGTGTGGCTCTGCGGGTGGAGGTCGGTGCTGGAGGCCCCATTATTCTGTATGTGGAGTGCGGCTCTGCGGGTGGAGGTCGGTGCTGGAGACTCCATTATTGTCTATGTGGAGTGCGACTCTGCGGGTGGAGGTCAGTGCTGGAGGCTCCATTATTCTCTATAGGAGAGCGGCTCTGCGGGTGGAGGTCGGTGCTGGAGGCTCCATTACTCTCTACGTGGAGTGCGGCTCTGCGGGTGGAGGTCGGTGCTGGAGGCTCCATTATTCTCTATGTGGAGTGTGGCTCTGCGGGTGGAGGTCGGTGCTGGAGGCTCCATTATTCTCTATGTGGATGTGGCTCTGCGGGTGGAGGTCGGTGCTGGAGGCTCCATTATTCTCTATGTGGAGTGCGGCTCTGCGGGTGGAGCTCGGTGCTGGAGGCCCCATTATTCTCTATGTGGAGTGCGGGTGGAGGTAGGTGCTGGAGGCTCCATTATTCTCTATGTGGATGTGGCTCTGCGGGTGGAGGTCGGTGCTGGAGGCTCCAATATTCTCTATGTGGAGTGCGGCTCTGCAGGTGGAGGTCGGTGCTGGATTCTCCATTATTCTCTGTGGAGTGTGGCTCTGCGGGTGGAGGTCGGTGCTGGAGGCTCCATTATTCTCTATGTGGAGTGCGGCTCTGCGGGTGGAGGTCGGTGCTGGAGGCTCCATTATTCTCTATGTGGAGTGCGGCTCTGCGGGTGGAGGTCGGTGCTGGAGGCTCCATTATTCTCTATGTGGAGTGCAGCTCTGCTGGTGGAGGTCGGTGCTGGAGGCTCCATTATTCTGTATGTGGAGTGCGGCTCTGCGGGTGGAGGTCGGTGCTGGAGGCCCCATTATTCTGTATGTGGAGTGCGGCTCTGCGGGTGGAGGTCGGTGCTGGAGACTCCATTATTGTCTATGTGGAGTGCGACTCTGCGGGTGGAGGTCAGTGCTGGAGGCTCCATTATTCTCTATGTGGAGTGCGGCTCTGCGGGTGGAGGTCGGTGCTGGAGGCCCCATTATTCTCTATGTGGAGTGCGGCTCTGCGGGTGGAGGTCGGTGCTGGAGGCTCCATTATTCTCTATGTGGAGTGCGGCTCTGCGGGTGGAGGTCGGTGCTGGAGGCTCCATTATTCTCTATGTGGAGTGCGGCTCTGCGGGTGGAGGTCGGTGCTGGAGGCTCCATTATTCTCTATGTGGAGTGCGGGTGGAGGTAGGTGCTGGAGGCTCCATTATTCTCTATGTGGAGTGCGGCTCTGCGGGTGGAGGTCTGTGCTGGAGGCTCCATTATTCTCTATGTGGAGTGCGGCTCTGCAGGTGGAGGTCGGTGCTGGAGGCTCCATTATTCTCTATGTGGAGTGCGGCTCTGCAGGTGGAGGTCGGTGCTGGAGGCTCCATTATTCTCTATGTGGAGTGCGGCTCTGCGGGTGGAGGTCTGTGCTGGAGGCTCCATTATTCTCTATGTGGAGTGCGGCTCTGCAGGTGGAGGTCGGTGCTGGAGGCTCCATTATTCTCTGTGTGGAGTGCGGCTCTGCGGGTGGAGGTCGGTGCTGGAGGCCCCATTATTCTCTATGTGGAGTGCGGCTCTGCGGGTGGAGGTCTGTGCTGGAGGCTCCATTATTCTCTATGTGGAGTGCGGCTCTGCAGGTGGAGGTCGGTGCTGGAGGCTCCATTATTCTCTATGTGGAGTGCGGCTCTGCGGGTGGAGGTCGGTGCTGGAGGCTCCATTATTCTCTATGTGGTGTGCGGCTCTGCAGGTGGAGGTCTGTGCTGGAGGCTCCATTATTCTCTATGTGGAGTGCGGCTCTGCAGGTGGAGGTCGGTGCTGGAGGCTCCATTATTCTCTATGTGGAGTGCGGCTCTGCAGGTGGAGGTCGGTGCTGGAGGCTCCATTATTCTCTATGTGGAGTGCGGCTCTGCAGGTGGAGGTCGGTGCTGGAGGCTCCATTATTCTCTATGTGGAGTGCGGCTCTGCGGGTGGAGGTCTGTGCTGGAGGCTCCATTATTCTCTATGTGGAGTGCGGCTCTGCGGGTGGAGGTCGGTGCTGGAGGCTCCATTATTCTCTATGTGGAGTGCGGCTCTGCGGGTGGAGGTCGGTGCTGGAGGCCCCATTATTCTCTATGTGGAGTGCGGCTCTGCAGGTGGAGGTCGGTGCTGGAGGCTCCATTATTCTCTATGTGGAGTGCGGCTCTGCAGGTGGAGGTCTGTGCTGGAGGCTCCATTATTCTCTATGTGGAGTGCGGCTCTGCAGGTGGAGGTCGGTGCTGGAGGCTCCATTATTCTCTGTGTGGAGTGCGGCTCTGCGGGTGGAGGTCGGTGCTGGAGGCCCCATTATTCTCTATGTGGAGTGCGGCTCTGCAGGTGGAGGTCGGTGCTGGAGGCTCCATTATTCTCTATGTGGAGTGCGGCTCTGCGGGTGGAGGTCTGTGCTGGAGGCTCCATTATTCTCTATGTGGAGTGCGGCTCTGCAGGTGGAGGTCGGTGCTGGAGGCTCCATTATTCTCTATGTGGAGTGCGGCTCTGCGGGTGGAGGTCTGTGCTGGAGGCTCCATTATTCTCTATGTGGAGTGCGGCTCTGCAGGTGGAGGTCGGTGCTGGAGGCCCCATTATTCTCTATGTGGAGTGCGGCTCTGCGGGTGGAGGTCGGTGCTGGAGGCTCCATTATTCTCTATGTGGTGTGCGGCTCTGCAGGTGGAGGTCGGTGCTGGAGGCTCCATTATTCTCTATGTGGAGTGCGGCTCTGCGGGTGGAGGTCGGTGCTGGAGGCTCCATTATTCTCTATGTGGTGTGCGGCTCTGCAGGTGGAGGGTCCACACCAGAACTGTAGCAGGTAAAGACCCCAATATCCACAGGTGTCCTTTCACCTCTAATAATCCTCGGACAGTTCTGACAAACCCAGAAAAGTGCCCCTTTATGGAGGTGACAGAAAGTCTGTTTAGTCACTTTAGCTCCATAGTATCAGCTCTAATCCAATGGTGAGAGAGCGATTTACCCTGAAGAGTCACAGATTGTGGGGTTGTTATATAATGTTATATTTAGGGGGTTTGTGTTGTCTCCTTATAAGAATCACAATGGTTTTGTTCCTTTTCCGCTGATAGATACAAACGACCCAACTATGAAAGACAGGAACCAAGGAAACCGTTATTACTCTCATAGTACGGGGCCCACACAGTATTGTCGGGAAACCTCCATATAGAGGCCGGTGGGGATGGAGTCAGTGACCGACTCTGGACAGATCTGTTCCTAGAGCCGCAGTAGAAGATGAAGATGTCGTCCTCATCATGGAGTCGTTATTTCTCCTGTCACGTGTAATGAATATCTCCTGCAGTATTACTAATGCCGGGGTCACACTATCGTATTGAATCTAATGGGAGAACATCGGATGCGATATGCTAATGACCCTCGTCTCCTGCTCTGCTGCGATCGGGAGCCGAGTGTCATGCGTCTGTGCTCCGAGCCTCTCGCACAGAGCGGATCGGAGCACATCTGTGGAGGAGGCGGAGAAATTACTTTCTCCATCTCCTCCATTGCCAGGGTCCTCGTTTCGCGCCAGCACTCGGATGATATCCGAGTAATGTGCGCTGTCTCACTCGCACCCATAGGCTTATATGGGTGCGAGTCGGCAGAGTGTCTGTGACAATCAAAGCATGCTGCAATTGTCTCAGACCGAGGAAAACGGCCGACAAAAAAATCGGCTGCTGGGAGCTGCCCCATAGTTTAACATTGGTCTGAGTGCAATGCAATTTTTTTATCACATTGCACTCGTCCGTTTTAGTCGCCAGTGTGACCCTGGCCTAATGCTGATTCCAGTGTCGGTAAATGAGACGAGAATTAGCGTTATGGAAGATGAGTCTATGAGGAACGTATTCAGCTGCCGACTCCGAGGGAGAAACTGCTTGTTGTCTGTGGCCGAAATATACAGGTTTTATTCTAATGATCTTGTGATTCCTACAGCCAATCAGTTGCCGAAGCAGTGAGTAACATAGCCAGAGATTGGGGTCATGGAGGAGATGACTTAGTAAGAAATTCAACTTTTGTTCCAGTGCCTACAAGACTAGAGAATGCAACATTTACACGTCCTGTTTCCTCATATGTTTCCCTTATTATCTCCAGTAATTGTATTATTACACAGGATTCTTCTGATGTTACATCGGCTCATCTTCTTCTCATTCAGGTCTCTACAATATCGGATCCTCTCAGTGAAGATCTTCTATAGAAGAAAATTTTCCTGATTTACCCATCAAGGATGGATATGGACAGAGACAAGATGGCGGAGAGGATATTACACCTCACCCTAGAGATCCTCTTCAGGCTTACTGGAGAGGTGAGAGATTCTGATGACGTCACATTACATCATTCTTATCTGTGGGAATAACAGATGGACAGAACTGGAGAGGTGAGGACTCTGGAAATGTCTGTAGTGAGAGTTATTAATGTGTCTCTCCATAACCAGGATTACACAGTGGTGAAGAAGACCTCTAGTGAGCGCTGTCAGGACCCTGTGTCTGAGGGATTGGGAAGACCCCTGAGCCCAATCACGGGGTCTCCACCTCACCCCCTGATACATAAGGACATCAATGACCAGAAGATCCTAGAACTCGCCTTCAAGATGATTGAGCTGCTGACTGGAGAGGTGACACTGCTGGGAATGCTGGGACATTATACAGTAACGCTATAAAGGGATCGGGGGGATGACGATATCATTGTATGTGTCAGGTTCCTATAAGGTGTCAGGATGTCGCTGTCTATTTCTCCATGGAGGAGTGGGAGTATTTAGAAGGACACAGAGATCTGTATAAGGACGTCATGATGGAGGTTCCCCAACCCCTCATATCACCAGGTAATAGACAGGACTAAATACATATAGCCCATAATTATCTGTATGTAAAGAGCGTATTCAGTCCCTGTATGTGTTTCCCCCAGATCTTTCCAAAAAGAGGACAACACCAGAGAGATGTCCCCGTCCTCTTCTTCCACAGGACTGTAAACAAGAAGATCCTAATGTTCCTCAAGATCATCAGGTAGATGGAGAGAAGGTGTCATGAGATCTCCCTTCTGATATGTAGACGACTGTGAAGGTCTTGTGCTCAGTCTTGTTTTATCCTCCAGTATTATATGTTTTGGAAAAGGAAAGGACTGACCAGTTAAAATGAAAAAGTTTATTTGGACATGATTGAAAATAAAACAATAAAACAACCTGACTAAGGGCGCACCTTTACGCCAGAAACACATCAGGTTGTTTTTATTGTTTTATTTTTAATCATGTCCAAATAAACTTTTTATGTGCCGTAAACATATCCTTTCCATTTCCTACATTTGCTGAATGAACCAGCAGGTTTGGCACCCACCAGACACATGCTAGCAGACTTGCTTGGATTCCAGCTGGATACTACCCACATGGAGACTCCCTGTCCCTCCATCCTGCCTATTATGTTTTATTCTTGTATAATGAGGTGGAGATGGCAGGATTAGAGCTTATCATAGATGGGACTTCTCCATCTGTCTGTGACTTTTGCAATATATGTTTCAGGGTGAAGATCTGACCCATATTAATACTACAGAGACATATGTGAGGGGTGATGAGCGGTGTAAAGAGGAGATTCCTACATATGACTACCCAGGTGAGTAGTGACCACTAAATGCAGAGAAGTCACAGATTCTTCTCAGTCACCGGCTGTGGCTGCTTTATCGGTGGTGTAGTCTGGCTGTATCGCAATTGTGTGATCACCATTTTGCCTCTAGACCACAACATTCTCTTCAATCCAAAACTGTTCAAATGACTTTGAACATTAAAAGCCATTTTCTGTAGAACCTATAGCCTGGAGGATCCACATACCCCCTGAAATTAGGAAATTCTGACCATTACCTGCCCAGATCTGTAAACTACAAAGACAAATAACCTCATACGTAGAATGTGCTGACAAGTAAAAAAATCACTTGAAGAAAAATGTTATAGTGGGCCTGTAAGAGAAAGCGGAGGGTAATGATGCTGTTGGCTTCCTAGAACCCTGATATCTTATTGGATGAATCTAACTTCTCTCCCTTCTGTGCTGCTGAATGTGATCATATGGTCAATACAAGACCAGGTCCAGTCTTTCTGGCCGAACTTCACTTTTATGGTCGGGTGTAGTAAGGGCCAAGTGTGAATTTCTGTACAATAATAAGTTTCCCTTTATCTTGACTTTTCTTTTAAAACCGACCATCTTCAAACAGGATTGTGATAAACTACATAAAACACATTACACCTGTGCCATGATATATCTCTAAGCTGTGCGTGGCTGATGGCTGTAATATACATTTACTCACGCCTGCAGGAGATGTGTTGGCATGGCTTGAGCCGTGGTTAAATGGATTCACTCCACGTCATAAATTCCTTTACTGCACAATCTCTCCTGAAATGGGGAGCACTAATACTTTCTCTACTCTTTTCTTTGACTATCTAATATTTCTTCTTGAAACTCATCTGACAGAAAATATTGATCCTTACGATAGTTTAGATTGCAAAGAACCAACAAGACTCATTTATTACTGATGAAGACTGTTGAATTTGATCATTTCTTTCGATGTGTTATAGTCTCTAGTCACAGTTTTTGACTACAATAGTTAGGGTCCAAAATACTCTGATAACCATTTCCCGCAGCCAGCTTTGTGTTCCTAATCTGGGCCCATTTTTCAAATCTGACACGTGTCACTTTATTTGGTGATAATTTTAGAATTCTTCGCAAAATATAAGCCCCATTTCCAGTTCACCACCTGACAGCACCATTGGATGTCCTTCTTACCCTCAGTGGGACAGGAACAACAAGAGGTTAAAAGGACCCTCCCCACTCCACCCACCAGTGTTTTTCCTGTCCCATTGCGGATAGGAACGGCAAGCTTCCCTCCGACGGTGCTGTGCAGATGGTGGGGATCGGGGGGCCCAGCCTTTCCCTTCCCTGCCGCAAGATATCTGCGGCTGATACCTGCTATGGGGGGTCCCTCAGCCTCCCCAGTGTAGCGCTGCTCCTGGGGTTCTGGTCCGTTTCCTCCGCACAGGGGGCTCTCGGTCCGGGCGCCTGTGTGCCAGGTTGTGGGCGGCGGTCGCTTCCAGCGGCGACCGATTTCCAGCGTGCGGCCGCAGCTTGCTCCAGCAGCCGCATCCAGGCAGCCGCTTCCGGGTTCAGCGGCCGCGTCACTTCCGGTCGCGGCAAGCGCCGGAGCACGGGGACACCGGCAGCAGCGCCGGCCTCAGTGAGGCTTTGCAGCACGTCAGCCGCAGCGGCGGTAAGGAGGGCAGGATCATCCAGGTAAAACATATATAAACGTTTTATGGGAGTCTTTATGCTCCCGGCCATCCTGATACAGGGAGCACACTGCTGTATGGTAATTCGTCCTCACTATGGAGGAGACTGCCAGACCTGAGGGGACTGACCAGCTTCAGGGGCACGTGAGTAGGCTATGCTAAGCCATACCACAATGCTCACCCCTCCCCCTACGTCCCTATCTACAAAGTGTACTATGTATTCTATCCTAGGTAGAGCCTCCTATCCCCACATCCGAAAGGAAGAAATCAGGGAAAAATAAATGCCCAATATGTGCTGCTAAGTTTCCCGAAAACTGGCGGAAGCCACTATGCAAGTCGTGCACAGCTAAAATTGTGGGTGATGAGCAGACGGCATTTTTAACCAGTATGAGGACAATGATTCGTCAAGAGGTTCAGGCATCTATCTCAAACTTGAATCTTCACCAGACAAGCCAGTCAGAACCGCAGACATCACGAAAAAGGCCAAGGGAGTCTAGTCCCTCTTCTGAAGGAGAGATTTCAGAGGATTCAGACCTGGAGGAAAGAGATGGATCATTGGGCAGAGGGAAGAGATATCTCTTCTCGGCAGCAGATACGGATGAGCTTCTGTATGCAGTACTTAACACCATGCAGTTACAGGACACGCCAGATGAGACCTCGATCCAGGATGAGATGTTTGGCGGATTACATGCCCAGGTCACAAAGGTTTTTCCAGTCAACAACCAACATCGTTCCATGATTCTGGAAGAATGGCAGGAAGCGGAGAAGAGACTGGTAGTACCCAGAGATTTCAGACTCCGTTTGCCTTACAATCCAGAGGACATTAAAGTATGGGATGAAGTTCCCAAGATTGAGGTTCCATTGGCAAAAGTGGTGAAAAAGACCTCAATCCCATTTGAGGACTCCTCCGCTTTAAAGGATCCTATGGATCGCAAAGCGGATGGACTGCTCAGGAGAACTTGGGAGTCCTCCGCAGCAATAATACGGGCCAATATAGCTGCAACTTCGGTAGCCCGGTCTATGCATCTATGGATAGACGATTTGGAGGAATATCTCAAAGCTAAAACTTCCAGAGATGTTATTCTCAAATCACTACCATTGCTTAAGCTCGCAACAGGCTGTATGGCAGACGCTTCTGCAGAGTCTGTACGCTTCGCTGCAAGAAGCGAATCCTTATCCAACGTGGCCAGAAGAGCCATCTGGCTAAAGACCTGGTCGGGGGATATCCAATCAAAAAATAAATTGTGCGGAATCCCATTCTCAGGGAATAAAGTATTTGGGCCTATTCTAGATGACATCCTAGAGAAAGCCTCAGATAAAAAGAAGGGGTTCCCTGAGGAAAATACAAAAAAGTACCATCCCTTTCGTAGATCCCGACCTAGTCAGAAGACAGACTACAGGGGGAAAGGGAAGACTGGGAGGTGGTCTTATCCCAAGGGTGGAAAGGGTAGAGACTCCATCTTCCCAAGTGCAGGTACAGGAAAGCCAAATAAATGACATCAAGGTGGGTGGTCGGCTACAAAAACTTCTAGGGGGTTGGCAGAAAGTATCCCAAAATCCTTGGATTCTGCAGGTAATTGCTCAGAGGTACAAACTAGAGTTCTCCAGCAGTCCCCCAGAAAGATTTGTTGTAACCCAACCCTGTCCTCTCTGACTCCTCTATGTGGACAAACATCCAGGAGTTGGTAGAATTAGAGGCAATAATCCCAGTACCCATCTCAGAAAGAGGCAAGGGCCATTACTCCCATTTATTTTCAATAAAAAAAACGTCAGGGGACTCCCGGACGATCATAAATTTAAAACCACTAAACAGATGGGTCCGGTACAGAAGATTCAGGATGGAATCTATGAGGTCCACAACGCCTCTCATAGACAAGGACATGATGATGTGCATCCTAGACCTAAGCAATGCATACTATCATGTTCCGATACATGCTTCCTACCAAAAATTCCTGAGATTTGCCCTAATGAACAGGGGAATATTATATCACTTCCAGTTCAGATGTCTCCCCTTCGGGCTTGCTTCGGCGCCCAAGATATTCACCAAACTGATGTCAGACGTTGTGGCCTATCTAAGAAACCAGAATGTGACCATAGTACCATATCTGGACGACTTTCTGATAATGGCGAAATCAGAGAAACTTCTCAGAATAGACTGCAGCTTCACACTTTCCATCCTACAGGATCTGGGGTGGATTGTGAATTGGAAGAAATCCTGCCTGGTCCCAGACTCCAGAATGAAATTTTTGAGGGTCATACTCGACTCCAATGTCAGAACATCTTTTTTACCTGAAGACAGACAGGAGGCCTTAATCAGGCACATACACCAATTCAGGAGAAGTACACCCTCCATAAGAGAGGCAATGAGGATTCTGGGCTTTATGACAGCATGCATACCCTGTGTGAAATGGAGCCAATTCCACTCGCGGGAGTTAGAGGCAGGTCTTGGGATCTTGGAACAGGAAACAGAGTTCCCTAGACAAAAAGATGATTCTGTCTCCTTCAGTAAAGAAATCCCTAACCTGGTGGACCACACCGGAAAACCTGAGAGAGGGAGTTCCATGGATACTTGATCCCTGTGTTACGGTTACCACAGACGCCAGTCAATATGGATGGGGCGGTCATATAGAAACGACATACTATCAGGGAGAATGGACTCCTCAGATTGCCGCAAGGTTATCAAATTTCAGGGAGCTGTATGCGATCTGGAAGGTGTTGTACCAGGCCCAGTCACAAGTCAGGGGCAGACATGTAAGGATACTGTCCGACAATGTCACAGCAGTGGCATTTCTAAGACACCAAGGAGGTCTGAAGCATCCACCGCTGCAACACCTAGCAGACCAGATTTTCAGATGGGCTGAGAAATCTGTCAAATCCATCTCGGCAGTTCACCTGGAAGGCGCCAATAATCAGGTAGCAGATTTCTTAAGCAGAAGGTCTGTCCATCCCGGAGAATGGGAACTGAACCCAGAAGTATTCAGCAGTCTGTGCCAGAAATGGGGAACACCTCAGGTGGACCTTTTTGCCACCAGGTCAAACACAAAGACCAGAGCATTTTTCTCGCTCAAATCATTTAGACGGAGCCACTGCAGTAGACGCCTTGTCTCAGTATTGGGGAGAAGGTCTCCTGTACGCATTCCCGCCTCTTCCTCTGATACCGAAGACACTCAGGAAGATGCGAGACGAGGAAGCAACCGTAATCCTGGTTTGGCCAAAAAGGAGCTGGTTCTCTCTACTGTCCAGAATGTCAACAGAGAGACCAATCTTATTACCGAACAGGCAGGACCTTCTACTTCAGGGTCCGGTGTTCCACAACAACCCAGATTCCCTTCACCTATCTGCTTGGATCCTGAACGGCAAACCTTAAGATCCAGAGGCCTGTCAGAAGATGTCATTACCACACTCCAGGCAAGCAGAAAGCCGGTGACTTCTGCGATTTACAACAAGATCTGGAAGCGGTATTGTTCCTTTCTGGGAGAAGTTTCTGTGGATACCTCAAAACCGGACATTCCCAGAATCCTCGACTTCCTGCAACTCGAATTTGAGAAGGGCCTCCGGCCTAGTACTTTAAAAGTACATATTGCAGCGCTAAAGGCCCCGTCTCACATAGCGAGATCGCTAGCGAGATCGCTGCTGAGTCACAAGTTGTGACGCAACAGCGACCTCAGTAGCCATCTCGCTATGTGTGACACGTACCAGCGACCAGGCCCCTGCTGTGAGATCGCTGGTCGTGTCGGAATGGCCTGGACCTTTTTTTGGTCGTTGAGGTCCCGCTGACATTGCTGAATCGGTGTGTGTGACACCGATCCAGCGATGTCTTCACTGGTAACCAGGGTAAACATCGGGTTACTAAGCGCAGGGCCGCGCTTAGTAACCCGATGTTTACCCTGGTTACCAGCGTAAATGTAAAAAAAAAAAAAAACACTACATACTCACCATCTGATGTCCGTCAGGTCCCTTGCCGTCTGCTTCCCGCTCTGACTGAGATCCGGCCGTACAGTGAGAGCACAGCACAGCGGTGACGTCACCGCTGCGCTCTGCTCTCACTGTACGGCGGCACTCAGTCAGAGCAGGAAGCAGACGGCAAGGGACCTGACGGACATCAGATGGTGAGTATGTACTGTTTGTTTTTTTTGGTAACCAGGGTAAACATCGGGTTACTAAGCGCAGCCCTGCGCTTAGTAACCCGATGTTTACCCTGGTTACCCGGGTGCTGCAGGGGGACTTCGGCATCGTTGAAGACAGTTTCAACGATGCCGAAGTCGTTCCCCTGATCGTTGGTCGCTGGAGAGAGCTGTCTGTGTGACAGCTCCCCAGCGACCACACAACGACTTACCAACTATCACGGCCAGGTCGTATCGCTGGTTGTGATCGTTGGTAAATCGCTATGTGAGACGGGGCCTTTAGTGTCTTTTTTGATATGTCACTAGCCTCCCATCCTTGGATAGCAAGATTTTCCAGGGCTACACAGAGAATGAGACCACTGGTGAGAAAATCAACTCCTCCTTGGGACCTAAACTTGGTCCTTAATGCCCTGTGTAAAACCCTGTACATGTTATCAGAAGATATGAGCATAGCCAATCTCTCCTTTAAAACTGCCTTCCTGATTGCCATCACATCAGCTAAAAGGCTGGGGGAGATGCAGGCCCTTTCCACTCAGAACCCATATCTTCAGATCTTTGACGACAGGATAGTCTTAAGACTTAACCCAGCCTTCCTCCCCAAGGTAGTGTCCTCTACAAATAAAAATCAGGAAATAATCCTTCCTTCATTCTGCCAACACCCTAGAAACACAAAGGAAGGGGTCTGTCTACCATAACCTTGACGTTAGGGAGACTGTTCTAAAGTACCTGGGGGGCGACAGAAGGTTGGAGACGAGACACTAACTTGTTCATTCAGTACGGGGGTCCAAATAGAGGTTGTAAGGCAGCAAAATCAACTATTGCTAGGTGGATAAAAACCATGATAAACCTAGTGTATACAGACCAAGGGAAAGATCCCCCGGATATTCTTAGAGCCCATTCAACTCGAGCTATCTCTACATCATGGGCAGAGAAGGGAGGAGCCTCAGCTGAGCAAATTTGTAGGGCGGCGACTTGAACTAGTCTTTCTACCTTTGCTAGACACTTTAAATTAGATGTTGCATCAGACCAGTTAGCTTTTGGTAGAAAAGTGTTACATGCAGTAGTCCCACCCTAGTTAAACATCCTTTGGTATTTCTCCAATGGTGCTGTCAGGTGGTGAACTGGAAAACGGTAATTAGTTCTTACCGGTAATTGTATTTCCAGGAATCCACCTGACAGCACTACTAGTTCCCTCCCACTGCAAGTCTTTACTATTGACTAATGTGATGTAACATTGGTGCATAACTGTTAATAAACTCTCTTTTTGCATCCATCCAGATGTGGTACTTAGAAAATCACTGGTGGGTGGAGTGGGGAGGTGTTATGGTCCCAATGGCAGGGGACCTCAGAGATTACCGCAAAGTCTGCAAAACATAAATACTAGCTCATAGGGAAGTGGTAACTAGGCTGACCATATACCTGATCCTAGCGCAAACACTAACAGCAGCCGGGGAACGTGCCTACGTTGATTCTAGACGTCTCGCGCCAGCCGGAGAACTAACTAACCCTATCAGGGAAAATAAGACCTCTCTTGCCTCCAGAGAAAAGACCCCAAAGTAATACAAGCCCCCAACAAATAATAACGGTGAGGTAAGAGGAAAAGACAAACGTAAGAATGAACTAGATTTAGCAAAGAGAGGCCCACTGACTAATAGCAGAATATAGTAAGAAGACTTATATGGTCAGCAAAAACCCTGCAAAATATCCACGCTGAATATCCAAGAACCCCCAAACCGACTGACGGTGTGGGGGGAGAATATCAGCCCCCTAGAGCTTCCAGCGATATCAGGAATCACATTTTGTACAAGCTGGACAAAAAATAAGAACAATGCAAATGATCAAAAAGTACGAAAGCAGGACTTAGCTTATCTTGCAAAGAACCAGGACCTGAAGACAGGAGCAAACAGAAGTGAACTGATTACAACGATGCCAGGCACTGGACTGAGAATCCAGGAAGTTTAAATAGCAACACCCATGGTCTAACGAAGCAGGTGAGTACCAACCTGGTAAAAGACAATCCAAGTGCCAAATCACTAGTGACCACAAGAGGGAGCCAAAAGGTATAGTTCACAACAGTACCCCCCCTTTGAGGAGGGGTCACCGAACCCTCACCAAGACCACCAGGGCGACCAGGATGAGCAGCGTGGAAGGCACGAACCAAATCGGCCGCATGAACATCAGAGGCGGCCACCCAGGAATTATCCTCCTGACCATAGCCCTTCCATTTGACCAAATACTGAAGCCTCCTTCTAGAGAGACGAGAATCCAAGATCTTCTCCACTACATACTCCAACTCGCCCTCAACCAACACCGGAGCAGGAGGCTCAACAGCAGGAACCACAGGCACAACGTACCGCCGCAACAAAGACCTATGGAACACGTTGTGAATGGCAAACGACACCGGAAGATCCAAACGAAAAGAAACCGGGTTAAGAACTTCCAAAATTCTATAAGGACCAATAAAGCAAGGCTTAAATTTAGGAGAGGAAACCTTCGGAGGGACATACCGAGAAGACAACCAAACCAAATCCCCAACACGAAGTCGGGGGCCCACACAAAACGCTGAGCCTTCTCCTGTGACAACTTCAAGTTGTCCACCACATGATTCCAAATCCGCTGCAACCTATCCACCACGGAATCCACCCCAGGACAGTCAGAAGACTCAACATGACCCGAGGAGAAACGAGGATGAAAACCAGAGTTGCAGAAGAATGGCGAAACCAAAGTAGCGGAACTAGCCCGATTATTAAGGGCAAACTCCGCCAATGGCAAGAAGGTCACCCAATCATCCTGGTCCGCAGAAACAAAACATCTCAAATAAGCCTCCAGTGTCTGATTAGTTCGCTCCGTTTGACCATTAGTCTGAGGATGGAAGGCAGATGAAAACAACAAATCAATGCCCATTTTAGCACAAAAAGATCGCCAGAATCTGGGCACAAACTGGGATCCTCTGTCGGACACGATATTCTCCGGAATGCCGTGTAACCGAACCACATTCTGAAAAAATAAAGGAACCAGATCGGAAGAGGAAGGCAACTTAGGCAAGGGTACTAAATGGACCATCTTGGAAAAACGATCACACACCACCCAAATGACAGACATTCCTTGAGATACCGGAAGATCAGAAATGAAATCCATGGAAATGTGTGTCCAAGGCCTCTTCGGGACAGGCAAGGGCAGAAGCAACCCGCTAGCACGAGAACAACAAGGCTTAGCCCGAGCACAAGTCCCACAGGACTGCACAAATGACCGCACATCCCGTGACAAGGAAGGCCACCAAAAGGACCTAGCCACCAAATCTCGGGTACCAAAAATTCCCGGATGCCCTGCCAACACCGAGGAATGAACCTCGGAAATGACTTGCTGGTCCATTTATCAGGAACAAACAGTCTGTCGGGTGGACAAGAGTCAGGTCTACCAGCCTGAAATCTCTGCAACACACGTCGCAAATCAGGAGATATGGCCGACACGATTACTCCCTCTTTAAGAATACCAGCCGGCTCCGAGACTCCAGGAGAGTCAGGCACAAAGCTCCTAGAAAGAGCATCAGCCTTAACATTCTTCGAACCAGGCAGGTACGAGACCACAAAGTCAAAACGAGAGAAAAATAATGACCAACGAGCCTGTCTAGGATTCAGGCACTTAGCAGACTCGAGATACATCAGATTTTTGTGATCAGTCAAGACCACCACACGATGCTTAGCACCCTCGAGCCAATGACGCCACTCCTCAAATGCCCACTTCATGGCCAACAACTCCCGATTACCAACATCATAGTTCCGCTCAGCAGGCGAAAACTTCCTAGAGAAAAAAGCACATGGTCTCATCACAGAGCAACCAGAGCCTCTCTGCGACAAAACAGCCCCAGCACCAATCTCAGAAGCATCCACTTCAACCTGAAAGGGAAGTGAGACATCAGGCTGGCACAAAACAGGCGCCGAAGTAAACCGGCGCTTCAGCTCCTGGAAGGCCTCCACGGCTGCAGGAGCCCAATTAGCCACATCAGAACCTTTCTTGGTCATATCCGTCAAAGGTTTAACAACGCTAGAAAAATTAGCGATAAAGCGACGGTAGAAATTAGCAAACCCCAAGAACTTCTGAAGACTCTTAACAGAAGTGGGCTGACTCCAATCATGAATAGCTCGGACCTTGACTGGGTCCATCTCCACAGCAGAAGGGGAGAAAATAAAACCCAAAAAGGAAACCTTCTGCACTCCAAAGAGACTCTTTGAGCCCTTCACAAACAAAGCGTTATCACGCAAAACCTGAAACACCATCCTGACCTGCTTTACATGAGAATCCCAATCATCCGAGAAAACTAGAATATCATCCAGATACACAATCAAAAATGTATCCAGATACTTCCGGAAGATATCATGCATAAAGGACTGAAACACTGAAGGGGCATTAGAGAGCCCAAAGGGCATCACCAAGTATTCAAAATGACCTTCGGGCGTATTGAATGCAGTTTTCCATTCATCACCCTGCCTAATGCGCACAAGGTTGTACGCCCCACGAAGATCTATCTTGGTGAACCACTTGGCACCCTTAATCCGAGCAAACAAGTCTGACAATAGTGGCAAAGGATACTGAAACTTAACAGTGATTTTATTCAGAAGCCGATAGTCTATACAAGGTCTCAAAGACCCGTCTTTCTTGGCCACAAAAAAGAATCCCGCACCGAGAGGGGAAGAGGATGGACGAATATGCCCCTTCTCCAAAGATTCCTTGACCTAAGAACGCATCGCGGCATGCTCGGGTACAGACAAATTAAATAATCGTCCCTTAGGAAATTTACTGCCAGGAATCAAATCTATAGCGCAGTCACAGTCCCTATGAGGAGGAAGAGCACTGGACCTGGACTCACTGAATACATCCTGATAGTCACACAAATACTCAGGAACTTCTGAAGGAATAGAAGTAGCAATAGACACCGGCGGAGAATCGCAATGAATTCCCTGACAACCCCAACTTGACACAGACATAGCCTTCCAATCCAAAACAGGATTATGGGTCTGTAACCATGGCAGACCTAAAACGACCAAATCATTCATTTTATGCAGAACAAGAAAACGAATCACCTCCCGATGTTCAGGAGTCATGCACATGGTCACTTGTGTCCAATTCTGTGGTTTATTTTCCGCCAGTGGCGTAGCATCAATTCCTCTGAGAGGAATCGGAACTTTTAAAGGCTCCAGGGCAAACCCCCAAACCGACTGACGGTGTGGGGGGAGAATATCAGCCCCCTAGAGCTTCCAGCGATATCAGGAATCACATTTTGTACAAGCTGGACAAAAAATAAGAACAATGCAAATGATCAAAAAGTACGAAAGCAGGACTTAGCTTATCTTGCAAAGAACCAGGACCTGAAGACAGGAGCAAACAGAAGTGAACTGATTACGATGCCAGGCACTGGACTGAGAATCCAGGAAGTTTAAATAGCAACACCCATGGTCTAACGAAGCAGGTGAGTACCAACCTGGTAAAAGACAATCCTAGTGCCAAATCACTAGTGACCACAAGAGGGAGCCAAAAGGTATAGTTCACAACAGGGAGGGTCCTTTTAACCGTTTGTTGTTCCTGTCCCACTGAGGGTAAGAAGGACGTCCAATGGTGCTGTCAGGTGGATTCCTTGAAATACAATTACCGGTAAGAACTAATTACCGTTTTTTTCACTTTAACAAAGAGGAATGGCAAACAGATGGACCTCACAAATTATTTAGCTATTTGAATCCAGATCTTACTGGAATAGTTTGCAGACACAATGTATCGAGAGCAGTGTTTGTGACTACCTGGCAGCTCAAAAGATGGCCACCATGAACAGGCTTGGCGCTATCTACTCCATTTTCCCAATCCCAGGGATTGTCTTGCTCATCACCCAATTAACATCTCTAGATGGATCTGGACTTGCATAGAGACACCCCCCCCCCCCAGGCTTGGGCCATATTGTTGCCTGCTGTTCGGTGGTGTAAAATGGGAAGAACAATAGTTAGGTAGCCGGGTCAGAACCCGTAAGGCAGAGAAAATACAAAATCAGAAGACACAATAGTAGTCATTAAACAGGCTAGGATCACAACAGGATACAAATACACAAGCCGGGAGGTGAGCATAGAGAACTGAACCAGAGGAGAGCAAGGCTGTATCTGGCAGCTTCCTTCAATATGCTTCGAGCTTTTGTAGAATATGGTGCTATCCAATTGGCGGAATCAGGGAGCAGATTACTTCAGCTGGACAGAACATGTGCAGCGCCCCAGAGTTCTGGTCGTTGCAGTACTGTGGATCCGCCACTATGGGGAGCCATGGTGCGTTCGATGGCACTGAAGGAGTTCATCTGACCAGGTATCACAGACACCAATATGTTTCACAGCAGGGCCTCCGGGGGGAGCTAAGGGTGCTATTCATTAGGCCACTCCCCACCATAGTGGGTAAACTGGGGGTCAGGCAGGAAGTTAGAAGGAGAAAGCTGACTGGATTGAACGAAGCAACACCTTGTGGCAGAGGGTGTTGTGGAGGAAGAGACAGTAGGGTCTCTGTCAGGGGTGGGATCCTGACAGAGGCTTGGCATTTGAAAGAACGTAACGGGACCGTGCCTGCTCAGCATAGCGGCGGTGCCCAAGAAAGGACTAGAAGCGAGATAGATTGTGCTGAGTGAGAAACGAGATCAAGCAAGAAGGAGAATACCAGTAGGGGTCATGCTGTAGGACCGGAGCAACATCCTACTGAGGCGCATTACCGGTGGCCGGAACGCCGAGGGAGTGGAATAGCATACAGCTTCAAGCCATACTCCAAACAGTGGCAGGGCAGTCAGTTTAAGGCGGGCTGTCTACCACATATCACCTATGAAGTCTTGGGGGGCAATTGCGGGAGAGGGGCGTCTCTAGGGTCCCGGAAGAACTCCAGGCCTACCTGACAAACGGGTGCCGTTCCAACCTGAATAACAGGGAGGGATGGAATACGAGAAGAACATCAGTGAATCGAGTTGTGAGGGAACTTAAGAAACAGACACGACAGTTGTGGGGTACTTTCCGTGAGCACAGCAGGGAAGGACTACAACACATAGCGCTAAGAAGGAGGGCACTGATTTCCACCTGTGAGGAGAACTCTGGAAGTGCCATCGGACCGACCGGACTTGCGCAGCCTGGGGAACCGTATTCTGGACTGCGGACTGAGAGATCTCCAGTAAAGAGGTAAAGAGACTGCAACCTGGTGTCCTCGTTATTTACCGCGACCTGCACCCCACAACTGCACCGCTACACCACCGTTACTGCACCATCATCATCACTTATTGCACCGGACGTCCCCCACTGACGGACAGGGCCACGGACCGGGTCCAGCCACCGTGACAACCCCAGGACTGAGACCCAGAGGCCCGGCTCCGGGTACCCCTAGGCCCTGCGGCAGTGTGGGGGCGCTCCAACTTGGCGTCACGAACAGGATCTACTTAAGCCTGAAGAATCAGGTCATGTGTGCCTTGGAACTGTGATTTACTGTGCTTGGACTGTACTTTATTGCAAAGACTGTGGATTGCCACTTGCCGCCAAAAGTTCCCGCCAAAAGCCGCCGCCATTGCTACGCCAGCGAGGAAGGAGGGCGTGCTATGGGAGGAGACTACCAGAATGGCGCGAGAAATGGATACCGCCCCCTGCGCTTCTGGCTGCAAGGAGATGACCTGCCCCAAAGCAGAGGACAACCCCCTGATTTGCAACGGCGGGAAGCGGGTGACGGAGAAGCTCGACCTCGGAGAAATGGCGGAGTCAGATGCATGCATTGCCACCGATCAGCAGATCATGATGAAGAACAGCGAGTGCCGGGATGGAGAAGGAGCAGTCCCGGCTTACCCTCGTTCATTAGAGGTGGACCCGTGTCCTCTACAGCCGGCTGATCCGAAGCCTGTGGAACAGATAGCGGAGCCGAGTCCCCCAATCCTGGCCTCGGAGTCAGCGGAGGAGGAACCACAGCGAGCGGAACAGCGTTCGAGGACCGCATCGGAGGAGCCGCGGTCCGGGCTGCGGCCGATTCCAGCACCCTTGTTAATGGACCAGGTCGGCATCGATGGAACCACGTCAGGCGCAGGTACGGAAAGCGCCCCTGCTTCCCCCCACGGGCCCGCTCCCACGATCCGCCCCCATCTCAGTGAGGGTCGGCGCTTCTCGGCGGGGTTAATGGTATTACCTCCCGATGCCCTGGGAAGGATGGTGCCACCGCTGCCGACTAGAATGGGGGAACCCGTGGATGTGAGCCCAGATGGGGTAGTTCTTCGGTGGGACAACCCCTGGGTTGGGACCAGGGCCGGACTGGCCATAGGGCACTTCTGGCAAATGCCAGAAGGGCCGGTGCCAGTGGTGGGCCGCTCAATCCGCCGCCCCCGCCGTCGCATTCAACTATACCGGCGTATAGACGCCGGTACAGTTGAATGCAATGATGGAGGAGAGCGTCTACAGACGCTCCTCTCCCATCATTCCCCGCTCTGCCTCTGACACTGCGGGTGCGCGATGATGTCATATCATCGCGCACCTGCTGTGTCCCGGGCAGACTGCAGCTGCTGAGACAGGAGCAGGAACCAGGAAGCAACGCTGGGCACGAGGAGAGGTGAGGAGAGTTTTTTTTTTTTCTGGACTGTGGGGCCATTCTCGGAGGAGGTGAGGGGAGGAAGAGAAGAGATGTGGGCTGTATATAGTTCTCTGTGGGCTGTGCTCTGTGCTGTATACTGCTGTGGGCTGTATATAGTTCTCTGTGGGCTGTGCTCTGTGCTGTATACTGCTGTGGGCTGTATATAGCTCTCTGTGGGCTGTGCTCTGTGCTGTATACTGCTGTGGGCTGTATATAGTTCTCTCTGGGCTGTGCTCTGTGCTGTATACTGCTGTGGGCTGTATATAGTTCTCTGTGGGCTGTGCTCTGTGCTGTATACTACTGTGGGCTGTATATAGTACTCTGTGGGCTGTGCTCTGTGCTGTATACTACTGTGGGCTGTATATAGTACTCTGTGGGCTGTGGGCTGTGCTCTGTGCTGTATACTACTGTGGGCTGTATATAGTTCTCTGTGGGCTGTGCTCTGTGCTGTATACTGCTGTGGGCTGTATATAGTTCTCTGGGCTGTGCTCTGTGCTGTATACTGCTGTGGGCTGTATATAGTTATCTGTGGGCTGTGCTCTGTGCTGTATACTGCTGTGGGCTGTATATAGTTCTCTGGGCTGTGCTCTGTGCTGTATACTGCTGTGGGCTGTATATAGTTCTCTGTGGGCTGTGCTCTGTGCTGTATACTGCTGTGGGCTGTATATAGTTCTCTGGGCTGTGCTCTGTGCTGTATACTGCTGTGGGCTGTATATAGTTCTCTGTGGGCTGTGCTCTGTGCTGTATATAGTTATCTGTGGGCTGTGCTCTGTGCTGTATACCACTGTGGGCTGTATATAGTACTCTGTGGGCTGTGCTCTGTGCTGTATACTACTGTGGGCTGTATATAGTACTCTGTGGGCTGTGCTCTGTGCTGTATACCACTGTGGGCTGTATATAGTACTCTGTGGGCTGTGCTCTGTGCTGTATACTGCTGTGGGCTGTATATAGTACTCTGTGGGCTGTGCTCTGTGCTGTATACTGCTGTGGGCTGTATATAGTACTCTGTGGGCTGTGCTCTGTGCTGTATACTACTGTGTGCTCTGTGCTATATATAGCTCTCTGTGGGCTGTGCTCTGTGCTGTATACTGCTGTGGGCTGTATATAGCTCTCTGTGGGCTGTGCTCTGTGCTGTATACTACTGTGGGCTGTATATAGTTCTCTGTGGGCTGTGCTCTGTGCTGTATACTACTGTGTGCTCTGTGCTATATATAGTACTCTGTGGGCTGTGCTCTGTGCTGTATACTACTGTGTGCTATATATAGTTCTCTGGGCTGTGCTCTGTGCTGTATACTACTGTGGGCTGTATATAGTACTCTGTGGGCTGTGCTCTGTGCTGTATACTGCTGTGGGCTGTATATAGTACTCTGTGGGCTGTGCTCTGTGCTGTATACTGCTGTGGGCTGTATATAGTACTCTGTGGGCTGTGCTCTGTGCTGTATACTGCTGTGGGCTGTATATAGTACTCTGTGGGCTGTGCTCTGTGCTGTATACTGCTGTGGGCTGTATATAGTACTCTGTGGGCTGTGCTCTGTGCTGTATACTACTGTGTGCTATATATAGTTCTCTGTGCTGTGCTCTGTGCTGTATACTACTGTGGGCTGTATATAGCTCTCTGTGGGCTGTGCTCTGTGCTGTATACTACTGTGGGCTGTATATAGCTCTCTGTGGGCTGTGCTCTGTGCTGTATACTGCTGTGTGCTCTGTGCTATATATAGTACTCTGTGGGCTGTGCTCTGTGCTGTATACTACTGTGTGCTATATATAGTTCTCTGGGCTGTGCTCTGTGCTGTATACTACTGTGGGCTGTATATAGTACTCTGTGGGCTGTGCTCTGTGCTGTATACTACTGTGGGCTGTATATAGTACTCTGTGGGCTGTGCTCTGTGCTGTATACTACTGTGGGCTGTATATAGTACTCTGTGGGCTGTGCTCTGTGCTGTATACTGCTGTGGGCTGTATATAGCTCTCTGTGGGCTGTGCTCTGTGCTGTATACTACTGTGGGCTGTATATAGTTCTCTGTGGGCTGTGCTCTGTGCTGTATACTACTGTGGGCTGTATATAGTTCTCTGTGGGCTGTGCTCTGTGCTGTATACTACTGTGTGCTGTATATAGTACTCTGTGGGCTGTGCTGTATATAGTACTCTGTGGGCTGTGCTGTATATAGTACTCTGTGGGCTGTGCTGTATATAGTACTCTGTGGGCTGTGCTGTATATAGTACTCTGTGGGCTGTGCTGTGTATAGTACTCTGTGGGCTGTGCTGTGTATAGTACTCTGTGGGCTGTGCTGTATATAGTACTCTCTGGGCTGTGCTGTATATAGTACTCTCTGGGCTGTGCTTCATATAGTACTCTGGGCTGTGCTGTATATAGTACTCTGGGCTGTGCTTTATATAGTTCTCTGTGGGCTGTGCTGTATATAGTTCTCTGTGGGCTTTGCTGTATATAGTTCTCTATGGGCTGTGCTGTATATATTACTTTGTGGGCTGTGCTGTATATATTACTTTGTGGGCTGTGCTGTATATATTACTCTGTGGGCTGTGCTGTATACTACTGTGTGGACTGTGCTGTATACTTCTACGTGGGCTGTGCTGTATACTACTGTGTGGTCTGTGCTGTATACTACTGTGTGGTCTGTGCTGAATACTGCTGTGTGATCTACTACGCGAGCTGTGCTATAGTATGCAGGCTGTGCTGTATACTATGCGGTTTGTGCTATATAATATGCGGGCTTTGCTATATACTATGGGGAGTATATTATATTCTATGGGGGAGGCCATGTTATGTACTATGTGGCTGTGTTATATACTATTGTGGGGGTATATTATATTCTATGGGGGAGGCTGCGTTATATACTATGGGGGGCTGCATTATATTCTATGGGGGGCTACATTATATATTATGGGGAGGTGGGCTGTATTATATTCTATGGGGGTTACATACTCTGGGGTGGCTGCATTATACTCTGGGGTGGCTGCATTATACTCTGGGGTGGCTGCATTATACTCTGGGGTGGCTGCATTATACTATATGTGGGCTGCATTATACTGTATCGAGGACTATGGGGAATACGTTATACTATATGAAGAACTATGGGGTGCATTATACTATGGGAAGTGAATTGTACTACATGGATGACTGTGGCGGTGCATTATACTATATGGAGCACTATGAGGATTGTATTATGCTATATGGAGGACTATGAGGATTGTATTATGCTATATGGAGGACTATGAGGAGTGTATTATACTATGTGGAGGACTGAGCAGTGTATTTTAATATATGGAGGACTATAGGGAGTGTATTATACTATATGGAGGACTATGGAGCACATTATAATATATGGAGGACTATGGGGTGTATTTTACTAAACAAGTAAAATGCTGCATATTCAGATTGTTTTTGCTGGAACTAAAAGCCTTGTTGTCAGCAGCACATTGCCAGTGTAAACTGTAGATGTGCTGCTGAAAACATGATACTGTATGGTGATCTGTTGGTGATCTATTAGTGATCGTTCTGTCTCATCATTATTCCTCAGCTGGTGGAAAGAGGCCGGGAAACAAGCGTTGAACAACTTCAGTATTGTCGATCAAACTTGTTTAGCGGCCTGAACTCAGCGCACGTAAATACAACAGAAAGGCTTCTGTGTGATGTGCAATATGTTAGCATTTGGGGACCCATTTTAAACTTTGCCTAGGGCCCCACTTTGCCTAAAACCGGCCCTGCCTACAAGTGTACAAAGGTATTATACAGTCACCATGTGACAAGTGGGCCTGTGTAACTTCAAATGCCAGGGCTGAATTTTAGTCCCAGTCCGGCCCTGGTTGGGACAGATGGATCCCGGGAGAACGGATTCACTCTTGCGGTGCTTACGTGGGAGCAATATAGACAGTGCTTGATCCTACATTGGGAAGGACGGAAAGAGATCGAGTTGATGGGTCCATTGAAAGTACAACAATCCCCTCCGGCATGGGATGACCGAGACGCGGTCAGGCGGGGAACTGTGTTGGCCTACCATGAAAAGAGGGGATGGGGCCTCATACATGAGCCGGGATTGGATACTGATGTTTTTGTTGCGCACTGTAACGTAAGGACTCCCTGCTGTGGCCGAGGCGGAGAACCGTTGAAAAAGGGGGATCAGGTGACCTACAACCGCCACCAGAACCCGCTCGGGTGGTATGCACGGAACGTTCGGCGGTGTATGTCTGGAGCCGTGACACTCACCACTCCGGACCTGGTCCCAGGAGCACCCGACCTTGTTACCATCGCAACGGTGCGCCTGGTAGCAGCCACCGAGTTGGCCAGCCGAGTTCACCTTCACGTTCGGGCCACGGGCACCGGCGCCACAGCAGCCGGGGGCCCGGACCCCCAGCCACCTGAACAAGAGTAAACCTCAGAAACCTGAAAATGTAAATAGTTTTCTAGTTAACTGTTTGAGTACTGTTTGCTGCTAAACCCGTCCAGGGTTAACTCTTTATGGATCCCTTAGTTGACCCGGGATCCTTATTGTTTGTCTTTCTACAGTTTTGCACAAGTTTTACAAACTGAGAAATCATGAACAGTGCATGATCTAAACTTTCTTGTAAATAGTTTGCACCTTATTAAATGCGCTTCATACTGGTAGGCTGAGAAGACGAGCTACCTCAGAAAGACTTGATTCTCTTTTAAAGGGGATGTCCAACAGCATACTTATGAGAAGATACTGTTTTAGAACAGTAATGCAATGATAATGTTTGAACGAGAAAAGTTGTATGTGTTTTAACTAGTTAAATGTGAAGAAATACTGATGATGATGCTCTGGAAAGATATGTAACTGTTTTGCATGAAGAAAAGTTATGTGTGTTTAATTTGTTTAAAGTGTGAAATCTAGATAATGTTCTTTAAAAGGAAAGATGCAGAAAGCCCGTAGGGGTAGATTTAGAGTTCTGCTTAGTTGAAAGTAAAGAAAGTAGTAATGAAGGTGAGGATAGAAGGTAAACCCTGAGTCCCCATAGAAAGTTCGTTCGTTACTAAGGACAGAGAGTGAACCCGTAGGGGTTAGAAAGTGAGTCCTAATAGGAGCCAAATAGAGCTGGCTCAATGTTCTCTAATTGAAAGGAATGTTATGTCTATACCATGTATAGTAGCGAAAGGCAGTAGGCCCTGGCTGAACGGGGCGGTCCTGTAATAGAAAGGAGAGGCAGTAGGTCTGGTGCCGTTAGGACAGGCGGTCCTGCAGGTTCAAAGTAGGAGAATGCAAAGTTAAAATACCTTATAATGTGATTATAGGAAGGTCTTTAGCGGATTAAGAGTGTATATCCTTAAAGGCAAAGTTAAATTATTGGTCAATAATGTTTGCACCTAGTAGAATACCCGGTTGGGTAATGAGAGTTAATTGTAGCCTGTTGCTATGATATTTAATTATGTTTGTAACGTTAAAGTGTCCTCACCTCCCATAAAGGGAAGCTTGTTCAAGTATGCTTATTGTTTTGCACTCAACAAAATTGTATGTCTTTTTGCTAACCTGTATTGTTGTTTTCTTCCCAGTCCCGGAGTACTGTGTTTAACCAGGGGGGAGTGCAGCGCCCCAGAGTTCTGGTCGTTGCAGTACTGTGGATCCGCCACTATGGGGAGCCATGGTGCGTTCGATGGCACTGAAGGAGTTCATCTGACCAGGTATCACAGACACCAATATGTTTCACAGCAGGGCCTCCGGGGGGAGCTAAGGGTGCTATTCATTAGGCCACTCCCCACCATAGTGGGTAAACTGGGGGTCAGGCAGGAAGTTAGAAGGAGAAAGCTGACTGGATTGAACGAAGCAACACCTTGTGGCAGAGGGTGTTGTGGAGGAAGAGACAGTAGGGTCTCTGTCAGGGGTGGGATCCTGACAGAGGCTTGGCATTTGAAAGAACGTAACGGGACCGTGCCTGCTCAGCATAGTGGCGGTGCCCAAGAAAGGACTAGAAGCGAGATAGATTGTGCTGAGTGAGAAACGAGATCAAGCAAGAAGGAGAATACCAGTAGGGGTCATGCTGTAGGACCGGAGCAACATCCTACTGAGGCGCATTACCGGTGGCCGGAACGCCGAGGGAGTGGAATAGCATACAGCTTCAAGCCATACTCCAAACAGCGGCAGGGCAGTCAGTTTAAGGCGGGCTGTCTACCACATATCACCTATGAAGTCTTGGGGGGCAATTGCGGGAGAGGGGCGTCTCTAGGGTCCCGGAAGAACTCCAGGCCTACCTGACAAACGGGTGCCGTTCCAACCTGAATAACAGGGAGGGATGGAATACGAGAAGAACATCAGTGAATCGAGTTGTGAGGGAACTTAAGAAACAGACACGACAGTTGTGGGGTACTTTCCGTGAGCACAGCAGGGAAGGACTACAACACATAGCGCTAAGAAGGAGGGCACTGATTTCCACCTGTGAGGAGAACTCTGGAAGTGCCATCGGACCGACCGGACTTGCGCAGCCTGGGGAACCGTATTCTGGACTGCGGACTGAGAGATCTCCAGTAAAGAGGTAAAGAGACTGCAACCTGGTGTCCTCGTTATTTACCGCGACCTGCACCCCACAACTGCACCGCTACACCACCGTTACTGCACCATCATCATCACTTATTGCACCGGACGTCCCCCACTGACGGACAGGGCCACGGACCGGGTCCAGCCACCGTGACAACCCCAGGACTGAGACCCAGAGGCCCGGCTCCGGGTACCCCTAGGCCCTGCGGCGGTGTGGGGGCGCTCCACATGCACTCATACTGCCAGACTGGATTGCACTAATTGCCCCAGGCACCCTAATCTTAGTGGCTGAATTGAGCCTACATTGTCCAGAGCTTCTGGTTTCAACGTTTACTCCATAACCAGCCCTGCCTGCCATGTGGATAAGGACACACTTGGTGACAAAAGTAGGCATCGTAGGAGCAGATCTGAAAAGAGATGTGACACGTCATCTGCAGAAGCCCTAATATGAAAAAAATTCAGAAAACTAGAGCAGTTGAAATCCCTATAAAATTACTCCGTTTTAGAAATTGTAACTCTCAGATAATTAATCTATCGGCGTACTATCTGTTTTTGATTTGACAGTTGCTGTACAAAAATTAGCACGCAGTGGTTTAGGAGAAAAATGCAAATATACCATTTTATTATCCAACACATAGTGCCCAGATTGTGCTCCAGGAGACACACACACCATAAATTAAGTGGGTTCTTCTCACTATAGTAATGCCAAATACATGGATGCTAAATGTGGTTAGGGCACAATGAAAGGCTTAGAAGCTAGAGGCATATTTGACTTTGGGAGAGTGGATTGGTTAGTGGAAGCCATGTTACTTTTCAAGAGCCTTTGAACAACTAATAATTGGGAAACCACTGTTTTTCCACTAACAGTTTGTTGACCTGAGTGGGGACTTTGTTTTTTTGTGAGATGAATGGAAGTTTTTATTGCTATTATGTTCGTCAACATAACGTTTCTTTGTGGCTTTTAGAATTCGTATTTGAGAGACAGAATGAACAAACAGTTGAACACTATGCTCCAAAGGTTTATCCTATGAAATTTTCTATTAGACTGTGAACTGTCATTGTGTTGGTGAAGAATTCAATATTTTTATGTAATTTATCATATTTACAGACAGTTTAAGTAGAAAGGTTAAATGACATGACATTCAAAGATATTTTATTCATAAATAATAATTGGTTTATATCTTGGCAGATGACTGTACCAAGAGATCAGAGGGACATCTGACACCTTCAATTTTTAAATCAGATGATTTTGAGATCCCACAGGATACAATTCAAGTGAATGCCAATACTCCATATATACCACCATCCCTTCACTGCAAGGGTCTCTCATCTGATCCTTTGAAACAGGTCCTGTCTTCTGATTCATTAGCGACAACTAAGGAAAATCAGAGTCACAAAATAAGCATTAAACACGGAAATACTCCTAAATCAAAGAAGCCATTTTCATGTTCAGAATATGGAAACAGTTTTCCCATCGAAAAGTCTTTTCTTAAACAACCAAAAATTCACACAGTGGAGAAAAGATTTTCTTGTTCCAAGTGTGTTAAATGTTTTAAGCACAAAACACAACTTGTTAGACACCAAAGAAGTCACAGAGGGGAGAAGCCTTTTTCATGTTCAGAATGTGGGAAGTGTTTTAATCAGAAATCGCCTCTGGTTACGCACAAGAGAACCCACTCCGGGGAGAAGCCTTTTTCATGTTCAGAATGTGGGAAGTGTTTTAATCAGAAATCGTCTCTGGTTACGCACCAGAGAACCCATTCCGGGGAGAAGCCTTTTTGTTGTTCAGAATGTGGGAAATGTTTTAACTTAAAAGGGAATCTTGGTATGCACCAAAAAACTCACACAGGGGAGAAGCCTTTTTCCTGTTCAGAATGTGGGAAGTGTTTTAATCAGAAATCGTCTCTGGTTACGCACCAGAGAACCCATTCCGGGGAGAAGCCTTTTTGTTGTTCAGAATGTGGGAAATGTTTTAACTTAAAAGGGAATCTTGTTCAACACCAAAGAACCCACAAAGGGGATAATCACCAGAAAACTCACACATGGAAGAAGACGTTTTCTTGTTCAGAATGTGGGAAATGTTTTAACAAAAAATGGAATCTTGGTAAACACCAACAAACCCACACAGGGGAGAAGGCTTTTTCATGTCCAGAATGTGGGAAATGTTTTAATCGGAAAGAAAATCTTAATAGCCACCTGAGAACCCACACAGGAGAGAAGCCTTTTTCATGTTCAGAATGTGGGAAGTGTTTTAATCAGAAATCGCCTCTGGTTACGCACAAGAGAACCCACTCCGGGGAGAAGCCTTTTTCATGTTCAGAATGTGGGAAGTGTTTTAATCAGAAATCGTCTCTGGTTACGCACAAGAGAACCCACTCCGGGGAGAAGCCTTTTTCATGTTCAGAATGTGGGAAATGTTTTAACTTAAAAGGGAATCTTGTTAAACACCAAAGAACCCACAAAGGGGATAAACCTTCTTCAAGTTCAGAAGAAATATGTTAGAAATATTTTGCACAGAAATCAGCTTTTGTTAATCACCAGAAAACTCACACATGGAAGAAGACTTTTTCCTGTTCAGAATGTGGGAAATATTTTAACAAAAAATGGAATCTTGGTATACACCAACAAACCCACACAGGGGAGAAGGCTTTTTCATGTTCAGAATGTGGGAAATGTTTTAATCAGAAAGCAAATCTTAATAGCCACCTGAGAACCCACACAAGGAGAAGCCTTTTCCATGTCCAGAATGTATGAAATCAGAAATCAGATTTGGATAGGCACCAGAGAACACACTCAGGGAATAAACCTTTTTCATGTTCATAATGTAGGAAATGTTTTAACCAAAAAATATATTTCTTAAAGGTGTTGTCCATTGCTAGGAAAACCCCATGTCATTCCTCATATTTGGCCTATTTCAAATAAAAATTATTCATACTCCCTTTCTGTGCTAGTGTCGTTCCAGTGGGCTTAGCACTCACGTTCCCAGGGCTCATATGAGGTTGTTAAAAAATCAACGCTGGCTTCACTGTTCCTGCCTTTGAATGTATTGAACATCAATAGGAAGCCAGGGCCAATGCTCTTCTCTGACTTACAATTATTGTTTTGAAATGTCCAAAAGTGGAGACAGTAAACCATGTTTAAGAATGCACTTGCTTTCTAATCACATCTGGCATTCTATTAGTCTTTTCCCTATGATCCTTAAATACACTTTTTTCCATCATACATGACGGCACCACGAGAGAGGGGATCTGCCCTTCAAGGACAGGAAACCTTCAAGATAAAAGGGGCGGCTTCTCTCTCCACATCAGTTGGTTTCCTGTCCTTGATGGGGAACCCTCAAGATGAAGACTTCTGATGAAGACAGAAGAGGATGCCTGGGTCGGGTGGATTTGGGCAGGTGCTGGTCTGCTGCACCTGTCACCAGGTACAGGTAGTCGCCTCGGGGGCCATGTATTCCATGCCCCCCTGAGCGAAGCATGGCCACAATCCGTGAGGCAATGCCCAGGTAAAAGATTAGCAGGGGCCGCAGGTAGCGTCCCCCCCCTGTTGATTTAAAATCCTGCCGTCCACGGGGGTCACTTTTATGGTGCCCCCCCCCTGTTGACCAAAGGTGGCTATGCAGCCCGTATGGCACATCGGTGCCTGGGCTCGGTAAGTCTCCTTGGAGGTTGGGGGCCTCCCTGTCGAGCATTAAGAGCAGGTCTCCCCCTCCCCTCCTTCCTGGTCGGTACCTGAGAAGGGAGAAACATGGAGCAATGTCTGGCGGTGAGGGACACTGAGGGTAAGTGCTGCACTGCCTTCCTGACATCCGTGGCGTGGACACCATCAGCGCTGCAAGCCTCCCTCCAGCTGGTGCCGAGTACCCGGAAGTGGAGGTACGCGCGTGGGCACATTACCCGGCGGCAGCACTCAGAACATTTGTAAGGAGCTAAGGGGCAGGGGGATCGAAAAAGGCGGTGCGCCCCAGAAGAGATGCGCGCCTGGAGCACAGTACAGCAGCGCGCACCGGAAGTAAGGACCGGGTGCGCGCGCAGGACCACCAGTGTTCGGGTACAGGCAGGATCAACCAGGTGAATGGTGGATTAAGAAGCGCGCATTGGAAGTAGTTGCTGGGTGCGCGCTTATGTATGAGTGTATGGCGTCGCGCTGGCAGCTTACAGACGCAGGATCAACCAGGTGGTTGATTGCATCACGTGCACCGGAAGTGGTGCAGGCACGATCAGCCAGGTAATCAATCAAGACAGTTACGCTCATGCACCTGACTACTGAAGCGACCAGTAAAGGCAGGTTCACCAGGTGATCCATTAAAAAAAAAAAAAAAGTGAGTCTATTTAAACGAACCAGAAGTGCTGCCCTGTGTTACTAAACCAGGCCAGGTTGAAGGTGACTGCTCTTGTTACGTGGTAGTGTGTAAGATGGAGAGCTTTTCAGCAGAACATTTAATGCCACAGCAAGAGGTGCAGGAAAGGCGGTCTCGCTCGAGTGAGAAGAGCCAGATCCGCCATGGCAGCAGCAGAAGCCGCTCGGACAGTGTACGGACGGATCGCCATGCCAAGGAGGGGTCCCTGGTCTCATTGGGAGACACAGAGAGAACCAGCCAACCTCCGGATCCGGTACCCGTCCTTTGAAAGTGTCCAAGTGGTGAGTAAACTTCGAGAAAGTCCAGCACGCTAATGTCTGTTCTTTTCTCTTATCTCCGTCTCTCCCCTCTTTTCTTACATACATTTGGGGGGGGTGCAGTATAGGAGATCCCCAAGAAGTATAAATCAAAGGCTAAAAACAAGGAATGTCCCTTATGCAAAAATGCATTGAATCCATCCTGGAATAAAAATCTGTGTCAGGATTGCATTAACAAAACGGTAGCGGAGGAAGCACCCTCCTTTACAGAGAGTCTAAGATCACTGATCCAATCAGAGGTCTGTAGGTCTGTAAAAGCATTGCAGACAGCCGACACAGATACCAGATCTAGGGACAGATCCAGCCCCTCGGTAGCATCCCAAAGAGATTCCTCGGAGTCAGAGGGGGACTCAGATACAGCTCGCTGCTCAGACAGTAGCTCAGAGGAGGAGGATACATTTCCAGCGGAGGCTACGGGTAAGTTTATAAAAGCTGTTCGCTCTACCATGTGGCTGGTGTGCAGCGCCCCAGAGTTCTGGTCGTTGCAATAATGTTGTTCTTCCACCAGGGGGACTGATATTACGTCAGGAGGCAATAAAGGAGATCTGTCCAGGTATCACAACCACACACAACACATTTCTCACTCCAGTCCACCAGGGGGAGCAAAGGTTCTATCTACTAGGCCACTCCTCACAGGTAAAACTGGTGGGTTGATTAGGAAGTTAGACAGAAGCTGACTGGGCTTCACCCAGGAGTTAGAGCTCAACGGAGTTTGGCAGAAGCTGGCTGGAGTGGGTTCCAGCCAGATCCAGACCGCGGTCTGAGGAGTACGAGGGTCAACGGAGCTGCGCCTGCCCCATGTGCGGCAGCATCCCAGAAAGAGACATTGAAAGGAAGTGTGTTGCAGTGAGTGAGAAACGAAGGCATAGCAACAAATGGATACCAGAGAGGATAGTGGCCAAGAGAAGTGGCATCCTTCTGGTGCGTGATCTGGTAGCCAGAATACCGAGGGAGTAAAGTGCTCTACGCCTTACTTCAGAGACTGGCAGGACAGTCAATTCCAAGTTGGCTGCCCGACCTTAAGGGTATGTGCACACGTTGTGGATTCTGCTGCGGATTTTTCCTCAGCAGATTTGGAAAATCCGCAGTGTAAAACCACTGCGGTTTTCACTGCGGATTTTCTCGCGGTTTCTTCTGCAGATTCCTCTGCGGGTTTTCATCTGCACTTTCCTATTGGTGCTGCTTGAAAACCCGCTGCGGAATCCGCACAAAGAATTGACATGCTGCGGAAAATAATCCGCTGCGTTTGCACGTGGAATTTTCCGCAGCATGTGCACAGCGGTTTTTTTTCCCATAGGTTTACATGGTACTGTAAACTTTGGGAAAACTGCTGCGGATCCGCAGCGTCAAATCCGCTGCGGATCCGCAGCGTCAAATCCGCTGCGGATCCGCAGCAGAATCCGCAGCGTGTGCACATACCCTAATACCTAGGAAGACACGGCAACTTGTGGGGGTCGGGGCATCTCTAGGGTCACTATAAACAAGCCTCAGGCTATCAGTCATACGGGTTTTGTTCTATCTGACCACGGGGAACAGTGAGAGGAGTAACAACAGTGAGGACCTCAGAGCTTAAGCAAGTGGGAACCTACTGTTACTGGGCGCATAGGAAGGCTATTGAATTCCACCTGGACAAGGAGACTCTGGATTTGCCTTCAGACCGGCCGGACTCTGCCTACCCTGTGATCCGGTGCCCTGGACTGTGGACACTGAAGCCTTCAGTAAAAGGTAAAGACACTGCAACCTTGTGTCCTCGTTATTCACTGCGCCTCTCATCATTCACCATCTACACCTCTGGGAAGCCCTGGGGATACGCTTCACCTGTGGGAAGGTATACCACCTAGCTGCCATAACATCACCCCAGCGGACCCCTAAGCAGCGGCGGTCACCCTGACCGAATACCACAGGTGGCGTCACGAACATCATTCCTATAAACTCTTGTTCTATCATTACTGGACGCCCCTCAAAGGGCCACGGGCCGGGTCGGGCCACCGTGACATTCCCCCAAACCGAAGGACCTGGTACCGAGTACACCATTGCTCTGACGTGGGGGCGATCCAGGTGGACGAGAAGGCAAAAAAGACAGCACAAGAACTTATGTTCAGTGGTCTGCAAAAGAGAAAATTGAGATCATTCCCTATTAATGAACAGCTACAAGAACTGATTAAAAGGGAATGGCAAAAAACAGAAAAAGGTACCAAATAACCACCTCCCTAAAGAGAAGACATCCTTTTGAGGAGGAGGCGTCCTCATCTTGGGATAGAGCCACAAATATTGATGTGGCAGTTTCAAAAGTTGCCAGAAAATCCTCCCTGCCATTCGAGGATTTAGGTTCTCTAAAAGAACCTCTGGATAGAAAGACGGATAGTTGCCTAAAGACAGCATGGGAAGTCTCAGCAGGGGCATTAAGGCCAGCTATCGTGGCCACTTCTGTAGCCAGATCCCTAAAAATCTGGATAGACAACCTGGAAGAACAGGTAGAACAAAAAGTTCCCAGAGAAACTATCCTAGAGGCAATACTAACCATGAGAGCAGCGGCAGTGTTTCTAGCTGAAGCATCAGCAGACTCGGCTAGACTGGCAGCAAAGTCAGCAGCTTTAGCCAATACAGTACGCCGTGCGGTATGGCTTAAATGCTGGCCAGGAGATACACAGGCAAAGATGAAACTTTGCTCTTTGCCATGTGAGGGGAACTTCCTGTTTGGACCGGCATTAGACGAGGTGTTGGAGAAAGCCGGTGACAAAAAGAAAAATTTTCCAAAGCAGCCATTTCAGCCCTTTCGGCGCTCCTTTCAGAGAGGCCGAAAATTCAGAAGGCAGCAGTATAGAGACCGAGACAGGAGCAACTTCGATAAGCGGTCCAGGGGAGGAAAAGGCTTCTATTTTGACAAGTCCCCCAGGGACAGGTGGGAGGGAGGCTCTCTCACTTCCTTCCAGCCTGGGAGAGGATCTCATCCAGCATATGGATCCGTCAGATTATAGGATCAGGCCTAAAACTAAAATTCCACCACTGGCCTCCAAGAAGATACATGCAGACCCCGGTACAGTCCTCCCAAGAGAAACAAGACAGTCTGGAAGGAGAAATAATATCACTCCTAGACAAACGCGTCTTGGAAGAAGTTCCAATAGAGGAAAGGATGAAAGAGTTTTACTCCCCCCTTTTTCTCATAAAGAAAATGGACAATTCTTGGAGGACAATAATAAATCTAAAGGGCCTCAACAAATATCTAATAATTCCATCGTTCAAAATGGAAACAATAAAATCAACAGTGAAGCTCCTATATCCTCAGTGTTACATGTCCGGCCTAGACCTAAAGGACGCTTATTACCACGTCCCAATCAGACAACAAGATTGTCAGTTTCTTAGAGTGGCAGTTCAGATGGGGTCCCAGTTGCGTCACTTTCAGTACAGGGCTCTGCCCTTTGGGATAGCAACAGCCTCACGGGTATTTACAAAACTGATTGCAGAGGTCACAGCACATCTCAGAGAAAAAGATACTCTGATAATACCCTACTTAGATGACTTCCTGATAGTGGGGAAAAACTTCCACTGTCAAGAGCAGGTCAGAATAGTGATGGACACTCTACAGACACTAGGATGGCAACTGAACCTCAAGAAATCCAAACTAGAGCCAGCAATGGTCCAGAATTTCCTATGGATAATGGTAGACTCCGTGGTGCAAGAATGTCACTTCCCAGAGGAAAAAGAAGAAAAGATCAAACAAATGAGGAGTTCCCTGGGCATACACAGCCTCCAAAGTAATCACAACGGACGCCAGTCCATGGGGGTGGGGAGGTCACTCAGACACACTATGGGTCCAAGACCCGTGGGCTCAAGAGGAGAAAAATTATCCTCGACCGAGTGGGAACTCCTAGCAGTCGAAAAGGTGCTAGAGAGATTACTTCCACACTTGACAGGGCATCATGTGAGAGTCCTATCGGACAACCGAACAACGGTCGCATACATGAACCACCAGGGGGGCACCCGGTCTCGATCACTGATGCACATAACCAAAAGACTCATGACTATAGCCGAAAGACATTTCCTCTCATTATCGGCCCTGCATATTCGAGGTGTGGACAATATAAAGGCAGACTTTTTAAGCAAAAACCACTTTAGGCAAGGGGAATGGTCCCTAAAAAAGTCCAGTTTTCAACGGATAGTGCACATGTGGGGAAGACCCAGTGTAGACCTCTTTGCCTCAAAAGCCAACAAGAAAGTTCAAAAGTTCTGCTCCCTGAACCCAGCAGACAGGCCGTTGGCAGTAGGCACCTTCAGCATAGAATGGACATCAGGACTCTTGTATGCCTTCCCACCGATATGTCTAATCCCAGCAGTTCTGAAGATCAGGGAGGACAAGGCCAGAGTGATTGTAATAGCTCCCTTCTGGCCGAAAAGACCATGGTTTTACTGGCTGACAGTGATGTCAGTGACTGACCTGTGGGTTCTCCCGGAAGACCAGGACCTTCTAACACAGGGTCCCTTCAACCACCCGCAGAATTCCGGGCTACATTTGACAGCCTGGCATTTGAACGGTCGTTGTTAGAGAAAGAAGGGTTCTCAGCTGGTTTAATATCCACCTTGCTTAGTAGCAGAAAACCAGTAATGATCAAGATCTATGGGAGAATATGGAAGAAATTCCTGTCCAGCTCAGGGCCAATACGGGAAGGGGAGGTCCCGATAGTGGCAATACTGGAGTTCCTGCAAAAGGGTTTAGATCTGGGATTAGCTGTTAGTACCCTCAAAGTACACATTTCAGCCTTAGCAGCCTTATTCAACTGTGACCTGACAAGCAATAGATGGGTGGTGAGGTTTATCCGAGCCTGTAGTAGAGCTGACTCTTCCATCCCCTACTCCTCCACCATGGGATCTAAATTTATTATTGACAGCTTTGACAGAAAGCCCCTTTGAGCCATTAACTACAACATCAGATAAAGTACTAACATTAAAGATAGCTTTGTTAGTGGCACTTACATCAGCCCGTAGGGTTGGGGATTTACACGCATTATTGGCAGGTCCTCCCTACCCACAAATTATGGATGATAGAGTTGTATTAAAATTAGATCCGGCATATCCCCCCAAAGTGGTATCGAGATTCCATAGGGCCCAGGATATAACCTTACCCTCTTTCTGTCCCAATCCTAGCAACAAGAAAGAGGAGAGACTCCATTGCCTAGAAGTCAGAAGATGTATCCTACAGTATTTAGAGATGACAAAATCCTGGAGGAAACAGGGCTGTATTTGTTTAATTCCAGGGGTCAAGGAAGGGCCTTAAAGCCTCAAATTAAACTATCGCTAGATGGGTGAGAGAGGCCATTATTCTAGCGTATAGTAGTGCAGACAGGGTTGTTCCACAGGGTCTGAAAGCCCACTCCACGAGGGCCATGGCGACGTCGTGGGCGGAGAGAGCAGATGCTACCATCGACCAAATCTGTAAGGCGGCCACTTGGTCCTCTCCGTCTACATTTTTTAAACATTATGGGCTAGACCGATCTGCTACCTCTGATCTCACATTTGGGAGAAGAGTGTTACAAGCAGTGATCCCTCCCTAAAAGAGAATACAAATCTCTGTAACTCTCTCGTGGTGCCATCATGTACGATGGGAAAACACGGGTATTACATACCTGGTAATGTGTTTTTTCATGAGACCTGACGGCACCCTTATATTCCCACCCTTTTGATCACGTCATTAGTTGGGTGCATTATTAGCATTATTTGTATTATACACTCCCTGGGGTATCGGTGAATAGAACCATATAGGATGTATTTTTTATGTGTACACTAACCAGCGGAATTCCTCTCGTACTCTGTAAAACAACTGATGTGGAGAGAGGAGCCGCCCCTTTTATCTTGAAGGTTTCCTGTCCTTTAAGGGCGGATTCCCTCTCTCATGGTGCCGTCATGTTTCATGAAAAAACATTACCAGGTATGTAATACTTGTGTTTCCTACATGTTTCAACCAAGAAAGAAATAGACTTTTTTTTTTTTTTTTTAACCAATTAACTTTTTATTAGCAATAAAGAAATAAGTACATATAAAATCCCCCGCAGGAGAAACAAAGAGGAAAAAAGAACAAGGGGAAGAGGGAAGAATACACAATGTTCTAGAATCACAGCAATTCCAACATAGAAATACAGAATTAACCATAGCACAAATCAGAGCTTACAAAAGTTACTAAATGAGAGCAAGGGCGGACGGAGGTATGTGAACCGAGGAAACCCAAGGATCCCACCAGGAGAGCACTTTATTTTTCTTGGAGAGGCTCTGTGCCATAATTGCTTCATAGGTAAAATGAAGGTTAATCTTGGAAATCAAAATAGCCATAGATGGAATATCTGAAGATTTCCAATGACTCGCTATACATTGTCTGGCAGCGATCAGAATATTAGAGATTATTGGACGGAGAGGGGAGGGGAATCCCGCGAGGGAGACACCCAAAACAGCCAGACACCCGGTTAAAACGAAAGGAACCTGGATGACCTCCGCGATCAGAGTCTCAACTTGACGCCAGAAGACCTGAATCCGCGGACAGGACCACCAGATATGAGAACCGGAACCAATAGCCCCGCACCCCCTCCAGCAGAGAGGGGAAAAAGAGGGACCAAACCTGGCCAAGCGAGCAGGGGTTAGATACCATTGCAGCTGGATCTTTTTGGACTGCTCCAAGTGGCCTATACACGAGGAATATTTAAAGGGGTGCACCATCGCAAAGTGCCAGTCCTCTAGAGATGCATCAAAACCAAGAGAGGACTCCCAGGAAATCATAAAAGGAAGCTTAGCAGGAATATCATGGGATATGAGGGCCTTATAGATAATAGAGACGCCATGGGGTACTAAAGTGGCCGGTCTAAAGAAGCGGTGTGCTGAGTCCTCCGACAGAGGCGGGGGGACACCGAACAGCCGACGTGACCTGAGAAAACTGCGGAGTTGTAGATATTGAAAGAAATCTCTGCCAGAGAGAGAAAATCTACCTACAAGGACCTCAAATGACAATAAGCCATCCGAGCCAAACAGGTCAGCCACCCGGTGCACCCCCCGCGCCTCCCAGGAGGAGAGAGAGGTGTGCCCAATAGCACATTCCAGGGCCCGTAGGGAGACATAGTAATACATAAATAGGAATTGGGAAGAGCAAACTGACGTCCACATTTTAGAGGCAGTCTTGATAGAGCGGAGAGTAGGGCCACGAGGAAAGACCTGGAGCAACCAAAGCTCCAAAAGTAATTTGAGAGAATTTCTGGGGGCGAAATGAGATTCAATGAGCACCCAGGGTAACTGCGAGTTCCCCTCCCACCAAAGCTTAAGAGGCTCCAAGATCGCCGCCCTATAATAAAACTGGATCGAGGGAACACCCAAACCACCCATAGAGTACGGAAGGGACATTATTTGGCGCTTAATCCTGTGTGGCTTGTTATTCCAAATAAACCGATCTATGATCGACTGGAAAGCCGAGATAAATTTGGAAGGTATGGAGAGGGGAAGGCACCGAAATAAATAGATAATTTTTGGGAGAAATAGCATTTTAAAGGTTTGTATACGGGCCATCCACGAGAGTGAGGAGCTCGATAGCTGATCGATGCCCCTCCTAATTTCGGTGATAGTTTCCTCGCAATTAGAACGAACGATGCTATCCAACCTAGTTATCCGGACGCCCAGGTACGAAAACCCCATAGGGGCCCAAATAAACGCAAATTTAGATTGAATTTGGAGATCAACCGGAAGGAAAAGGGGAAAAATAATGGATTTAGTCAAATTAAGTTTATAATATGATACCGCAGAAAATTGGGATAAAATTGAGGTGATCGCGTTCAGTGAAGTTAAGGCCGAGGTACAAGTCAACACTACGTCGTCAGCGTAAAGTCCAATTTTATGTTCAGTCTCCCCAACCCGCACCCCCTTAATATCAGGGCACTGTCTAATTAAGGCAGCCATAGGCTCCATGATCAGAGCAAAAGTAAGGGGGGAGAGGGGACAGCCCTGACGGGTCCCATTTAAAATCGGGAATGTCCGAGATTTAAAGCCGCCCGAGCAAACCGACGTGCAGGGATTAGAGTATAAAGCCATAATGGCCTTGGAAATCAGTCCTGTAAGCCCAAATTTCCCAAGCGTGAGCTCGATATATCCCCAGTGCACCCTGTCAAACGCCTTTTTGGCATCAAGAGACAGGAATACACTGGGGAGACCCTCCCTCTCCACCACATCTAGGAGACCAATCAGTCGTCTTGTGCCATCTCTGGTCTGCCTACCAGGGACAAACCCAACTTGGTCGGGGTGTATAAGGCTAGGGAGCACCGCTATCAATCTATTGGCCCAAATTTTAGCATAGATTTTAACGTCGCAATTCAGGAGGGCTATGGGGCGAAAATTTCCCGGAGACGTTGTGGCCTTCCCCGGTTTTGGGAGGGTCGCAATGGAGGCCTCCAACCCCTCCGCCCTGATGCTACCAACAGACGCCCAGTTGTTAAATAAGCGAAGGAGAAAAGGGGAGAGGACAGAGAGGAATTGTGCATAGTAAAGAAAAGGAAAACCGTCTGGGCCTGGAGAGGAACATTTATTAGAGTCCCTGACAATTTGGGAAAGCTCAGACTCAACAATAGGAGAATTCAGAAAGGAAAGCTGCTCCTCATTGACCGAGGGAAGATTAGCTCTCTCCAAGAACGCCATAATTAGCTCCGGCGAGGGCTGAGGGACTCCCGGGTCAGAACTAAGATCATAGAGAGAGGAGTAGTATGAAGCAAACTCCTCAGCAATATGGATGGGATTGTAGACACGGGAACCATCAGACCCAAGCAGGAATGGAATCTTGGATTGAGCCTCTCTCCTCCTGACCCGCCTAGCAAGAACAGCACCCGCCCGATCCCCCATTGCATAGAATCTGGCTTTGGTTTTCCTCAGGGCATTCTCAGCTTTATGTAGAATTAATTGGCGAACATGCATGCGAGTTTTAGAAAGGTCAGAAAAGAGCGCCAGGCTAGGGGACATCTTATGGGCAGACTCAAGACGAGCTAGTTCGTCCAGGGCCGACTGAAGGGTCGAATTATATTTCCTCTTAGCTGTTGCAGCCATTTTAATAAAGCAACCCCTAGCAACCGCCTTGTGAGCAAACCAAAGGGTATCATCCCGTATGTCCGGGGTATCATTGGAGGAGAAGAACTCTTGTAAGGCTCTCTCCATAAACTGGGAATTTAGTTGATCAGTGAGAAGATGAGTATTGAGACGCCAGTGTGCGGGAGGCCTGACAGCAAGAGGGTCCCTCAAAGTAAGAGACACCGGGGCATGATCTGACCACGTGATACTACCAATATCTGCCGAGATGCAGTGAGGAAGAGCCACATCATTCACCAGCACATAGTCAATCCTACTATAGGAACCGTGTCTGGGAGACATGAACATGTAATCTCTCTCGCCACAATGCAGATACTATGTCATGCAGCTTATATGAGTTGATTAGCGGCCCCGCCTCCTTCCTTGACAGGGAAGCGGTAGAGCACCAACACCTTAGGCCGGGGTCACACTAGACCGTAATACGGACGAGTGCTATGCGATAATAAAATCGCATAGCACTCGGACCAATGTTAATCTATGGTCCAGCTCCCATCATCCGATATTTTCTCCACCGTATTTCGGATCCGAGGGAAATCGCAGCATGCTGCGATTGTCAGCGTATCTCGGCCGAGACTCGCCAATGCAAGTCTATGGGTGCGAGAAAAAATCGGATTACACACGGACCATGCGTGTGCATTGCGAGAAATACGCACCGGTGTTCTATAGAAAAGCCGGTAATTCAATTGCCGGCTTTTGATTTCTCCTTCACAAACCCAACATGATATGAGACATGGTTTACATACAGTAAACCATCTCATATCCCCCTTTTTTTTGCATATTCCACACTACTAATGTTAGTAGTTAGTAGCTGTAGCTGCTCAAATAAAGGGTTAAATGGCGGAAAAAATTGGCGTGGGCTCCCGCGCAATTTTCTCCGCCAGAATGGTAAAGCCAGTGACTGACGGCAGATATTAATAGCCAGGAGAGGGTCCATGGTTATTGGCCCCCCCTGGCTACAAACATCTGCCCCCAGCCACCCCAGAAAAGGCACATCTGGAAGATGCGCCTATTCTGGCACTTGGCCACTCTCTTCCCACTCCCGTGTAGCGGTGGGATATGGGGTAATGAAGGGTTAATGCCACCTTGGTATTGTAAGGTGACATTAAGCCAGATTAATAATGGAGAGGCGTCAATTATGACACATATCCATTATTAATCCAATTGTCTGAAAGGGTTAAAAAACACACACATTATTAAAAATTATTTTAATAAAATAAACACAGGTTGTTGTAATATTTTATTGTTCTCTCAATCTATCAGAACACCCTCGCTTGGCAAAATAATAAACGCACAAGATACATACCCTCTGGTGAACCGTCACGTCCCACGAGGTAATCCATCTGAAGGGGTTAATTATTTTACAGCCATGAGCTGTGCTAAAGCATTCGCTCGTGGCTGTAATCCCCGGGGAATGAAGGAAATCTGAGTGATCTGTACTTACATTGAGTTGCGGTGATGCGCCCTCTGGTGGATGTTCTCATGAACTGCAGCCTTGGAAAAGTTCCCACGCTCGAGTTCATATGAGTTCATCCACCAGAGGGCGCCTCACCGCAACTCAATGTAAGTACAGATCACTCAGATTTTGTTTCATTACCCGGGGATTACAACCACGAGCGAATGCTTTAGCACAGCTCATGGCTGTAAAATAATTAACACATTTGTGACCATGTTGGATGTCCTGCAAAGTTTGAAAAAAAACCCTCTAAAAATTTAAGTTGACCGACATTAGGAGCATAAACTGACGCAATGGTATAGGGGGCATTATTAATCAGACAAATGACTACAATGAACCTACCCATCGGATCCACAATGGAACGGATCAGTTGGAAGGCATTGGCTTAGCTAAAGAAAATCGCTACTCCCGCCTTCTTTGACGGACCATTTGCAAAGAATTGATGTGGATATAAACCTGAGTACATTCTAACATTATCACATTCCAATAAATGTGTTTCTTGAAGACATATAATGTCCCAACGAGATTTACCTAGATGCCTCCAGACAATCGACCTCTTGCCCGGGGAGTTGAGACCATTTACATTAATGGAATACAACGAAACACTCATGGTAAAACAGTATAAATAGACTTAGCCCATATTGAGCACCAATGAAGTATGCACAAGAAGAAACAACAAGAGAGCTGCGGACCAGAACATGCGTGGGGGGGAACCAGGAGGGTGGGAGGGGGAGGGAAGGACAAATAGAACATACAACACGAAGATTAGGACATCAAGGTCCATTCAGGCAAATCCTGAGTCCAGAAGGTGAAAATCAGAAAAAAACAGTTCACCTATGGGGCAAAAAATTGAAATGCTGCAAATACTCCCACAAGGAGACCAACACAGCATATGGAATCAAAAAAAAGCAAACCTCAAGAGAGGGAAAAAAAAAAAAAACAAATAGTGCGGGAAATAGCCAGGAACCAAAAGTTGTAATATTCTTCAAGCGACCTCCCGGTCCGATGCAACAAGGGCCTTGGGATTACGGCCACTCCCAGACCCAGAGGGACCCCTCGAGACTGGGGAACCAGGAGCCGGCAGGCCCCATCCAGCCAATGCAGACGCTGCGTGGGACGGGGTCAGGCAGGTGGTGATGGATCCATCTTTGCGGATGAGAAGCTTAGTGGGAAATCCCCAGCGATATGGAATGCCTTTTTCCCTGAGAACAGCCGTGTAGGGTCCAAAAGCTTTACGGAGAGCCAAGGTGCCCGGAGATAGGTCCGGGAAGACGGTGATAGATGCAAATCTTTCAGGCAGAGCAGGATTCTTCCTCAGAGCTTGGAGAAAGTTCTCTTTCATTTCGTAGAAGTGTATGCGGGCGAGCACATCTCTTGGGACCGAAGGCCCCAGACCAGTCGGCTTAAGGATCCGGTGTATACGATCAATTATAATGTCCTTTGAGGCAATGTGAGGGAGAGCAGCTGCAACAAAATCCTGCAAGAAAGCTTTCAAGTCTCCCGGAAGGATAGATTCTCCAATGCCTCTAAGTTTAACATTGTTCCTTCTGGATCTATCTTCTAAATCCATAGTCTTGGCGTGGGTTTTAGTGAGCAGATCTTGCAGAGACTCTTGAGCGTCCCATAATTCATTATGAGAGGAGATCAGCTCCACCATCTTGCGCTCCAGACGATCCGTGCGGTTCCCCAGCTCCACTACCTCTCCTTTCAGTTCTGCCAGCATGGTGCGGATGTCTTCCTGAATGGAGGCCCTGAGATCCCCAAGCAAATCCTTAAGTAAAGCAGCAGTTACCGGGGCGTCGGGAGAATGTGACGCTGCAGCGTCGGAAACCACACCACCCGAGAGTGAAGAAGCGCCCGAAAGCGACGCCTGAGCGTTGCGTTGCGAGGAGCGGGAAGCTCTGGGTGAGGACGGCGCCATCTTGGGATCCTGCAGCAGCCGGGGGGGGCCGCAAAGAAATCTATAATCCGCCTGGACGGGTCGCGTGCGCCGGCTCTGGATTTCCCCATACACTCACCGCCGCACCAGGGAGCGATGCCGGTATTATAGGAGACAGAGAGTCCGCCGGGAAGAAGATATGAGCCGCTTTAAGGTTCCTGGACATGGAGCTCCCGCTCTGTGTGACCTACTCCATCTGCAGCTAGGCCACGCCCCCGAAATAAAGACTTTTTGATACAACTATACTTTATCTTTTAAAAAATAAAGAATTCATCATTTAAAACATGTCTTGGATTTGTCGAGTAGAAGCTGGATCAATCTTTCATTTTACGGTGAGAAAGGTTTGTCCAAGCAGTGGACATCCCCTTTAAACATCAAAAATCCCACACCGAGAGAGATACCATTATCATACATACAGTAGAGTGTGAAAAATAAATTACTAGAAAATCGTATTTTGTTGACCATCAGAAATACCTCCGACTGGGAGACACTGCATATGTCATTGACAAATTATACACAAACATAACAGGTAGTCATGTAATAAAATGAGAAAAGATCATTACTAGGAATGAGGGAATGTGCTCGGTGATACTGATATCACTTGAGTATCTGGGTGCTTGGAAATACTTGGTTCGCATTAGCCGTTGCTCGGATTTGAAGTTTGAATCCCCACTCTGCATGTTTGGTGTCTGTTACACAGCCAATAAGCATGCAGAGATTGCCTGCCAGTCACTGTAATGCCTTAGCCATCTCCGTATTGGCATTACTATGATTGGCTGGCCGTATTATAAAATTATAATCAGGGGTTATAAAAGAACAGGTGCCACCATTCTCAGCACACTGATGCCATTGCACAGCACAGGGACAGTTTTTATTGCAGAAAGAGATTGGTTGTACAGGCCTATGTCTGCACAGTATAACAAATCAGAGTCCCGTAGTGTTGATACTGGTGCTGAAGCTGAACCATTATATTAAGTCGTTGTAAGGGCTAATTAAGCCTAGTGAGGGACAGCTGCATGAGCAGGGTGATTCGCTGAATACAGGGGCTTAGTGCTTTGCAGTCCATTGCTAAATATATAGCAATTGACCACTTTTTTTTTTTTTTTTTTTTTGGGGGGGGGATGAAAAAATAGACTGTAGAGTTATCCATAGAATATTTCTTGCTTTGTGCAGAATTTCATGGTATATAACACCCCAAATAAGCATTGAGAAATTTTTCTGGATTGAATTTGTCATCCATACACTTTTACATGCTTTGTTTTACATTATGGTGATATTAAACTAAAACAAAACGCGTTGACTGCTGCAGGTGACCAATTTTTTTTATTTTTAAGTAAAATATAAACTTGGTTTCTTGAGACCTAGAAATTAGAAGATTTGTAACGCTTGAGGGAAGGGATAGGGAAGTGGAGGTGCTAATGATGGTGCAAGAAGATGCCAAGGATATGGGATGCCTGTTGCTGAAGTACAAGAACCGTGCCCATCCACATCACGTAGGTTCCTGTCCCACTTTGCAGGAAGGTAAGGTACACCACTTCTGAAGACAGAACAGTGCGAAATGTTGGTCGGTTGGGCAGCAGATAATGCTTCTAGCATGCTGATCCTCCAATTTTGAGTCCCTGGAGATTAGTGATCCCACACTAGGACAATCCGTGAAGCTCTTTACAACATAATTTCTGGATTGTGGCCTCTCAACTTGCATATTCCAAGAGAGAGAAGAGGACATTGTTTAATGATGCACATAACTTAGAGCATCCACATTTTGTCTAAGGAGGAAGATGATCATAAGGCACAGTTGTTGACAAGTCAGGTTGTTAAGTCACCAAGTCAGGAGGACTAAGATGCAATGGTGGAAGACGAAGTGGTGAATGACAAAGTCAGTGACCCAGGGTGGCATGCCCAGTGAAGCCAGAAGCGCTTAGGGGGATAGATCGACCGCACCGAAACAGGCAGAAAGAGGCAGTGAGGTGACCAGAGGGAGAAGGCAGGCAACTGTTCCATAGAATACTGGCACTTTCTCCATCAAAGAGTTAGTAGTTCCCCAGTCTGGGACTCTTTTAAAGAGAGTTCTGAGACCTAACTATTAAGCGCCTAACCACCATTAGCATGATTAGGCACCTGTCATCTAAGGACCCGGCGCCTGGGTCTATGATTGGTGCAAGCGAGTGACACCATTGCCTCTTCTCCTGTACTAGGTGCTTCCCAATATCCTGTTTATGGCAATGGTGCAGATGCTTCCTGCCCTGCACCTGTTCTTGCACATTATGATGCACCATCATTAGGTTAGGCAATTCCAAATCATTGTCCCAGCACAGCGTTCAGCCAGATTTGTCAGAGCCAATGACCAAGGTACGCTGTGTCAGGGCCCATTTCCCCAAGTCTGCTACAGCTGCTGCCATGCTGGCAGTGCTGCAGCAGTGCATGCAAGTGGCAGCTCACCGACTGGTAAAGGACGTGACCACGTGCTGAAAATCTGCTGCACATATGGGGAGCGATTTGTGAGAAGAGGCCAGTTGTGCAATACCAGCTTCAACACGCCCTTTGGTACTGTGCCTAAAGCGTGGTTATGGATGTTTGACATTTGTGCGGTTCTCAAAGACTGAGGAGTCCACAAAGATGGTGAGCGGTGATGGCGCCATAGTTCGTACAACGATCCCACTTCTGTGCCTACTTAAACAGTCGCTGAAAATTAAACGTGAAGCTATGCACGCGGAAAAGGTGGAGATGGAGGAAGACATGAGACAGGGAGATACTACCTAGCTCAGCCTCATTTAATCAGATCAGCGCGCATTGCATAGCAAAGTGGAGGAACAGGATCTAGTTGCTAGCACAACATAGTCTAGTACCCACACAAGCTTCGTCCTGTCTCCTATGTGGATAGGCTGAGGATTTGGAGATGGAGAGTAGTCATCATGGTAGAGACAGGGAAGTGTTGGCTGTAGTGAGCTTGGCACATATGGCCAGTTTTATGTAGCGCTGCCTTTGCTGTGACCCTCACTTTATATTTACCTTGGCCAAAAAAGAGTACTGGTTGTTCTCCCTGCTAGACCCACGCTACAAGGAGAACTTTGCATCTCTCCTTCCTGATGCTGAGAGGTTTTATACAATTCTGCTATACCAGAAAGCCATTGTGGAAAATATGCTGAAAAAAATTACCATCAAACAGCGCTAGCAGCAGGTACAAGCTTTCTTGTCTAACTAAGGAAGAGAGGCGAGGGAAACACATAGCAGAAGCAGGGGTACATAGTCAAAGGCATGGTCCAATTTCATTGCAACATCCTAGCTTCCAGGGCCTGATGACCTGGTATTTTTGACAAGGAGAGAATCATTTTTAAAGATGGTCAAGCAATACCTGACTGACTAAACCAGCGTACTCCCTAATTCCTGTGCGACCTTCAACTACTATTGGGTCTCAAAGCTGGACACCTGGCATGAGCTGTCCCTCTATACCTTGGAGGTATTGTGCAGCCCTGCCGCTTGCGTCTTGTCTGAGAGGGTTTTTAGTGCTGCCGGGAAAGGTCATAACAGGAACTTTCGCTTGTCAGCACAGAATTCTGACAGACTCACTCTCAAAAATGAACAAAGTCTAAACTTTATTAATTTTTTTGAGGCACTCCACTTTAACATTTTAAAATTAACATTTTATCTTAATTAATCAGATATCTATTTTCAGTAATCCAGGAGGCATGACTGTTGTATGTCTTTTGAATTTGTGTTTTTCTGATTGGTCAAGAAAACACAGATTTTGTTTGTATTAGCCTGTAATATTGACTTGTAAGTTGACATTTGATGTAATATATTGTGCTGTTATACTGGATGACTAGAGTTGCAGGATAATTGAATAATGATCTTTGCTGATATGTTGATTACACATTGTCCAGGCCAGAAACACTTTATGGAATACATGCCAGTCACCACTATAATTATTTTCCCAATAAGGGATAAAGTGTCAAAAAATAATGGGACCGAGTAGGACCATAATGGACAAACTGCCTATTCATAGAGAATACATCATCCATACATACGCAGTCATAAGTCTAAATATATGCAAAATACAAAAAACCTTTATTGATCATAACAGGCTAAAATAACAGCAGATAGGAAAGAAGTCCCTGTGCTGTCCCCAGCACGTACCAACAAAGGACAGGGGTGGGTGCAGAAAAGTTATATCAATAGTGACAGCATACATAATGTCCATATATAGTCATCATCAATATGACAGTACCATCACATAACGCCAGTAACAAGTATCAGCATAATCGGACAGATGTATAGAATATACATACCCAGAAGCGTAGAAGCACAAGTGTGCAAGCACCTCGCACCCGTCCACCCCGAGGCCTCCTGAAGAAGAAACAGCGAAACGCGCATCGGGGCAGCAGGCGGGGATACCAGGTCTCCATTTAAGTAAGTTGCCTTTTGATTTAGGTTGCATAATTTAGGTTTCGTACAGCACCTGGTATTCATCTCTCTGGTAGGGCTATATTATATGGCAGTTGCGGATTACATATCTATTTCTGTATCAGCTCTAATGAAATATCCAGGAATATCCAGTCACGTATATATAAGCGCCCTAGGTTATTTATTTCTTACTTTCCTCTTAAAGGGCCATACATCCTTTTGTTTTTTTACCATACACAGCAACTTTGCATTAAAAAAATAGGATATGGATATATATGGCTGTTATGGTGGTCCTGACATTTATGTTTTATTAAATGTTGAAGGTGTAAATTGTTACTTGTAACATACCTGGTTTTACTTCCCCTTACCTGCTTGGTTTGTGGTACACTATTCTCATGTAAATAAATCTTGTTTGTATAATAAAATATTGATATTTTGGTAAAAGACTCTTTACCTCATTGATTAATATACAATAGGGGTCATTGTGTAATAGTGCATTTAGAGTTATATTGTTATCTAGATGTGAGATCCTGTGGTATTTAAATATTTTCCATGTTGCATTGTCTTCAGTTCTGTTATGATTTACCTGATTTTACTAATAAACTTTGTGTTATTTAACCCCTTTACCCCCAAGGGTAGTTTGCACGTTAATGACCGGGCCAATTTTTACATTTCTGACCACTGTCCCTTTATGAGGTTACAACTCTGGAACGCTTCAACGGATTCTGGTGATTCTGACAAAGTTTTCTCGAGACATATTGTACTGCATGATAGTGGTAAAATTTCTTTGATATTACCTGCGTTTATTTGTGAAAAAGTGGAAATTTGGCGAAAATTTAGAAAATTTTCGCAATTTTTCAGCTTTGAATTTTTATGCAATTAAATCACAGAGATATATCACACAAAATACTTAATGAGTAACATTTCCCACATGTCTACTTTATATCAGCACAATTTTGGAACCAAAATTTTTTTTTTGTTAGGGAGTTATAAGGGTTAAAAGTTGACCAGCAATTTCTCATTTTTACAACTCCATTTTTTTAGGGACCACATCTCATTTGAAGTCATTTTGAGGGGTCTATATGATAGAAAATACCCAAGTGTAACACCATTCTAAAAACTGCACCCCTCAAGGTGCTCAAAACCACATTCAAGAAGTTTATTAACCCTTCAGGTGTTTCGCAGGAATTTTTGGAATGTTTAAATAAAAATGAACATTTAACTTTTTTCACAAAAAATGTACTTCAGCTCCAATTTGTTTTATTTTACCAAGAGTAACAGGAGAAAATAGACCCCAAAAGTTGTTGTACAATTTATCTTGAGTATGCCGATACCCCACTTGTGGGGGTAAACCACTGTTTGGGCGCATGGCCGAGCTCGGAAGCAAAGGAGCGCCATTTGACTTTTCAATGCAAAATTGAATGTAATTGAGATGGGACGCCATGTTGCGTTTGGAGAGCCCGTGATGTGCCTAAACATTGAAAGCCCCGACAAGTGACACTATTTTGGAAAGTAGACCCCATACGGAACTTATCTAGATTTGTGGTGAGCACTTTGACCCATTAAGTGATTCCCAGAAGTTTGTAATGCAGAGCCATAAAAATAAAAAATCATATTTTTTCACAAAAATGATCTTTTCGCCCCCAATTTTTTATTTTCCCAAGGGTAAGAGAAGAAATTAGACCCCGAAAGTTTTTGTCCAATTTGTCCTGAGTACACTGATACCCCATATGTGGGGGTAAACCACTGTTTGGGCGCATGGGAGAGCTCGGAAGGGAAGGAGCGCCGTTTGACTTTTCAATGCAAAATTGACAGAAATTGAGATGGGACGCCATGTTGCGTTTGGAGAGCCACTGATGTGCCTAAACATTGAAACCCCCTACAAGTGACACCATTTTGGAAAGTAGACCCCCTAAGGAACTCATCTAGATGTGTTGTGAGAGCTTTGAACCTCCAAGTGTTTCACTACAGTTTATAACGCTGAGCCGTGAAAATAAAACTTTTTTTTTTCCACAAAAATTATTTTTTAGCCCCCAGTTTTGTATTTTTCCAAGGGTAACAGTTGAAATTGGACCCCAAAAGTTGCTGTCCAATTTGTCCTGAGTACGCTGATACCCCATATGTGGGGGGAACCACCATTTGAGCGCATGGCAGAGCTCGGAAGGGAAGGAGCGTCATTTGGAATGCAGACTTAGATGGATTGGTCTGCAGGTGTCACATTGCGTTTGCAGAGCCCCTAATGTACCTAAACAGTAGAAACCCCCCACAAGTGACCCCATATTGGAAACTAGAGCCCCAAGGAACTTTTATCTAGATGTGTTGTGAGACCTTTGAACCAAATCAAGTGTTTCACTACAGTTTATAACGCAGAGCCGTGAAAATAAAAAATCATTTTTTTTTCCACAAAAATTATTTTTTAGCCCCCAGTTTTGTATCTTCCCAAGGGTAAAAGGAGAAATTGGACCCCAAAAGTTGTTGTCCAATGTATCCTGAGTACGCTGATACCCCATATGTTGGGGTAAACCCCTGTTTGGGCGCACGGGAGAGCTCGGAAGGAACGGAGCACTGTTTTACTTTTTCAACGCAGAATTGGCTGGAATTGAGATCGGACGCCATGTCACGTTTGGAGAGCCCCTGATGTGCCTAAACAGTGGAATCCCCCCAATTATAACTGAAACCCTAATCAAAACACATCCCTAACCCTAATCCCAACGGTAACCCTAACCACACCCCTAACCCTGACACACCCCTAACCCTAATCCCAACCCTATTCCCAACCGTAAATGTAGTCCTAACCCTAACTTTAGCCCCAACCCTTAATGTAGCCTTAACACTAGCCCCAACCCTAACCCTAGCCCTTACCCTAACCCTACCCCTAACACTAGCCCTAACCCTAGCACTAACCCTAACCTGTTGTGAATTCTGCTCTTGGGCTCCCTCCGGTGGTTGTAAGTGGTAGCGCTGCTGTTTGTCCTTCACAGCAGTCATCAGGTGTGTCCACTTCGGACTGGGCTATTTAGTCTGGCTTCACCCTTTAGTCAGTGCCAGTTGTTCATTGTTTCTGGAGGATACACATCCCTTCCTGGTCGCTCCTGCTTGCTGTTCATTTCAACAAGATAAGTTCTGCTTGTTTTTGCTGCCCACATTTTGAGGGCCTTATTGTTCAGTGCATTTCATGTCTTTTCTTGTCCAGCTTAATCTGTGTAAGGATTTATGCAGCCAAACTGGAATCTCTGGAGAGGCAGATATACCCTCCATGTCTTTAGTTAGATGTGGAGTTTTTTTAGTATTTTCTGTGGTGGATATTTCCTAGTATTTTAATACTGACCGCATAGTTCTCTGTCCTATCTTTCCTATTTAGCTAGATTGGCCTCCTTTGCTAAATCCTGTTTTCAGTCTGTGTATGTTTTTTCCTCTCCTCTCACAGTCAATATTTGTGGGGGGCTGTCTATCCTTTGGGAATTTTCTCTGAGGCAAGATAGTTTTCCCTTTTCTATCTATAGGGTTAATTAGTCCTCCGGCTGTGTCGAGGTGTCTAGGATTGGTAGGTACATCCCACGGCTACTTCTAGTTGCGGTGTTAAGTTCAGGGTCTGCGGTCAGTACAGTTAGCATCTTCTGCAGAGTACGTCTCATGCTGCTCCTAGGCCACCAGATCATAACAGTACAACTGGCCAACAATGAGTTAACCGCATCTCAGAAGAAGGGAAAGAAAGTGCTGAGCCATTTTTTTTTTCTGTACTGTTGTATTTTTTTTTCCCTCTTTACCTCTGGGTGGCTCAGGAGTTAGGCGCTGACATGGATGTTCTGGGACTTGCTTCTCGTGTGGATCAACTTGCTGGAGACTACAGGGTATTTCTGATTATATCGTGCTGACTCCGGTTTTAGAGCCTAGAATTCCTACTCCTGATCTGTTTATTGGGGACGGGTCCAAATTTTTGAGCTTTAAAAATAACTGTAAACTGTTTTTTGCTCTGAAGCCCCATTCCTCTAGTGATCCCATCCAGCAGGTTAAAATTGTCATATCTCTGTTGCATGGCGATTCTCAGGATTGGGCGTTTTCTCTCTGGAATCTGGGAATCCGTCCTTGCTTAATGTAGACACCTTTTTTCAGGCGCTTGGGTTATTGTATGATGAACCTAATTCTGTGGATCATGCTGAGAAAACCTTGTTGGCCCTGTGTCAGGGTCAGGAAGCGGCAGAATCCTATTGCCAGAAATTTAGAAAATGGTCTGTGCTGACTAAATGGAATGAGGATGCTTTGCAGCAATTTTCAGAAAGGGTCTTTCTGAATCCGTTAAAGATGTTATGGTGGGGTTCCCCACACCCGCAGGTCTGAGTGATTCTATGTCTCTGGCCATTCAGATTGATCGGCGCTTGCGTGAGCGCAGAGTTGTGCACACTATGGCGTTGTCCCCCGAGCGGAGTACTGAGTCTATGCAGTGTGATAGGATTGTGTCTAGAGCTGAACAACAACAAGGATTCAGACGTCAGAATAGGTTGTGTTTTTACTGCGGCGATTCTGCTCATGTTATTTCTGATTGCCCTAAGCGTGCCAAGAGAATCGCTAATTCCGTTACCATCAGTACTGTACAACCTAAATTTCTGTTATCTGTGACCCTGATCTGCTCATTACAGACACAGAAATTGTACACGGCACTCGAGGCTCCTGGTTGGTGCTCAAGTAAGGTTTCCAACCCGTCAATGAAATGAATAATAAACTTGGCACTCAAGAGTCCTTTTTGCAAGATGAAAAGATAACTGTTCGTTTATTGGTGCAACCAGTTCAATAATTGATGATTTATAAACGTTTTCGGTCACAAGACCTTCATCAGAAACATCATATATGAAACTGGAAGCAGGGCAGCAACAATCTGCTCATTATCGTCATTTTCTGTCATGGCATTTGTGGATTCAGGCACCGCTTTAAATTTAATGGACTTAGAATTTGCCAGACGTTGTGGTTTTCCCTTACAGCCTTTGCAGAGTCCTATCCCTTTGAGGGGCATTGATGCTACACCATTGGCTAAAAATAAACCTCAGTTTTGGACACAGCTAACCATGTGCATGGCGCCAGCCCATCAGGAAGATTGTCGTTTTCTGGTGTTGCATAATTTGCATGATGCTATTGTGCTGGGGTTTCCATGGTTACAGGTGCATAATCCGGTGTTGGATTGGAAATCTATGTCTGTGACTAGTTGGGGTTGTCAGGGGGTTCATGATGACGTTTCTTTGATGTCAATTTCCTCCTCCCCCTCTTCTGAAATTCCTGAGTTTCTGTCAGATTTCCAGGATGTTTTCGATGAGCCCAAATCCAGTTCCCTTCCACCGCATAGGGACTGTGATTGTGCTATTGACTTGATTAGAGGCTGTAAGTTCCCTAAGGGCAGACTTTTCAACCTGTCTGTGCCTGAACATGCCGCCATGTGGAGTTATGTTAAGGAGTCTTTGGAGAAGGGGCATATTCGGCCATCTTCTTCTCCATTGGGAGCAGGTTTTTTTTTGTTGCCAAGAAGGATGGCTCCTTGAGACCCTGTATTGATTATCGCCTCTTGAATAAGATCACGGTCAAATTCCAATACCCTTTGCCTTTGCTTTCTGATTTGTTTGCCAGGATTAAGGGGGCTAGTTGGTTTACTAAGATTGACCTTCGAGGGGCATATAATCTTGTTCGTATTAAGCAGGGTGACGAATGGAAAACTGCGTTTAATACGCCCGAGGGCCATTTTGAATATCTTGTGATGCCATTCGGACTCTCTAGTGCCCCATCTGTGTTTCAGTCCTTCATGCATGATATATTTCAGAATTATCTTGATAAATTCATGATTGTATATTTGGATGATATTTAGATTTTTTCAGATGATTGGGAGTCTCATGTGAAACAAGTCAGGATGGTATTTCAGGTCCTTCGTGATAATGCCTTGTTTGTGAAGGGGTCTAAGTGCCTCTTTGGAGTACAGAAGGTTTCTTTTTTGGGCTTCATTTTTTCTCCCTCATCTATAGAAATGGATCCGGTTAAGGTTCATGCCATTCATGATTGGATCCAGCCCACATCCGTGAAGAGCCTTCAGAAATTTTTGGGCTTTGCTAATTTCTATCGCCGTTTCATTGCCAACTTCTCCAGTGTGGTTAAACCCCTGACCGATTTGACGAAGAAAGGCGCTGATGTGACGAATTGGTCCTATGCGGCTGTTTCTGCCTTTCAGGAGCTTAAGCGCCGATTTACTTCTGCCCCTGTGTTGCATCAGCCGGATGTTTCTCTTCCTTTTCTGGTTGAGGTTGACGCTTCTGAGATTGGGGCAGGGGCCGTTTTGTCTCAGAGGAATTCTGATGGTTCCTTGATGAAACCGTTTGCCTTCTTTTCTCGAAAGTTTTCGCCTGCGGAACGCAATTATGATGTCAGCAATCGTGAGTTGTTGGCTATGAAGTGGGCATTTGAGGAGTGGCGACATTGGCTTGAGGGGGCCAAGTACCGTATTGTGGTCTTGACCGATCATAAGAATCTGATTTACCTCGAGTCTGCCAAACGGCTGAATCCTAGACAGGCCCGATGGTCCCTGTTTTTCTCCCATTTTGATTTTGTTGTCTCGTATCTTCCGGGTTCTAAGAATGTTAAGGCGGATGCCCTCTCTAGGAGTTTTTTGCCTGATTCCCCTGGGGTCCTTGAGCCGGTCGGCATTCTGAAGGAGGGGGTGATTCTTTCTGCCATCTCCCCTGATTTACGATGGGTTCTTCAGGAATTTCAGGCTGATAAACCTGACCGCTGTCCAGCGGGGAAACTGTTTGTTCCTGACAGATGGACTAGTAAAGTGATTTCTGAGGTTCAATGTTCTGTGTTGGCTGGCCATCCTGGGATTTTTGGTACCAGAGATTTGGTTAGTAGGTCCTTTTGGTGGCCTTCTTTGTCACGGGATGTGCGTTCTTTTGTGCAGTCCTGTGGGACTTGTGCGCGGGCCAAACCTTGCTGCTCCCGCGCCAGTGGGTTGCTTTTGCCTTTGCCGGTCCCTGAGAGGCCTTGGACGCATATTTCTATGGATTTTATTTCGGATCTTCCGGTTTCCCAGAGGATGTCGGTTATCTGGGTGGTTTGTGACCGGTTTTCTAAGATGGTTCATTTGGTACCTTTGCCTAAATTGCCTTCCTCTTCTGAGTTGGTTCCGTTGTTTTTTCAGCATGTGGTTCGTTTGCATGGCATTCCGGAGAATAATGTATCCGATAGAGGTTCCCAGTTTGTTTCTAGGTTTTGGCGGTCCTTTTGTGCTAAGCTGGGCATTGATTTGTCTTTTTCTTCCACATTGCATCCTCAGACAAACGGCCAAACCGAGCGAACTAACCAGACTTTGGAAACTTACCGTATTTTTCCGACTATAAGACGCACTTTTTTTCCTCCAAATTTGGGAGGAAAGTGTGGGTGTGTCTTATAGTACGGATATAGCATGTGGGGAGGGGGGCAGCAGCGAGTGGGATCGCACTGTTATCCCACTTCAAGATGTCCCCGCTTCCCGGAATCAGTACTGGGAAACCACATGGCCCCGCTGATTAAGTGCAGTGAATATTAATGAGCGGCTCCCCACCCACCGATCAGCTGAGCGGTGAGCCGGGAGCAGCAAATACTGCACTTAAGCAGCCACACACACATAGTTTCCCAGTGCTGATTCATGCAGCAGCTAGGGAGATCTGTGTGTCCGGGGGAGGAGGAGGCAGCAGCAGGGGCCAGGAGATCGCTGCATACCTGCCTGGGATGGACGCTGACTTCTGCGGTGCACAGGGAGGACCTGTGATGATGTCAGGAGTGGGCGGGCTGGAGCATCACATGGCAGCTCAGAGCCCTCCCTCTTCTGACATCATCACAGGTCCTTCAGGCTCCCACCTAGAATCTGCAGCTTCCTCTTATGTCCTGCGCTGTGGAAAGGCAACAACAGGAGGGCTCTGTGTGTGTGCAGCCATGGGATGCTTTTACCTCACCACAGTGGCTAGCTGCCACAGTAAGGTTAGTCTTTACAAAACACAATAAAGCACTCTGCCACTCCTTTGGTGAACTATAACTCCCAGCATGTCATAGGATCTGCAGGACATGCTGGGAGATATAGTTCTCCCATGGGCTTTTAAAGCAGCGCTCCAGTGTTATTTTGCAGTGCTGGAGTGGTGCTTTCAATATAAGCCCTGTGCCCCCATTCTTATACTCACCCTCCAGCATCTTCATATAGTACTTCACAGACACCACACTGGTCCAGCAGCTTCCAACATAATAACATACTATTATATATAATAACACCACATATAATAGTATGTTATTTATGTTATTAAATATTTTACCACATTTTTTTGCTTCAAATATTTTTTTCCCTATTTTCCACCTCTAAAACCTGGGTGCGCCTTATAGTCCGGTGCGTCCTATAGTCCGAAAAATATGGTATTTGAGATGCTTTGTCTCTGACGATCAGGATGATTGGGTGGCTTTCTTGCCATTGGCCGAGTTTGCCCTTAATAATCAGGCTAGTTCTGCTACCTTGGTTTCGCCCTTCTTTTGTAATTCTGAGTTTCGTCCTCGTTTTTCTTCAGGGCAGGTTGAGCCTTCTGATTGTCCTGGGGTGGACTCTGTGGTTGACAGGTTGCAGCAAATTTGGGCTCATGTTGTGGACAATTTGGTGTTGTCTCAGGAGGAGGCTCAGCGTTTTGCTAACCGTCGTCGGTGTGTGGGTTCCCGGCTTCGGGTTGGGGATTTGGTCTGGTTGTCTTTCCGTCATGTTCCTATGAAGGTTTCTTCCCCGAAATTCAAGCCTCGGTTTATTGGTCCTTTATAGGATTTCTGAGATTATCAATCCAGTGTCTTTTCGTTTGGCCCTTCCTGCCTCTTTTTCCATCCATAATGTTTTTCATAGATCTTTGTTGCGGAAATATGTGGTGCCCGTTGTTCCCTCTGTTGATCCTCCTGCCTCGGTGTTGATTGATGGGGAGATGGAGTATGTTGTTGAGAAGATCTTGGATTCTCGTTTTTCAAGGCGGAGGCTTCAGTATCTTGTCAAGTGAAAGGGTTATGGCCAGGAGGATAATTCTTTGGTTGTTGCCTCCGATGTTCATGCTGACGATTTGGTTCGTGCCTTCCATTTGGCTCGTCCTGATCGGCCTGGGGGCTCTGGTGAGGGTTCGGTGACCACTCCTCAAGGGGGGGGGGGGGTACTGTTGTGAATTCTGCTCTTGGGCTCCCTCCGGTGGTTGTAAGTGGTAGCGCTGCTGTTTGTCCTTCACAGCAGTCATCAGGTGTGTCCACTTCGGACTGCGCTATTTAGTCTGGCTTCACCCTTTAGTCAGTGCCAGTTGTTCATTGTTTCTGGAGGATACACATCCCTTCCTGGTCGCTCCTGCTTGCTGTTCATTTCAACAAGATAAGTTCTGCTTGTTTTTGCTGCCCACATTTTGAGGGCCTTATTGTTCAGTGCATTTCATGTCTTTTCTTGTCCAGCTTAATCTGTGTAAGGATTTATGCAGCCAGGCTGGAATCTCTGGAGAGGCAGATATACCCTCCATGTCTTTAGTTAGATGTGGAGTTTTTTAGTATTTTCTGTGGTGGATATTTCCTAGTATTTTAATACTGACCGCATAGTTCTCTGTCCTATCTTTAGTATTTAGCTAGATTGGCCTCCTTTGCTAAATCCTGTTTTCAGTCTGTGTATGTTTTTTCCTCTCCTCTCACAGTCAATATTTGTGGGGGGCTGTCTATCCTTTGGGAATTTTCTCTGAGGCAAGATAGTTTTCCCTTTTCTATCTATAGGGTTAATTAGTCCTCCGGCTGTGTCGAGGTGTCTAGGATTGGTAGGTACATCCCACGGCTACTTCTAGTTGCGGTGTTAAGTTCAGGGTCTGCGGTCAGTACAGTTACCACCTTCTCCAGAGTACGTCTCATGCTGCTCCTAGGCCACCAGATCATAACACTAACCCTAGCCCTAACCCTAATGGGAAAATGGAAATAAATACATTTTTTTTATTTTTCCCTAACTAAGGGGGTGATGAAGGTTGGTTTGATTTACTTTTATAGGGTTTTTTTTAGTGGATTTTTATGATTGGCAGCCATCACACACTGAAAGACGCTTTTTATTGCAAAAAATATTTTTTGCGTTACCACATTTTGGGAGCTATAATTTTTCCATATTTTGGTCCACAGTCATGTGAGGTCTTGTTTTTTGCGAAACGAGTTGATGTTTTTATTGGTAACATTTTTGGGCACCTGACATTTTTTGATCGCTTTTTATTCCGATTTTGGTGAGGCAGAATGACCAAAAACCAGCTATTCATGAAATTCTTTTGGGGAGGCGTTTATACTGTTCCGCGTTTGGTAAAATGGATAAAGCAGTTTTATTCTTCGGGTCAGTACGATTACAGCGATACCTCATTTATATCATTTTTTTATGTTTTGGCGCTTTTATACGATAAAAACTATTTTATAGAAAAAAGAATTATTTCTGCATCGCTTTATTCTGAGGACTATAACTTTTTTATTTTTTTGCTGATGATTCTGTATGGCAGCTCGTTTTTTGCAGGACAAGATTACGTTTTCAGCGGTACCATGGTTATATATATCCGTCTTTTTGATCGCGTGTTATTCCACTTTTTGTTTGGTGGTATGATAATAAAGCAGCGTTTTTTGCCTCGTTTTTTTTTTTGCCGGTGTTCACTGAAGGGGCTAATAAGTGGGACAGTTTTATAGGTTGGGTCGTTACGGACGCGGCGATACTAAATATGTGTACTTTTATTGTTTTTTTTTATTTAGATAAAGAAATGTGTTTATAGGAAGAATATATTTTTTTATTTTGGAATTTTTTTATTTTTTTTTACACATGTGACTATTTTTTTTTTTTACACTATAACATTGCCCCGGGGGGGGGGGACGACATCATGATATAGTGTAAGATCGCTGATCTGACACTTTGCTGTGCACTGTGTCAGATCAGCGATCTGACGTGCACAGCTCCAGGCTTCCCGGCGCCTGCTCTGAGCAGGTGCTGTGAAGCCACCTCCCTGCAGGACGCGGATGCAGCGGCCATTTTGGATCCGGGCCTGCTGCAGGGAGGAGGAAGTAAGAGACCTCGGAGCAACGCGATCACATCACGTTGCTCCGGGGGTCTCGGGGAAGCCCGCAGGGAGCCCCCTTCCTGCGCGATGCTTCCCTATACTGCTGGAACACTGCGATCATGTTTGATCGCAGTGTGCTGCGGGGGTTAATGTGCCGGGGTCGGTCCATGACCGCTCCTGGCACATAGTGCCGGATGTCAGCTGCGATAGTCAGCTGACACCCGGCCGCGCTCCCCCCGTGAGCGCGGCCGATCGCATATGACGTACTATTCCGTCGGTGGTCATACGGGCCCACCTCAACGGGATAGTACGTCTAATGTCAGAAAGGGGTTAATATGTACCAGTGTGGACTTCTGGTTGGTTTTTCCGGAGTTCCTTGGTGTTTTCTTTAATTTCTCCGACTGTCCACTTTCTCTATTCAGTCCTTTTACTTGGTTGGCAGGTATATATCATAATTTTTATTTGGAGCACTGTAGTAAATGTACTTTTGATTTTATGTGATCTGCTACCTTTAGTAATCCTTTATGTGGTTTTTTACTTGGTTGGGCAAGGCAGCTTGCCCTCTGCAGCTAGCGGCGTTTGATGGAAATTTTTTCAGCATATTTTCCAAATAGCCTTCTGGTATAGCAGAATTTTAGAAAACCTCTCAGCATCAGGAAGGAGAGATGCAAAGTTTTCCTTGTAGCATGGGTCTAGCAGGGAGAACAACCAGTACTCTTTTTTGGCCAAGGTAAATCTAACACGAGGGTCATAAGAAAGGCAGCGCTACATAAAAATGGCCATATATGCCAAGCTCACTAGAGCCAACGCTTATCTGTCTCTACCAGGATGACTACTCTCCATCTCCAACTCCTCTGCCTATCAACATAGGAGAGACAAGACAAAGCTTGTGTGGGTTCTAGACTATGTTGTGCCAGCAAAAAGAAAATGATTCAGCTCACCCTTGTGATGGTATTCTCACAGACCATGAGAAATTTGATCTGAGCATGGAAACATCTCTGCTTGATACCAGGTACTTATGCATGATCCAGCTCAGGAAATAAAATCAAAATTCTTTATTTGGACAAATTTATAAAGTAAGCTGCTTGACAAACCGATGCATACCGTAGGAAGGAATGTCTTAAATAAATGGACGCGTTTCGAACACGTGTAGTGGTCTTAGTCCTCAGTTTCTGGAAACTGAAGACTAAGAGCACTACACGTGTTCGAAACCTTCATATTCATGCATATGTTGTGCCAGCAATTAGATCCTGTTCCTCCTCTTCATTGTTATCCAATGCAAGCTGAGCAGATAAAATGAGGCTGGGCTAGATGGTATCTCCCTGTCTCATGTCTTCCTCCATCTGCACCTGGTCCGCATGCATAGCTTCATGTTTAATTTTCAGCGACTGTTTAAGTAGGCACAGAAGTGGGATCATTGCACGAACTATGGAGTCATTGCCGCTCACCATCTTTGTGGACTCCTCAGTCTTAGAGAACCACACAAATGTCAGACATCCATGCTGTAGTATCCACACGGTGTAAGGAATTTAAGAGAGAGTAAGCTTTAACTGCATTTTATTTTTCTCCTCTTTTCCTCCAGCACACAGCATAACATTTTCTCCTCAGGCTATAACTGAAACTGAAACTAAACTCAACTCCCGCCCTCACTTTCTCAAAGAGGCAGATTTAATTCTTATACATTACATCATCCCTATATATATATATATATATATATATATATATATATATATATATATATACATACACATATATATACATATATATATATATATATATATATTTATATTAACAACCTAAAACAAATATTGACAATGCAACAACATGAAAATATCCAAGAAAAACCATCTGTATTGTCTTATTCCCCCCCCTTTTTTTTTAATTATATCTCTTCAATAAGTCTCGATGGAGCCCTTCTTTTTCATGTAGGGTAACTTCTGGGTTCATTGGGGGTGTCCATTGCTGACGGATCAGCCACCTCCTGTTGGTCCTCTCCACCGTCGGGTAACAAATCTTCCACTGTTGGGATTTCATTACCATTGTTCTGCGGTATGATTTTAAAACGTGAGGAATTTCGAGTGATGGAGTGTCCGTCTCGTTCAGCTGTGACCATATTGCCTTTTCTCTCAGTAACATTATATTTTGCAGGACTATATACAGCTGAGGTTTTGTTGGTTGATTTTTGATGCACAACAACTATATCACCTCTTTTGATGGCACATGGCTGTGCCCCTTGCCTTCTATCTGCATAATGTTTCATGGCTTGCTTGTTAAAGAAATCTGTTGATCGCACTGAAGAGTCATTTGGTAAGGGATGACTGGTCACATCAGGGATCCGTATACGAAAGAGTTCTGCTGAACATTAGATGAGATGGAGCAGCATTAGTGGTGGAATGTGGTGTATTGCGGTAATTGGGCATGAATTTGTATAGTGACTGTTTCAGTGGGGTGTGCTCCAGACTAGCTGCCTTGATTCGTTTCCCCATGGTGCGCATGAAACGTTCTACGATTCCATTAGCTTGCGGCCAGCAAGGTGTGATCTTTCTGTGGCTGAACCCCAAGTATTCAGAAAACTGTGCAAACACATGTCCATTGAATGGAGGTCCATTATCTGTTTTGACCACTCTTGGAATGCCATATGCAGAGAATGTGTCGTCCAGTTCTGGTATGACACTATTAGCAGACGTTGAAGAGATGAATGAAATGACAGGGTATCTAGAATATTCATCAATTGTTACTAGAATGTATTGGCCATTTGGTAAAGGTCCATATATGTCAACTGCCACTTCCTCCCATACAGCAGTGGGTAACGGAGACATTTGTAATGGCTCTAGAGTTGACGATGGAGTAATTAATTGACAAGTGGAGCAATGTCTAATCTTCTCTTCCACCAATTTATCCATATTTGGGAACCACACTTTTTCTCTGAGTAACTTTTTTGTGCCAACAATTCCTAGATGACCTTCGTGTGCTATCTGTATGACTAGGTTGCGCAAGGCCTTAGGTACAACCAGTTTGGTACCACGAAGGATGAGTTGGTCTTCAGTGACAGATAATTCCTCACGTACAATTAAAAATAGTTTTAACTCCTTCAGATCAATTCGATCTTCAGGGAATTTTTTCTTTTGAATTTCATGCCACCTTCTGTTTTGGATAATTTGTATTAAGACACAGAGTGTCTTGTCACTTGTTGTTGTATTCACAAACTGATCAACAGAAAGTGCTTTTGGCACAGCATGAGCTGTAACAAAGTGGATGTATTCTTCAATGGAGGAATGCACAGGTAAATCATCATCCGTAGGATGTCTTGAGAGATAATCAGCCGGATTGCTGTATTTTCCAGGTTTGTGAAAAATTTTGTAATTATAGTCCTGTAGACGTAGGCCCCATCGTTCAATCCATGCCGGCATTTTAGCTCTGGGTTTTCCAAAAATTGTAAGGAGAGCTTGATGATCTGTGACAATAGTGAAGGGAGCGCCATAGAGAAATAAGTGAAAGTGTTCACATCCCCAGACGACTGCCAAGCTTTCTTTTTCAGGTTGCGAATACTTTTTCAGTGCTTGTTAAGCTTTTATTTGCATGAGAAATGATGTGGGGACTTTGATTGTCATCCTTGTATTGTGCTAAAATTGCACCCAGTCCCACGGGACTGGCATCCACAATCAGTTTGGTTCGAAGAGCTGGATCAAAATAGGCCATGGTGGTTGTTGAGCAGAGTTCGTTTTTAATTGTTTCAAAAGAGGCCTGACAGTCTTGGGACCATTGAAAAACGCAATTTTGTTTCGTAAGTTCCCTTAATGGAGTGCTGATTGTCGAAAAATTTGGAATATATCTAGCACAGTAGCTTGCCATTCCAAGAAAAGAGCGCACTTCACTGGCATCCTGTGGAATTGAAGCTGCTCTGATGGATTCCACTTTCTTGGGATCAGGTCGTACTCCTTCCGCCGAGAAAATGTGACCATAGAACTCCAATGAATTTTTATCAAATTTGCATTTTTCTTTGTTTAAAGTGAGTCCAGCAGAGAGCAGACATTCAAAGATAGCATATAGAGCACGATTATGTTCAGCCTGAGTTTTCCCAAAAACCAGTATGTCATCACTGTAATTAAAGGCATTTGGAATATGTTGAATGACGCTCCTTATCGTATCTTGAAAAATTTCCGCTGCTGAGCAGACCTCAAACGTCAATCTTTTGTATCTTCTGAGACCCACATGGGTGGAAAATGTTAAGTATCTGGATTCTGGACTCAATTCTAGTTGATGATAGCCCTTATTGAGGTCGAGCTTTGACAAAACGGTTGCTCCATTTAATAAATGAATAATGTCATCAATTGTGGGTGAGATGTGTCTTTCCCTTTGAATAGTAGTGTTGGGCAGGCGCATGTCAACACACAGTCTTACCTGCTCTGGAGTCTTTGGTTTTGGAACTACCACAAGTGGAGAGACCCACGGAGTGGGACCAGAAACAGTTTCAATGACATCATCATCCATGAGTAATTGGAGTTCCTTTTCTACCTTCTTTCTCAGGTGAAATGGAATACGCCTGTGAGCCTGGGCTACTGGACGAACACTGTCATCCATATGAAGATGCACTTGAGAGTCCTTTAATTTTCCTAATCCACTAAATAGGGAGGGAAAACTGTTCACCATGGCTGGTACATCCAGGTCCGCAGGGTCGGTTATGGTATAAACAATCTGGATGAGTCCTAGCTTCAAGGCAGTGTGATAGCTGAGAAGACAGCCTCCTGATCCTTGTAATGTGTGAAAAGTGGTTTTCTGCCTATTTTCTTTATAGCTAAGTTCAGCATCAAATTGTCCCATTGTAACTAGAGATGTTTTAGATCCATATGGAAAGATTTTAGTATGCACTTGCTGTAAGACTGACTTTGTTTTCAACTGTTCATAAGCATTGCTGTCTATGATATCCACCGAAGCTCCTGTATCTATTGTAAAGGTGATATCCGTGTTGCAGATGGTGAGTGTAATACATGGAGACTGCACTGAGCCAGTGACAGAAGTTGTGAACACATAGTTCTCAGCCACAGACATTTCTTCTACATCTTTATTTACCATTTTTATTTTTGCAGGCTTTGTCATTGGCAGAGGAGACTTGTTGGGCGCTGATTTGCAGACAACTGCAAAATGATTCCCTTTTCCACATTTACTGCAAGTTTGTCCTATAGCTGGACATTTGTTCATGTGGTGTGGGAAATCTTGTCCACATCTATAACATTTCTTCTGTTGCGGGGCTTGCTTGCCTTGTGCACTGTTATGTTTGAGATTATACACATGTAAATTATCCCCCTTCTCCATTGCACTTGCCTGATGATCTGCTATCTCTATAGCACGGGCCATCTTGAGTAAATCATACAGAGAGAGATCCTGCTGCAGAGCTTTACGCCTTATGTTATTAGACGAGCAGGTGACAATTACTTGAGTTAGGATTTCATCATCTACATCAGTAAATGCACACCCATGTGCAAGTTCTTTTAGCTGGGTGACATAGGTGTCTATGGATTCTTCTGGAAGCTGCTTAGCAATCCGGAACTTGTATCTTTCATATCTGATGTTTTGTTTAGGGTTGAAGTAGTCAGTGAGAGTCAGCGTCGGACTGGAGTACCTGGGGCCCACCAGAGAAAAGTAATTATTGGGGCCCACCATGCAGTTATATAGAAATAGTATAATATATACTACACAAGGGACACATCCTCTATATATTACACCACACGGGACACATCCTCTATATCATACCTCCCAACTTTTGAAGATGGGAAAGAGGGACAAAGTTTGCGGCGCACGAATTCCACCCCTCCTGAATGCATGGCTCATATTCCCCCCCCCCCCGAATGCATGGCTCATATTCCCCCCCCGAATGCATGGCTCATATTCCATCCCTCCTGAATGCATGGCTCATATTCCCCCCCGAATGCATGGCACATATTCCCCCCCCCCGAATGCATGGCTCATATTCCACCCCTCCTGAATGCATGGCTCATATTCCCCCCCCTCCCGAATGCATGGCTCATATTCCACCAACCCCCCCCCGAATGCATGGCTCATATTCCACCCCTGCTGAATGCATGGCTCATATTTCCCCCCGAATGCATGGCTCATATTCCCCCCTGTATGCATGGCTCCTATTCCCCCCCCCCCCGAATGCATGGCTCATATCCCACCCTTCCTGAACCTGAATGCATGGCTCATATTCCACCCCTGCTGAATGCATGGCTCATATTCCACCCCTCCTGAACCTGAATGCATGGCTCATATTTCCCCCCCTCCCCCCGAATGCATGGCTCATATTTCTCCCCCCCCTGAATGCATGGCTCATATTTCTCCCCCCCCCCCGAATGCATGGCTCATATTCCCCCCCCCCCCCGAATGCATGGCTCATATTTCCCACCTGAATGCATGGCTCATATTTCCCCCCTGAATGCATGGCTTATATTTCCCCCCTGAATGCATGGCTTATCGGGTCCATCGCCCGCTCGCTCCGCTCCTGCTCCTGCTCTCTGCGCCGGCTTATGTCCTCCTCCTTCATCCCCCGTCCCCTTCCCCCGTCCCTCATACTCACCTATCGGCTGTCCCACACACCGCGCGGACACGCCGACATCCGCTCTGTCCTCACTGGCGCGGCACCTTCTTCCTGCGAGAGCGGTCAGGTGATATCGCTAATTAAAGGTCATGAATATGTGCATATTCATGAGCTTAATGAGCGGTACCACGTGACCGCTCATTCAGGACGAGCTGCAGACGCCGAGACAGGCATCGCTGGAGAAAGGCGAGTATCATCTTCAAGGAAGGAGGGTGGGTGGGAGCGGTGAGAGGCGGCCGGCCGGGGGGGGCCCTGGAGCAGTGGGGGCCCCAGTCAGTGCCTGGGCCCACCGGAGAATCCTCCGGTTCTCCGGTGGGCCAGTCCGAGCCTGGTGAGAGCTTTGGAGCAGTTGCTGTACATGTCTGTCTCTGCTGCCGGTAATGTGCTGTATATGTCATAGACTCCTGTGCCCGCGCAATGCAGGAACATGGCTCGCTTTCTTTTCTCATCCTTTATATCTATTGCTTCCAGGAAATTCTCAAACTGATTTAATCATTTTCTCCAGTTATGAGATAGATTAGTGGCATCAGTCATATCAAACTGTGGGAACGTCTGCAAGTATTCAGCCATGATGGAGTCTCTCAGTGGCACTGGTGTGTGAAGCAGTAAAGCAGGGGTCAGTACTCACAGCAGCAGGTGATTCAATCCCATCCTCGTTGCCAGTTGTAGCATCCACACGGTGTAAGGAATTTAAGAGAGAGTAAGCTTTAACTGTATTTTATTCTTCTCCTCTTTTCCTCTAGCACACATAACATTTTCTCCTCAGGCTATAACTGAAACTAAACTCAACTCCCGCCCTCACTTTCTTAGGCTACTTTCACACTAGCGTTTGTAGCAGCTGCGGACTTCCTCCGTGAAGCCCAGCCCTCGGCCGCACCTCCGCCGCTAGCTACGCCTATTTCTGCATGTGGCCAGCATGCGGCATGCGTACCTATCTTTAACATTAGGTACACAGGTCGTGCCGCAGTATGCGGATGCTTCCGCATGCGTCGTTTTGACGATGCAGAAAAAAAATTGCTACAAGCTGCGTCCTACGCTAGTCGCCGCATCCTCAAAACGACGCATGCGGAAGCATCCGCATACTGCGGCACGACCTGCGTACCTAATGTTAAAGATAGGTACACAGGCCGCATGCCGGCCGCGTGCAGAAATAGGCGGAGCTAGTGGCCGAGGGTGGGGCTTCACGGAGGAAGTCCGCAGTCCTCCGCAGCTGCTGCAAATGCTAATGTGAACCCGGCCTTAAAGAGACAGATTTAATTCTTATACATTACACATGCCCACTCATTAGGTACAGTTTCAAAGGGCGTGATTGAGCTGGTATTGCACAACTGGCCTCTGTTTCTCTCTAATCGTTACCCATACGTGCAGTGGAGTTTCAGCGCGTGATCACATCATATACCAGTCGGTGAGCTGGCACTTGCATGTAGCAGACTTGGGGAAATAGGCACTGATGCAGTGTACCTTGATCAGAGGCTCTGGCAAATTTGGCTGAACGCTGTGCTGGGACGATTTGGAATTGCCTATTTATGGTGCATCATAATGTGCAAGGACAGGTGCAGGCCGGGTGTTCTGTCTTTTAGGTACCTAAGCGATGAAGCAATAATCAGAGAGACACACGCTTGTTGTCTGTCCAAGTAGTCTCATGCTCTTTATTTTCAGGGCTGGGCTTTTAAAGCCCCAAGATCAAAAGGAAATATAGAGTTACATAATAAATTGGCAGGGAGATATATTATACAATGAGTTGTCATACACATCCTGGTATACAAGATAGATCACATGAGAAGAATGTGGGGGCGTGCTTTGCACATGTCTGCGTTTTATGAGATTTTGGCTGAATATTCAGGATTTTTGGGTGGATAAAGACAAAAACAGACATAGAATCGGTGATTCTGAGAAACTCTGACCACTACTATGTGGCATGTCCGGGAAATTGTCCACAAGGATGATAACATATTGCACAATACTTGTTTTTCTGTAATTCTGTTATTTATCTGTTATATAAAAATGAAGATTAACCATTTCTTTAACAGCATCCACACCAGTGTCATAAACAGGGGATTGGGTAGCACCTAGTACAGGAGAAGAGGCAGTGGTGTCACCCACTTGCACCAATCATAGATCGGGGTGCTTAGATGACAGGTGCCTTATCATGCTAATGGTGGTTAGGCTCTTAATGGTTAGGTCTCAGAACTCTCTTTAAAAAAGTCCCAGAATGGGGAACTCCTAACTCTTTGATGAAGAAATTTATGAGTGTCGGTCAGGGCCAGACTGGGACTAAAATTCAGCCCTGGCATTTGAAGTTACACAGGCCCACTTGTGACATGGTGACTGTATAATATATTTGTACACTTGTAGGCAGGGCCGGTTTTAGGCAAAGTGTGGCCCTAGGCAAAGTTTAAAATGGGGCCCCAAATGCTAACATATTGCACATCACACAAAAGCATTTCGGTTTTATTTTCATGTGCTGAGTTCAGGCCGCTAAATGAGTTTGATCGACAATACTGAAGTTGTTCAACGCTTGTTTTCCGGCCTCTTTCCACCAGCTTAGGAATAATGATGGGACAGAACGATCACTAATAGATCACTAATAGATCACCATACAGTATCATGTTATCAGCAGCACATATACAGTTTTCACTGGCGATGTGCTGCTGAGAACAAGGATTTTTGTTCCAGCAAAAACACATGCAGCATTTTACTTGTTTAGTAAAATACACCCCATAGTCCTCCATATATTATAATGTGCAACACGGTCCTCCATATACTGTAGTATAATACACTCCCTATAGTCCTCCATATATTAACCCCTTTCTGCCATTGGACGTACTATTCCGTCCATGTGGGGTGGGCCCTAATTCCCAAGGACGGAATAGTACGTCCAGTGCGATCGGCCTCACTCACGGGGGGAGCGCGGCCGATCGTGGCCGGGTGTCAGCTGCCTATCGCAGCTGACATCCGACACTATGTGCCGGCACATTAACCCCCGGCACACCGCAATCAAACATGATCGCGGCGTGCCGGCGGTACAGGAAAGCATCGCGCAGGGAGGGGGCTCCCTGCGGGTTTCCCTGAGACACCCGGAGCAATGCAATGTGATCGTGTTGCTGCGAGGGTCTCTTACCTCCTATCCCTGCAGGCCCTGGATCCAAAATGGCCGCGGGGCTGCATCCGGGTCCTGCAGGGATTACTTCCTGGTGCAGACCAGGCTCTGGTAAGCCTGCAGCACTGTAAGTCAGATTACCGATCTGACAGAGTGCTGTGCAAACTGTCAGATCAGTGATCTGTGATGTCCCCGCCGGGACAAAGTAAAAAAGTTAAAAAAAAAAATTCCACATGTGTAAAAAAAAAAGAAAAAAAAATTCCTAAATAAAGAAAAAAAAAATATTCCCATAAATACATTTATCTAAATAAAAAAAAAAATCAAACAATAAAAGTACACATATTTAGTATCACCGCGTCCGTAACGACCCCACCTATAAAACTATATCACTAGTTAACCCCTTCAGTGAACACCGTAAAAAAAAAAAAAAAAAAAAGAGGCAAAAAACAAGGCTTTATTCTCATACTGCCAAACAAGAGGTGGAATAACACGCGATCAAAAAGACGGATATAAATAACCATGGTACCGCTGAAAACGTCGTCTTGTCCCGCAAAAAACGAGCTGCCATACAGCATCATCAGTAAAAAATTAAAAAAGTTATAGTCCTCAGAATAAAGCGATGCCAAAATAATTATTTTTTCTATAAAATAGTTTTTATCGTATAAAAGCGTCAAAACATAAAAAAATGATATAAATAAGGTATCGCTGTAATCGTACTGACCCGAAAAATAAAACTGCTTTATCAATTTTACCAAATGCGGAATGGTATAAACACCTCCCCCAAAAGAAATTCATGAATAGCTGGTTTTTGGTCATTCTGCCTCACCAAAATCGGAATAAAAAGCGATCAAAAAATCTCCCGTGCCCGAACATGTTACCAATAAAAAGGTCAACTCGTCACGCAAAAAACAAGACCTCATATGACTCTGTGGAGTCAAATATGGAAAAATTATACCTCTCAAAATGTGGTAATGCAAAAAATATTTTTTGCAATAAAAAGCGTCTTTCAGTGTGTGACGGCTGCCAATCATAAAAATCCACTAAAAAAACTGCTATAAAAGTAAATCAAACCCCCCCTTCATCACCTGCTTAGTTAGGGAAAAATTAAAAAATTTTAAAAATGTATTTATTTCCATTTTCCGGTTAGGGCTAGGGTTAGGGCTAGGGTTAGGATTGGGGCACGGGTTAAGGCTACAGTTAGGGTTGGGGCTAAAGTTAGGGTTAGGGTTTGGATTACATTTACGGTTGGGAATAGGGTTGGGATTAGGTTTAGGGGTGTGTCTGGGATAGAGGTGTGGTTAGGGTTACCGTTAGGATTAGGGTTAGGGGTGTGTTTGGATTAGGGTTTCAGTTATAATTGGGGGGTTTCCACTGTTTAGGCACATCAGGGGCTCTCCAAACGCAACATGGTGTCCGATCTCAATTCCAGCCAATTCTGCGTTGAAAAAGTAAAACAGTGCTCCTTCCCTTCCGAGCTCTCCCGTGTGCCCAAACAGGGGTTTACCCCAGCATATGGGGTATCAGCGTACTCGGAACACATTGGAGAAAAACTTTTGGGGTCCAATTTCTCCTGTTACCCTTGGGAAAATACAAAACTGGGGGCTAAAAAATATTTTTTGTGGAAAAAAAAATATTTTTTATTTGCACGGCTCTGCATTATAAACTGTAGTGAAACACTTGGGGGTTCAAAGCTCTCACAACACATCTAGATGAGTTCCTTAGGGGGTCTACTTTCCAAAATGGTGTCACTTGTGGTTTTTTTTTACTGTTTAGGTACATTAGGGGCTCTGCAAACGCAATGTGACGCCTGCAGACCATTCCATCTAAGTCTGCATTCCAAATGGTGCTCCATCCTTTCCAAGACCTCCCATGCGCCCAAACGGTGGTTCCCTCCCACATATGGGGTATCAGCATACTCAGGACAAATTGGACAACAACTTTTGGGGTCCAATTTTTCCTGTTACCCTCGGGAAAATACAAAACTGGGGGCTAAAAAATAATTTTTGTGGGGAAAAATTTTTGTTTTATTTTTACGGCTCTGCATTATAAACTTCTGTGAAGCCCTTGGTGGGTCAAAGTGCTCACCACACCTCTAGATAAGTTCCTTAGGGGGTCTACTTTCCAAAATGGTGTAACTTGTGGGGGGGTTTCAATGTTTAGGCACATCAGTGGCTCTCCAAACGCAACATGGCGTCCCATCTCAATTCCTGTAAATTTTGCATTGAAAAGTCAAACGGCGCTCCTTCCCTTCCGAGCTCTCCCATGCACCCAAACAGTGGTTTACCCCCACATATGGAGTATCAGCGTACTCAGGACAAATTGTACAACAACTTTTGTGGTCCAATTTCTTCTCTTACCCTTGGGAAAATAAAAAATTGGGGGTGAAAATATAATTTTTGTGAAAAAATATGATTTTTTATTTTTATGGTTCTGCATTATAAACTTCTGTGAAGCACTTGGTGGGTCAAAGTGCTCACCACACCTCTAGATAAGTTCCTTATGGGGTCTACTTTCCAAAATGGTGTCACTTGTTGGGGGTTTCAATGTTTAGGCACATCAGGGGCTCTCCAAACGCAACATGGCGTCCCATCTCAATTACAGTCAATTTTGCATTGAAAAGTCAAATGGCGCTCCTTCGCTTCCGAGCTCTGTCATGCGCCCAAATAGTGGTTTACCCCCACATATGGGGTATCGGTGTACTCAGGACAAATTGTCAACATCTTTTGGGGTCCATTTTCCCCTGTTACCCTTGGTAAAATAAAACAAATTGGAGCTGAAGTAAATTTTGTGTGAAAAAAAAGTTAAATGTTAATTTTTATTTAAACATTCCAAAAATTCCTGTGAAACACATGAAGGGTTAATAAACTTCTTGAATGTGGTTTTGAGCACCTTGAGGGGTGCAGTTTTTAGAATGGTGACAAACTTGGGTATTTTCTATCATATAGACCCCTCAAAATGACTTCAAATGAGATGTGGTCCCTAAAAAAAAATGGTGTTGTAAAAATGAGAAATTGCTGGTCAACTTTTAACCCTTATAACTCCCTAACAAAAAAAATTTTGGTTCCAAAATTGTGCTGATTTAAAGTAGACATGTGGGAAATGTTACTTATTAAGTATTTTGTGTGACATATCACTTTGATTTAATTGCATAAAAATTCAAAGTTGGAAAATTGCGAAATTTTCAAAATTATCGCCAAGTTTCCGTTTTTTCACAAATAAACGCAGGTAATATCAAACAAATTTTACCACTATCATGAAGTACAATATGTCACGAGAAAACAATGTCAGAATCACCAGGATCTGTTGAAGCATTCCAGAGTTATAACCTCATAAAGGGACAGTGGTCAGAATTGTAAAAATTGGCCTGGTCATTAACGTGCAAACCACCCTTGGGGGGTGAAGGGGTTAAAATACACTGCTCAGTCCTCCATATAGCATAATACACTCCTCATATTGCTCCATATAGTATAATGCCCAGCCATAGTCATCCATGTAGTACAATTCACTTCCCATAGTATAATGCACCCATAGTTCTTCATATAGTATAATGTATTCCCCATAGTCCTCGATACAGTATAATGCAGCCCACATATAGTATAATGCAGCCACCACCCTACAGAATATAATGCAGCCACCCCAGAGTATAATGCAGCTACCCCAGAGTATAATGTAGCCACTCCACAGAATATAATGCAGCCCTCCTCATAGTTTAATGCAGCCCCCTCATGGAGTATGAGGCAATCACCCCTCAAAGACTATAAATATAATACAGCCCCCATAGAATATCATGTAGCCCCGAATACAATATAATACAGCCCACCTCCCCACAGAATATAATGCAGCCCCATCAAAGAGTATGATGCAATCATCCCTCATAAAATCTAATACAGCCCCCCATAGAATATAATACAGCCCACCTCCCCAAAATATATAATGTAGCCCCATAGAATATAATGCAGCCCCCCATAGTATATAACACAGCCTCCTCCATAGAATATAATATACCCCCACAATAGTATATAACACAGCCACATAGTATATAACACGGCCTCCCCCATAGAATATAATATACCCCCATAGTATATAGCAAAGCCCGCATAATATATAGCACAACCCGCATAGTATATAGCAAAGCACGCATAGTATATAGCACAACCCACATAGTATATAGCACAACCCGCATAGTATATAGCAAAGCCCGCATGGTATATAGCACAATCCGCATAGTATATAGCACAACCCGCATAGTATATAGCAAAGCCCGCATGGTATATAGCACAACCCGCATAGTATATAGCAAAGCACGCATAGTATATAGCACAACCCGCATAGTATATAGCACAACCCGCATAGTATATAGCAAAGCCCGCATGGTATATAGCACAATCCGCATAGTATATAGCACAACCCGCATAGTATATAGCAAAGCCCGCATGGTATATAGCACAACCCGCATAGTATATAGCACAACCTGCATAGTATATAGCACAACCCACATAGCATATAGCACAACCCGCATAGCAGATAACAGCCCACGTATTAGTATACAGCACAGCCCACACAGTAGTATACAGCACAGCCCACACAGTAGTATACAGCACAGCCCACGTAGTAGTATACAGCACAGCCCACGTAGCAGTATAGAGTACAGCCCACATAGCAGTATACAGTACAGCCAACGTAGCAGTATACAGCACAGCCCACTAGAGTTGAGCGAATTTTACTTTTTTGGGATCGAGTCGGGTTTCGCGAAACCCGACTTTGTCAAAAGTCGGGTCGGGTGAAATCGGCCGATTATTGCGAAAAGTCAGGGGCTGTTGTGAATTCCGCTCCTGGGCTCCCTCCGGTGGTTGCAAGTTGCACTTTTGTGAGTTCTGCTCTTGGACTCCCTCCTGTGGTTTTGAGTGGTATGGCTGCTTCTTGGATTTAGCATCAGCAGCTGCCTTCACTGATCGTCTTTGTGGCTCGGCTATTTTAGTCTGGCCTTTTCCCTGACTCAATGCCAGTTGTCAATGGTTCTTGCTTGAGTCACAGCTCTTTTGGATTTCCCTGACACTCTGACCAGTCTGCAAAGATAAGTCCTTGCTTCTCTTTTTGCAGTCCACTTATTGTGGACTTTATTGTTCAGCACATTCTATGTTTGTTTTTGTCCAGCTTATCAGTATCGAACTATTCAGCTAAGCTGGAAGCTCTGGGCAGCAGATTTTGCCCTCCACACCTATTAGTTAGGTGTGGAGATTTTTACAATCTCTGCGGTGGCTTTTTCTAGTTTTTTTATTACTGACCACACAGTGTTCTGTCCTGTACTTTTCTGTTTAGCTAGTATTGGCCTCCTTTGCTACATCTTGTTTCATTCTGCGTGTCATTTCCCTCTCCACTCACAGTCATTATTTGTGGGGGGCTGTCTATTCCTTTGGGGTTTTTTCTCTGAGGCAAGATAGCTTTCCTGTTTCTACCTTTAGGGGTAGTTAGTTCTTAGGCTGTGATGAGGTGTCTAGGGAGTGACAGGAACATCCCACGGCTACTTCTAGTGTTGTGTTGAGATCAGGAACTGCGGTCAGTATAGTTCCCACCTGCTCAGAGTTCATCGCATGCCTTTCCTAAATCACCAGTCCATAACAGTACAACTGGCCAGACAAAATGAGTTAAATGCATCTCAAAAGAAGGAAAAAGAAAAGAGAGTTCAGAGCCATTTTTTTTTTCTTTAGTCTGTTTTGCCTTTTTTTTTTTCCTCTTGATCTCTGGGTGGTTCAGGATTTTGGCACGGGCATGGATGTTCAAGGTTTGTTTTCTCGTGTGGATCAGCTTGCTGCAAGGGTACAGAGTATTCAAGATCATGTGGTTCAGACTCCGTCTTTAGACCCTAGAATTCCTACTCCGGATTTGTTTTATGGGGATAGATCCAAGTTTTTGAACTTTAAAAATAACTGCAAATTGTTTTTTGCTCTGAAACCCCGTTCCTCTGGTGATCCCATTCAGCAAGTTAAAATAGTCATTTCTCTGCTGCGTGGTGACCCTCAGGACTGGGCGTTCTCCCTTGAATCAGGGGATCCGGCATTGCTTAATGTAGATGCATTTTTTCAATCGCTCGGATTGTTGTATGACGAACCTAACTCTGTGGATCATGCAGAAAAAAGCTTGTTGGCCCTGTGTCAGGGTCAGGAAGCGGCAGAATTGTACTGCCAGAAATTTAGAAAATGGTCTGTGCTTACAAAATGGAATGAGGATGCTCTGGCAGCAATTTTCAGAAAGGGTCTTTCTGAAGCCCTTAAAGATGTTATGGTGGGGTTCCCCACGCCTGTTGGTTTAAGTGAATCTATGTCTTTAGCCATTCAGATTGATCGGCGCCTGCGCGAGCGCAAAGTGGTGCACCATATGGCGGTGTCCTCTGGACAGAGTCCTGAGCCTATGCAGTGTGATAGGATTTTGACTAGAGCGGAACAGCAGGGATACAGACATCAGAACAGGCTACATTTTTACTGTGGTGATTCTGCTCATGCTATTTCTGATTGCCCTAAGCGTATTAAGAGGGTCGCTAGATCTGTTACCATCAGTACTGTACAGCCTAAATTTCTCCTGTCTGTGACCCTGATTTGCTCATTGTCATCCTTTTCTGTCATGGCATTTGTGGATTCAGGCGCTGCCCTGAACTTAATGGACTTAGAATTTGCCAGGCGCTGTGGTTTTTCTTTGCAGCCTTTGCAGAGCCCTATTCCTTTGATGGGTATTGATGCTACACCGTTGTCCAAGAATAAACCTCAGTATTGGACTCAGCTGTCATGAATCCCCAATGGCTAGGGATAGCACAGGATTAGCAAAGTATAATAAATATCGGACGAGCTCTAGGGTGATGGAACCTGGGCTGACCGCTGCCCTACGCCTGACAAACGCAACTAGAGATAGCCAGGGAGCGTGCCTACGTTGGTTCTAGACGCCATGCACCAGCCTAAGAGCTAACTAGTACTGCAGAGAAAACAAAGACCTCACTTGCCTCCAGAGGAATTAACCCCAAAGATATAGTTGCCCCCCACATGTATTGACGGTGAAATGAGAGGAAGGCACACACATAGAGATGATGTATATAGCTTTAGCAAATAGAGGCCCGCTGAAAACTAGAAAGCAGAATGACACAAAAGGGGACTGAGCGGTCAGCAAAAAACCCTAATCAAAAAAACCATCCTGAGATTACAAGAACCCATGTGCCAACTCATGGCACATGGGGAGAACCTCAGTCCACTAGAGCAACCAGCTAACAAAGAGACATTCTAAGCAAGCTGGACAAAAAACCAAACAATTGAAAATCAGCACTTAGCTTATCCTGAAAGATCTGGGAGCAGGTAGGCAGGAACCAAACAGAGCACATCTGAACACATTGATAGCCGGCAAGGGAAATGACAGAAAGGCCAGGTAAAATAGGAAACACCCAGCCTCTGATGGACAGATGGAAACCAAAGGCCGCAACCCACCAAAGTCACCCAGTACCAGCAATAACCACCAGAGGGAGCCCGCAAACAAAATCCACAACAGTACCCCCCCCTTGAGGAGGGGTCACCGAACCCTCACGAGAACCCCCAGGGCGATCAGGGTGAGCTCTATGGAAGGCGCGGACCAAATCAGTCGCATGAACATCGGAGGCGACCACCCAGGAATTGTCCTCCTGACCATAACCCTTCCACTTAACCAAATACTGGAGTTTGCGTCTGGAAACACGAGAATCCAAGATCTTTTCAACAACATACTCCAATTCTCCCTCCACCAGCACCGGAGCAGGAGGCTCGACCGAAGGAACAACAGGCACCTCATACCTCCGCAACAACGACCGATGGAACACATTATGAATAGCGAACGATGCTGGGAGATCCAAACGGAAAGATACAGGGTTAAGAATCTCCGAGATCCTATAAGGACCGATGAACCGAGGCTTGAACTTAGGAGAAGAGACCTTCATAGGGACAAAACGAGAAGACAACCACACCAAGTCCCCAACAAGAAGTCGGGGACCCACGCGGCGACGGCGATTAGCAAACTGCTGAGTCTTCTCCTGAGATAACTTCAAATTGTCCACCACCTGATTCCAAATGTGATGTAGCCTGTCCACCACCACGTCCACTCCAGGACAATCCGAAGACTCCACCTGACCAGAGGAAAAACGAGGATGAAACCCCGAATTACAAAAAAAAGGAGAGACCAACGTGGCCGAACTAGCCCGATTATTAAGAGCAAATTCGGCCAGTGGCAAAAAAGCAACCCAGTCATCCTGATCAGCAGAAACAAAACACCTCAAATAAGTTTCCAAGGTCTGATTAGTTCGCTCCGTCTGGCCATTCATCTGAGGATGGAATGCAGACGAGAAAGACAAATCAATGCCCATCTTGGCACAAAACGTCCGCCAAAATCTAGACACAAACTGGGATCCCCTGTCAGAAACGATATTCTCCGGAATCCCATGCAAACGAACCACGTTCTGAAAAAACAAAGGAACCAACTCAGAGGAGGAGGGCAACTTAGGCAAGGGCACCAAATGAACCATCTTAGAAAAGCGGTCACACACAACCCAGATAACGGACATTTTCTGTGAAACCGGGAGATCAGAAATAAAATCCATGGAAATGTGCGTCCAAGGCCTCTTCGGGATGGGCAAGGATAACAACAACCCACTAGCCCGTGAACAGCAAGGCTTAGCTCGAGCACACACTTCACAAGACTGCACAAAGGTACGCACATCCCTAGACAAGGAAGGCCACCAAAAAGACCTGGCCACCAAGTCTCTTGTACCAAATATTCCAGGATGACCAGCCAACACAGAAGAATGGACCTCGGAGATGACTCTACTGGTCCAATCATCCGGAACAAACAGTCTTTCTGGTGGACATCGATCCGGTTTATCCACCTGAAACTCCTGCAATGCGCGTCGCAAGTCTGGGGATACGGCGGACAATATTACCCCATCCCTAAGGATACCAGCAGGCCCAGTGTCTCCAGGAGAGTCAGGCACAAAACTCCTGGAAAGAGCATCTGCCTTCACATTCTTTGAACCTGGCAGGTATGAAACCACGAAATTGAAACGAGAAAAAAATAACGACCAACGAGCCTGTCTAGGATTCAAACGCCTGGCAGACTCAAGGTAAATGAGATTCTTGTGATCAGTCAAGACCACCACGCGATGTTTAGCACCCTCAAGCCAATGACGCCACTCCTCAAATGCCCACTTCATGGCCAAAAGCTCCCGATTACCCACATCATAATTGCGCTCGGCGGGCGAGAATTTTCTAGAGAAGAAAGCACATGGCTTCATCACCGAGCCATTAGAACTTCTCTGTGACAAAACCGCCCCCGCTCCAATCTCGGAAGCATCAACCTCCACCTGGAAAGGAAGTGAAACATCTGGTTGACACAACACAGGAGCAGAAGAAAACCGGCGCTTAAGTTCCCGAAAGGCCTCCACGGCCGCAGGAGACCAATCAGCAACATCAGCACCCTTTTTAGTCAAATCAGTCAAAGGTTTAACAATACTGGAAAAATTAGCAATGAACCGACGATAAAAATTAGCAAACCCCAAGAACTTCTGAAGGCTCTTAACAGATGTAGGTTGTGTCCAGTCACAAATAGCCTGAACCTTAACGGGATCCATCTCAATAGTAGAAGGAGAAAAAATGTACCCCAAAAAAGAAATCTTCTGGACTCCGAAGAGACACTTTGAGCCCTTCACAAACAGAGAATTGGCCCGCAAAACCTGAAACACCTTCCTGACCTGTAGAACATGAGACTCCCAGTCATCAGAAAACACCAAAATATCATCCAAATACACAATCATAAACTTATCCAGATATTCACGGAAAATATTGTGCATAAAGGACTGAAAGACTGACGGAGCATTGGAGAGTCCAAAAGGCATTACCAAATACTCAAAATGGCCCTCAGGCGTATTAAATGCGGTTTTCCACTCATCACCCTGTTTTATCCGCACCAGATTAAACGCACCACGAAGATCTATTTTAGTGAACCACCTAGCCCCCTTAATGCGAGCAAACAAATCAGTAAATAATGGCAATGGATACTGGTATTTGACTGTAATCTTATTCAGAAGGCGATAATCTATACAAGGCCTCAGGGAACCATCTTTTTTTGCCACGAAAAAAAAACCTGCTCCCAGAGGGGACGAAGATGGACGAATATGTCCCTTTTCCAAGGACTCCTTAATATAATTCCGCATAGCAGTATGCTCTGGCAGTGACAGATTAAATAAACGACCCTTAGGGAACTTACTGCCAGGAATCAATTCTATAGCACAGTCACACTCTCTATGGGGAGGGAGCGAATTGAGCTTAGGCTCCTCAAAAACATCCCTATAATCCGACAAAAACGCAGGGATCTCCGAAGGAGTAGATGAAGCGATAGAAATCGGAGGTGCATCATCATGAACCCCCTGACATCCCCAGCTTAGCACAGACATTGTTCTCCAGTCCAGGACAGGATTATGAGTTTGTAACCATGGCAGACCAAGCACTAGTACATCATGTAAATTATACAGTACAAGGAAGCGAATCACCTCCTGATGAACGGGAGTCATGCGCATGGTCACTTGTGTCCAATACTGCGGTTTATTCATAGCCAATGGTGTAGAATCAATTCCTTTCAGAGGAATAGGAACTTCCAGAGGCTCTAGACTAAAACCGCAGCGTTTAGCAAATGACCAATCCATAAGACTCAGGGCAGCGCCTGAATCCACATAGGCATCGACGGAAATGGAAGACAGTGAAAAAATCAGAGTCACAGACAAAATGAACTTAGACTGCAGAGTATCAATGGCAAAAGATTTATCAACCCTTTTTGTGCGTTTAGAGCATGCTGATATAACATGAGCTGAATCACCACAATAAAAACACAAACCATTTTTCCGCCTATAATTTTGCCGTTCACTTCTGGACTGAATTCTATCACATTGCATAGTCTCAGGTGCCTGTTCAGAAGACACCGCCAACTGGTGCACGGGTTTGCGCTCCCGTAAACGCCGATCAATCTGAATGGCCATAGCCATAGACTCATTCAGACCTGTAGGCGCAGGGAACCCCACCATAATATCCTTAATGGCCTCAGAAAGACCATTTCTGAAGTTTGCAGCCAGGGCGCACTCATTCCACTGAGTAAGCACCGACCATTTCCGAAATTTCTGACAATATATTTCCGCTTCATCATGCCCCTGAGAGAGGGCTAATAAAGCCTTTTCAGCCTGAATCTCTAGGTTAGGTTCCTCATAGAGCAATCCCAATGCCAGAAAAAAACGCATCCACACTGAGCAATGCAGGATCCCCTGGTGCCAATGCAAATGCCCAATTCTGAGGGTCGCCCCGTAGGAACGATATAACAATCCTGACCTGTTGAGCAGGGTCTCCAGAGGAGCGAGATTTCAAAGAGAGAAACAATTTACAATTGTTCCTGAAATTCAGGAAGGTAGATCTATCTCCAGAAAAAAACTCTGGAATAGGAATTCTAGGTTCAGACATGGGAGTGTGAACAACGAAATCCTGTATGTTTTGAACCTTTGCCGCGAGATTACTCAGGCTGGAAGCCAAACTCTGGACATCCATGATAAACAGCTAAGATCAGAGCCATTCAAGGGTTAAGAGGAGGTAAGAAGCAGCTAGACAGCAATTAAGGGCTAGGCAGCAAAACTCTGAAGGAAAAAAAAAAAAAATTTCCCTTGAACACTTCTTTTTCTCCTGCTTCAGCCCAAACAATTAACACTTTGTGGGCCGGCTATACTGTCATGAATCCCCAATGGCTAGGGATAGCACAGGATTAGCAAAGTATAATAAATATCGGACGAGCTCTAGGGTGATGGAACCTGGGCTGACCGCTGCCCTACGCCTGACAAACGCAACTAGAGATAGCCAGGGAGCGTGCCTACGTTGGTTCTAGACGCCACGCACCAGCCTAAGAGCTAACTAGTACTGCAGAGAAAACAAAGACCTCACTTGCCTCCAGAGGAATTAACCCCAAAGATATAGTTGCCCCCCACATGTATTGATGGTGAAATGAGAGGAAGGCACACACATAGAGATGATGTATATAGCTTTAGCAAATAGAGGCCTGCTGAAAACTAGAAAGCAGAATGACACAAAAGGGGACTGAGCGGTCAGCAAAAAACCCTAATCAAAAAAACCATCCTGAGATTACAAGAACCCATGTGCCAACTCATGGCACATGGGGAGAACCTCAGTCCACTAGAGCAACCAGCTAACAAAGAGACATTCTAAGCAAGCTGGACAAAAAACCAAACAACTGAAAATCAGCACTTAGCTTATCCTGAAAGATCTGGGAGCAGGTAGGCAGGAACCAAACAGAGCACATCTGAACACATTGATAGCCGGCAAGGGAAATGACAGAAAGGCCAGGTAAAATAGGAAACACCCAGCCTCTGATGGACAGATGGAAACCAAAGGCCGCAACCCACCAAAGTCACCCAGTACCAGCAGTAACCACCAGAGGGAGCCCGCAAACAGAATCCACAACACTCAGCTTACTATGTGCATGGCTCCAGCACATCAGGAGGATTGCCGTTTTCTGGTGTTGCATAATTTACATGATGTTGTTGTACTGGGTTTTCCTTGGCTACAGGTACACAATCCAGTGCTGGATTGGAAATCTATGTCTGTGACTAGTTGGGGTTGTCAAGGGGTACATACTGATGTTCCTCTAATGTCAATTTCCTCTTCCCCCTCCTCTGATGTTCCTGAGTTTTTGTCAGATTTCCAGGATGTATTTGATGAGCCCAAAGACTGTTCCCTTCCTCCACATAGGGACTGTGATTGTGCTATTGACTTGATTCCTGGCTGTAAGTTTCCTAAGGGCCGGCTTTTCAATCTGTCTGTGCCAGAGCATGCCGCTATGCGGAGTTATGTTAAGGAGTCTTTGGAGAAGGGGCATATTCGGCCGTCTTCGTCACCATTGGGAGAAGGATTCTTTTTTGTTGCCAAGAAGGATGGCTCCTTGAGACCCTGTATTGATTATCGCCTTCTTAATAAGATCACGGTCAAGTTCCAATACCCTTTGCCTTTGCTTTCTGATTTGTTGCTCGGATTAAGGATGCTAGTTGGTTTACCAAGATTGACCTTCGAGGGGCATATAATCTTGTTCGTATTAAACAGGGTGACGAATGGAAAACTGCATTTAATACGCCCGAAGGCCATTTTGAATACCTTGTGATGCCTTTCGGGCTTTCTAATGCTCCTTCTGTATTTCAGTCCTTCATGCATGATATTTTCCGCAATTATCTTGATAAATTCTTGATTGTGTATTTGGATGATATTCTGATTTTTTCCGATGATTGGGTGTCTCATGTGAAGCAGGTCAGGATGGTATTCCAGATCCTTCGTGATAATGCCTTGTTTGTGAAGGGGTCTAAGTGCCTATTTGGAGTTCAGAAGGTCTCTTTTTGGGGGTTTATTTTTTCTCCTTCGTCTATAGAAATGGATCCTGTTAAGGTCCAAGCCATTCATGACTGGATTCAACCCACGTCTGTGAAGAGCCTTCAGAAATTTTTGGGCTTTGCTAATTTTTATCGCCGTTTCATTGCCAACTTTTCCAGTGTGGTTAAACCCCTGAACGATTTGACCAAGAAAGGCACTGATGTGACGAATTGGTCCTCTGCGGCTGTTGAGGCCTTTCAGGAGCTTAAACGTCGATTTACTTCTGCCCCTGTGTTGCGTCAGCCGGATGTTTCTCTTCCTTTTCAGGTTGAGGTTGACGCTTCTGAGATTGGGGCAGGGGCCGTTTTGTCACAGAGGAATTCTGATGGTTCCTTGGTGAAACCGTGTGCCTTCTTTTCCCGAAGGTTTTCGCCTGGGGAACGCAATTATGATGTGGGTAATCAGGAGTTGTTGGCTATGAAGTGGGCATTTGAGGAGTGGCAACATTGGCTTGAGGGAGCCAAACACCGCGTTGTGGTCTTGACTGATCATAAGAATCTGATTTACCTCGAGTCGGCCAAGCGGCTGAACCCTAGACAGGCTCGTTGGTCCCTGTTTTTCTCCCGTTTCGATTTTGTGGTCTCATATCTTACAGGATCTAAGAATGTTAAAGCGGATGCCCTCTCTAGGAGTTTTTTGCCTGATTCCCCTGGAGTCCTTGAGCCGGTGGGCATTCTTAGGGAAGGGGTAATTCTTTCTGCCATCTCCCCTGATTTACGGCGGGTGCTTCAGGAATTTCAGGTTGATAAACCTGATCGCTGTCCTATGGGGAAACTGTTTGTTCCTGATAGATGGACAAGCAAGGTAATTTCTGAGGTCCATTGTTCGGTGTTGGCCGGTCATCCTGGGATTTTTGGTACTAGAGATTTGGTTGCTAGGTCCTTTTGGTGGCCTTCTTTGTCACGGGATGTGCGTTCTTTTGTGCAGTCCTGTGGGACCTGTGCCCGGGCTAAGCCTTGTTGTTCCCGCGCTAGTGGGTTGCTTTCACCTTTGCCTGTCCCTGAGAGACCCTGGATGCATATTTCCATGGATTTTATTTCGGATCTTCCTGTGTCCCAGAAGATGTCTGTTATCTGGGTGGTTTGTGACTGGTTCTCTAAGATGGTCCATTTGGTACCTTTGCCTAAGTTGCCTTCCTCCTCTGATTTGGTTCCATTGTTTTTTTCAGCATGTGGTTCGTTTGCATGGCATTCCGGAGAATATTGTGTCTGACAGGGGTTCCCAGTTTGTTTCTAGGTTTTGGCGGGCCTTTTGTGCTAGGATGGGCATTAATTTGTCTTTTTCTTCGGCGTTCCATCCTCAGACAAATGGCCAAACTGAGCGAACTAATCAAACCTTGGAAACTTATTTGAGATGCTTTGTGTCTGCTGATCAGGATGATTGGGTGGCTTTTTTGCCGTTGGCCGAGTTTGCCCTTAATAATCGGGCCAGTTCGGCTACTTTGGTGTCGCCTTTCTTTTGTAATTTTGGTTTCCATCCTCGTTTTTCTTCAGGGCAGGTTGAGCCTTCTGATTGTCCTGGCGTGGATTCTGTGATGGATAGGTTACAGCAAATTTGGACTCATGTGGTGGACAATTTGACTTTGTCTCAGGAAAAGGCTGAACGTTTTGCTAACCGCCATCGGCGTGTTGGTCCTCTGCGTCGGGTGGGGGATTTAGTCTGGTTATCTTCTCGTCATGTTCCTATGAAGGTTTCTTCCCCTAAATTCAAGCCTCGGTTTATTGGTCCTTATAAGATTTCTGAGATTATCAATCCAGTGTCTTTTCGTTTGGCCCTTCCGGCCTCTTTTGCCATCCACAACGTTTTCCATAGATCATTGTTGCGGAGATATGTGGTACCCATTGTTCCCTCTGTTGATCCTCCTGCCCCGGTGTTGGTTGAGGGGGAGTTGGAATATGTGGTTGAGAAAATTTTGGATTCTCGTTTTTCGAGGCGTAGACTTCAGTATCTTGTCAAGTGGAAGGGTTATGGCCAGGAGGATAATTCTTGGGTTGTTGCTGCCGATTTGGTTCGTGCTTTTCACTTGGCTCATCCTGATCAGCCTGGGGGCTCTGGTGAGGGTTCGGTGACCCCTCCTCAAGGGGGGGTACTGTTGTGAATTCCGCTCCTGGGCTCCCTCCGGTGGTTTCAAGTTGCACTTTTGTGAGTTCTGCTCTTGGACTCCCTCCTGTGGTTTTGAGTGGTATGGCTGCTTCTTGGATTTAGGATCAGCAGCTGCCTTCACTGATCATCTTTCTGGCTCGGCTATTTTAGTCTGGCCTTTTCCCTGACTCAATGCCAGTTGTCAATGGTTCTTGCTTGAGTCACAGCTCTTTTGGATTTCCCTGACACTCTGACCAGTCTGCAAAGATAAGTCCTTGCTTCTCTTTTTGCAGTCCACTTATTGTGGACTTTATTGTTCAGCACATTCTATGTTTGTTTTTGTCCAGCTTATCAGTATCGAACTATTCAGCTAAGCTGGAAGCTCTGGGCAGCAGATTTTGCCCTCCACACCTATTAGTTAGGTGTGGAGATTTTTACAATCTCTGCGGTGGCTTTTTCTAGTTTTTTTATTACTGACCGCACAGTGTTCTGTCCTGTACTTTTCTGTTTAGCTAGTATTGGCCTCCTTTGCTACATCTTGTCTCATTCTGCGTATGTCATTTCCCTCTCCACTCACAGTCATTATTTGTGGGGGGCTGTCTATTCCTTTGGGGGTTTTCCTCTGAGGCAAGATAGCTTTCCTGTTTCTACCTTTAGGGGTAGTTAGTTCTTAGGCTGTGACAAGGTGTCTAGGGAGTGACAGGAACATCCCACGGCTACTTCTAGTGTTGTGTTGAGATCAGGAACTGCGGTCAGTATAGTTCCCACCTGCTCAGAGCTCGTCGCATGCCTTTCCTAAATCACCAGCCCATAACAGGGGGCCGACTGAAACACGAAACCCAATGCAAGTCAATGGGGAATCAAAGTAGGCAGTGAGTGGAGGACAGGAAAACACCTACAGTGCCCATTTTAATGCCAAAAACATCAATTCTTATTACTGAAGCTTGTCAATCTTAATTTACTTTATAATAATAGTTAGGCATTGAAAACAGGGGGTCATTTGGATAAAGTTGTGGGGGCGTAGGGCTGGCTCAAGATTTTCGTGGGCCCAGGAAACGCGTAATACATCACGGCGGTGGAGCAGGGAGAGGTAAGTATTTCAAGTTTGCAAGTGCTGTGATCCTGAGCAAGCAGGGGGGGCCCACTCATTGGCATTGGCACTGGCACAGGGCCCCTCATAGTACGGCGGTGTGTTTGACGGCGGGTGGCGCCTCCCACCGGCAGAGACACTTTTGTGTACTATGAGGGGCCCTGTGCCAGTGACGTCGCCAACGAGTGTGCCCCCACACCTGATGAAGGAATCTGCACTTTCATCTGCACCTTCCTCTTTGTCCCCATGTAAGGTGGTATAGTGTCAGGACTCTGAACATTTTTTACCTTTTGTGCATTACTGCCCTTTTCCAAGATGGCGTCTTTGGTCTCATGTGCACTGTGTCTTCCATCTATAAAACTCCACCCCAGCCTTCAGTCTGTGCTAGAGTATTCTGCCTTGCACCCAGCTCCTGACCTCTGATTACTCCCTGGCTATACACCTCCTCCTGTGAACCTGTGTGGTGATCCTGCTACTCAGCTCTGAGTTCCTGCTGCATACACAAGTTTCCAGTAATCCTCCTTCATCTGCTGTTCGTGTTTACTTCCATCTGCATTTGCTGGACATGTAAGCTTTGCAATAACCTGAGACTATTAACCAGGCCTCCCTGGTTGAGCTAAGATATGATTTGAACTGCCTAATAAGCATGTCTATCTGTGCCTGGACTAAGACAAGGATTTATTCGTGTCAAGTTTCCTCAAGAATAACTGTGCTTCATAGACTTTCTGCTTGATCGCATTTTCCTCTGAAGTTTCCTATAGACTGCTAAGCTGCATTTATTATTTGCACCAAGTGTTGTGGACTTGAGTTTCTCTCTGCACCAGTTTGAATCACCGTGTGATAATATAGACTTTACCACTTATAAAACTGTGACCTGTAGTTGTCTTGTTCCACACAAAGAGTCTCCTGAGTTATCCCCTATAACTATTACATATAGTATGCGGGAAGGGGAACCTGACTTTCAGCAGGGTCAGACTCTGGATGCGTAGAGTACAAGGGGAATGTAGTGGTCTGGGTCAATGTACCAGCAGACTCATTTAGCAGTGGCTGGGCAATGGGTGAGTAGGAAACACAGATATAAGCCCAAATAATAAAGTGGGCTAAATGCAGTTCAAAATTGGTAACAGGACTAACCAGGCGGCATTGCTTTGTTCAGCGGAGGACAACTGTAATGAGGCTGACACAGTGAGTAGGCCCAAAAAAGTAACTAGGCTAAATGCAGTTCAAAATTGGTAACAGGACTAACCAGGCGGCATTGCTTTGTTCAGCGGAGGACAACTGTAAGGAGTGGCTGACACAGTGAGTAGGCCCAAATAAGAAAGTAGGCCAAATGCAGTTCAAAATTGGTAACAGGACTAACCTGGCGGCATTGCTTTGTTCAGCGGAGGACAACTGTAAGGAGTGGCTGACACAGTGAGTAGGCCCAAATAAGTAAGTAGGCTAAATGCAGTTCAAAATTGGTAACAGGACTAAACAGGCGGCATTGCTTTGTTCAGCGGAGGACAACTGTAATGAGGCTGACACAGTGAGTAGGCCCAAAAAAGTAACTAGGCTAAATGCAGTTCAAAATTGATAACAGGACTAACCAGGCGGCATTGCTTTGTTCAGTGGAGGACAACTGTAAGGAGTGGCTGACACAGTGAGTAGGCCCAAATACGTAAGTAGGCTAAATGTAGTTCAAAATTGGTAACAGGACTGAACTGGTGGCATTGCTTTGTTCAGCGGAGGACAACTGTAATGAGCGGCAGACACAGTTAGTAGGCCCAAATAAGTAAGTAGGCTAAATGCAGTTCAAAAGTGGTAACAGGACTAAACAGGTGGGGTTGCTTTGTTCAGTGGAGGACAACTGTAAGGAGTGGCTGACACAGTGAGTAGGCCCTAATAATAAAGTAGGCTAAATGTCTGCCAAATTTTTTTTCATAAATAACCAGGTGGCATAGCTAGGTACAAGGGTGGGCTCCTCTGCTGAGTAGCAGACAGTGGTAGTAGGCGCAAAGAATTAATTGGTTTAAATGGAGGCCAGGGCCCCTGTATATTTTAACTATCATCTATCATTTCACCAAATTTGTATTGGCAGTGCCATTGAAGGATTTAACAGCACAGACGATACAGTGGTGGAGCAGGGAGAGGTAAGTATTGCAAGTGATAGAGCACTGTTCGAGCTGGGGGGAACACTCTCGTGGGCAGCGGTACTGGCACAGGGCCCCTCATATTACGACGGTGTGTCTGACGTTATTGTGCACCACCACCATCAGAGACACTTCATTGTACTATGAGGGACCCTGTGCCAGTGCCGTCGCCCAAGAGTGGGCACACCCACCTGTCCAGGCAAACGGCACTCACACGGGTGCTTGCGCCAGGTGGTGACCACGGCCCTGTGGGGGGAGTTAGACCATTTAGGGAGGTATAAAAATGGCCTATGGTGGACATTCAGCAGCTGCAAATGGAGGAATTTGAGAAGTCAGTAAGAGGAGGCCAAAAGCAAGACATTTTTCAGGCAAGCTACGTGTCAGCAGGGGAAGGTGGGGCAAAATAATTTGAAATCCATGATTGGTTCATTTTAATGAAGGTTAGATCATCAACATTTCAGGTAGCCAGACGTGTCCTTTTTTCGGTCAGTATTGAACCAGCAGCACTGAAGACTCTTTCTGATAGCACACTAGGAGCAGGGCATGCGAGCTCCTGTAATGCATATTCTGCCAATTCAGGCCAGGTGTCTATTTTAGATGCCCAGTAATCAAAGGGGAAGGACCTGTGAGGGAGAACATTGATAAGGGCGGAAAAGTAGTTCGTAACCATACTGGAAAAATGCTGTCTCCCGTCACTTTGAATCGATGCAGCAGTACCTGTCATGTCAGCGGTCGCTGTGAAATCACTCCACAACCTGGTCATAAAACCCCTCTATCCAACGCCACTTCGGATTTGTGCACCTCTAACACCTCTGCCATGTTGCCCCCTACGGCTTGTGTGAGAACCATCACCGCCGCTGTGTGCTGGGAATGCCTGAACCAAACGGTCTACAAGAGTTGCATGTTTGGTAGCCAATATTTGCTCATGGTTCTCATGTGGCATGATATTTTGTAATTTTCCTTTATATCGTGGATCCAGGAGGCAGGCCAACCAGTAATCGTCATCGGTCATCATTTTGATAATGCGGGGGTCCCTTTTTAGGATACGCAAGTCATACTCAGCCATGTGGGCCAATGTTTCAGGTGTAAATTCACTGCTTGTGCTGGGTTGAAGAGCACTTTCTTACAAATCAACATCACTTGTGTCCCACAAAAACCCAGTACCTGACCTTGCAACGCCACCAGTTTCTATTGCCCCCTGAGAAGCATCATCCTCCTCCTCCTCTTCGTCCGCCACCTCGTCCAGGAGAGTTCCCTGAGCAGACAATAGCTGACTGTCATCAAGGCTTCCCTCCTCCTCAGCTGCAGACGCCTACTCCTTAATGTGCATCAAACTTTGCATCAGCAGACTCATTAGTGGGATACTCATGCTTATGATGGTGTCATCTGCACTTACCAGCCATGTGCATTCCTCAAAACACTGAAGGACTTGACAGAAGTCTTATAGCTTTTACCACTGCACACCAGACAACTCCACGTCTGCCATCCAAGTGCCTGCCTGTGTATGTGTATTCTCCCACAAATAAATTACAGCATGCCTCTGTTCACACAGCCTCTGAAGCATGTGCAGTGTGGAGTTCCACCTTGTTGTAACGTCGATTATTAAGTGGTGCTGGGAAAGATTCAGCGATAGCTGATGGTTCAGCATACGGCTGGAGTGTACGGGTGACCGGCGGATGTGCGAGCAAAGTCTTCGCACTTTCAGGAGCAGGGCTGGTAACCCCAGATAATTTTTAAGGAAGCACTGAACCACCATGTTCAAGGTGTGAGCCAGGCAAGGTATGTGTTTCAGTTCTGAAAGGGCTATGGCAGCCATAAAATTCCTTCCGTTATCACTGACTACCTTGCCTGCCTCAAGATGTACACTGCCCAGCCATGACTGAGTTTCTTGCTGCAAGTACTCGGCCAGTATTTCTGCGGTGTGTCTGTTGTCACCCAAACACTTCATTTGTAACACAGCCTGCTGACGCTTACCACTAGCTGTTCGATAATGGGACACCTCATGTGCAACACTGGCAGCTGCGGATGGAGTGGTCATGCGACTGCGCTCTGTGGATGAGCCAAAACTCAGGCCCAGTGTATAACACAACACAATGTAAGTGGCAGAACGCGGCAGGCTGATATACGACAAACTAACAGAACTGACGTATATCCACTTTGTGACAATTTGAATCCCCCTTTTTTTTTGGGGGGGGGACTGAACCACAACTGAGACCCAGTTTATAAAACAACACAATGTAAGTGGTAGAAAGTGGCTGGCTAATATACGACAAACTAACAGGACAGAAGTATATCCACTTTGTGAGAATATCAATCTCCCTTTTTTTGGGGGGGGAGTGAACCACAACTGAGGCCCAGTTTATAAAACAACGCAATGTAAGTGGCAGAAAGTGGCTGGCTGATATACGACAAACTAACAGGACTTTGAAATTCTCACAAAGTGGATATATTTATCTCCCATTTTTTTGGGGGGGGACTGAACCACAACTGAGGCCCAGTGTATAAAACAACACAATGTAAGTGGCAGAATGTGGCTGTAAGATATATGAAAAAATCCAAGGACTGTAGTACAATTTCAATCTCCCTACAATGATCTCAGGACAAGTATGGCAGCAATAAAAAGGACTGCTGCACACAAAAGTGTGGACAAATAAACAAGATAACTGTGCAGAAAGGAGCAACAGGATTTTTGCTTTTACAAAAGCAGTTGGCTTGCACAGCAGCGGTGCAAACAGCAATGCAGCTATCAGGGAGCCTTATAAGGCAGCCTAATAAGCTATAGAGCTGATGCACAAAGATATAGCCTCCACTGTCCCTGCAAAAAAAGGTGGTGTTGGACAGTGGAAATCGCTACAGCACAAACGGTTTGGGGGTTAATATTCCCTCCCTAACTATAGCCCTTCTTCTGACGAAGCTGCAGCAACCTCTCCCTATGCTACGATCGGCAGAAGTTAGATGGCGGTCGGCGTGCACGCCCCTTTATAGCCCCTGTGATGCCGCAGAAAGCAAGCCAATCACTGTCATGCCCTTCTCTAAGATGGTGGGGACCTAGACCTATGTCATCACGCTGCCCACACTCTGCGCCCTCCTTCATTGGCTGAGAAATGGCGCTGAACGCATCATATGAAACGCGACTTTGGCGCGAAGATCGCCAACCTCATGGCCGATCCCACACTAAGATCAGGTCGGGTTTCATGAAACCCGACTTTGCCGAAAGTCGTCGATTTTTGAATTTGTCCGATCCGTTTCGCTCAACCCTACAGCCCACGTAGCAGCATACAGCACAGCCCACTTAGTAGTATACAGCACAGCCCACACAGTAGTATATAGCACAGCCCACACAGTAGTATACAGCACAGCCCACATAGTAGTATATAGCACAACCCGCATAGTATATAGCACAACCAACATAGCAGATAACAGCCCACATATTAGTATACAGCACAGCCCACACAGTAGTATACAGCACAGCCCACACAGTAGTATACAGCACAGCCCACACAGTAGTATACAGCACAGCCCATGTAGTAGTATACAGCACAGCCCACATAGCAGTATACAGCACAGCCAATGTAGCAGTATACAGTACATCCCACGTAGCAGTATACAGTACAGCCCACGTAGCAGTATACAGCACAACCCACCTAGTATACAGCACAGCCCACACAGTAGTATATAGCACATCCTGTTGTGAATTCTGCTCTTGGGTTCCCTCCGGTGGTTGTTGGTGGTAGCGCAGTTGTCTCTGGGTTGTAATTCAGGGCAGGTGTTTCTGCTTATTGCAGCTCTACTAGGTATTTAGGTGTGCAGGATCCATTACTCCTTGCCAGTTGTCCATTGTTCTTGGAGGTTTCGCATCTCTGTCTGGTTTCTCCTGCCCTGCTGCCCAAATCAGCAAAGATAAGTTCTGGTTTTTGTTTCTGCAGCCCACATGTTGTGGGCTTTACTGTTTAGTGCTATTCTATGTTTTTTCTTGTCCGGCTTAGACTGTGTAAGGATTTATTCAGTCAAGTTGGATTCTCTGGAGATGCAGATTTACATTCCATGTCTTTAGTTAGATGTGGAGTTCCTGTATTTTCTGCTGTGGATATTTTCTAGTGTTTTAATACTGACCGCTTAGTATTCTGTCCTATCCTTTTCTATTTAGCTAGAGTGGCCTCCTTTGCTAAAATCCTGTTTTCAGTCTGCGTGTTTTTTCCTCTCCTCTCACAGTCAATATTTGTGGGGGGCTGCCTATCCTTTGGGGTTTTTTCTCTGAGGCAAGATAGGATTCCCATTTCTATCTATAGGGGTATTTAGTCCTCCGGCTGTGACGAGGTGTCTAGGATTGTTAGGTACATCCCACGGCTACTTCTAGTTGCGGTGTTAAGTTCAGGGTTTGCGGTCAGTACAGGTTCCACCTTCTCCAGAGATAGTTTCATGCTGCTCCTAGGTCACCGGATCATAACAACAGCCCACACAGTAGTATACAGCACAGCCCACATAGTAGTATATAGCACAGCCCATATAGTAGTATACAGCACTGCCCACACTGTAGTATACAGCACTGCCCACACAGTGGTATACAGAACTGCCCACACAGTAGTATACAGCACTGCCCACAGTAGTATACAGCACTGCCCACACAGTTGTATACAGCACTGCCCACACAGTAGTATACAGCACAGCCCACACAGTAGTAGATAGCACAGCCCTCATAGTAGTATATAGCACAGCCCTCATAGTAGTATATAGCACAGCCCACACAGTAGTATATAGCACAGCCTATAGTAGTAAACACTGCCCACATAGTAGTATACAGCACAGCCCACATAGGATTATATAGCACAGGCCACATAGTAGTATACAGCACAGCCCACACAGTAGTATATAGCACAGCCCACATAGTATAAAGCACAGTGTCATGTTCCCAATGGCAGGGAATTAAACACATAACACGGGCAAAAACAGGACGAGCTCTAGGGTGATGGAACCTGAGCTGACCGCGATCCTGAACCTCAACACTCAACTAACAGCAGCCGGGGAACGTTCCTGGGGGGACTCTAGACGTCTCGCGCCAGCCGGAGATCTAGCTACCCCTATCAGAAGAATCACAGACCTATCTTGCCTCCAGAGAAATATTCCCACAGAAATAGCAGCCCCCCACATATAATGACGGTGAAATGAGAGGAAGGCACAAACGTAGTTATGAAAACAGATTCAGCAAAGTGAGGCCCGCTTAAGCTAGATAGCAGAGGATACAAAAGGTGAACTGCGCGGTCAGCTTAAAACCCTTCAAAATACCATCCTGAAATTACTTGAACTCATGTGCCAACTCATGGTACATGAGTGGTAATTTCAGCCCACTAGAGCAACCAGCAGCAGAGAATTACATATCTGCAAGCTGGACTAAAAACATGAAAGCAAACATGAAACAGGGAAATCCAGACTTAGCTTGTCTTGAAGGCCTAGGAGCAGGTAGCAAAGGTAACAGAGACACACTGATACATTGATAGCCGGCAAGGGAATGACAGGAAAGCCAGGTTAAATAGGAAACACCCAGCCTCTGATGGACAGGTGGAAACCAGAGACCGCAACCCACCAAAGTCACCCAGTACCAGCCGTAACCACCAGAGGGAGCCCAAAAACAGAATCCACAACAGCACAGCCCGCATCTCTCCTCCCCCCCTGAAAATGGCCCCACAATCCAGTAAAAAAAAACAAACTCTCCTCACCTCTCCTCGTGCCCGCGTTGCTCCCTGCTCCTGTCTCAGCGGCTGCACTGCCTGGCACACAATGAGTGCGCACGCACCCAGTTTCAGAGGCAGAGCGGGGAATGATGAGAGAGGCAGTGACAGCGGACGCTCTCTCCTCCATCATTGCATTCAACTGTACCGGCGTGATAGACGCCGGTATAGTTGAATGCGGCGGCTGTGATGGGGGGGTGAGTCGGCGCGCTGCGGCCCACTACTGGCACCGGCCCTTCTGGCATTTGCCAGAACTGCCCGATGGCCATCTGACCCTTGTGTCGGTACTCTATGGAACAGTTGCCTGCCTTCTCCCTCTGGTCACCTCACTGCCTCTTTCGGTGTGGTCTATCTATCCCCCTCAGAACTTCTGGCCTTGATGTGCATGCCACCCTGAGTCACTGACTTTGTCATTGACCACTTCGTCTTCCACCACTGCATCTTGGTCCTCCTGACCACCGGTTCGCACTGTCTTTCTTCAGAAGTGGTGTACCTTACCTTCCTGCAAAGTGGGACAGGAACCTATGTGATGTGGATGGGCAAGGTTCTTGTACTTCAGCAACAGGCGTAGTCACATCTGTCCCGCGTCATTGTTATCTTCGTGCACCATCATTAGCACCTCCACTTCCCAGTCCCTTACCTCAAGCGTTACGAATTTTCTAATTGCTAGGTCTCTAGAAACCAAGCTTATTTTTAATTTAAAAAAAAAATTGGTCACCTGCAGCAGTCAACGCGTTTTGTTTTTTTTAGTTTGATATCACCATAATGTAACACAAAGCAGGTAAATGTGTATGGATGACAAATTCAATCCAGAAACATTTCTCAATGCTTTTTTGGAGTGTTATATACCACTGAAATGCCTCACAAAGCACATAATACTGTATGGATAACACTATAGTCTATTTTTTCACCCCCCAAAAAAAGAATATGGTCAACTGCCACTGCTACATATTTAGCAACGGACTGCAAAAGCACTAAGCCCCTGTATTCAGCTAATCCCCCTGCTAATGCAACTGTCCTTCACTAGGCTAAATGAAGAATGTATCTGATACAAACAACAAAGCACAAGATTAGCCCTTACAAAAACTGTTAATATGGTGGTTCAGCTTCAACACCAGTATCAACCCTACAGGACTCTGATTTGTTATACTGTGCACACACAGACCTGTACAACCACTCTTACTCCAATAAAAACTGTCCCAGAGCTATGCACTAGTATCAGTGTGACGAGCGTGGTGGCACCTGCTGTTTTATAATTCCTTGTTATATATTACTGTCCAGTGTCCAGCCAATCACAGTAATGCCACTACTGAGATGGCTACGGCATTACGGTGATTGCATGTTTAATGGCTGTGTAACAGATGCCAAACATGAGGAGTTGGGATTCAAACTTCAAATCTGAGCAACGGCTAATGCGAACCGAGTATTTCCAGGCACCCAGATACTCAAGTGATATCAGTATCACCGAGCACGTTCGCTCATCCATAGTAATTACCTTTTCTCATTTAATTATATGACTATCTGTTATGTTATTGACAAATTGCACAAAAACATAAGTAGTGTCTCCCAGTCTGAGTTATTTTTGATGGTCAACAAAATACGATTCTCTAGTAATTTATTTTTCACACTCTACAATAGGTATGATAATGGTTTCTCTCTGTGTGGGATTTTTGATGTTTAAAGGGGATGTCCACTACTTGGACAAACCCTTCTCGCTGAAAAAGGAAAGATTGATCCAGCTTCTACTTTACAAACCTTCCAAGACATGTTTAAAATGATGAATTCTTTATTTTGTCAAAGTCATATCAAAAACTCTTTTTTTCTTCTTGGTTGAAACATGTAGAAAAAATGTATTTAAGGATCACAAGGAACATAGTGGAAAGACTAATAGAGTATCAAACGCGTTTTCAAAAGCAAGTGTGTTCTTAAACTTGGTTTGCTGTCTCCTCTTTTGGACATGTCAAACAATAAGGGTAAGGCCGGTGTCACACTTGCGAGAAATACGTCCGAGTCTCGCATGTTAATACCCGGCCCTGCCGCCTGCACTCCGGAGCGGAGCATGTGGCTCCATGTATTGCTGTGCGGCAGCACGCTCCGCTCCGGAGCCTAAGTCAGAGAGCTGCAGTGGCCCTAACTTCCGGTTGATGTTCAATACATCCGAAGGCAGGAACAGTGAAGCCAGCGCTGATTTTGTAACAACCTCACAAGAGTCCCGGGAACGTGAGTGCCAAGAACACTGTAACGACACTAGCAGGGAAAGGGAGTATGAATATTTGTAATAGGCTAAACATGAGGAATGACAAGGGCTTTTTCAAGCATTGAACAACCCCTTTAAAGGAATATATATTTTTTGGTTAAAACAATCACAACAGTCTGAACATGAAAAATGCTTCGCCTCCTTTCTGATTTTTCTGATGTTAAAGAGTTGATTTTAGTGCAAAACATTTCATACATTATGAACATGAAAAAGGTTACTCCCCTGTGTGGATTCTCTGGTGTATAACGAGATGTGATTTCTGGTTAAAATATTTCCCACATTGTGGACAGGAAAAAGGCTTCTCCCCTATGTGGGTTCTCAGGTGGCTATCAAGATTCGCTTTCCGGTTAAAACATTTCCCACATTCTGAACAGGAAAAAGGCTTCTCCCCTGAGTGAGTTCTCTGGTGCATAACCAGAGACGATTTCTGATTAAAACAATTCCCACATTCTGAACAGGAAAAAGGCTTCTCCCCTGTGTGGGTTCTTTGGTGTACGACAAGATTCCATTTCTCATGAAAACATTTCCCACATTCTGAACAGGAAAATAGCTTCTTCCCTGTGTGTGTTTTCTGGTGCTTAACCAAATTTGATTTCTCGCTAAAACATTTCCCACATTCTGAACAGGAAAAAGGCTTCTCCCCTGAGTGGGTTCTCTGGTGCAAAACCAGAGACGATTTCTGATTAAAACAATTTCCACATTCTGAACAGGAAAAAGGCTTCTCCCCTGTGTGAGTTCTCTGGTGCTTAACCAAAGCTGATTTTTCGTTAAAACATTTCCCACATTCTGAACAGGAAAAAGGCTTCTCCCCTGTGTGGGTTCTTTGGTGTACAACAAGATTCCATTTCTCGTTAAAACATTTCCCACATTCTGAACAGGAAAAAGGTTTCTTCCCTGTGTGTGCTTTCTGGTGCCTAACCAAATGTGATTTCTCGTTAAAACATTTCCCACATTGTAAACATGAAAAAGGCTTCTCCCCTGTGTGGGTTCTTTGGTGTGTAACAAGTTGTGTTTTGTGCTTAAAACATTTAACACACTTGGAACAAGAAAATATTTTCTCCACTGTGTGAATTTTTGGATGTTTAAGAAAAGACTTTTCGATGGGAAAACTGTTTCCATATTCTGAACATGAAAATGGCTTCTTTGATTTAGGAGTATTTCCTTGTTTAATAATTATTTTGTGACTCTGATTTTCCTTAGTTGTTGCTAATGAATCAGAAGACAGGACCTTTTTCAAAGGATCAGATGAGAGAGCTTTGCTGTGAAGGGATGATGGTATATCTGGAGTAACGGCATTCATTTCAATTGTATCCTGTATGATCTCAAAATCATATGATTTAAAAACTGAAGATGTCAGCTGTCTCTTTGATCTCCTGATACAGTCATCTGCCAAGATATAAATAAATTATTATTTTTGAATAAAATCTCTTTGAATGTCATTTAACATTTCTACTTAAATCGTCTGTAAAAATGGCAAATTACGTAAAAATATTGAATTCTTCACCAACACAATGACAGTTCACAGTCTAATAGAAAATCTCATAGGATGAACCAGTGGAACATGATGTTCAACTGTGTGTGCATTTTGCCTCCCAAATATGAAATAAAAAGCCACAAAGAAATTTTATGTTGACGAACATAATAGCACTAAAAACTTCTATTCATCTCACAAAAAACAGGTCAATCATCTGTTGGTTTTCCCACTGAGGTTTCTGTAGAAGAATGGAAATGCCCCAAAATGTATATCTTTATATAGAGGTGTTTAGTGCATGTTTTCGGTATACCACTTGGAGCAAAGCCCCCCCCCCCATTCCAGCCTGCTGTAAAACAAAGCTGCCATGAGCTGAAAAAACGAGTTTCATTGAGGATTGAGGGGATGTACCTTTGCTAGTGGACAATAGACTTGTGACCTCATCCCGCACACCTGAGGCTGGACACACCTCTTTTAGCTAGTCACATATAAGGGACAAGACCAGATGGTTCTGTTTCTTTTGCTTTGGCTGCTTCCTGAAATGATCATGGATGTGGATAAGTATACTCTGTATCCCCTTTTCTTACTAGGCCCTGTAACCTCTTAGGCCTTAGGGTTAGTAAGCTATAGATTGGGAGGGCTGATATGTGTGATTTGGGTAATCGGGCAGTTAATTGTGGATTTTTATATTGTGGTGATATTGTTGTGATATTACTGTATATTGTGGGTTATTACTGTGTGATACTGTTGGGATACCACTGTATCTACCGTCTATCTACTACTGTAGTGATATTACTGTATTAGAGCTGTAGTATCCGCATATTTGTATATACATATATATGAGAAAATTAGAGCAGCACAAAGAAAGAGTCCTGGTGCAGAGCCCCCCAGGCAAATACCAAACCTCAAATATAAAAATGCAGAAAAATTGGAGTCAGCACACCGTTTGTAGTGAAAATGAGCTATTTAATCAGCCCAGAAGGCTGTTTTGTCTCAGTTAGTATATAGTATAAGGAAAAGATAATGTTGAGGCATATTTAGTGGATATTAATTATTAATAGCCAAGTTCGACAATAATAGTTAATATCGGACCTCAATAGAGGTGCAAGAAGAGTTCCACCTTTCATAACTATAAATTTAGTATTTGGGGGGGGGAAATCCCATCCTTTTACAGTTTCCACATTATTAGTGGCTGAAAGGCTCTTGAAAAGTAACATGGCTTCATTAACCAATCCACCAATAACCACTCTCCCTAAGTCAAGATGAGACGAACCCACTTAATTTACGGTGTGTGAGTGTCTCATGGAGCACAATCTGGGCACTATGTGTTGGGTAATAAAATGGTATATTTGCATTTTTTTCTCCTAAACCACTTAGTGCTAATTTCAGGAAAGTGCCTGTGGAATCAAAAATAGTCACTACTCCAATAGATTAATTATCTGAAGGTTACAATTTCTAAAATGGAGTCACTTTATGGAGATTTCTACTGCTCTGTTTTTCTGAAATTATTTCATATTAGGGCTTCTGCAGACGATGTGTCACAAATCTTCTGATATCTGCTCCTATGATGCCTGCTTTCGTCACCAGGTGTGTCCTAATTCACATGGCAGGGGGGCTGGTAATGGAGTACACATTGAAACCAGAAGCTCTGGATGATGTAGGCTCAGTTCAGCCGCAAAGATTAAGGTGCCTGGGGCAATTAGTGCAATCCAGTCTGGCAGTATGGGTGTTTGTGCTGTCCAGCTGAAGTAATCTGCTCCCTGATTCAGCCAATTGGATAGCTCCATATTCTACAAAAGCTCGAAGCATATTGAAGGAAGCTGCCAGATGCAGCCTTGTTCTCCTCTGGTTCAGTTCTCTATGCTCAGCTCCTGGCTTGTGTATTGGTTTCCTATTGAGATCCTGGCCTGTTTGTTGACTACTATTGCGTCTTCTGATTTTGTATTTTCTCTGCCTTACTGTTCTGACCCGGCTACCTAACTATTGTTCTTCCTATTTTACACCACCAACCAGCAGGCAACACTATGGCCCAAGCCTGTGGAGTCTCTATGCAAGTCCAGATCCATCTAGAGATGTTAATTGGGTGATGAGCAAAACAATCCCTGGGATCAGGAAAATGGAGTAGATAGCGCCAAGCCTGTTCATGGTGGCCATCTTTTGAGCTGCCAGGTGGTCACAAACACTGCTCCTGATACATTGTGTTTGCAAACTATTCCAGTAAGATCTGGATTCAAGTAGCTAAATGGCACTCCCTCCCTTCTCAACCCTGAAATGTGCCCAGACAGTAGTGCACAACCATATATAGGATAATTTCGGATTCAAGAGAAGTTGTAAAATAATTTGTGAGATCCATCTGTTTGCTATTCAACTTTGTGAAAGTGAGAAAAGTGGGGCTTATACTTATAAAGAATTCTAAAATTAATCACCAAATAAAGTGATACATGTCATATTTGAAAAATGGGCCTGGATTAGGCTAGGTTTACACTGCATTACAGCAGCCCGTTCAACACATACGTTAACGGGCTGCTGTAAAGGCCCCGTCACACACAGCGACGCTGCAGCGATACAGACAACGATGCTGATCGCTGCAGCGTCGCTGTTTTGTCGCTGTGTGGTCGCTGGGGAGCTGTCACACAGACAGCTCTCTCCAGCGACCAACGATCAGGGGAACGACTTCGGCATCGTTGAAACTGTCTTCAACGATGCCGAAGTCCCCCTGCAGCACCCGGGTAACCAGGGTAAACATCGGGTTACTAAGCGCAGGGCCGCGCTTAGTAACCCGATGTTTACCCTGGTTACCAAAAAAAACAAACAGTAGATACTCACCATCTGATGTCCGTCAGGTCCCTTGCCGTCTGCTTCCTGCTCTGACTGAGTGCCGCCGTACAGTGAGAGCAGAGCGCAGCGGTGACGTCACCGCTGTGCTGTACTTTCACTTTCACTTTGCGGCGCTCAGTCAGTGTGGGAAGCAGACGGCAAGGGACCTGACGGACATCAGATGGTGAGTATGTACTGTTTTTTTTTTTTTTACATTTACGCTGGTAACCAGGGTAAACATCGGGTTACTAAGCGCAGGGCCTTACCAGTGGTTACCAGTGAAGACATCGCTGGATCGGTGTCACACACACCGATTCAGCGATGTCAGCGGGACCTCAACGACCAAAAAACGGTCCAGGCCATTCCGACACGACCAGCGATCTCGCAGCAGGGGCCTGATCGCCGGTACGTGTCACACATAGCGAGATCGCTACTGAGGTCGCTGTTGCGTCACAAAACTTGTGACTCAGCAGCGATCTCGCTAGCGATCTCGCTATGTGAGATGGGGCCTTTAGGCAAGTGCTGACTTTGGCACATCGCTAGCGCAGATAGAGCATCTGCTAGCTCTATCTGCGCTAGCAGTGACGGACCCGGAAACGCTGCAGCCCGCGTCTCAGGGTCCGTCACTCAATGACGGCACATGGCTACCGCATGCCCATTGTGGGCGTGCGCTAGAGATGCGTCCGACATTGCAGTCTATGGCGGCGTTAGAGGACTACGTTTCATAGTTATTAAGGTTGAAGGCGTTCTAGTTCAACCCATAGCCTAACCTAACATGCCCTAACATGTTGATCCAGAGGAAGGCAAAAAAAAACCATGTGGCAAAGAGTAAGCTCCACCTTGGGGAAAAAAATTCCTTCCCGACTCCACATACGGCAATCAGACTAGTTCCCTGGATCAACGCCTTATCAAGGAATCTAGTATATATACCCTGTAACATTATACTTTTCCATAGACTCCACTGCGTTATGCCGCGGTGTAACGTAGTTGTCTAACGGACTGCCATAGCGCAATGTGAACCCAGCCTTAGGAACACAAAACTGGCTGCGGGAAATGGTTATCAGAGTATTTTGGACACTAACTATTGTAATCAAAAAACTGTGACTATAGACAATAACACATCTAAAGAAATGATCAAATTCAACAGTCTTCTTCCGCTCTTGCCGCTTACACCTAAAGAACATCTCTAGAATATGCCCTATTCTCACCATGGAAACAACAAAAACCTTCACTGTCGCCCTGATCCACTCCTGCCTGGAGATCCACTCCACTACTGCAATTTTCTATTAATTGACCTCCCCCTTACTCAACTTTGCCCTCTCCAGACTATCCTTAATGCAGCAGCCAGGGTTGTCCATTTAGCTAATCGGTATTCAGACGTATCCGCTCTTCGTCAGTCTTTACACTGGCTGCCCATTCATTATAGAATCCAATTCAAAGTACTTGTTCTCACCCACAAAGCTCTCCACAATGCGGCACCCCCTTACATCTCCTCCCTCATTTCGGTCTATCGGCCTAACCGACCACTGCACTCTGCTAACGACTTTCAACTAACCTCTGCACTAATATGTACCTCCCACTTCCGACTCCAAGACTTCTCCCATGCTGCGCCAATCCTCTGGAATGCTCTACCCCAAGATATTAGGACCATCCACAATTTGCATAGTTTTAGGCGCTCTCTCGAAACATATTTGTTCAGAGCGACCTATCACGTTCCCTAATCAAAGTCATTTTAGATTTCTGTGTGTGTGTAGCCCATTCACTACTTCCATCTATCCCCCACCCCCTGAAGATGGCTGGACCGTCATTGCAAATACATCATTGTAAATACACACCTGTACTTTGTATCTCCCCCACCCCATTGTAGATTGTAAGCTCTCACTAGCAGGGTCGTCTTATTGTGCTTTAATTATTGTATTGTTAACATTGTTACTTATGACTGTTGTGTTTGAAACTGTTAAACTGTAAAGCGCTGCGGAATATGTTGGCGCTATATAAAGAGTAGTAGTAGTAGTAGTAGTAGTAGTAGTAGTAGTAGCAGTAGTAGTAGCAGTAGTAGTAGCAGTAGTAGTAGTAGCAGCAGCAGCAGCAGCAGTAGCAGCAGCAGTAGTAGTAGTAGTAAAAAATGAGTAACTAGTGGTGAAACCTCTCTGGGGTAATAAGAGTATGGGGCTCGGTGGTTCTTGGCAATCTAAATTATCATAAGGGCCAATATTTTCTGTCAGATGAGTTTCAAGAAGAAATATTAGATATTCAAAGATAAGAGTAGAGAAAGTATTAGTGCTCCCCATTTCAGGGGAGATTGTGCAGTAATCTGAATTCCTTAGGATTGAAAACATAATGGAATTTATGAAATGGAGTGAATCCATGAAACCAGGGCTCGAGCCATGCCAACACATCTCCTGCAGGCGTGAATAAATGTACCGTATTTTCCGGCGTATAAGACGACTGGGCGTATAAGACGACCCCCCAACTTTACCAGTTAAAAAATAAAATCTTCTTAAAAGTTGGGGGTCTTCTTATACACCGTATGTCGTCTTATAGGGCCGGTGAATATGTGCCTTTTGGGGGGGGGGGAGTGATCCTGATGAGGACGAGGGGGCGTCTCACAGGAAAGTGAGTATCCCCCATTACCTTATCATAGCGCTGCAGCGTGGGGTCTCTGTGCTGGGAGCGGCGGCTGCTGTGCTGTGGCGGCTCCTCTTCTGCAGTGTGGGGCCTCTGGTGCTGTGGGGCAGTGGCGGCGGCGTATCTTCATGCAGTCGGGGCTCCTCCGGCATCTCAGCCTGGAAGCCCCGCCGGCAACTCCATCGGTACAATGCGGTCAGGTGGCCTCCGGGAAAATGGCCGCTGCTCAGATTCAGATCTCGTCCCGAGATCTCGGGAGACGAGATCTGAATCTGAGCAGCGGCCATTTTCCCGGAGGCAGCTCAATAGGTGCGATGCGGTGGCCCGGCCGCTGGGGGCTGTGCATGCTCAGATTCAGATCTCGTCCCGAAATCTCGGGACACGAGATCTGAATCTAAGCAGCGGCCATTTTCCCGGAGGCCAGCGCATTACACCGATGGAGTTGCCGACGGGGCTTCTAGGCTTTGAGATGCCGGAGGAGCCCCGACTGCATGAAGATACGCCGCCGCCGCCACCGCCCCACAGCACCAGAGGCCCCACACTGCAGAAGAGGAGCCGCCACAGCACAGCACAGCAGCCGCCGCTCCCAGCACAGAGACCCCACGCTGCAGCGCTATGATAAGGTAATGGGGGATACTCACTTTCCTGTGAGACGCCCCCTCGTCGTCATCAGGATCACTCCCCCCCACCCACCATATACACCCGGCGTACAAGGCGATTCCCGGCGTACAAGACGACCCCCGACTTTTAAGAAGATTTTCAGGGGTTAAAAAGTCGTCTTGTACGCCGGAAAATACGGTATATTACAGCCATCAGCCATGCTCAGCTAGAGATATATCATGGCACAGGTGTAATGTTTAATGTAGTTTATCACAATCCTCTTTGAAGTTAGTCTGCTTTAAAAGAAATTGAAAAGTCAGGATTAAGGGAAACTCTGTTGTTGTTGTACAGGAATTCACACTTGGCCCTCACTGCACATTTAACCCCTTAATGACTGCCGATACGCCTTTTAACGGCGGCAGTTAAGGGTACTTAAACCACAGCGCTGTTAATTAATGGTGTTGTGGAAAAAGTGAATAGCGCTCCCCAGAGTCAGATTTTTTCTGGGGTCTTGGTTACCTGGGGTAGCCAAGACCCCAGAGAACATGATTCGGGTTTTTTTTACCGACCCCCTGGTTGCGATCGCTGGTAATTAACCGTTAACTGATCGAAAAAAAACAAAACAAAACGCGATTTCCCATTTAATTTCTCTGTCCTCCGATGTGATCGCACATCAGAGGACAGAGAAATGGGGTCCCCGATACTCACCTGTCTCCCCCGCTGCTTCTCGTGGCTCCCGATGGGCGCCGCCATCTTCTTCCGGCCAAAAAATGGAGGGCGCATGCGCAGTGCGCCCGCCGGCCGGCACCCGGAAGATCTTTGGGGTCTCAGCTGCCGGGTGTAGCCGAGACCCCAAAGAACATGATCGGGGTCGGTTTTTACCGACCCCTGTTTTGTGATCGCCGGTAATTAACTGTTTACCGGCGACTGCACAAGAAAAAAAGCGATGTGTAATTCTCTGTCCTCTGATGAGATCGCACATCAGAGGACAGAGAAATAGGGGGATTCGGGGACCCTGTTATACTTACCGGTGTCCCTGGGTCATCCTGTGTCCCCTCCGGCCGGCAGCTAGAGGAGTTGGGGCTAAATTTAGGGTTAGGGTTAAGGTTGGGGGTAAAGTTAGGGTTAGGGTTGGGGCTAAAGTTAGGGTTAGGGTTGGGGCTAAAGTTAGGGTTAGGGCTAAATTTAGGGTTAGGGTTAGGGTTGGGGCTAAATTTAGGGTTAGGTTTGAGGCTAAATTTAGGGTTAGGGTTGGGGCTAAAGTTAGGGCTAGGGTTGGGGCTAAAGTTAGGGTTAGAGTTGGGATTAGGGTTAGGGTTTGGATTAGGGTTGGCATTAGGGTTACGTTTGGCATTAGGGTTACGTTTGGGATTGGGGTTAAGGTTTGGGTTGGGATTAGGGTTAGGGGTGTATTGGGATTAGGGTTAGGGTTGAGGTTAGGATTAGGGGTGTGTTGGATTTAGGGTTCTGTTTAGGGTTCTGGTTGTTTTGGGGATAGGGTTGTGATTATCATTAGGGTTGTAGTTAGAATTGGGGGGTTTCCACTGTTTAGGTACATCAGGGGGTCTCTAAACGCCACAGCCAATTTTGCGCTCAAAAAGTCAAATGGTGCTCCCTCCCTTCTGAGCTCTGCCATGCGCCCAAACAGTGGTTTACCATCACATATGCGGCATCAGCGTACTCGGAATAAATTGGACAACAACTTTTGGGGTCCAATTTTTCCTGTTACCCTTGTGAAAATAAAAACTTGGGGGCTAAAAAATCTTTTTTGTGGAAAAAAAATATTTTTTATTTTCACGACTCTGCATTATAAACTTCTGTGAAGCACTTGGGCATTCAAAGTTCTCACAACACATCTAGATAAGTTCCTTGGGGGGTCTAGTTTCCAAAATGGGGTCACTTGTGGGGGGTTTCTACTGTTTAGGTACATCGGGGGCTCTGCAAACGCAACATAAAGCCCGCAGACCATTCTATCAAAGTCTGCATTCCAAAACGGCGCTCCTTCCCTTCCAAGCTCTGCCGTGCACCCAAACAGTGGTCCCCCACATATGGAGTATCAGTGTACTCAGGACAAATTGGACAACAACTTTTGGGGTCCAATTTCTCTAGTTACCCTTGTGTAAATAAAAACTTGGGGGCTAAAAAATCTATTTTGTGGAAAAAAAATTTTTTTTTATTTTCACGACTCTACATTATAAGCTTCTGTGAAGCACTTGGGCATTCAAAGTTATCACCACACATCTAGATAAGTTCCTTGGGGGGTCTAGTATCCAAAATGGGGTCTCCTGTGGGGGGTTTCTACTGTTTAGGTACATCAGGGGCTCTGCAAACGCAACATAACACCCGCAGACCATTCTATCAAAGTCTGCATTCCAAAACGGCGCTCCTTCCCTTCCGAGCTCTGCCGTGCGACCAAACAGTGGTTTACCCCCACATATGGGGTATCAGCCTACTCCGCATAAATTGCACAATAAAGTTTGGGGTCAAATTTCTCCTGTTACCCTTGTGAAAGTAAAAATTTTGGGGTGAAAGCATCATTTTTGTGGAAAAAATATGATTTTTTTTAATTTTCATGGCTCTACATTATAAACTTATGTGAAGCAGTTGGGGGTTCATAGTGCTCACCACACATCTAGATAAGCTCTTTGGGGGGTCTGATTTTCAAAATGGGGTCACGTGTGGGGGGTTTCTACTGTTTAGGTACATCAGGAGCTGTGCAAATGCAACATGACGCCCACAGACCATCCCATCAAAGTCTGCATTCCAAGCGGTGCTCCTTCCCTTCCGAGCCTCGATGGGTGCCCAAACAGTGTTCCCCCACATATGGGGTATCAGCATACTCAGGACAAACTGGTCAACAGATTTTGGGGTCCAATGTCTCCTGTTACCCTTGAGATGATAAAAAAATTGCAGGCTAAAAAATCATTTTTGAGGGAAAATAAAGGATTTTTTATTTTCACGACTCTAAGTTATAAACTTCTGTGAAGCACTTGGGAGGTTTAAAGTGCTCACCACACATCTAGGTAAGTTCCTTAAGGGGTCTAGTTTCCAAAATGGGGTCACTTGTGGAGGGTTTATACTGTTTAGGCACATCAGGGGCTCTCCAAAAGCGACATGGTGTCCGGTCTCAATTCCAGCCAATTCTACATTGAAAAAGTAAAATGGCACTCCTTTTCTTCCAAGCTCTGCGGTGTGCCCAAACAGTGGTTTACAACCACATATGGGGTACTGAAGTACTCAGGAAAAATTGCACAACAACTTTTGTGGTCTAATTTCTCCTGTTACCCTTGTGAAAATAAGAATTTGTGGGCGAAAAGATCATTTTTGTGTAAACAAATGCGATTTTTTATTTTCACAGCTCTACTTTATAAACTTCTGTGAAGCACTTGGGAGGTTTAAAGTGCTCACCATACATCTAGTTAAGTTCCTTAATGGGTCTAGTTTCCAAAACGGTGTCACTTGTGGGGGGTTTCCACTGTTTAGGCACATCAGGGGCTCTCTAAATGTGACATGGCATCCGATCTCAATTCCAGCAAATTCTGCATTGAAAAAGTCAAACGGCGCTCCTTCTCTTCCAAGCTCTGCGGTGTGCCCAAACAGTGGTTTACCCCCACATATGGGGTATCGGCGTATTCAGGAGAAATTGCACAACACAATTTATGGTTACATTTCTGTTTTTACACTTGCGAAAATAAAAAAAATGGTTCTAAAGTTAAATGTTTGCAAAAAAAAGTTAAATGTTCATTTTTTCCATCCACATTGTTTCAGTTCCTGTGAAGCACGTAAAGGGTTAATAAACTTCTTGAATGTGTTTTTGAGCACCTTGAGGGGTGCAGTTTTTAGAATGGTGTCACACTTGGTTATTTTCTATCATATAGACCCCTCAAAATGACTTCAAATGTGATGTGGTCCCTAAAAAAAATGGTGTTGTAAAAATGAGAAATTGCTGGTCAACTTTTAACCCTTATAACTCCCTAACAAAAAAAAAAAATTTGTTTCCAAAATTGTTCTGATGTAAAGTAGACATGTGGGAAATGTTATTTATTAACTATTTTTTGTAACATATCTCTCTGATTTAAGGGCATAAAAATAAAAAGTTTGAAAATTGCAAAATTTTTAAAATTTTCACCATATTTCCGTTTTTTCCATAAAGAATCGCAAGTAATATCGAAGAAATGTTACCACTAACATGAAGTACAATATGTCACGAAAAATCTCTGAATCAGCAGGATCTGTTAAAGCGTTCCAGAGTTCTAACCTCATAAAGTGACAGTGGTCAGAATTGTAAAAATTGGCTCGGTCATTAAGTACCAAATTGGCTCTGTCAGTAAGGGGTTAATGTTGTCGATCATAAAAGCAAAGTTTGGCCAGAAAGACTGGACCTGGTCTTGTAGGGACCATATGAGCAGATTCAGCAGCACAGGAGGGAGAGAAGGGAGATTCATCCAATAAGATATCAGGGATCTAGGAAGCCAACAGCATCATTACCCTCCACTTTCTATTACAGGCTCATTATGTTTTTCTTCAATTGATTTTCTAACTTGTCAGCACATTCTACATGAGGTTATTTGTCTTTGTAGTTTACAGATCTGGGCAGGTAATGGTCAGCATCTCCTAATTTCAGGTGGTAGGTGGATCCTCCAGGATATACGTTCTGCAGAAAATGGCTTTTAATGCCTAAAGTCATTTGAACGGTTTTGGATTGAAGAGAAAGTTGTGGTCTAGAGGCAAAATGGTGATCACACGATTGTGATACGGCCAGACTACACCACCGATAAAGCAGCCACAGCCGGTGACTGAGAAGAATCTGTGATTTCTCTGCATTTAGTGGTCACTACTCACCTGGGTAGTCACATGTAGGAATCACCTTTTTACACCGCTTATCACCCCTCACATATGTCTCTGTAGTATTAATATGGGTCAGATCTTCACCCTGAAACAAATATTGTAAAAGTCACAGACAGATGGAGAAGTCACATCTATGATCAGCTCTAATCCTGCCATCTCCTCCGTTCTCACAACACCAGTATAAAACATATAACAAGCAGGGAGGAGGGACACAGAGTCTCCATGTGGGTAGTATCCAGCTGGAATCCAAGCAAGTTTGCTAGCATGTGTCTGGTGGGTGCCGATCCTGCAGGTGCATTCAGCAAAATCAGGAAATTGTAGGATACGTCATATGCGATCGGCCGCTCTCACGGGGGGAACGCGGCCAATCGCGGCTGGGTGTCAGCTGACTATCGCAACTGACATCCGGCACTATGTGCCAGGAGCGGTCACGGACCGCTCCTGGCACATTATCCGTGGGAACACTGCGATCAAACATGATCGCAGTGTTCCGGCGGTACAGGGAAGCATCGCGCAGGGAGGGAGCTCCCTGCGTGCTTCCCTGAGACCCTCGGTACAAGGCGATGTGCTCATCTTGTACCGAGCGTCTCCTCCCTGCAGGCCCTGGATCCAAAATGGCTGTGGGGCTACTTCCAGGTCCTGCAGGGAGGTGGCTTCCCAGTGCCTGCTCAGAGCAAGCGCTGGTAAGCCTGCAGCCCTGCATGTCAGATCGCTGATCTGACACAGTGCTGTGCAAAGTGTCAGATCAGCGATCTGATAATATATGGTGATGCCCCACCGGGACAAAGTAAAAAAGTTTTTAAAAAAATATTCACATGTGTAAAAAAAAAAAAAAAATTCCTAAATAAAGAAAAAAATAATATTGTTCCCATAAATACATTTATCTAAATAAAAAAAAAAAAAAAAAGTAAACATAGTTAGTATCAACGCATCCATAACGACCTGACCTATAAAACTGTCCTGCTAGTTAACCCCTTCAGTGAATGCCATAAAAAAAACGAGGCAAAAAACAACGCTTTATTATCATACCGCCAAACAAAAAGTGGAATAACACGCGATCAAAAAGACGGATATAAATAACCATGGTACCGCTGAAAACGTCATCTTGTCCCGCAAAAAACAAGCTGCCAAACAGCATCATCAGCAAAAAAATAAAAAGTTATAGTCTTCAGAATAAAGCAATGCAAAAATAATTATTTTTTCTATAAAATTGTTTTTATCGTATAAAAGCGCCAAAACATAAAAAAATGATATAAATCAGGTATCGCTGTAATCGTACTGACGCGAAGAATAAAACTGCTTTATCAATTTTACCAAACGTGGAATGGTATAAACGCCTCCTCCCCCCCCCCCCAAAAAAAAAAGAATTTCATGAATAGCTGGTTTTTGGTCATTCTGCCACACAAAAATCGGAATAAAAAGCGATCAAAAAATGGCACGTGCCCGAAAATGTTACCAATAAAAACGTCAACTTGTCCCGCAAAAAAGAAGACCTCATATGACTCTGTAGACCAAAATATGAAAAAATTATAGCTCTCAAAATGTGGAGACGCAAAAACTATTTTTTGCAATAAAAAGCATCTTTTAGTGTGTGACCCCTGCCAATCATAAAAATCTGCTAAAAAAATGCTATAAAAGTAAACCAAACCCCCCCTTCATCACCCCCGTAGTTAGGGAAAAATAATAAAATTAAAAAAATGTATTTATTTCCATTTTCCGGTTAGGGTTAGGGCTAGGGCTAGGGTTGGGGCTAGGGTTAGGGCTTGGGTTGGGGCTAGGGTTAGAGTTTCAGTTAGAATTGGGGGGTTTTCACTGTTTAGGCACATCAGGGGCTCTCCAAACGCGACATGGTGTCCGATCTCAATTCCAGCCAATTCTGTGTTGAAAAAGTAAAACAGTGCTCCTTCCTTTCCAATCTCTCCCGTGTGCTCAAACAGGGGTTTACCCCAACATATGGGGCATCAGCGTACTCAGGACAAATTGGTCAACAATTTTTGGGGTCCAATTTCTCTTGTTACCCTTGGGAAAATAAAAATTTGGGGGGCAAAAAAAACATTTTTGTGGGAAAAAATGATTTTTTATTTTCACTACTCCGTGTTATAAACTGTAGTGAAACACTTGGGGGTTCAAAGTTCTCACAACACATCTAGATAAGTTTCTTGGGTGGTCTAGTTTCTACTATGGGGTTACTTGTGGGGGGTTTCTACTGTTTAGGTACATCAGGGGCTCTGCAAATGCAAAGTGACGCCTGCAGACCAATCCATCTAAGTCTGCATTCCAAATGGCGCTCCTTCCCTTCCATGTTCCCAAACGGTGGTTCCCCCCCACATATGGGGTATCAGCGTACTCAGGGCAAATTGCACAACAACTTTTGGGGTCCAATTTCAACTGTTACCCTTGGGAAAATACAAAACTGGGGGCTAAAAAATAATTTTTGTGGAAAAAAATGATGCTATGAGCTGAAAGTGCTCACCACACATCAAGATAAGCTCCTTATGGGGTCTACTTTCCAGAATGGTGTCACTTGTGGGGGGGTTTCAATGTTTAGGCACATCAGGGACTCTCCAAACACAACATGGCGTCCTATCTCAATTCCAGTAAATTTTGCATTGAAAAGTCAAATGGCGCTCGTTCCTTTCCGAGCTCTGCCATGCGCCCAAACAGTGGTTTACTCCCACATATGGGGTATCAGCGTACTCAGGACAAATTGTAAAACAACTTTTGGGGTCCAATTTCTTCTCTTACCCTTGGTAAAGTAAAACAAATTGGAGCTGAAATAAATTTTGTGTTACAAAAAAAAGTTAAATGTTCATTTTTATTTAAACATTCCAAAAATTCCTGTGAAACACCTGAAGGGTTACTAAACTTCTTGAATGTGGTTTTGAGCACCTTGAGGGGTGCAGTTTTTAGAATGGTGTCACACTTGGGTATTTTCTATCATATAGACCCCTCAAAGTGACTTCAAATGAGATGTGGTCCCTAAAAAAAATGGTATTGTAAAAATGAGAAATTGCTGGTCAATTTTAACCCTTATAATTCACTAACAAAAAAAAATTTTGGTTCCAAAATTGTGCTGATGTAAAGTAGACATGTGGGAAATGTTACTTATTAAGTATTTTGTGTGACATACCTCTGTGATTTAATTGCATAAAAATTCAAAGTTGGAAAATTGCGAAATTTTCAAAATTTTCGCCAAATTTCCATTTTTTTCACAAATAAACACAAGTCTTATCGAAGAAATTTTACCACTATCATGAAGTACAAGATGTCACAAGAAAAAAATGTCAGAATCACCGGGATCCGTTGAAGCGTTCCAGAGTTATAACCTCATAAAGGGACAGTGGTCAGAATTGTAAAAATTGGCCCGGTCATTAACGTGCAAACCACCCTTGGGACTTAAGGGGTTAAGGATATGTTTCCAGCACACCGACCAGTTAAAATGAAAAAAGTTTATTTGGACATGATTAAACGTAAAACAATAAAATCAACCTGATGTGTTTCTGGTGCAAAGGTGAGCCTTGGGCTACTTTCACACTTGCGTCGGTATGGGCCCGTCGCAGTGCGTCGGGCCGACGTACCGACGCATGCTGTGAAATAAAAGCACAACGGGGGCAGCAGGTGCAGTTTTTCAACACATCCGCTGCCCCATTGTAATGTCTGGAGAGGAGGGGGCGGAGTTCCAGGCCCGCATGTGCGATCGGAAATGGCGGACACGACGCACAAAAAAATGTTACATGTAACTTTTTTTTGTGCCGGCGGTCCGCCAAAACACGACGCATCCGTCGCACGACGGATGCGACGTGAGGCCATACGTAGCAATGCGTCGCTAATGTAAGTCTATGGGGAAAAAACGCATCCTGCAGACAACTTTGCAGGATGCGTTTTTTCTCCTAAATGATGCATTGCGACGTATTCCAAACGACGCTAGTGTGAAAGTAGCCTAAGTTTGGTTGTTTTATTTTTAATCATGTAATCATGTCCAAACAAACTTTTTTCATTTTAACTGGTCAATGTGCCGGAAACATATAATTTCCCTTTCCAAAACATTTAATACTGGTGGATAAAACAAGACTGAGCACAAGACCTTCACAGCCGTCTACACATCATAGGGGAGATCTCATGACACCTTCTCTCCATCTACCTGATGATCCTGAGGAACATTGGGATCTCCTTGTTTACAATCCTGTGAAAGAAGATGGGGACATCTCTCTGGTGTTGTCCTCTTACTGGATAGATCTGGAGGAAACACATAGAGGGACTGAATTCATTCTTTACATACAGATAACTTTACGCCGTGTGTATTTTGTCCTGTCTATTACCTGGTGATGTGAGGGGCCGGGGAACTTCCATCATGACGTCCTTGTACAGACCTTTGTGTCCTTCTAAATACTCCCACTCCTCCATGGAGAAATAGACTGTGACATCCTGACACCTTATAGAAACCTTCAAAGAATAAACAATTTACAGCACCTCATAGCAAATACAGGGTTAACTTTTACCCACAAAAGAGGCACATGTCAATTCCAGAGAGTCCTTCCCGGAAAACATCCAAACATTCAAGCAGAAAATGAAGACAGCGCCTCAAACGTTGGTGAAAAATCGCAGTTCCACAGAGGGCAGAATAAAGGAACTGCGATTTTTCACAAACGTTTGAGGTGCTGTCTTCATTTTCTACTTGTACCTTATAGGAACCTGACACATACAATGATACCATCATCCCCCGGATCCCTTCATAGCGTTACTGTATAATGTCCCAGCATTCCCAGCAGTGTCACCTCTCCAGTCAGCAGCTCAATCATCTTGTAGGTGAGTTCTAGGATCTTCTGGTTATTGATGTCCTCATGGATCAGGGGGTGAGGTGGAGACTCCGTGATTGGGCTCAGGGGTCTTCCCCATCCCTCAGACACAGGGTCCTGACAGCGCTCACTAGAGGTCTTCTTCACTACTGTGTAATCCTGGTTATGGAGAGACACATTAATAAATCTCACTACAGACATTTCCAGAGTCCTCACCTCTCCAGTTCTGTCCATCTGTTATTCCCATAGATAAGAATGATGTAATGTGACGTCATCAGAATCTCTCACCTCTCCAGTAAGCCGGAAGAGGATCTCTAGGGTGAGGTGTAATATCCTCTCCGCCATCTTGTCTCTGTCCATATCCATCTTTGATGGATAAATCAGGAAAATTCTCTAATATAGAAGATCTTCACTGAGAGGATCCGATATTGCAGAGACCTGAATGAGAAGAAGATGAGCCGATGTAACATCATAAGAATCCTGTGCAATAATACAATTACTGGAGATAATAAGGGAAACATATGAGGAGATTTATTATTTTACAGTATTTAGTTTTCTTCTTTTCATCTACTAATAAATCCTATATATTTAGGCCACAGACAACAAGCAGTTTCCTCCTCGGAGTCGGCAGCTGAATACGTTCCTCATAGACTCATCTTCCATAACGCTAATTCTCGCCTCATTTCCCGACCCTGGAATCGGCATTAGCAATACTGCAGGAGATATTCATTACACGGGACAGGAGAAATAACGACTTCATGATGAGGACGACATCTTCATCTTCTACTACGGCTCTAGAAAGATATTTGGCCAGAGTCCGTCACTAACTCCATCACCCAAACAAAACAGGTGTTAACATGTTACAAAAATTAAATGAGGAATCTGGGAAAACATTGCACTGTGTCTGTGGGGGATGTTGATACTGTGGGAACATTACACTGTGGGAAGGAACCAAGAAAAGGCACTGTAATGTATCAAGAATGGGGATAAGTGAGGATTAATTATCTATTGGTTTAGGTGGTAGAATATTGTGTGGGGGAATGGAGGAACTGTGGGAACATTATACTGTGTGGAGGCCCCGTACTATGGGAGTAATACATGTTTCCTCGGTTCCCGTCTTTCATAGTTGGGTCGTTTGTATCTACCAGTGGAAAAGGAACAAAACCATTGTGATTCTTATAAGGAGACAACACAAAACCCCTAAATATAACATTTTATAACAACCCCACAATCTGTGACTCTTCAGGGTAAATCGCTCTCTCACCATTGGATTAGAGCTGATACTATGAAGCTAAAGAGACTAAACAGACTTTCTGTCACCTCCATAAAGGGGCACTTTTCCGTGTTTGTCAGAACTGTCCGAGGATTATTAGAGGTGATAGTTTTCCCCAAATTAGAAGGGACACCTGTGGATATTGGGGTCTTTACCTGCTACAGTTCTGGTGTGGACCCTCCACAAGCAGAGCCGCACTCCACATAGACAATAATGGAACCTAGAGCACCGACCTCCACCCGCAGAGCCGCACTCCACATAGAGAATAATGGGGCCTCCAGCACCGACCTCCACCCGCAAAGCCGCACTCCACATAGACAATAATGGAGCCTCCAGCACCGACCTCCACCCGCAGAGCCGCACTCCACATAGAGAATAATGGAGCCTCCAGCACCGACCTCCACCCGCAGAGCCGCACTCCACATAGAGAATAATGGAGCCTCCAGCACCAACCTCCACCCGCAGAGCCACACTCCACATAGAGAATAATGGGGCCTCCAGCACCAACCTCCACCCGCAGAGCCACACTCCACATAGACAATAATGGAACCTAGAGCACCGACCTCCACCCGCAGAGCCGCACTCCACATAGAGAATAATGAAGCCTCCAGCACCGACCTCCACCCGCAGAGCTACACTCCGCATAGAGAATAATGGAGACCCCAGCACCGACCTCCACCTGCAGAGCCGCACTCCACATAGAGAATAATGGAGCCTCCGGCACCGACCTCCATCCGCAGAGCCGTATTCCACATAGAGAATAATGGCGCCTCCAGCACCGACCTCCATCCGCAGAGCCACACTCCACATAGAGAATAATGGAGCCTCCAGCACCGACCTCCATCCGCAGAGCCACACGAGGAGTCAGAGGGTCACATGATCTGGGGCCTCAGTGTATGTGCACCAGGGGGGGTCTCATTAGGAAGATTTACACTAAACCCCCACATGGGCAGTAGTGTGGTGGATTATGCCATAACAGACTTGGACCCAGCAAACATAAATGCCTTCATAGTCACCACCGAAACCCACTTTCACGCCCTGAAAGGAAAAGCATGCAGAACCTTCTATGCCATCAGAAGACAACTGTACCACCTCAAACCACCAGTGAGAGTGTTCAATGACCCTGCATCCCTGTTTTACAAAGATAACAGTACAAGAAACTGACTGTAGGAGCTGATATAAGAGGTAAATAACAACCATTCACCAATTTACAATTATCAATTTAACCTACAAGAAGAGTAAACATTTCAGACTCTTGCCCAACTGAAGAAAGAAACACAAATTCATAAGTCAACATATAGATAACAGTTTATGCCTCCTTGCTTACTGAAAATAGACATCTGGATAATTAAGATTTGGCTTAAGATATTGGATAACGTCATCACTCCTATACTGCTGCATGGTGGCGAGGTTTGGGGCCCAGCGACTTACCAAGACCACACAAAGTGGGGTTCCAGCCCAAACGATGTCTTCCACCTGGAGTTCTGCAAATATCTCCTCCAATTACATTGTAGCACCTCAAACATAGCCTGTCGGGCAAAGTTGGGCCGATTCCCCTTATGGCCAGCTATAAACAAGAGGGCGCTATCACACCAGGCGCACATACACAGCAGTAACCCCAGCTCCTACCATCATAAAGCCTTACTGAGCCAAAGCCCAGAGCAAGCTATGAACCCCGGCAGCCAGTCCCGCCAAAGTCATCAACACAACCTGACAAAAGTCGAAATAAAGAAGATCTCACAGAGCTGCAAGATGCAATATATAGAGGGTTGGCAGAGTCAACTAGAGAACTCCCAGAAACTCACTATCTACCGGTCACTGCGGAGGGACTATACTCTGGCCCCATATCTGAAGAGCTTACATCACGCCAAAAACAGGCAGACCCTGAGCCTAAACAGACTGAGTGCCCACAGTCTAGAGGTGGAAACAGGGCGGCACCGACAGACATACAAGCCATGGGAGAACAGACTGTGCCAGCAGGGGGCACTGGAGGATGAGGGGCACTTCCTGCTTCACTGCAACAAATAGCAGGGAGGGCCTCCCACTTCCAGAGACTTTCCATTCATAACCCGGACTTCCCATCCATGGACGAGGAGAGGAAACTCTGCATCCTACTGGGGGAAGAGGAATCAACAGTGGAGATGGCCGCCCGATGCGTCACCATATGTCATAAGCTGAGAGGAACTTAAAACCCCATAGTGAACATATATCCCCTTTAAAACACAACTTTTAATAATATTATTATAAACTTGTAGTTTGGGCATGCGCAATACAGCTGAATCTGAGTGATATGCCAGAGTTGGATAGAACTACTCTGGGAATCTGTACAAAGCGGCGAGACGCTACTGGGCGTGCGCGGTATCCCTGGATTTGAAAGGTATACTACAGTCAGATGGGAGGCAGGAGTCATTTCCGGTCCTGCGCCCTGAGCTGGAACGCACGCTGCGGGGCTGTAAGAGACTGGGAATTATAATGGAGGCACCTGCGGGTATGCACAATACTCGGGGACTCATGTTGGATAGTGCGATCCACGTCTGGGATATGGCAGGTAAAACACCTGATTACTTGGTTTCTCTTAGCCATCGCTGATGCAGCGGTGGCACTGATTGGAGCATAAGTACAAATGGGGGTATTTAATTCCGCCCAGGGGTAACCGCCGGTTATGCTTTTTTTATCCATGGCATCTGGTATCTGACACGTATGATGGGCCTCCTGATGAACCGTACCACGGGGAAACGCGTTGAGGCGTACAGAGGCATATAATATCAGGATAAGTGATCCCCATCTTTACCATTATGTATAGCAACAGTTTATCCCGTATGGACTATTGATTTTGTATGTCCTCATCTATGGACATTGTCTGGTCTGTTAGGCTATCTTTGGTGACATTCTGGATGGTTTAATATCATATGGGTGCTTTCCTGTTCCTCTTTCTTGTTTTTTTGTTTTTTTGATACTGGTTTATTGCCGTAATTATATGGCAAACCTGGCAATATACTCAATATTGTGAGTTATCATTTTGCGGTCATCCTGGTGAAAATTTAGATTATATATGACTGCACATTGTCCTGTCTTGCTCCCTCCCGCCTATTTTTGCTAATTTGATTATATTTATTTTTTATATATTGTTTGGTGTGACCAAAAAAAAGTTTTTTTGCTTTTTTTCATTTCTGTTCTATTACATATTGTTTTCCCACCTTTGTATATAGGGTGAGATAGGGCAGAAAGGGCTAGTCCACGGTGAGTGGGGGCGCCAAAAAAGCGTATCTAGGGTGCCAACCTCCACAGCAAGGCAGGTAACAGTTAGTTCATTGTAGGGTATTTGCTAGGTGGTCACCTTGGCTAATTTTTAGCAACATTTTTTTGCTGGGAGAAACACTGGGGTGGTGTTATTTTTATAATAATATTATTAAAAGTTGTGTTTTAAAGGGGATATATGTTCACTATGCTGTTTAAAGTTCCCGCTATAAATCTGAAATGTTAGATGAACTTAAAACCCCACATAACTATTATTTCCCAAACTGTGCCCCCAACATGCCATTCCCATTATCCCCAATCCCCTCCCCTGTCACATCTATTTTCCTTGCTTTGGCAACACTAAATGTATTTTGTTCCTGCCAACAAAGCCTATTTGAGTTTGAGTCTGTGCTGGTTGTCATGGTGCTGGATGAGAGGAAGTTTATGTGTGGGGTCAGGAGGGGTTAACAGTGTGGATGTAGCACAGCCGTGTGTGTACGAGGTGTACGGAGCGGAGCCGCGTGTGTGTGAGGGGTACGGAACGGAGCAGAGTGTACGAGGTGTACGGAGTGGCGTCGTGTGTGTACAAGATGTACGGAGCGGAGCCGCGTGTGTACAAGATGTATGGAGCGGAGCCGCGTGTGTACAAGATGTACGGAGCAGAGCTGTGTGTGTACGAGGTGTACGGAGCGGAGTCATGTGTGTACGAGGTGTACGGAGCAGAGCAGAGTGTACGAGGTGTACGGAGTGGCGTCGTGTGTGTACGAGATGTATGGAGCGGAGCCGCGTGTGTACAAGATGTACGGAGCGGAGCCGCGTGTGTACAAGATGTATGGAGCGGAGCCGCGTGTGTACAAGATGTACGGAGTGGAGCCACGTGTGTACGAGATGTACGGAGCAGAGCTGTGTGTGTACGAGGTGTACGGAGCGGAGTCATGTGTGTACGAGGTGTACGGAGCAGAGCAGAGTGTACGAGGTGTACGGAGTGGCGTCGTGTGTGTACGAGATGTACGGAGCGGAGCCGCGTGTGTACAAGATGTACGGAGCGGAGCCGCGTGTGTACAAGATGTATGGAGCGGAGCCGCGTGTGTACAAGATGTACGGAGTGGAGCCACGTGTGTACGAGATGTACGGAGCAGAGCTGTGTGTGTACGAGGTGTACGGAGCGGAGTCATGTGTGTACGAGGTGTACGGAGCAGAGCAGAGTGTAGGAGGTGTACGGAGTGACGTCGTGTGTGTACGAGATGTACGGAGCGGAGCCGCATGTGTACAAGATGTACGGAGTGGAGCCGCGTGTGTACAAGATGTACGGAGCGGAGTCATGTGTGTACGAGATGTACGGAGCAGAGCCGTGTGTGTATGAGGTGTACGGAGCGGCGTCGTGTGTGTACGAGATGTACGGAGCGGAGTCGTGTGTGTACGAGGTGTATGAAGCGGAGTCGTGTGTGTACGAGATGTACGGATCGGCGCCGTGTGTGTACGAGGTGTATGGAGCTGAGCCGCGCATGTACGAGGTGTACGGAATGGAGCCACACATGTACAGAGCTGAGCCGTGCATGTACGTGGTGTACTATGTGTGGGATAGTGGCGGTACTGTGGAAACATTATACAGTATGTAAGGATGTGGTGGTGTTATGAGGTGATCGGTGTACACTACCGTTCAAAAGTTAAGGGTCACAAATTTCCTTATTTTTGAAAGAAAAGCACAGTTTTTTCTAATGAAGCTAACATTAAACCCTTTCTGACATTAGACGTACTATCCCCTCGAGGTGACCAGGGCCCATATGACCATTGACGGGATAGTACATCATATGCGATCGGTCGCGCTCACTGGGGGAGTGTGGCGATCGCGGCCGGGTGTCAGCTGATTATTACAGCTGACATCTGGCACTATGTGCCAGGAGAGGTCACGGACCGCTCCCGACACTTTAACCCCCAAAACACAGAGCTCAATCATGATTGCAGCGTTCCGGGGGCATAGGGAAGCATTGCGCAGGGAGGGGGCACCCTGCATGCTTCCCCGAGATGCTCGAAACAATGCGATGTGATTGCGTTGTTCCGAGCATCTCCTCCTGTCTCCTCCCTGCAGGCCCCGGATCCGAGATGGCCACAGGGTTCCTTCCGGGTCCTGCAGGGAGGTGGCTTGCAAGCGCCTGCTCTCGCCGGCAAGCCTCCTGCACTGCCTGTCAGATCGCTGATCTGACACAGTGCTTTGCAAAGTGTCAGATCAGCGATCTGACGCTAAACAGTGATGTACCACCCTGGGACAAAGTAAAAAAAATATATATATTAACATGTGTAAAAAAAATAAATATATATATTGCTCCCATAACTACATTTCTTTATGTAAATAAAAAAACAGCAATAAAAGTACACATATTTAGTATTGCCACATCTGTAACTATCCGACCTATAAAACTGTCCCACTAGTTAACCCCTTGAGTGAACACCGTAAAAAAAAACGAGGAAAAAACAGTGCTTTATTATCATTCCGCCAAACAAAAAGTGGAATAACACGCAATCAAAAAGACAGATATAAATAAACATTTTAATGCTGAAAACGCCATCTTGTCCCGCAAAAAACGAGCTGCCATACATTGTCATCAGCAAAAAAATAAAAAAGTTATAGCTATCAGAATAAAGTGATGCAAAAATTATTATTTTTTATGTTTTTATTGTATAAAAGCGCAAAAACATAAAAAAAGATATAAATGAGGTATCGCTGTAATCCTACTGACCCGAAGAATAAAACTGCTTTATCAGTTTTACCAAACGCGGAACAGTATAATCGCCCCTCCCCCCCAAAAAAAAAATATATTAATGAATAGCTGGTTTTTGTTCATTCTGCCTCACAAAAATCGGAATAAAAAGCGATCAAAAATTGTCACATACCCAAAAATGGTACCAATAAAAAACGTCAACTCCCGCAAAAATAAAGACCTCATATGACTCTGTGGACCAAAATATGGAAAAATTATAGCTCTCAAAATGTGGAGATGCAAAAACTATTTTTTGCAATAAATTTCAGTGTGCGACAGCTGCGAAATATAAAAAACCCCCTTTATCACCGCCTTAGTTAGGGAAAAATAATAAAATAAAAAAATTTATTTATTTCTATTTTCCCATTAGGGACAGGGTTAGGGCTAAAGTTAGGGTTGGGGCTACAGTTAGGGCTAAAGTTAGGGTTAGGATTGGGGCTAAAGTTAGGGTTAGGGTTGGGGCTAAAGTTAGGGTTTAGATTACATTTATGGTTAGGATTAGGATTGAGATTAGGGTTAGGGGTGTGTCAGGGTTAGGGGTGTGGTTAGGGTTATGGTTGGGATTAGGGTTAGGGGGGTGTTGGGGTTAGAGTTGTGGTTAGGGTTGTGGTTAGGGGCGTGTTCGGGTTAGGGGTGTGGTTAGGGTCAGGGCTGCCACTAGAAATTTCGGGGCCCCATACTGGCAAAATTTTCGGGGCCCCCTTGAGACTCCACCCAGGCTCCACCCCAGCCCCGCCTCCACGCTCCACCCCTCGAACTGTCCACAGTCCCACCACTCTCTCTTGGAAAAACTCCACTTCTCACCAATCACACATTGAGGGTACGTGTCCACCTTCAGGATGGCCGGCGGTATCGTCGGAGTGGCAAACCCGCTCGGCGCTAAGCCCCGCCCCCTACTGTGAAGCGATGATGCCGGATGTGTTCATTGTACACATCCGGGATCATCGCACCCCACACATAGGGCCCTGTGTTATAGCTGCGCCGCCGCAAGGAACACGGACATGCTGCGATCTTAAAAGACGTGCCGCATGTCCGGAGTCGCAGGGTGCGTGTTACCACGCATAGTGGAGACGGGATTTCATAAAATCCCCTTCACTATGCTGGAACATCTGGACGCTGCGTGTTTGACGCTGTGGCCCCACGCAGCGTCAAACACGCAGCGTTTGCTTAACGTGGACACGTACCCTAACAGTTCCCATCACCAGATCACACATATAGCCGGCAGCTTTTGTTTTGGCCAAAAGATTTTGTAAGCCGCCACCATAATACGGTAGACACTTTTGGCCGGGCACTACTCTGCTGTAACCTACTAAATATTTGTAAAAATATGCAAAACAATTTAGATATATTTTTATTTATTTTTCAATTTTTAAAATGACCAATAATATCACATACAAAGAACAAATACCGCTACACCATGACCAGATGACATATTACCACCACAGTGATCGAATAATATCACATACAAGGGACAAATACCGCAACACCATGTCCAGACCACATATTACCACCACATAGTGACTGAATACTACAATTCTGATCAGTAATAAAAAAAAGCACCATACTATACTATCACCATAAGTGCCATTATACACAGGAGATCTGTACTTAGTATGCAGTGTCTGTGTACAGATAATACAGTGATCACTAGTGAAATTATACACAGGAGCTCTGTATATAGTATACAGTGTATAGTGTCAGTGTATAGGTAACACTGACTTACCAGTGACGTCTCTAGGTGAAGTCCTTCATCTTTCATCCAGCACAGACCGCCATCACTTCATCCAGCCAGGACTCGTCTCTGCAGGAAATAACAGAGTTATCTCGAGCTCCGCTTGTAGAACACATTACTTACTTAATTTTTCCCAACTTCTACATTACACCACATGAAGAAAAAGAGGCGACATAGTGTCACTCTACACAGTAACAGGACCGCCCCCTCATTTAAAACAGTATACTAAAAAAATAAAATAAATACATTACTGCAGTAATAATATCCCTAAATTAGTCCCTATGGTAATAATATTCCCCATCCTGGCCCCCGTGTGTCTCGTTCCTGGCGTCAGCCATATGTTCTCCCATCCTGCCCTCATGAGTATCCTTTCTGCACCATATGATCTCCCCATCCTGATCCATTTGTCTCCATCATATCCATCCTGCCCCATGATCCGATTCCTGCACGATCTGTCTCCAATCCTGCCCCCATGTCTTTCATCATACCCCGTGTCCAGCATCTCTGCCCCCGTGTCCAGCATCTCTGCCCCCGTGTCCAGCATCTCTGCCCCCGTGTCCAGCATTCTGCCCCCGTGTCCAGCATTCTGCCCCCGTGTCCAGCATTCTGCCCCCGTGTCCAGCATTCTGCCCCCGTTTCCAGCATTCTGCCCCCGTGTCCAGCATTCTGCCCCTTTGTCCAGCATACTGCCCCTTTGTCCAGCATACTGCCCGTGTCCAGCGTTCTGCCCCTGTGTCCAGCCTCTCTGCCCCTGTGTCCAGCATTCTGCCCCTGTGTCCAGCATTCTGCCCCTGTGTCCAGCATTCTGCCCCTGTGTCCAGCATACTGCCCCTGTGTCCAGCATACTGCCCCTTTGTCCAGCATACTGCCCCTTTGTCCAGCATACTGCCCGTGTCCAGCGTTCTGCCCTTGTGTCCAGCATCTCTGCCCCTGTGTCTGGCATTCTGCCAGTGTCCGGCATTCTGCCCCTTTGTCCAGCATACTGCCCCTTTGTCCAGCATACTGCCCCGTGTCCAGCATTCTGCCCCCTGTGTCCAGCATTCTGCCCCCTGTGTCCAGCATTCTGCCCCCTGTGTCCAGCATTCTGCCCCTGTGTCCAGCATTCTGCCCCTGTGTCCAGCATTCTGCCCCTGTGTCCAGCATTCTGCCCCTGTGTCCAGCATACTGCCCGTGTCCAGCGTTCTGCCCCTGTGTCCAGCATCTCTGCCCCTGTGTCCGGCATTCTGCCAGTGTCCAGCATTCTGCCCCTGTGTCCAGCATTCTGCCCCTGTGTCCAGCATACTGCCCCGTGTCCAGCATTCTGCCCCCTGTGTCCAGCATTCTGCCCCTGTGTCCAGCATTCTGCCCCTGTGTCCAGCATTCTGCCCCCTGTGTCCAGCATTCTGCCCCTGTGTCCAGCATACTGCCCCTGTGTCCAGCGTTCTGCCCCTGTGTCCAGCATACTGCCCCTTTGTCCAGCATACTGCCCGTGTCCAGCATACTGCCCGTGTCCAGCGTTCTGCCCCTGTGTCCAGCGTTCTGCCCCTTTGTCCAGCATACTGCCCGTGTCCAGCGTTCTGCCCCTGTGTCCAGCATCTCTGCCCCTGTGTCCGGCATTCTGCCAGTGTCCGGCATTCTGCCCCTTTGTCCAGCTTACTGCCCAATGTCCAGCATTCTGCCCCCTGTGTCCAGCATTCTGCCCCCTGTGACCAGCATCTCTGCCCCTGTGTCCAGCATTTCTGCCCCTGTGTCCAGCATCTCTGCCCCTGTGTCCAGCATCTCTGCCCCTGTGTCCAGCATCTCTGCCCCTGTGTCCAGCATTCTGCCCCGTGTCCAGCATTCTGCCCCCTGTGTCCAGCATTCTGCCCCCTGTGTCCAGCATCCTGCCCCCTGTGTCCAGCATCTCTGCCCCGTGTCCAGCATCTCTGCCCCGTGTCCAGCATCTCTGCCCCGTGTCCAGCATCTCTGCCCCCTGTTTCCAGCATCTCTGCCCCGTGTCCAGCATCTCTGCCCCCTGTGTCCAGCATCTCTGCCCCCTGTGTCCAGCATCTCTGCCCCCTGTGTCCAGCATCTCTGCCCCCTGTGTCCAGCATCTCTGCCCCCTGTGTCCAGCATCTCTGCCCCCTGTGTCCAGCATCTCTGCCCCCTGTGTCCAGCATCTCTGCCCCTGTGTCCAGCATAATACTCCTGTGTTCAGCTTTCTGCCCCAGCGGGTCCAGCGTTCTGCCCCGGGCCCCAGCGTGTCCAGCGTTCTGCCCCGAGCCCCACCCCCCTGGGATCGCCGCTCTAAAAAAAAACAAAAAACGAGTTCTTACCTGGCCGTGCGCTCCTGCGGCAGGGAACCTCACTTCCTCCACGTCAGACGCCGGCGAAGTGCGACTGCGCACTGCGGCCGCTGAAGTCAGCTGCCAGCCTCCGACTGGCTGGCGGCGGCTGTTAACTATTGAAGTGCGGGCACGGGCCCGCACGTCAATAGTGTGCCGCAGCGCCTGCAGGGGGGGGGCCCGGTGAGCAGATTAGACGGGGCCCGATGCGGGCCCCCTCTGCTCACCGGGCCCCATACGCCAGTCATGGCTGTCATGCCCTGATGGAGGCCCTGGTTAGGGTTATGGTTAGGGTTGGCATTAGGGTTAGGGGTGTGTTTCGGTTAGGGTTGGAGTTAGATTTGGGGGGTTTCCACTGTTTTGGCACATCAGGGGCTCTCCAAACGCGACACGGTGTCCGATCTCAATTCCAGCCAATTCTGCGTTGAAAAAGTAAAACAGTGCTCCTTCCCTTCCGAGCTCTCCCGTGCGCCCAAGCAGGGGTTTACCCCAACATATGGGGTATCAGCATACTCAGGACAAATTGTAAAACAATTTTTGGGGTCCAATTTCGCTTGTTTCCCTTGGGAAAACAAAAATTTGGGGGCTAAAAAAATCATTTTTGTGGGAAAAAAATGATTTTTTATTTTCACGGCTTTTCGTTATAAACTTTAGTGAAACACTTGGGGGTTCAAAGTTCTCACAACACATCTAGATAAGTTCCTTGGGGGATCTAGTTTCCAATATGGGGTCACTTGTGGGGGGTTTCTACTGTTTAGGTACATCAAGGGCTCTGCAAACGCAATGTGATGCCTGCAGACCATTCCATCTAAGTATGCATTCCAAATGGCACTCCTTCCCTTACGAACTCTGCCATGCGCCCAAACGGTGGTTCCCCCCACATAAGAGGTATCATCATACTCAGGACAAATTGGAAAACAACTTTTGGGGTCCAATTTCTCCTGTTACCCTTGGGAAAATGCAAAACTGGGGGCTAAAAAATAATTTTTGTGAAACACTTGGGGGCTCAAAGTTCTCACCACACATCTAGATAAGTTCCTTAAGGGGTCTACTTTCCATAATGCTGTCACTTGTGAGGGGTTTCAATGTTTAGGCACATCAGGGGCTCTCCAAACGCGACATGGCATCCCATCTCAATTCCAGTCAATTTTGCATTGAAAAGTGAAACGGCGCTCCTTTCCTTCCGAGCTCTGCCATGCACCCAAACAGTGGTTTACACCCACATATGGGGTATCAGCATACTCAGGACAAATTGCACAACAATTTTTGGGGTCCAATTTCTCCTGTTAACCTTGGTAAAATAAAACAAATTGGATCTGAAATAAATTTTTGGTGAAAAAAAGTTAAATGTTTATTTTTTTTTTAAACATTCCAAAAATTCCTGTGAAGCACCTGAAGGGTTAATAGTCTTCTTGAGTGTGGTTTTGAGCACCTTGAGGGGTGCAGTTTTAAAATGGTGTCACACTTGGATATTTTCTATCATATAGACTCCTCAAAGTGACTTCAAATGTGATGTGGTCACTAAAAAAAAATGGTGTTGTAAAAATGAGAAATTGCTGGTCAACTTTTAACCCCTATAACTCCCTAACAAAAAAAAATTTGGTTCCAAAATTGTGCTGATGTAAAGTAGACATGTGGGAAATGTTACTTATTAAATATTTAGTGTGACATATTTGTCTGATTTAAGGACATAAAAATTCGAAGTTGGAAAATTGCAAACTTTTCGCCAAACTTCTGTTTTTTTTCACAAATATGCGCAAGTAATATCAAATAAATTTTACCACTGTCATGAAGTACAATATGTCACGAGAAAACAGTGTCAGAATCATCAGGATCTGTTGAAGCGTTCCAGAGTTATAACCTCATAAAGGGACAGTGGTCAGAATTATAAAAATTGGCCCGGTCATTAACGTGCAACCACCCTTGGGGTAAAGGGGTTAAATGATCCAGAAATACACTCTATACATTGTTAATGTGATAAATGTGTAACCTAGCTGCAAACGTCTGGTTTGTAATGCAATATCTTCATAGGTGTATAGAGGCCCATTTCCAACAAACATCTCCAGTGTTCTTATGGTGCTTTGTGTTTGCTACGAGTGATGAGTGAATATACTCGTTACTCGAGATTTCCCTAGCACGCTCGGGAGTGCTCCGAGTATTTTTTAGTGCTCGGAGATTTAGTTTTTCTTGCCGCAGCTGAATGATTTACATCTGTTAGCCAGCATAAGTACATGTGGGGGTTGCCTGGTTGCTAGGGAACTTTGTGATCACCCCTCAAAGGGCGCTTCTTTCCCTTGACATGGAGCAATTTGACCCCTCGGTTAGATGTGTCATCATACAGATCCTCCTAGTTGTCAAAAATGCATTGGCATTCTGGTGGAAAAAACCCAAAACACCCAAATTGTCAGAAATTGCAGATCTGGAACAGCAAATTTAAGGTTTAAAATTGCCATTTTGTGCCTCTTGTATACATTTAAGTATGACATCTACATACAACATTCTTCAAATTGCAAATCAGTATTTGGTTGTTAGAGACTGTTATTAGGGTTCTCGAATTTCATTGATCCCTTCCTCTGACCACTTTTAACCCTTCCCTTCCCCTCCCTCATTTCCCTAATCCCGGTTTTTAATACAAAACCTAATAAAAATATTTTAAAAAGAAAAATGAAAATATGGGACTAGTGTATGCAATATTACTGTGCAAAAAGGGAAATAATAAAAGTGCAGATGTGCTGCTAAGTGGTAAACTGAAAATTATCCCACTCTGAAAATGGTGGAGGCCCACGAAGCGGGAGAAGGATATAAGAAGATAACAAAGCGTTTTCAAGTTTCCCTTTCCTCAGTAATAAATGTAATTAAGAAATATCAGTTAACAAGAACAGTGGAGGTCAAGATAAGGTCTGGAAGACCAAGCAATATATTTGTAATATTAATGCGCCAGTAATGGGGAATCTCCACATACCTTCACCTGCAGAGCCGCACACCACATATATGGCTGTTCTGTGCGCACAGGACCTGTGATGAGGTCACAGGGGGGGAGGAGTCAGGGGTCACATGATCAGGGGCCTCAGTGTATGCAGGACTCTGCTGTGCTGGTTGTCATGGTGCTGGATGAGCTGAAGTTTATGTGTGGGGTCAGGAGGGGTTTACAGTGTGGATGTAGCAGAGCCGTGTGTGTACGAGGTGTACGGAGCGGAGCCGTGTGTGTACGAGGTGTACGGAGCGGAGCCGTGTGTGTACGAGGTGTACGGAGCGGAGCCGTGTGTGTACGAGGTGTACGGAGCGGAGCCGTGTGTGTACGAGGTGTATGGAGCGGAGCCGTGTGTGTACGAGGTGTACGGAGCGGAGCCGTGTGTGTACGAGGTGTACGGAGCGGAGCCGTGTGTGTACGAGGTGTACGGAGCGGAGCCGTGTGTGTACAAGATATATGGAGTGAAGCCACCTGTGTACAAGGTGTGTTCAGTGGAGCTGCACGTGTACAGGGTGTACGGTGCTGAGCCGTGTGTGTACAGTATGTACAGAGCAGAGTTGTTTGCGTATGGACAGGAGCCCTGTTTGTATGGAGCGGAGCTTTTTTTTTGTTTAGTAAGTAGATTTTTTTTTATAAAACAATGAGTAGATCCATCTCAATATTACATGTATTGTATCTTTTTCCTTCTTCCTAATATTATTCTGTGTTCCGCAGCTGCAGGATAAAATGGTGAAAGTAATGACCATCATGAAGGAGAATCTTCTACAGGCACAGGCAAGGGTCTATGACCAATCAGCGAGACTGAGGCAGTTCCAGCCCGGGAACCCCATGCTAGTGCTTATCCGTACGGTGGAGAGCAAGTTCCTTGCTCAGTGGCAAGGCCCATGAGGTGGGCCTTGCCACTTTACAAGGTACACAGCTGGGCCGAAGGCAGCCGCACCAAGTCTTATCATGTGAACTTGCTAAAACCTTGGCGAGACCGAGAATTGCTTGACGCCCCTTGCCTGGGAGCGAGTCCAAAAGCCACAGTGGACAATGTCACTGTTGCGGAGACTCTAACGCTCACCCAGGGGCAACGGTGTTGGGAGCTGTTGCAGCAGAACCATGACATGTTCTCGGAGCTGTCAAGGCATACTCAGGTGGTAGAGCATGACATGGTAACAGAACCGCATGTCAGGGTGAAATTCAAGCCCTTTAGAATTCAGGAAGCACATCAGGAGTGATTTCAAACGAGGTGAAGAGGATGCTAGATCTCGGGGAGATAGATTAGTGGAAAAGTGGATGATCGAGTCCAGTCGTCCTCATGCCAAAGCCTGATGGTGAGTTGCGGTTCTGCAACAACTACCGCAAGCTGTAAGAAGTCTAAAGGTTTGATGCATACCCACTGTTAGGGTTGCGGAATGCACCGAGTAATAGGAAGGTAGCTACAAGGTGCGTTCGCAGCCCGAGGTCCACCGTGCAGAGATATCTGCTGCAAAGTAATGGCGGATGGACTCTGAGCTCACATGTGGGTTAAGCTTCACCCAGTGTGAACTAGTAGCGAACTCTGTTGCCTCACAGAGTCACGCTGTACACAAAACTAATGCCCTAACTAGGGTTGTGCTTGCTCTGGAACTCTTCTGTGCTAACCACACACATGAAGGAACCAGATGCCAAGGCTAATTGCCCCCACTGATGCTAGCTGCCTGCCTGAGTGTACAGTCCCAATGCTAACAGCTTCACACCACATAAGAACAGAGTGGTATAGTATCCACTGGCATAAGCCAAAACACATTTGATACTAGCACATGGCCATGCGAACCTTTTATAGTTGCAGCTCTTCAGGACCTTCCTGGTGGACCAATAGGAGCTGCTACAGGACCTGAGCATGTGACCCCCGACCTCCAATGAGAGGACCTCCTGTGGGCATGCTCCGTGTGTGAAAATCAGGACTTAGTCCCAGAAAAGCCTGCTCGCCGCTGACCAGTGCTGCTTACAAAGGGAGAGTCTGGAAAGGCAGCAGTAACCATTCGCACGGTGTCAGGCTGAGCCAGACGCTGGGACTGACGTCTCTGCTGAGCAGGTTCCTCTGCGGCTGGGGGAGAATGGGAGACCGCAGCAGACATGGTTTGAGATTCCCCCTGTGCTGCGGCGGTAACTCGACACCTAACATTACCCCCCTCCTCCTTGAGCCTCGCTACGCTCAAAGGCTGCAATGAGCAGCAGAGCCTGAATGTGCTCCACAGGTTCTGTCCTCTGGGCCGTGACCCTTCCAGTCCACCAGATAGTATTTTTTTGCAACGCACCCCACAATATAATTCACCTTGCACTCATCCGTGGATGAACCCGATGTCCCGGCAGATGACTTGGAAAACCGGGACACATGGACAGGCTTTAAGAGGGAAACATGGAAGGTGTCAGTGATACCAAGGCGCGGAGGAATAGCCAAACGGTAGACCACAGGGTTAACCTATTTCAGAACCTTGAAAGGACCTATGTAGTGGGGCACAAACTTAGTGGACTCAACTCGCAGTCTGATGTTACGGGTGGAGAGCCATACTAAGACTCCAGGAGCAAAGGTCGGAGCGGGGCGCCGGTGTGCATCAGCAGAAAACCCTCATTCTCTCCTTGGAGGCCCGGATGGCATCCTGTGTGCGGTCCGAAATGTCACGTGTCTGCCACCATAGAATCGGTGGATGACAGGGGCATGGACACAGGGACACGTGGATGCTGGCTGTAATTAAGGAGAAATGGAGTCTGCCCAGTGGAGTCGGCTACGGCATTGCTCAAAGCAAATTCCGCCCATGGTAGCAAAGATGCCCAGTCATCCTGACTGGCGGAGACAAAATGTCGCAGGTATGTGTCCAGAATTTGGTTGGCCCTCTCTACCAACCCATTCGTCTTGGGATGGTATGCAGAAGAGAGATTCAGCTCAATGCTGAGTAAACAACAGAGCTCTCTCCAAAACCGAGACGCGAACTGGGGACCCCGGTCACTGACAATTTTGTCAGGCATGCAATGTAGATGGAAAATATGTTTAATAAACAATGCCGCCAAGGCCCTTGCAGAAGGTAACTGTGGAAGCGGCACAAAGTGCACCATTTTAGAAAAATGATCAATGACTACCCAGATAACGGTGCAGCTACGAGACTTAGGTAAGCCCACCACGAAGTCCATCCCGACCATCTCCCAGGGCCTGTCTGCCACTGCCAAGGGGTAATGTAGCCCAGCAGACCGTTGCCAAGGAAACCGATTCTTGGCGCTGGAGACACACGCCTGAATATAATCCCTGACATCATGAGCCATATGCGGCCACCAGTATGTCCTCGCCAGAAGCTCAGATGTCCTCTTGGTCCCAAAATGTCCACCCACCATGGACGAATGAGCCCAAGAGAGAACCTCCTTTCGCAATTTTGATGGTACAAAAGTCTTGCACGGGGACACATACTCTAGCGAAACCGGAGCTACGGTTCTCAGAAGGGACAATAAGCCGAGGCTCCTCCTCCTCTGATGACACTACGGAGCGGGAGAGAGCGTCGGCACAAATGTTCTTCTCCCCGGAGAGAAAATGGAGGGTGAAATGGAACCAGGAGAACAGGGACCATCTGGCCAGGCGAGAATTTAGCCGCTGGGCTGTCTGTATGTACACCAAATTCTTGTGGTCCATGTAAACTTGCAAGAGAAAACGAGCCCCCTCCAGGAGATGTCTCCACTCTGAGAACGCCAACCTCATGGCTAGCAACTCCCTGTCCCCGATGGAATAATTCCTCTTCACTAGTGTGAAGGTATTGGAGAAGAAGAAGCAAGGATGCTTCTGACCTTGAGCAACCTTTTGGAAGAGGACTGCTCCAGCACCAATGGATGAGGCACCACCTCTATTATAAACGGCTTATCAACATCGGGGCAATGTAGAATCTGCGCTAGGTTAATAGAGAACGGCCTTGGAGACCTCCTCCGTCCACAATTTGGGATTTGCTCCCTTCTTGGTGAGGGCAACCAAGGGAGCTGCCAAAGTTGAGAAGTGGGGAATGAACTGGCGATAGTAATTAATGAACCCCATAAAGCGCCGCACCGCTTTAAGAGAATGGGGTTCCTGCCAGTCCATCACAGCCTGTAGCTTGGCAGGAAGAGATAACAGATAGACTCGACTCTGGGGAGGCTCTGCACCAGGCAAGAGGTCAATAGGACAGTCAGAGGGGCGGTGAGGCGGAAGGGTCTCCGCAGCCCTTTTGGAGAACACTTCCGCATAGGGCCAATAGTACTTGGGGAGAGAGGAAACATCTGCAGGTACCTCAGTTGTAGCAACCTGAACACACTCCCTCTGACATCTACCCTCACAGGATTTACTCCATTCCAGAATTCTCCCTGAGGACCACTCTATATGATGAGAGTGGTAACGTAGCCATGGTATCCCCAATAGCAGAGGTGTCAAACTGCATTCCTCGAGGGCCGCAAACAGGTTATGTTTTCAGGATTTCCTTGTATTGCACAGGTGATAATTTAATCACCTGCACAGAATGATTCCAGCACCTTGTGGAATGCTAAGGAAATCTTGAAAACACTCATGGTTTGCGGCCCTCAAGGAATGCAGTTTGACACCTCTGCCCAATAGGACCTCATCAATTCCCTCGGGAAGGACAAGTAGGGAGATAATCTCCTGATGAGATGGAGACATAGAAAAAGTGAATGGAATGGTTTGGTGTATAATGTATAATCTGTGAGGATAGTGTCGACCCATTTACCACTTGAACGGTCACAGGTTTGGCGAGCATCACCAGGGGTATTGCGTATCGTTGGGCAAAAGCAAATGACATAAAATTGCCCTCTGCCCCGGAGTCCACGCAAAGCTCTACCATAAGAGTGGATGGGCCTATGGTAATTGTCCCCTTGAAGGACAATTTGGAGGAAAACATAGACATATGGCATGTTAGGTTAGGCTATGGGTTGAACTAGATGGACTTAAAGTCTTCCTTCAACCTTAATAACTATGTAACTATGTAACTATGCAACCAATCCCATCTAATAAATATATTCGGTGCGTTCCGCCAACCCTAACATATGGTAGCTCCATTCTCTGAATTTTTGATGCAGTGTGTGGAAGAATGGTTGTCAAGTTTTCCTGCAACAATTGCAACCATTTGCACCTTGCAACAGCATCTTTTTGAGGTGTGGACGAAAATGGTTCATGTGGAAAAATCAATGGCATTTTTCTTCCTGTCATTAGTTCAAAAGGAGTAAATTGAGTTGTGGAAGAAGTTTTTCCTCTCACACTCAACAGTAAAAAAGGTACGGCATCGACCCAAGTATTGCCTTTGTCCAATAATATTTTGGCAATTCTGGATTTTATTGTTCTATTCATCCTTTCCACAATACCAGCAGACTGTGGATGATAAGGTACGTGGAATTGTTGTTGTACCCCTAGAATAGTACAAACTGCTTGCAAGTGACTTCCTCTATCAGAGGAGATCATTCTTGGGATCCCCAAAGTACAAAAGACATGATTAACTAATGCTCTAGCTGTAGACAAAGCATCATCTTTCCTGACAGGTATAATTTCAACCCATTTAGAAAAAACATCTACTACAACCAAAACATGTGATATTGGCCCCCGGAGGAAGCCGAAAGCGAAACGCGCATCGGGGCGCATGTGTGCACCTATGGATGAGGATATGGGTAACAGCATATAATTGGAACACTGGTTCTCTTTACATGGGTGTTTTACTATGTGGTCACTGACCGGTTTTGAAATGAGGGATATGTGTTTCTCTATACCTATGTAAAAGTAGGGGAGTTTAACCTTCTGGATGCTAATTTATGCACTGGCACTTTAATATTCTGTAACAAGTGGTTATATTGACTTCCTTTTTAGTACTTCTGTTCCCATACCCTGTCTCCATGGTGCAACACATTTTTTCATGGGTACACCTGTACCGTATATTCAAATAGCTCTATTTGTGATATTTAGGCTCGAATTGTTATTGACTGTATTTTGATGCATTTCTATTGGAAATAAAATATACTTTTTTTTCAATAAATTTTCTGTTAGCAATATGCTTCAGTTTCTGTATATTACAACCAATACACACCTGAGACCATTTTTACCTGATGGTAATGGTCCAATGTAATCAATTTGTAAAGTAGACCATGGACCATCTGCAGGTGCGATTCGGAGTAGTGGCGGTTTCTGCCCTTTTGGTCTTGGATTAATTTGGGCACAAATGAGACCTGATTGAGCAATACTTTGTACAGTATCTTCCATCTTTTCCCAGTAAAATTTCTCTCTGAGAATGCCTAGCAATTTCTGTTGGCCCAAATGACCCAAACTTTCATGATTATATCTTGTGAACTGAACTTGTAGATGTTTTGGTACAACAGGACACAACTCCCCGTTTAATTCATGACACAAAACTCTGTTTTCACAAAAAAAGGGAGGTTTTGGTAAACCCGGTAAGCAACAAGAGATGTGTCTTTTTCTTGCTCTTCTGCAAAAGAAGGAATATGCGTGTCTGTTCTTTGAACTGCTGAAACCTCTAGAGGTTCAGGTTCAAACACTTCTTCTCCTGTCAGGGCTGCCTCTTTGGCTAACACATCTGTGGTTGCATTTCCAACAAATAATTAATCATCAGATTTTTTATGGGCAGGGACTTTCACAATAGCAAAACCATTAGGGTTTTTGATGCCATCTCAAAAATTGTTTTTAGCATATCTCTATGTAAAAGAATTTTTCTTAGAAGAATCTCCATAACCTCTTTTTTCCCAAACTGGCAAATAATCTGTCAGTGATCTAACAACATAGGAGCTATCACTGTAGATTACAATGGGACACTGATCATCAGCTTCGCTCAGCTGTAGCACCATTTGTGTATCACAACCTGTCCTCTTTTGAGATAAAAAATGGCATATCCTGAATAGTAGTGCCCATCTGAATAGAATCTGGAACCATCTACAAAAATTGGTTCATCTGTTGCCTCTGCCTTCCGTCTGAAAAGCAATGGACTAGGATCCTGAAAAGACTGTTGACAATCATGAGTTTGCCCTTCATATTGCATTATCTGAGGAAGAACATATTTGGCTTTATAATCTACCTCAATTTGTTTGAGAGACAATTATAACCTGCAAAGCAGATATTGCTCATCCAAGAAAGTAAATGCAAACTTGTACTGACAACTCTTTTCACGAAGTATACTGAAAAATACATTACTGGTGTCCAGTACAGAGAAGTATTTTGCCTTTGCATTCAACATTGCCATCATGTCATGAGTATCTGCAACAATGGGTGCTACATTGGGAGTATGTTTGTTAAAGGGAACCTGTCACCATGTTTTTGGAAGATGGGATAAAAATAGCGTTAAATAGGGGCAGAGGTGGGCATTACATTAGTGTGTGTGTTATGCGTTTATTACCCACCTAAGTTGCCGAAATAACTTTGCAAAGTCTCCGTTTTCGCCTGTCAATCAGGCTGGTCAGGTCACATGGGCGTGGTGTCTTCACCCAGATTTGGCGTAGTTTTCCGTTGGTGGCGTAGTGGTGTGCGCATGCCCAAAGTCCGGAATCCTCTTCCAGGGGATTTAAAATAGCGCGGTGTTCGTTATTGCATTGGTGATCGGTGGGCGCGGCCATCTTCCTTTGGCCGCGCGTGCGCAGAAGCGGCGCTCTGCTGGCCGCGGCTTCAGGAAAATGGCCGCGGGATGCCAGCAGAGCGCCGCTTCTGCGCACGCGCGGCCAAAGGAAGATGGCCGCGCCCACCGATCACCAATGCAATAACGAGCACCGCGCTATTTTAAATCCCCTGGAAGAGGATTCCGGACTTTGGGCATGCGCACACCACTACGCCACCAACGGAAAACTACGCCAAATCTGGGGGAAGACAACGCCCATGCGACCTGACCAGCCTGATTGACAGGCGAAAACGGAGACTTTGCAAAGTTATTTCGGCAACTTAGGTGGGTAATAAACGCATAACACACACACTAATGTAACGCCCACCTCTGCCCCTATTTAACGCTATTTTTATCCCATCTTCCAAAAACGTGGTGACAGGTTCCCTTTAAAGGGAACCTGTCACCCCGTTTTTTCCGTATGAGATAAAAATACTGTTAAATAGGGCCTGAGCTGTGCATTGCAATAGTGTATTTTGTGGACCCCGATTCCCCACCTATGCTGCCGAAATACGTTACCAAAGTAGTCGTTTTCGCCTGTCAATCAGGCTGGTCTGGTCAGATGGGCGTGGTGTCTTCCCCCCAGATCTTGCTTAGTTTTCTGTTGGTGGCGTAGTGGTGTGCGCATGCCCAAGGTCCCGAATCCACTGCACAGGGGAGTGGAAAGAGCGCGATGTGCACTAATTCATTGGTGATCAGTGGGGGCGGCCATCTTCCTTTGGCCGCGCGTGCGCAGAAGCGGCGCTCTGCTGGCCGCGGCTTCAGGAAAATGGCCGCGGGATGCCGCGCGTGCGCAGATGGAGATTGCGGCGGCCATTTTCCTGAAGCCGAGATGCGAACTCTGCTTCAGGAAAATGGCCGCAGCGATCTCCATCTGCGCACACGCGGCATCCCGCGGCCATTTTCCTGAAGATGGCCGCCCCACCGATCACCAATGGCACAAAATACTAAGTCCCTTGAAAAGCAATTATATTATCCTATCAAAGAAGCTTGGAGAACTCTTATTAACCCCTTTAAGTCGCGGCCCTTTTTCGTTTTTGCGTTTTCGTTTTTCACTTCCATCCTTCACAGAGCCATAACTTTTTTATTTTTCTGTCAATATGGTCATGTGAGGGCTTATTTTTTGCGGGACGAGTTGTACTTTTGAACGAAACCATTGATTTTACCATGTCTTTTACTAGAAAATGGGGAAAAAAATTCCAAATGCGGTGAAATTGCAAAAAAAGTGCAGTCCCACACTTTTTTTTTTGTTTGGCTTTTTTGCTAGGTTCACTAAATGCTAAAACTGACCTGCCATTGTGATTCTCTAGGTCATTACGAGTTCATAGACACCAAACATGTCTACGTTATTTTTTACCTAAGTGGTGAAAAAAATTTCCAAACTTTGCTAACAAAAAGAAAAAAAAGTGCCATTTTCCGATACCCGAAGCGTCTCCAATTTTCGTGATCAGGGGTCGGGTGAGGGCTTGTTTTTTGCGTGCTGAGCTGGCGTTTTTAATAATATCACTTTTGTGCAGATACATTCTTTTGATCGCCCGTTATTGCATTTTAATGCAATGTCGCGGCGACCAAAAAACCGTAATTCTGGCTTTTCAAATTTTTTTCTCGCTACACTATTTAGCGATCAGGTTAATCCTTTTTTTTATTGATAGATCGGGCGATTCTGAAAGCGGCGATACCAAATACGCGTAGGTTTGATTTTTTTTATTGTTTTATTTAGGATGGGGCGAAAGGGGGGTGTTTTAAACTTTTATATTTTTTTCATATTTTTAAAAACATTTTTTTTTTACCTGTGCCATGCTTCAATAGCCTCCATGGGAGGCTAGAAGCTGGCACAACTCGATCATCAGATCGCTGCTATGTTGCTGAAATGCAGGTGTGCTGTGAGCGCCGACCACAGGGGGCGAACACAGCAGGCTGGTATCAGTAACCATAGAGGTCTCAAGGACCTCTATGGTTACTGTCCTGACATATCGCCAACCCCCGATCATGTGACAGGGGTCGGCGATGCGGTAATTAAATGCCGCTGTCAGCGTTTGACAGCGGCATTTAACAGGTTAATAGCGGCGGGTGAATAGCGATTTCACCCACCGCTATTGCGCGCACATGTCAGCTGTACAAAACAGCTGACATGTCGCGACTTTGATGTGTGCTCACCGCCGGAGCCCTGCATCAAAGGGGGAGACACGGCATGCGCAGTAATAGTATTATTATTATTATTATTATTTATTTATAAAGCACCATTGATTCCATGGTGCTGTACATGAGAAGGGGTTACATACAAGTTACAGATATCACTTACAGTAAGCAAACTTACAATGACAGACTGATACAGAGGAGCAAGGACCCTGCCCTTGCGGGCTTACATTCTGCAGGATTATGGGGAAGGAGACAGTAGGTTGGGGGTTGCAGGAGCTCCGGTGTTGGTGAGGTGGTAGCTTCGGTAGTGATGAGGAGGCAGCGGGGTCAGTGCAGGCTGTACGCTTTCCTGAAGAGATGAGTTTTCAGGTTCCGTCTGAAGGATCCGAATGTGGTGGATAACCGGACGTGTTGGGGCAGAGAATTCCAGAGGATAGGGGATATTCGGGAGAAGTCTTGGAGGCGATTGGATGAGGAGCGAATAAGTGTGGAGGAGAAAAGGAGGTCTTGGGAGGACCGGAGATTACGTGAGGGAAGATATATGGAGATTAGATCAGAGATATATGGAGGAGACAGGTTATGGATGGCTTTGTAGGTCAGTATTAGTAATTTGAACTGGATACGCAGAGGGAATGGAAGCCAGTGAAGAGATTTGCAGAGGGGAGAAGCGGGGGAGTAGCGAGGAGAGAGATGGATTAGTCGGGCCGCAGAGTTAAGGATGGACTGGAGAGGCGCAAGGGTGTTAGCAGGGAGGCCGCAGAAAAGGATGTTGCAGTAGTCAAGGCGGGAGATGATGAGGGCATGCACAAGCATTTTAGTAGATTGAAGGTTGAGGAAAGGACGGATTCTGGAGATATTTTTGAGCTGGAGGCGACAGGAGGTGGAAAGAGCTTGGATGTGCGGTTTGAAGGACAGGGCAGAGTCGAAGGTTACTCCGAGGCAGCGGACTTCCGGTACGGGGGAAAGCATGATGTCATTGATTGCGATAGATAGGTCAGGTAAGGACGATCTGTGGGGTGGAGGAAAGATGATGAGTTCAGATTTGTTCACATTGAGTTTGAGGAAGCGAGAGAAGAAGGAGGATATAGCTGATAAGCACTCTGGGATTCTGGACAGCAGAGCGGTGACGTCTGGGCCAGAGAGGTAGATCTGAGTGTCATCAGCATAGAGGTGGTACTGGAATCCATGGGACTTTATGAGTTGTCCCAAGCCAAGTGTGTAGATTGAGAAGAGTAGGGGTCCTAGAACAGAGCCTTGGGGGACTCCAACAGAGAGAGGGTGGGATGAGGAGGTAGTGTGGGAGTGGGAGACACTGAGTGTGCGGTTGGAAAGGTACGAGGCGATCCAGGATAGGGCGAGGTCTTTGATGCCAAAGGAGGAGAGGATCTGTAGTAGGAGGCAGTGGTCAACTGTGTCAAAAGCAGAGGACAGGTCTAGAAGGAGTACAGAGTATTGTCCAGTAGCTTTGGTGGTAAGTAGGTCTTTGGTGATTTTGGTCAGGGCAGTCTCAGTTGAGTGACGGGGCCGGAAACCAGATTGTAGATTGTCGAACAACAAGTTAGATGATAGGTGGGAGGAAAGTTCAGCGTGGACGTGCTGCTCCAGGAGTTTGGAAGCAAATGGGAGCAGCGATATTGGGCGATAGCTGGACTGTTGTGAATTCTGCTCTTGGGCTCCCTCCGGTGGTTGTAAGTGGTAATGCTGCTGTCTCTGGATTGCAGCTCTGGTCAGGTGTATCCGCTGATTGCAATTCTGACTGGGGTATTTAGGCATGCAGGATTCTTTAGTCAGTGCCAGTTGCCCATTATTTTTGGAGGTTATGTCCTTGCCTGGTTCTACCTGCCTTGCTGCCATATCTACAAAGATAAGTGTCTGGCTTTGTGTTTTTGTTTTTGCACACATGCTATGTGCTTAATTACTTGTGCTATTCATTGTTTTTTTGTCCAGCTTGATTGTGTCAGTATTTTCTCAGTCTGGTTGGATTCTCAGGAGTGGCAGATATACATTCCATGTCTTTAGTTAGATTGTGGAACTTTTGTATTTTCTGCTGTGGATATTTTTGATTAGCTTTTAATACTGACCGCTTAGCATTCTGTCCTATCTTTCCCTATTTAGTTAGAGTGGCCTCTTTTGCTGAAATCTGTTTTCTGCCTGTGTGTGTCCTTCCTCTCCTATTCACAGTCAATATTTGTGGGGGCTGCCTATCCTTTGGGGTCTGCTCTGAGGCGAGTTAGTTTTCCCATTTCCATCTATAGGGGTATGTAGTCCTCCGGTTGTGTCGAGGTGTCTAGGGTGTGTTAGGTACACCCCACGGCTACTTCTAGTTGCGGTGTTAAGTTCAGGGATTGCGGTCAGTATAGATTCCACTCCTCCTGAGAAAGTCTCATGCCGTTCCAAAGCCACCGAATCATAACAGTACAACTGGCCAACAATGAGTTAAATGCATCTCAGAAGAAGGGAAGAAAGGTTTTGAGCCATTTTTTTTCTGCAGTCTGCTTTGCATATTCCTCTCTCTTTATCCTGGGGTGGCTGAGGAGTCGTGTGTTAGCATGGATGTGCATGAATTGGCTTCTCGTGTGGACCAGCTTGCTGCCAGGGTGCAGGGAATTTCTGATTATATTGTTCAGACTCCTGTGTTAGAGCCGAAGATTCCTACTCCTGATTTGTTTTTTGGTGACAGGTTTAAATTTTTGAGTTTTAAAAAGAACTGTAAACAGTTTTTCGCTTTGAGACCTCGATCCTCTGGTGATTCCATTCAGCAGGTTAAAATCATTATTTCCTTGCTGCGCGGCAATCCACAGGATTGGGCATTTTCCCTGGAATCTGGGAATCCGGCTTTGCTTAATGTAGAGTCCTTTCTGCAGGCTTTAGGACTATTGTATGATGAACCTAACTCTGTGGATCAAGCGGAGAAGACCTTGTTGGTCCTGTCTCAGGGTCAAGAGGTGGCAGAATTGTATTGTCAGAAATTTAGAAAATGGTCTGTGTTGACTAAATGGAATGATGATGCTTTGGCGGCAATTTTCAGAAAGGGTCTTTCTGAATCTGTTAAAGATGTTATGGTGGGGTTTCCCACGCCTGTCGGTCTGAGTGATTCTATGTCTCTGGCCATTCAGATTGATCGGCGCTTGTGGGAGCGCAGAGTTGTGCACACTGTGGCGTTGTCCTCAGAGCAGAGTCCTGAACCAATGCAGTGTGATAGGATTCTGTCTAGAGCTGAACGACAAGGATTCAGACGTCAGAATGGGTTGTGTTATTATTGTGGCGAATCTTCTCATATTATTTCAGTCTGCCCTAAGCGGACAAAGAAAATCGTGAGTTCATTTACCATCAGTACTGTTCAACCTAAATTTCTGTTATCTGTGTCCTTGATCTGCTCATTGTCATCATTCTCTGTCATGGCGTTTGTGGATTCAGGTGCCGCTTTGAATTTAATGGACTTAGAGTTTGCCAGGCGTTGTGGTTTTCCCTTGCAGACTTTGCAGAACCTTATTCCTTTAAGGGGCATTGATGCTACACCTCTGGCTAAAAATAAACCCCAGTTTTGGACACAGGTGACCATGCGCATGGTGCCAGCACATCAGGAAGAATGTCGATTTCTGGTGTTGCATAATTTGCATGATGCTATCGTGCTGGGTTTTCCGTGGTTGCAGGTACATAATCCTGTGTTGGATTGGAAGTCTATGTCTGTGACTAGTTGGGGTTGTCAAGGGGTTCATAATGATGTTCCGTTAATGTCCATCTCCTCTTCTTCCTCTTCCGAAGTTCCAGAGTTTTTGTCTGATTTTCAGGATGTATTTGATGAGCCAAGTCCAGTGCTCTTCCACCGCACAGGGACTGTGATTGTGCTATTGATTTGATTCCAGACTGTAAATTTCCTAAGGGCCGACTTTTCAATCTGTCTGTGCCTGAACATACCGCTATGCGGAGTTATGTTAAGGAGTCTTTGGAGAAAGGGCATATTCGGCCATCTTCTTCACCGATGGGAGCGGGGTTTTTTTTTGTTGCTAAGAAGGATGGCTCCTTGAGACCCTGTATTGATTATCGCCTCTTGAATAAGATCACGGTCAAGTTTCAATACCCTTTACCCTTGCTTTCTGATTTGTTTGCTAGGATCAAGGGGGCTAGTTGGTTTACAAAGATTGACCTTCGGGGGGCGTATAATCTTGTTCGTATCAAGCAGGGTGATGAATGGAAAACTGCGTTCAATACGCCCGAAGGCTATTTTGAATACCTTGTGATGCCGTTCGGGCTCACTAATGCTCCATCTGTTTTTCAATCTTTCATGCATGATATCTTCCGGAATTATATTGATAAATTCTTGATTGTATATCTGGACGATATTTTGATTTTTTCTGATGATTGGGAGTCTCATGTGCAGCAGGTCAGGATGGTGTTTCAGATCCTTCGTGACAATGCTTTGTTTGTGAAGGGGTCTAAGTGTCTCTTTGGGGTGCAGAAGGTTTCTTTTTTGGGTTTTATTTTTTCACCTTCATCTATTGAGATGGATCCGGTTAAGGTTCAGGCCATTCATGATTGGATTCAACCCACGTCTGTAAAGAGCCTTCAGAAATTTTTGGGTTTTGCAAATTTTTATCACCGTTTCATTGCTAACTTTTCCAGCGTGGTTAAACCCCTGACCGATTTGAAAAGAAAGGCGCTGATGTGGCGAATTGGTCCCCTGCAGCTGTTTATGCCTTTCAGGAGCTTAAACATCGATTTACTTCTGCTCCGGTGTTGCGTCAACCTGATGTTTCTCTTCTGAGATTGGGGCAGGGGCCGTTTTGTCTCAGAGGGATCTTGTTGGTTCCTTGATGAAACCGTGTGCCTTCTTTTCCTGTAAATTTTCGTCTGCTGAACGCAATTATGATGTCGGCAACTGGGAGTTGTTGGCTATGAAGTGGGCATTCGAGGAGTGCCGACATTGGCTTGAGGGAGCTAAGCACCGTATTGTGGTCTTGACCGATCATAAGAATCTGATTTACCTCGAGTCTGCCAAGCGGCTGAATCCTAGACAGGCTCGATGGTCTTTGTTTTTTTCCCGTTTTGATTTTGTGGTCTCGTATCTTCCTGGTTCTAAGAATATTAAGGCTGATGCCCTTTCTACGAGTTTTTTGCCTGATTCTCCTGAGGTCCTGGAACCGGTCGGCATTCTGAAGGAAGGGGTGGTTCTTTCTGCCATTTCCCCTGATTTACGTCGGGTTCTTCAGGAATTTCAGGCTGACAGACCTGACCGCTGTCCTGTAGGGAAATTGTTTGTTCCTGACAAATGGACTAGTAGAGTGATTTCTGAGGTTCATGGTTCTGTGTTGGCTGGTCATCCTGGTATTTTTGGTACCAGAGACTTGGTTGGTAGGTCCTTTTGGTGGCCTTCTTTGTCACGTGATGTGTGTTCTTTTGTGCAGTCCTGTGGGACTTGTGCACGGGCCAAGCCTTGTTGTTCCCGTGCTAGTGGGTTGCTTTTGCCATTGCCGGTCCCTGAGAGGCCTTGGACGCATATTTCTATGGATTTTATTTCTGAGCTTCCGGTTTCCCAGATGTCGGTTATCTGGGTTGTTTGTGACCGGTTCTCTAAGATGGTTCATTTGGTGCCTTTGCCTAAGTTGCCTTCCTCCTCAGATTTGGTTCCGTTGATTTTTCAGCATGTGGTTCGTTTGCATGGTATTCCGGAGAATATTGTGTCTGACAGAGGTTCCCAGTTTGTTTCTAGATTTTGGCGGGCCTTTTGTGCTAGGCTGGGCATTGAGTTATCTTTTTCCTCTGCATTTCATCCTCAGACAAATGGCCAAACCGAGCGAACTAATCAGACCTTGGAGACTTATTTGAGATGCTTTGTATCCGCTGATCAGGATGATTGGGTGGCCTTTTTGCCATTGGCCGAGTTTGCCCTTAATAATCGGGCTAGTTCGGCTACTTTGGTTTCGCCTTTTTTTTGTAATTTTGGTTTTCATCCTCGTTTTTCTTCTGGGCAGGTTGAGCCTTCTGATTGTCCTGGTGTGGATTCTGTGGTTGACAGGTTGCAGCAGATTTGGACTCAGGTGGTGGACAATTTGGTGTTGTCTCAGGAGAAGGCTCAGCTTTTGCTAACCGTCATCGGGGTGTTGGTTCCCGGCTTCGAGTTGGGGATCTGGTCTGGTTGTCTTCTCGTCATGTTCCTATGAAGGTCTCTTCTCCTAAGTTTAAGCCTCGGTTTATTGGTCCTTATAGTATTTCTGAGATTATTAATCCTGTGTCCTTTCGATTGGCGCTTCCGGCCTCTTTTGCTATCCATAATGTCTTCCATAGATCTTTATTGTGGAAATATGTGGTGCCCTTTGTTCCCTCTGTTGATCCTCCGGCCCCTGTGTTGGTTGATGGGGAGTTGGAGTATGTGGTTGAGAAGATTTTGGATTCTCGTTTTTCGAGGCGGAGGCTTCAGTATCTTGTCAAATGGAAGGGTTATGGCCAGGAGGATAATTCTTGGGTTTTTGCCTCCGATGTCCATGCTGCCGATTTGGTTCATGCTTTTCATTTGGCTCGTCCTGATCGGCCTGGGGGCTCTGGTGAGGGTTCGGTGACCCCTCCTCAAGGGGGGGTACTGTTGTGAATTCTGCTCTTGGGCTCCCTCCGGTGGTTGTAAGTGGTAATGCTGCTGTCTCTGGATTGCAGCTCTGGTCAGGTGTGTCCGCTGATTGCAATTCTGACTGGGGTATTTAGGCGTGCAGGATTCTTTAGTCAGTGCCAGTTGCCCATTGTTTTTGGAGGTTATGTCCTCGCCTGGTTCTACCTGCCTTGCTGCCATATCTACAAAGATAAGTGTCTGGCTTTGTGTTTTTGTTTCTGCACACATGCTATGTGCTTAATTACTTGTGCTATTCATTGTTTTTTTTGTCCAGCTTGATTGTGTCAGTATTTTCTCAGTCTGGTTGGATTCTCAGGAGTGGCAGATATACATTCCATGTCTTTAGTTAGATTGTGGAACTTTTGTATTTTCTGCTGTGGATATTTTTGATTAGCTTTTAATACTGACCGCTTAGCATTCTGTCCTATCTTTCCCTATTTAGTTAGAGTGGCCTCTTTTGCTGAAATCTGTTTTCTGCCTATGTGTGTCCTTCCTCTCCTATTCACAGTCAATATTTGTGGGGGCTGCCTATCCTTTGGGGTCTGCTCTGAGGCGAGTTAGTTTTCCCATTTCCATCTATAGGGGTATGTAGTCCTCCGGCTGTGTCGAGGTGTCTAGGGTGTGTTAGGTACACCCCACGGCTACTTCTAGTTGCGGTGTTAAGTTCAGGGATTGCAGTCAGTATAGATTCTACTCCTCCTGATAAAGTCTCATGCCGTTCCAAAGCCACCGAATCATAACACTGGACATAGCAGTTGGATCGAGGGTTGGCTTTTTAAGGATAGGCGTGATTGTGGCATGTTTGAACGCAGAAGGGAAGGTGCCAGAAGTTAGTGGTAGGTTGAAGAGGTGGGTTAGGGATGGGATAAGTGTGGTGGTGAGGTTGGGGAGGAGGTGGGATGGGATGGGGTCGAGCGCACAGGTGGTGAGGTGCGATTTGGAGAGGAGACAATTAAGCCCCCCTTCAGTGATGTTGGATAGGGAGGTTATGGGGTTTGGGCATTGGTCTGGTATACAAAGGGGTTGTGGTGGTTGAACAATGAAGACTTGCCTTGTCTGGTCGATCTTATTTTTAAAGTGTGTGGCAAAGTCCTCAGCAGAGATGAGGGAGGTTGGAGGGGGCAGTGGGGGGCGGAGGAGGGAGTTAAAGGTTTTGAATAACTGTTTGGGGTTGTAGGATAGGGAAGATACGAGGGTTGTGAAGTAGGCCTGTTTAGCAGAGATGAGAGCAGATTTAAAAGCGAATGTTGCCTGTTTGAATGCAGTGAAGTCATCTTGCGAGTGTGTTCTCTTCCAATGCCGCTCCGCAACGCTGGACACTTGCCGTAGCTTTTTAGTGGTGCTATTGTGCCAAGGTTGTCTATTGATATGTCGCACTCTGCCATAGACGAGAGGGGCAACCGTTTCAATAGCTGATGCGAGAGTGGCATTGGAGAAAGCAGTGGCAGTGTCTGTGTCGTGGAGTGAGGATATGGATGCCAGTGGTAGGATGGAGTCAGAGAGTGTGTGGGCGTCTAGGTGTGCAAGGTTTCTGCGGGGGTGCGCATGTTGTTGGACATGGATGACCGGTGAGGAGGACAGGGATGAGAAGGTGAGCAGATGGTGGTCGGATAGAGGGAGAGGGGAGGTGGTGCAGTTAGATAGGGAGCAGAGACGAGTGAATACCAGGTCTAGTGTATGCCCGTCTGTGTGGGTGGTTGCGGAGGACCATTGAGTAAGTCCAAAGGATGAGGTAAGGGACAGAAGTTTGGAGGCTGTTGACTGAAGGTTATCAATGGGAATGTTGAAGTCACCCATGATGATGGTGGGAATGTCAGCAGATAGTATGGCGCATGTCGTGAAAAAATCAACAAATCTTTATTAAACACAATAATTAAGAAAACATAATTTATATGGTAGCACATGATTAGACAATACATGGTACATTCAAGTAAGAAGTGGTATTGATACTAGACAATTCTTTAAAAATACATGATTGTTCTCAAAAAAGCCGCCCTCGTTGTATGGGAACATGGAACTATATTTACTACAGGTCCTTCTCAAAAAATTAGCATATAGTGTTAAATTTCATTATTTACCATAATGTAATGATTACAATTAAACTTTCATATACTATAGATTCATTATCCACCAACTGAAATTTGTCAGGTCTTTTATTGTTTTAATACTGATGATTTTGGCATACAACTCCTGATAACCCAAAAAACCTGTCTCAATAAATTAGCATATCAAGAAAAGGTTCTCTAAATGACCTATTACCCTAATCTTCTGAATCAACTAATTAACTCTAAACACATGCAAAAGATACCTGAGGCTTTTAAAAACTCCCTGCCTGGTTCATTACTCAAAACCCCCATCATGGGTAAGACTAGCGACCTGACAGATGTCAAGAAGGCCATCATTGACACCTTCAAGCAAGAGGGTAAGACCCAGAAAGAAATTTCTCAACAAATAGGCTGTTCCCAGAGTGCTGTATCAAGGCACCTCAATGGTAAGTCTGTTGGAAGGAAACAATGTGGCAGAAAACGCTGTACAACGAGAAGAGGTGACCGGAACCTGAGGAAGCAGTGGACTGAGTCTGGTGTGGAAACATCCAGAGCCACCGTGCACAGGCGTGTGCAGGAAATGGGCTACAGGTGCCGCATTCCCCAGGTAAAACCACTTTTGAACCATAAACAGCGGCAGAAGCGCCTGACCTGGGCTACAGAGAAGCAGCACTGGACTGTTGCTAAGTGGTCCCAAGTTCTTTTTTCTGATGAAAGCAAATTTTGCATGTCATTCGGAAATCAAGGTGCCAGAGTCTGGAGGAAGACTGGGGAGAAGGAAATGCCAAAATGCCTGAAGTCCAGTGTCAAGTACCCACAGTCAGTGATGGTGTGGGGTGCCATGTCAGCTGCTGGTGTTGGTCCACTGTGTTTCATCAAGGGCAGGGTCAATGCAGCTAGCTATCAGGAGATTTTGGAGCACTTCATGCTTCCATCGGCTGAAATGCTTTATGGAGATGAAGATTTCATTTTTCAGCACGACCTGGCACCTGCTCACAGTGCCAAAACCACTGGTAAATGGTTTACTGACCATGGTATTACTGTGCTCAATTGGCCTGCCAACTCTCCTGACCTGAACCCCATAGAGAATCTGTGGGATATTGTGAAGAGAAAGTTGAGAGACGCAAGACCCAACACTCTGGATGAGCTTAAGGCCGCTATTGAAGCATCCTGGGCCTCCATAACATCTCAGCAGTGTCACAGGCTGATTGCCTCCATGCCACGCCGCATTGAAGCAGTCATTTCTGCCAAAGGATTCCCGACCAAGTATTGAGTGCATAACTGAACATTATTATTTGATGGTTTTTTTGTTTGGTATTAAAAAACACTTTTATTTGATTGGTCGGGTGAAATATGCTAATTTATTGAGACAGGTTTTTTGGGTTATCAGGAGTTGTATGCCAAAATCATCAGTATTAAAACAATAAAAGACCTGACAAATTTCAGTTGGTGGATAATGAATCTATAATATATGAAAGTTTAATTGTAATCATTACATTACGGTAAATAATGAAATTTAACACTATATGCTAATTTTTTGAGAAGGACCTGTATATATCCACATGGATTTATTTATCATAATATTCTCATAAATAAGAGAAAAAACTGCAGTCTCAGATCCCCACAATTCCTTTATATGAAATCAAGGAAAAGAATGAATAGGATGATTATACAGTATATATTCTTGTACTATTATACTGCCCTCTAGAGGGAGAGAAATAATTACATCCTATTGGTGACTTAAAACACATATCCCGCTGCAATCTTCCCTATAGCTCCTTATATGCATTTTGCAGAGTAATTAATAATTATATATATTTATAAATCTGTATCATAATAACAGCAAAATGTATAAACAGAAATATAATCTCTGTTCTTGGATGTTACTGTGGGTCTAGGTTTCAGCTGACTCTTCTTTCTCATGAACTACAGCTATTTTAGCCTTGACCTGATTTTGTTTCATGGATCTCCTTACTTTGTCAATAAAAACTGTTGCTTCTTGCAATGATGGCTGAGCACTAGCCAATTGCTCTGAGGCAGGATCTAAATACTGTATTTGAACTTTTTTACAAAAAATCTGATCATGGATGTTGGCTCCGCATGAGGCCTAAGATCCATCACCATCCTAAAGGCCTGTTCAAATTTTACCAAAAATGCAAATGGGTCATCATTAATATTAGTTTGTAGACTTCCCAAAACATCAATTTTAGGCGTGGCTTCACCGGTTGTAAACAGTATTAATTGTCTAAGTCTATCTTCTTTTGTACTATGCGTCAATTCATTATCATTTAATCTGGGTGTGGTCTGTAACCTTTTTCCCATATGTGAGGGTAACCATACTTTGAATATCTTGTTTTTTTGTTCATCATTAAGATTGAACTTATCTGTGTTTGATTCAAAAATGGCCACATTATAAAAGGCATCCATCTTGTCATTGAAGTTTGGAATGTCTTTTACAATTTTCATTAACTGATCGTGTATTTTCAGATTAATTTGTGCTGCTCTGTCATGGAATTTTTTCTGTTGTAGTTCATCTGCTTGTAAATCTTCTACTGAAACATCTGGATTTTGTGTGTCTGGTACAAATGATGTGGCGGCATTGTCTTCCTGTTTGTTTGATCGTGTAAGAACAGAAGCTTTTTTATCTTGGTGCAATTTGGACAATAATTCTGCTCGAGTATCAATTTGATCTTCCAATTGTTCATTATGTTCTGACAATATCAATTTGGACAATCGAAGTAATCCCCGTCAGACTCTTGTGTGTCACCTTGTGTGTCAGTATGACCAATGTCTTGTGTGATAGTACATGCTTTATGTATTTGTGTTTCAGTTTTCTCAAAGACTAAATTATTGGACACTCGGACCATGTGTGTGACATTTTGAAGCTTCTCTGTAACTTGTTTTACTGAGAAAAACCTCTTATCAATCCTAAGATTCTCTGCTTCACATTAGCTATATAAACTAGACCATAATTGTGAATCTGCATGGCTATGAACAAACTTAAGCTCTATATTACTTTTCTTAGAAAAATCATGAATAAAATCCATTTTATCACCTATGGAATATCTTTTCCTCTCCTGGATTGATCCAACTGTCAATGAATGGTCCTCCGTACCTTTACTGACTCCTCAGACCTTCGTCTAGATGGGACACATGCAGCTCTTTATGGTTGGAGACACGAATCCTCACAGATCTGTAGATTCTGTCTGATCCTTATGACGTGAGATAGTGGATTTCTGCACCTTGAACAACAGGTGTTTAGCAGAGCTCTCCTCCCCGGTGTGCAAGAGAATGCACAAACAAGAAAGGGACAAGGTAACAAAAACTCAGCACTTAGCTTGTGCACACCGTTGTTAAACTCCACACCACAGATAGCAGAGCAACAGGACTTCAAACTCCAGACTTGTCTGACACCAGGGAGCTGCTCCTGCTAGGTTGGTCTCCAGAAAGGACCTGTATCACCAACAGTCAGCTGATGCACCAGGTGACCTTTTAAAGGATGTGGGAGTGGTCACCAGCAACATCAGCTGATGCAGCAACACTGCAGTAACACCAGGTTGCCAGTGGGGGAAAAAACTGCATTTAACCCCCAATGGCCTGAAAGCAAAAAAGGTTTAATGTGTGTGGAACCAGAGCTGCCACAAATCCAAAAATGGATCATGACACCCTTCTCGTGGTGCTGTCATGGGAGACCGAATAAAAAAACCTAAAATCAGGTATAATGTTATCCAAAACAGTCAGAAAACTAGCCACATATAGGCAGATACCAGACTTCAAACTATATACATTGTAAGTTTATAAGCCACTCCAGTGTCAGGAATAGACAGTATGTGAAAATACAGTATATACCGCTCAGGGGTCACAACTTCCAGAGAAAATTTCCATATTCATACTAAATAATTGCACAGCTCTCACAGACATTATGGTTGCACATATCCCTGGTCTTTATAATGATATTGTACTCATTCCTTGACAGACTTCAGCATGGCCATTAGTTACAAGCTGCAAATGATCTTTGGAGCAGGTAAGTTTTCCCTGAATGGTATATATTGTCTGAAAACTGAGTTTAGTCTAGGACAATTTGTCTACACTACTGACATCTGTTACAATACCAAACTAGGGCAGTCCCTATAAGAGAAAAAACACAATAATTATACTGTATTTTCATATACAGTCTGGAGTGGCTTCTAAACTTCCGAAGTATATAGTTCGAAGTTTGGGATCTGCCTATAAATGGCTAGTTTTCTGACTGTTTTGGATAACATGATGCATGAATATAGGTCAATATTAAATAAAGTCTCCTGATGAGTTACCTTTGTTGAGGACGATGAAACCCGTAGAAATGAGAGGCTTGGAGAGTGAGTGTGTATACGTCACCTCACCCTATATACTGAAATGTGGAGTAAATGTTTTTTCTATCAGTCACCTTCTGACTAACCTTCAGGGGGTGAATTATGGGTATAGTTTTACATTTGGAATTACGAAAGTATCGTTTTATCCTTTTGTCAGCAAACATTAGGAATGACAAGAGACAACCCCTTTAACAAGATCCAATTTAGGTAATAACTATTCCAACATTATGAGAATAAAAAGGCTTCTCCCCTATGTGACATCTCTGTTTACTAACAGTTGATTTCCAATTAAAATATCACATTGAGAAAATGAAAAAGGCTTCTCCTCTGTGTGACTGCTCTGATGTCTATCAAGAAGTGCTTTCCAGTTAAAATATTTCCCACATTCTGAACAGGAAAAAGGCTTCTCCCCTGTGTGAATTCTCTGGTGCTTAACAAAATATGATTTATCACTATAACATTTCCCACATTCTGAACATGAAAAAGGCTTCTTCCCTGTATGAGCTCTCTGGTGTCTATAAAGAAAAGATTTCTGATTAAAACATTTCCCACATTCTAAACAGGAAGGAGGCTTCTCCCCTGTGTGAGCTCTCTGGTGTCTATAAAGAACCGATTTCCGATTAAAACATTTCCCACATTCTGAACAGGAAAAAGGCTTCTGCTCTGTGTGCATTTTCTGGTTGCTATCAAGGACCGATTTCTGGTTAAAACATTTCCCATATTCTGAACAGGAAAAAGGTTTCTCCCCTGTGTGAGTTCTCTGGTGAGTAACAAGCTCTGATTTCAGATTAAAACATTTCCCACATTCTGAACATGAAAAAGGCTTCTCCCCTGTGTGAGTTCTTAGATGTATAACAAGATTACTGTCAGGTCAGCGCCGTTATACTGATTACAATGATACCTTGGTTGATGAAATCTATCTTGTGGTTGTTGTTTAGTCTTTATTTGTAGCTTTCAGTTAATGAGATTCTCGTGCTCCGAGGCGAGGCTTTGGGCGGGGCTGCAGGTGATGCTGTGGGTGGGGCTTTATGTGGTGCTCTGATTACATATTTATCTGTATTGGTTAATGACATGTCACCGGCGATGGCGGCACCTGCACAGTAGCATCTATAAGTGATAGATGCTACTGGACAGGCGCCGCCAGTGACGTTTCGCTGGATGTATTTTTTTTCTTATCCTCACAATAGTCACACAATAGACACAATATTATAGGCATTATCAACAATAATATCAACACTATTGTATACATTGCGTAAAATAGGGAGCATGGCACTGAAGGATCAGTGACCTGTCATAAGCCTATACAGATGAATATGTAAGCAGAGCACCACATAAAACCCCACCCATAGCTCTACCTGCAGCCCTGCCCAAAGCACGAGAATCTCATTAACTGAAAACTACAAATAAAGATTAACCCCTTTCTGACATCAGACGATCCTGGCCAATTTGACCATTCTGTGTTCTTTAACTGATCAATATTTCTGCATTATTTTCTTAACCTAAACCACATTTCGGAGGATTTCAGCTTTCAAAAGAATGATTTATACAACAAATGGATGAATTTTAACGCCAGGTTATAAGCTTTTATTTACATAACATGGATGAGCAACATAACTTCAGTCAGGGAGTGCACGTCTCAGCAATCGGCCATGATCGCGGGGGGATCATGGCTGACCGCCAACGGGTGTCAGCTGATTCAGACAGCTGGCACCCAGCACTAGGTGCCAGGAGCTGTCCGGCACTTTAACCCCTGAAATACTGCGATCAAACATGATTGCAGCATTTCGGAAGCCAACGCAAGGGTTCACAGCCTGCCTTTGAGAAAGGACCTTCTATTACGGGTCCGAAACGTGTCAGGCATTGGGATTCTCCCCTTTTGTACTGTTTTTATTGATGAAGATGTCTGAATAAGGAAATTTATTTTTTAAGAAAAGGAGTCATGTGCCGGAAAATTCCTTTGTTTCTGCGCATGCTGACAGCCCCTCTGCCTGTGCATCGGAGACCCCACAGCGTGATGTGGGGCCCCGATCCGTACCATAGTAACCCAATGTAGTCATGACGACATCCGGGTTACCAGAGCTAAGAAACTTCCTGGTCATGCGCAGTGCATGATCAGGAAGTCTCTCAGTGTCAGTGCACTGAGTGCAGCGCTGACAGCTTCTATAGCACACAGATGCTGCTTCATCTGTATGCTATAGAAGCGATCAGCTTGCAAAAAATGATTGTCCCAAAGTGGGACAAAAAGTGTAAAAGCAAGAATAAAGTAAAAAAATTTTTTTTTAAATACTTGTAAAAATATTTTTTTAAAATAATAATAATAAAAAAGCAATATTTATTCTATCACTAAATAAATATTTGAATGAAAAAAAAAATCTAAATAAAAGTACACATATTTGGTATTGCTGCGTCAGTAATAACCAGACCTATAAAACTGTCCCACTACTTAACCCTTTTTTTGAACACCATAAAAAAAACAAGGCAAAAAGCGATGCTTTATCATCATACCGTTGAACAAAAAGTGGAGTAACACGCGATCAAAAAGGCGGATATATATATCCAGCAGCGGAAAAATTAAAAAATTATATCTCTTAGAATAAAGGGATGCAAAAATAATTTTTTTTTATATAAAAAAGTTTTTACTGCAGACCTCTATGGTTGCTGATGCCAGATTGCTGTGTGCGCCACCCTGTGGTCGGCGCTTATAGCAATGCTGTAATTCTTCTATAAATCTGAGCATCGCTCCTATGTAGCAGAGGCTATTGAAGCATGACAAAAGGAAAAAAAGTTTAAAAAAAAAAATAAAAAAATAAAAACAAATATAAAAGTTTAACCCCTTTCTGCCATCCGACGTACTATTCCATCCATGTGACCTGGGTCTTAATCCCCATGGGCGGAATAGTACGTCGAGGCAGATTGGCCGCGCAAACGTGGGGTTGTGGCCGATTGGGGCCGGTGTCAGCCGATTCTCACAGCTGCCAGGAGTGGTTACGGACCGCTCCCGGCACTTTACCCCCCATAACACTGCAATCAAATATGATCGCAGCATTCCGGAGCCGGCACAGGGGATGACAGCACCTCTGCCTTTGGATCGGAGACCCCATGGCACGTCCCGGGGTCCCGATCGCTGCCATGACGACCCAATGTCATCATGACAACATCCGGGTCTCCACTGCTGAAAGACTTCCTGTCAGTGCATGTCAGAAAATCTTTTACTGTCAGTGCACAGAAGCTGCAGCGCTGACCGCTTTTGTAGCCTGCAGATCTGTATGCTATAGAAATGATCAGCCTGCAAATAATGAGTGTCCCATACTGAGACACAGTGTAAAAATAATAAAAAATAAAAATTTTATATATCAATAAATATGTGAGTAAAAAAAATCACTGTCATAAACAGGGGATTGGGAAGCACATAGCACAGGAGAAGAGGCAGTGGTGTCAACCGCTTGCACCACAGAGCCAGGCATCAGGTGCTTAGAAGACATGCGCTTGATCATGCTAATGGTGGTTAGACTCTTAGTGGTTAGGTCTCAGAACTTTCTTTAAAAAAGTCCCAGTCTGGGGAACTCCTAACTCTTTGATGGAGAAATTCACGAGTGTCAGTACTCTACGAAACGGTTGCCTGTCTTCTTCTTCTGGTCACCCCACTGCCTCTTTAAGTGTGGTCGATCTATCACCCTCAGCGCTTCTGGCCTCCCTCTGCATGTGATCTTGGGTCACTGACTTCGTCATCCACCGCATCTTTAACTGCTGCATCTTGGTCCGCCTGGCTTGGTGACTTAACAACCTGACTTGTAGACAGCTGTGCCTCATCATCGTCTTCCTCTTTAGACAAAATGTGGGTGCTCTAAGTTGTATGCATCATTAAACAGAATGTCCTCTTGTCCCTCTTGGAATATGCAGGTTCGGAGGTCACAATCAAGAAATTATGTTGTAAAGGGCTTCTCAGAATGTCCTAGTGTGGGATCACTAATCTCCTGAGACTCAAAATGGAAGGAGGATCAGCATGCTAGAAGCATTATCTGCTATCCAATCGACCACCTGTTCGCACTGTTCTGTCTTCAGAAGTGGTGCAGCTTACCTTCCTGCAAAGTGCAAAGTTCTTGTACTTAAGCAACATGCGTAGTCACATCTGACCCACGTCTTCTACGTGCACCATCATTAGCACCTCCACTTCCCTGTCCCTTACCTTACACGCTACGAATTTTCTAATTTCTAGGTATTAGTGATGAGCGAATATACTCGTTACTCGAGATTTCCCGAGCACGCTCAGGTGCCTCTGAGTATTTTTTAGTTTTTATTGCTGCAGCTGAATGATTTACATCTGTTAGCCAGCTTGATTACATGTGGGGATTCCCTAGCAACCCCCACATGTACTTATGCTGGCTAACAGATGTAAATCATTCAGCTGCGGCAATAGAAACTAAATCTATAAGCACTAAAAAATACACGGAGGACACCCGAGCGTGCTCGGGAAATCTCGAGTAACGAGTATATTCGCTCATCACTACTAGGTATCTGGAAACCAAGTTTATTTTTTATTTAAAAATAAAAAAAATATTGGCCACCTGCAAATGCCACTTTTTTTTTTTTTTTTTTATTTAGAAACACCATAATGTAACACAAAGCAGGTAAAAGTGTATGGATGACAAATTCAATCCAGAAAAATTTCTCAACGCTTATTTGGAATGTTATATACCACCAAAATGCCCCACAAAGCACGTAATACTTTATGGATAACACTATAGTCTATTTTTTCACCCCCTTAAAAAAAGAATGTGGTCTGCCGTCCCTGCTATATATTTAGCAATGGACTGCAAAGCACTAAGTGCCTGTATTCAGCCAATCCCCTGCTCATGCAACTGTCCCTCACTAGGCTAAATGCAGAATGTATCTGATACAAACAACAAAGCACAAGATTAGCCCTTACAAGGACTGTTAATATGATAGTTCAGCTTCAGCACCAGTATCAACACTACATGTCTCTGATTCATTATACTGTGCACACACAGGCCTGTACAACTACTCTCTCTCTCCAACAAGAACTGTCCCTTAGCTATGCACTTGCATCAGTGCGCTGAGCGTGGCGACACCTGTTCATTTATAACCCGATTATATAATCTGGACAGCCGATCACCAATCACAGTAATGCCACTGCTGAGATGGCTACGGCATTACAGTGACTGGCAGGCAATCCAATGCATGCTTATTGGCTGTGCACCAGACACCAAACATGCGAAGTGGGGAATTTGACCTTCAGATCCGAGCAATGGCTAATGCTCATCAAGTATTTCCAAGCACCCAGATACTCAAGTGATATCCAGGTATCACTGAGCACATTCGCTCATCCCTAGTAATTATCCTTTCTCATTTAATTATACGACTTATGTTTTTGTGCAATTTGTCAATAACATATGTAGTGTCTCCCAAGTCTGAGTTATTTTTGATGGTCAACAAAGTACGATTTTCTAGTAATTTATTTTTCACACTCTACTGTAGGCATGATAAAGGTTTCTCTTTGTGTGGGATATTTGTTGTTTAAAAGTGATGTCCACTACTTGGACAAAGCCTTCTCATTGGAAAAGGAAAGATTGATCCAGCTTCTACTCTACAAATCCACGACATGTTTAAAATGATGAATTCTTTCTTTATTTATTTATTTATTTTTTTCAAAATTAACTTTATTGGGTTTTACAATTATCGGGGAGGGGGAGGAAATAGGCAAAAAGGGAGGGGTAAGGGAGGGGAAAGGGAGGGAGAGTGGAAAATTCTTTATTTTTTTTAAGTTAAAATATAGTCATATCAAAAAGGTTTTTATTTCTTTGTTGAAACCTGTAGGAAAATGTATTTAAAGATCATAGGGAAAAGACTAATAGAATACCAAATGCGTTTAGAAAGCAAGTGTGTTCTTAAACTTGGTTCACTGTCTCCACTTTTGGACATATCAAACAATAAGAGTAAGTCAGAGAGCAGCGGTGGCCCTAGCTTCATGTTGATGTTCAATACATCCAAAGGCAGGAACAGTGAAGACAGCGCTGATTTTGTAACAACCTCACTTGAGCCCGGGAACGTGAGTGCAAAGACTATTGGAACGAAACTGGCACGGAAAGTGAGTATGAATATTTTTATTTGAAATAGACCAAACATGAAGAATGACAAGGGGTTGTTCTAGTAATGGACAACCCCTTTAAGAAATACATTTTAATGTTAAAACATTTCCAACATTCTGAACATGAAAAGGTTTCACCCCCTTTGTGACTTTTCTGATGTTAAAGAGTTATTTTAGTGTAAAACATTTCCTACATTATGAACATGAAAAAGGCTTCTCCTCTGTGTGAATTTTTTGGTGACCAAGAAGATATGATTTCTTTACAAAACATTTCTCACATTCTGAACAAGAAAAAAGCTTCTCCCCTGTGTGAGTTCTCTGGTGCTTAACCAAAGATGATTTCTCGTTAAAACCTTTCCCACATTCTGAACATGAAAAAGATTTCTCCCCTGTGTGGGTTCTTTGGTGAGCAACAAGATTTGATTTCTGGTTAAAACATTTCCCACATTCTGGACAGGAAAAAGGCTTATCCCCTGAGTGAGTACTCTGGTGCCTATGCAAATGTGATTTCTCCTTAAAACCTTTCCCACATTCTGAACAGGAAAAAGGCTTCTCCCCTGTGTGAGTTCTCTGGTGCTTAACCAAAGATGATTTCTCGTTAAAACATTTCCCACATTCTGAACAGGAAAAAGGCTTCTCCCTTGTGTGAGTTCTCTGGTGCTTAACCAAAGATGATTTCTCGTTAAAACATTTCCCACATTCTGAACAGGAAAAAGGCTTCTCCCCTGTGTAAGTTCTCTGGTGCTTAACCAAAGATGATTTCTCCTTAAAATATTTCCCACATTCTGGACAGGAAAAAGGCTTCTCCCCTGAGTGAGTTCTCTGGTGCCTATCCAAATTGGATTTCTGTTTAAAACATTTCCCACATTCTGAACAGGAAAAAGGCATCTCGCCTGTATGAATTCTCTGGTGCTTAACCAAAGATGATTTCTCATTAAAACATTTCCCACATTCTGAACAGGAAAAAGGCTTCTCCCCTGTGTGAGTTCTCTGGTGCTTAACCAAAGATGACTTCTCGTTAAAACCTTTCCCACATTCTGAACATGAAAGAGATTTCTCCCCTGTGTGGGTTCTTTGGTGAGCAACAAGATTTGATTTCTGGTTAAAACATTTCCCACATTTTGGACAGGAAAAAGGCTTATCCCCTGAGTGAGTACTCTGGTGCCTATGCAAATGTGATTTCTCCTTAAAACCTTTCCCACATTCTGAACAGGAAAAAGGCTTCTCCCCTGTGTGAGTTCTCTGGTGCTTAACCAAAGATGATTTCTCGTTAAAACATTTCACACATTCTGAACATGAAAAAGATTTCTCCCCTGTGTGGGTTCTTTGGTGTATAACAAGAACATATTTCAGTTTAAAACATTTCCCACATTCTGAACAAGAAAAAGGTTTCTCCCCTGTGTGAGTTCTCTGGTGCTTAACCAAAGCTGATTTCTCGTTAAAACATTTCCCACATTCTGAACAGGTAAAAGGCTTTTCCCCTGTGTGAGTTCTCTGGTGCTTAACCAAAGCTGATTTCTCGTTAAAACATTTCCCACATTCTGAACATGAAAAAGGTTTCTCCCCTGTGTGGGTTCTCTGGTGTATAACAAGATGTGATTTGCGTTTATAACATTTTCCACATTCTGAACAGGTAAAAGGCTTCTCCCCTGTGTGAGTTCTCTGGTGCTGAACCAAAGCTGATTTCTCGTTAAAACATTTCCCACATTCTGAACATGAAAAAGGTTTCTCCCCTGTGTGGGTTCTCTGGTGTATAACAAGATGTGATTTGCGTTTAAAACATTTTCCACACTTGGAACAAGAAAATCTTTTCTCCACTGTGTGAATTTTTGGAATTTTAAGAAAAGACTTTTCGATGAGAAATCCGTTTCCATATTCTGAACATGAAAATGTCTTCTTTGATTTAGGAGTATTTCTGTTTTTAATGCTTATTTTGTGACTCTGATTTTCTTTAGTTGTCACTAATGAATCAGAAGACATGACCTGTTTCAAAGGATCAGATGAGATATATTTGCTGCGAAGGGATGATGGTATATCTGGAGTAATGGCATTAACTTCAATTGTATCCAGTGGGATCTCAAAATCATCTGATTTAAAAATTGAAGATGTTAGCTGTTCATTTGATCTATGGGTACAGTCATCTGCAAGATATAAATCAATTATTATTTTTGAATATAATATCCTTGAATGTCATTTAACATTTCTACTTAAACGGTCTGCAAAAATTGCAAGTTATGTAAAAATATTGAATTCTTCACCAAGACAATGACAGTTCATAGTCTAATAGAGAATCTCATATGATGAACCTGTGGAGCGTGGTATTTAACTGTTTGTTCATTCTGCCTACAAAATATGGAATAAAAAGCCACAAAGAAACATTAGGTTGATGAACATAATACCAATAAAAACTTCTATTCAGCTAACAAAAACAAGTCCCACTCAGGTCCTCCAACAGAGGTTTACACATTATTAGTGGCTCAAAGGCTCTTGAAAAGCAACATGGCTTGCATTATCCAATCCAGCAATAACCACTCTGCCAAAGTCAAATTTTCCCCTCGCTTCTCCTTTCAGTATGTCCAAACCACATGTGTTTGGCATTACTATAATGATAAGAACCCACTTAATTTATGGTGTGTGTGGGTCTCCTGGAGCACAATCAGGGCACTATGTGTTGGATAATAAAATGGCATTTTGCAATTTTTTTTCTCCCATATCCACTGTGTGCTAATTTCTGGAAAGTGCCTGTAGAGTCAAAAATAGTCACTACTCCAATAGATTAGTTCTCTGAGGGTTATAATTTCCAAAATGGAGTCATTTGATGGGGATTTCTTCAGCTCTGATTTTCTGCAATTTTGTCATATTAGGGCTTCTGCAGATGGTGTGTAACATCTCTTCTGTCATCTGCTCCTATGACATCATCAGGCATGTCCTTATTCATATGGCAGGGGGCGCTGGTAATGGAGTAGACGTGGGAAACAAAAGCTCTGGACGACATAGGCTCAAATCATCCATTAAGATTAGGGTGCCTGAGGCAAGCAGTACCATCCAGTCTGGCAGTATGGGTGTATGTGCTGTCCAGCAGAAGTAATCTTCCCCCTGATTCAGCCAATTGGATAGCACCATATTCTACAAAAACTCAAAGCATATTGAAGGAAGCTGCCAGATACAGCCTTGCTTCCCTCTTGTTCAGTCCTCTATGCTCAGCTCACGGCTTGTGTACTTGTTTCCTGTTGTGATCCCGGCCTGTTTGCTGACTACTCTTACATTTTCTGATTTTGTATTTTCTCTGCCTTACTGGTTCTGACCCAGCTACTTGACAACCTGGCAACACTGTGGCCCAAGCCTAAGGGTCTCTGTGTAAGCCCAGATCCATGTAGAGGTGTTAAATGGTGATGCCCAAGACAATCCCAGGGATCAGGAAAATGGAGTAGATGGCGCCAAGCCTGTTCGTGGTGGCCATCTTTTGAGCTGCCAGGTTGCCACAAACACTGCTCCTAATATATTGTGTCTGCAATCTATTCCAGTAAGATCTGGATTCAAATAGCTACATGGAGCTCCCTCCCTTCTCAACCCTGAAATGTGCCAAGACAGTAATGTACAACCATTTATAGGGTATTGTCGGATACAAGCGAAGTTGTAAAATAATTTGTGAGGTCCATCTGTTTGGTATTACCCTTTGTGAAAGTGAAAAAAATGAGGCTTCGATTTTGTGAAGAATTCTAAAATTTAACACCATATAAAGATTTCAAAAATGGGCCCTGATTAGGAACACAAAACTGGCTGCAGGAACTGGTTATCAGAGTCTTTTGGGAACTAACTACTGTAGTCAAAAACTGTGACTATAGACAGTAACACATCTACTGAAATTATCAAACTCAACAATCTTCATCAGTAAAAAATGAGTAACTAGTGGTGAAACCTCTCTGGAGTAGTTACAGTATGGGGCTTGGTAGTTCTTGGCAATCTAAATTATCGTAAGGGCCAATATTTTCTGTCAGATCAGTTTCAAAAAGAAATATTAGGTAGTCATTGATAAGAGTAGAGAATGTATTAGTGCTCCCCTTTTCGTAGAGATTGTCCAGTAATCTGAATTCCTTAGAATTGAAAATATAATGGAATTTATGACGTGGAGTGAACCCATGAAACCAGGGCTTGAGCCAAGCCAACATTTTCTGCAGGCATAAATGTATAGTACAGCCATCAGCCATGCACAGCTTAGAGATACATCATGGGACAAGTGTAATGTTTTTTATGCAGTTTATCATAATCCTCCTTGAAGTTAGTTGGTTTTAAAAGAAATTGAAAAGTCAGGACAAAGGGAAACTCTGTTGTTATTGTACAGAAATTGCACTGCCTCACTGCACATTTACTGTTGACGTTCATAAAAGCGAAGTTTGGGCAGAAAGACTTGTAGGGACTATATGAGCATGTTCAGCAGCACAGTAGGGGGCGATGATAGATTAATCCAAAAAGATATCAGGGTTCTAGGAAGCCAACAGCATCATTACCCTCCGCTTTGTCTTACAGGCCCATCATAATTTTTTATTCAAGTGATTTTCTACGTCATTTGGCTTTCTAGTTTACAGATCTCGGCAGGTAACGGTCAGCGTCTTCTAATCCCGGCGGGTAGGTGGATACTCCAGGTTGTAAGTTCTATAGAAAAGGATTTAAAGGGAATCTGTCACCCCAAAACTCGCCTATAAGCTAAAGCCACCGGAATCAGGGGCTTATCTACAGCAATCTGTAATGCTGTAGATAAGCCCCCGATGTCACCTGAAAGATAAGAAACACAGGTTATATAACAGTCACCCAGGGGCGGTCCCGGTGCGGTCGCGTCTGATGGACAGCACGGTCCAGCGCCTCCCATCTTGATACAATGATGTCCTCTTCTTTGCATCCTGCCGCGGCTCCTGCGCAGGCGTATTTTATCTGCCCTGTTGAGGGCAGAGCAAAGTACTGAGTGCGCAGGTGCCGAGAAAGATCAGAGAGGCCCGGCGCCTGCGCACTGCAGTACTTTACGCTAGGGCAGATAAAGTACGCCTGCGCAGGAGCCGTGGCAGGAAGCAAAGAAAAGGACGTCATCGTATGAAGATAGGAGGTGCTGGACCCGGACCGCGATGCCCATCGGACCGGACCACATCAGGACTGACCCCTGGGTGAGTATAATATAACCTGTTTTTCTTATCTTTCAGGTGACATCGGGGGCTGATCTACAGCATTACAGAATGCTGTAGATAAGCCCCTGATGCCGGTGGCCTTAGCTTATAGGCGAATTTTGGGGTGACAGATTCCCTTTAACAAATTCACAAAGTAATTTCAACATTTCCATATGGAGCAGAATGTTGTGGTCTAGAGGCAAAATGGTGATCAAACGATTGGGATACGACTGGAAAAGGCGATCGATAAAGCAGCCACAGCCGGTGACTAGGAAGTATCTCTGAGGTCTCTGCATTTAGTGATCACTACTAGAGATGAGTGAATTTGTTCGGAAAACGATCACCAAACATAAATTCGGCACGGATATGGCACATTAGAATTTGTGTTCGGAAACCCGAGCAAAATTTTATAAAATAGCTAAAAATCGGTAACATTTGGTAAAAGTGCGGGAAAATATTTGCGTTGCCACAAAAATATTTTCAGCACTTAAGCAATAATAATGGTGGTGCATCATGAGCGTTTGGCATGTGTTTGATGGGTGGAGGGGGTTTCCAGAGCTCAGAGGCGTGGCGTTTTTGTAAGCACAGCAGTCTTTTTTTTTTCTTCCTAACTTTATGTGTGCACATTGCAGCTAGTCAACAAGTGCGCAAGAAACACCCACAATGTCCTGACACCATGACTTTTGTCATTGGCTTCTCAAATCACATGTCCCTCTCCAAATAAATAGCAGACATCTTTTTTAGCGCCATTTTGACACTAAGTGCAGAGAGGCTGCTCCTGACACTGCCACTGTTAAATCAGCTAGTCAGTTAGGCGATTGTATATTAATCAGATAGTGTAGCTAGACAGTGTTCAGTTTGGCTGTAAAATTAACCTTCTTGAATTTTTTTTTGGGGGGGCATTACTGAGGTTCACAAACCAAGTCAGCAGGGCACACGTGCTACAAGTGTGTTGTGCATGGAGCACAAAAGAATCAGTGCATAAGTATAGCATTCTAAATACCGTATATACTCGAGTATAAGCCGACCCGAGTATAAGCCGAGACCCCTAATTTTGTCACAAAAAACTGGGTAAACTTGACTCTAGTATAAGCCTAGGGTGGAAAATGCAGCAGCTACCGGTAAATGTCAAAAATAAAAATAGATACCAATAAAAGTAAAATTAATTGAGACATCAGTAGGTTAAGTTTTTTTGAATATAAATATTGAATCAGGAGCTAGCCCCATATGATGCTCCATACAGTTCACGGTGGGCCCCATAAGATGCTCCATACAGACATTTGCCCCATATAATGTTGCACAAATGCTGATTATGGCCCCATAAGATGATCCACAGAAATATTTGCCTTGTATAATGATCCACAAATGTTGATTATGGCCCCATAAGATGCTCCATAGAAATATTTGCCCCTTACAATGCTGCACAAATGCTGATTATGGGCCCATAAGATAACTATTATACCCCATATGCTGTTGCTGCGATAAAAAAAAAAATGACATACTCACCTCTTGTCGCTCAGGCCCCCGGCATGTGCTAGATTCACCTGTCCGCGTTCCACCATCGGCACCGCTCCGTCTTCCGTGTCTTCTGCACTGAGTTTTCAGGCAAATGGCGGCGGGCACTCTAATCGTGTCATCGCGCCCTCTGACCTGAGCGTCACTGCAAGAGACGCAGAAGACACAGTGGCGCCGACGGTGGAATGGGGGGCAGGTGAATATCGCGCACTGCCCCCCGTTATACTCACCTGCTCCCGGCGGTCCCTGCACGTCCCTGGTTCTCCGGGCGCCGGCAGCTTGTTCCTGTATTGAGCGGTCACATAGTACCGCTCATTGAAGTAATGAATATGCGGCTCCACCACTATGGGAGTGGTGTCAGGTCCATATTAAAAAAAATAATAATTTGTCCGTTGCAAAAACTTAGACAACCTGTATCACATTTTGTCATTTGTTTGGGTTGAAATTAAGCTGTAGAGGCCTGATCCAGAGGCCAGAAAGACATTCTTCTGTTATTAACATCATACAGTAAGGGTTCTGACTTTAAAATTGTTTATAGCATAACTTCTTTGTCAAACAGGCCTCATCCACACTCACTTCTTTTTTCTGTAACTAACATGATACAGCACGCCATATTTCAACTTTGAATTTACTGGCCCTGAAATTCAGCTGTTTGCACAGGTGGTGCAGAGTTCAAAATCTAATTTTTGTTGCTAATACTGTGCTCCTGCCACATTATCTGAGAAACATGACTGGGAAAAAGCGAGGCCATGTTGGAAGGGGAATTAGGCTTGGGGTTCAAGGTGTATGTGGGGTAGGTGGTAATGTTTGCGAGGCACTAGTGAAGCAACGTCATGTCCTATGCAAAGACAACTGATAACTTATGTTACTGGACAGACTACACCACTACCTTATCAATGATGCACATAAAGAGCATGCACTCGAGTGGATGGCAAGTGCAGCTTCAAGTGGCCTCTCCTCCTCTTCAACATCACACCCAGTACAGTCCACAGATGTGGGAACCAAATTCCCCTTTCTTCCCCCCGGGTCCCAACTATCCAACGTTCAACTGACTATACACAACCACAGATGGGTGAGTCTGAAGAGACTCATATCTGAGGCTCACATGGAGTGTACTGTGTTGTAAGGGCAAGAAGAAGAGGATGGTGACTCCAATGGCGAGGAATGTGATAACACAGAGAATGATGATGAGGTGTTAGATCCCAGTTGGTGTGAACATAGAAGCACACAGCTGAGTAGGTTATCTGAGGAGGAAGATGATGAGGTTGCGTTGCACCGTACGTGGCAGACATGACAAATGATGCATCTTCAGCCACAACTGTGCCTCTGACCAGCAGCGTCTGTGGGTCTGTAGCTCGCAGGGGTGGCAAGGGTTGCCTAGCCTGGACCTTTTTTGTCACTGCAAAGGATGAGCCAACTCATGTAATCTGCCAATATTGTAGTAGCAATAATTTACCTACTACATGTATGTACCTTCACAGGCACAATCAACATGCTTTACTGTGGGAATCCCAATGCGCAAAAATGAGGACCAGCGGATATCAATCACCATCAGCTGCCCTATCAATCGTAGCTGCTGTTTCTTCCTCCTCCTCTGCTACCTTGCCAACTATTGAGACCCAGGTCTTTGACCACAGAACCTTGAGTTCTTTACCCACTCGAGTCACGCTGACTGAGAGGCTGCCTTCAGCTGTAACAGAAGCGGACATGCCTACTGTTTTTAACTGATCTCAGAGTGATCACATCACAAGTTTCTCAATCCACAGTAACATTTCCGCCTGCACCTCTCTCACGGTCCAGCAGTTTGTCCAGTTCACTGTACTTCGCCCTCCCACAGCACTGTAGCTAGCCTATGGTTCCACAGTTGTGGTGACGTAATAGATTGTTTCCTCCTACGCATGACAAAGCTAAGAGGTTGAACTCCACATCTCCAATTTGTTGGCCATTGAAATGCAGCCTTTCCGCCTGGTAGACGCAGATGGTTTCTGAAAGCTGATGGCCGTCGCAGTCCCTCAGTACCAATTACCCAGTCGCCATTACTTTTCTAAGAAAGCTGTACCTGCGCTACACCAGCATGTCACAGACAACATCATCCAAGGAAGTAAACATGAAAACCCGATTATGAAACCTTGTATTAAAAATAAAAAAGTTGAGGCTGAATATATATGATAAACAGCAAGACAGAAGAAAATAGAAACAGCAAATAGGTGCGTATAGGAGATCATATATCGGTGCAGGACCCTGAACAAATACTCTGTCTAGACAACAAGACCCCCAAAGGGGGAGAAGGGAAAAAGGAACAGACAAACCAGGGGGTGTACTTCTTTAGATTGGTAATATTCTACCTCCCTCTCTTTCTTCTGGTTGCCTTCTTTTCCATTTCCCTCTTTGGGTTCTTCTCCAGACAAGAGTAGTCCTTTAGGGTTACCTGGATACATTCAGGGATCTATGCCCATATGCTGGACTCTGTATGCACCTACTAGCTCTTTCTATTTTCTTCTATTTAGCTCTTTGTCATATATATCAGAGCTGTGCAAGTATCAGCCCACAGAATCCAAGGAGTGGGAGCTATTGTGGGGGTCATTATACAACATGGGAGCTATTGCAGGTACCATTATACAGCGTGAGAGCTAATAAGGAGTCATTATACAGCGTGGGAGCTAATACGGAGTCATTATACAGCATGGGAGCTAATACGGAGTCATTATACAGCATTGGAGCTAATACGGAGTCATACAGCATGAGAGCTAATACAGAGTCATTATACAGCATTGGAGCTAATACGGAGTCATTATACAGATGCAGATTGCAGATGATACAAAACTATGTAAAGCAGTTAATACAAGAGAAGATAGTATTCTGCTACAGATGGATCTGGATAAGTTGGAAACTTGGGCTGAAAGGTGGCAGATGAGGTTTAACAATGATAAATGTAAGGTTATACACATAGGAAGAAGGAATCAATATCACCATTACACACTGAACGGGAAACCACTGGGTAAATCTGACAGGGAGAAGGACTTGGGGATCCTAGTTAATGATAAACTTACCTGGAGCAGCCAGTGCCAGGCAGCAGCTGCCAAGGCAAACAGGATCATGGGGTGCATTAAAAGAGGTCTGGATACACATGATGAGAGCATTATACTGCCTCTGTACAAATCCCTAGTTAGACCGCACATGGAGTACTGTGTCCAGTTTTGGGCACCGGTGCTCAGGAAGGATATAATGGAACTAGAGAGAGTACAAAGGAGGGCAACAAAGTTAATAAAGGGGATGGGAGAACTACAATACCCAGATAGATTAGCGAAATTAGGATTATTTAGTCTAGAAAAAAGACGACTGAGGGGCGATCTAATAACCATGTATAAATATATAAGGGGACAATACAAATATCTCGCTGAGGATCTGTTTATACCAAGGAAGGTGACGGGCACAAGGGGGCATTCTTTGCGTCTGGAGGAGAGAAGGTTTTTCCACCAACATAGAAGAGGATTCTTTACTGTTAGGGCAGTGAGAATCTGGAATTGCTTGCCTGAGGAGGTGGTGATGGCGAACTCAGTCGAGGGGTTCAAGAGAGGCCTGGATGTCTTCCTGGAGCAGAACAATATTGTATCTTACAATTATTAGGTTCTGTAGAAAGACGTAGATCTGGGGATTTATTATGATGGAATATAGGAATATAGGCTGAACTGGATGGACAAATGTCTTTTTTCGGCCTTACTAACTATGTTACTATGATATACAGCATTGGAGCTAATACGGAGTCATTATACAGCGTAGGAGCTAATACGGAGTCATACAGCATTGGAGCTAATACGGAGTCATTATACATCGTGGGAAGTAATACGGAGTCATTATACAGTGTGGGAGCTACTGTGGGGGCCTGTAAAGAGTTTGGGGCTGCTGTGAGGGCACAAAAGAGACATTTTACTATGTAAGGGCACAGTGTTGGTATTACTATGTGAATCAGTATGAGGAGCATTGCTGTTGTACCACACTGCCGGTGCAGTAATAGGGACACATATGGCAGCGGCTCAGTATTGGGGTGACATAAGGATGAGGAGTTTGTGCAGGTTGAGAATAGTCCCATTGGGGACAGTGCTGAAAATGTGAAAAGTGAAATGTGTCTTTGTTGTAATCTCTGCAGCAGTCCTGGGTGGAAGAAGTCATGTCGGTCTGGGCCAGATGGAAAAGATGGGAAAAATGAACGATTCCATCAAAATCAACGTCAGCTGTAGGTCACCATCTACAAGTGTACTGTAATCACTTGTATGCTTTGTACGACTGGTGTCCACCACTATATGGTCACTGTATGGTGGTAATATCAGTGTTGGTCTTTTTGGAGATATTTTTTTTACCTACAGCAGGATCATCTGCTGACGTTCTGCTATACCCACGATTAGCGTGCACCACCATAGTTGTAATCAGGGGTTAGGGGCCCACTGAGAAGTTTCGCCCCCCCTGAGCTGAACCCCTAACTACGCCTCTGGTGCATGCCAGTTAACAGGTTGATATGCGATGTGCCGACACGGTGGAATTCCACTCAGCCCATGTTGCAGCGACTGTGGCAGCAGCAACAAGCCCTGACGCAGTATGTCATGTCGTATAGCCTGGGCCAACGCAGTACGGACGTGGTGCATATCACATTTACAGAGTGAGCACAGATTAAGGACCTCTGCACCCTACTGCACAGTTTTGAAATGGCTGAGATGGTTAGCAGGTGGTAACAGAAGAAGAGGAGGAAGCAGAGGAGGATGCAGAAGGGATAACATTGTCTCTAAGTTTAAAGACTGTCATCACACAGGCGGGTGCCAAGGGAGGGTGGGTTACTGTGATCGATGGGAGCTGGTGATAACAGACAAACTGTTATCAAAGGTGCATGATCCGAAGAACAAAAGGAGGGAGAAGAGGTGATGGGCGAGCAACTGTCAGATGAGGAGGATAATCCTCTCCTCTCTGTTGTTCGTGGTTGGCAGGAGGGGATGGAGGAAACGAGCCTCGTTGTTACCCAGCCACCAACACAGCATGGGCTTGAACCTCATGGTAGAGACAGTCATACGAGTGCCTTCGTGCTGCACTATCTGCAGCATGATCCCCGTACAGTTATGATTAAGAATAATGCTGACTACTGGGTTGCCACTTTATTAGATCCACATTATAAAACCAAATTTTGAAAGAAGATTCCCGCCCTATAAAGGGACCCACGAATGCTGGAGTATCAAAACACGCTTCTACACAGCCTTAAAGGGAACCTGTCACCTGATTTTGGCGGGACCGGTTTTCTGTCATATGGGCCGGGTTTTCGGGTGTTTGATTCACCCTTTCCTTACCCGCTGGCTGCATGCTGGCCGCAATATTGGATTGAAGTTCATTCTCTGTCCTCCGTAGTACACGCCTGCGCAAGGCAATCTTGCCTTGCGCACGTGCAGTATGCTTTGTCCAACTGGGGGCAAAGCCGAAAAGCATTAGTACGCATGCGCCGGCATACTATGTCCCGGAACACAGCGAAATTCTTCCGGGACACAGTGCGTTCCCTCAGGACTAATAATGTCTGGTATATACTTGCCCAAAGTTAAATGTTTATTAAATGTTTATCATATATTATAAATTCAACAATTTATACAAGGACTTGCAGGTCCTTTGTTTTCTTTCTCCCCTTTTCATATCCCATCCCCTCCTCTCCTCCCCACCCCTGTCTTCCCTCCCCAGTTAAAAGTTTAAAATAATAATAAAACGTTTGGAAAAGAAAGTCTAGACCACCTAACATTCATCATGATGAACAAGTCATGGATCTTCAAGGACTTTTGCACCCCAATTGTAGACTGTACAGACTAGATGATAATGCATTTTTTAGCATGATGCATTAATGTCACGTAACTGCACTCTAAGTCAGTCCCTATTATACTATTTCTACTGTGGTGAAATTGATGCCACTTGTGTTGTGTCTGCCAATAATTTCTGGAAACGTGAACACTCCTGGTTGGGTCTCCTTCATGCATGTCGCCTCCGAGACCATCAGGCCTCCACTTCCACTTCATTGGACTCAACTACCCATGTTAATATCCTTAAATTTTTCTGACAGTGGTAGTCTAGAAAGCTGAGGCTTGAGGAGGACAATTTGCATGTTCCAATTGCCTTCTGGGAAAAGCGAAGAGTCTCCCTCAGGCAAGAAGATTGTTGGGTACAGCCGGGACCAGCTGCTTGGAAAGCATCGCCAAATGAGGAATGGAAGCTTGAGAAATTTTTGCCTCTAGGACATTATTGCAAGAAAGCTTGGCTGATTGAGAAGATTACACAAGAAATAAAAAACAGAAGATTACACAAGAAGGTTACACAGTAGATTACACAAGAAGGAAAACACATAGTAAAGGTACCGTCACACTAAGCGACGCTGCAGCGATACAGACAACGATGCTGATCGCTGCAGCGTCGCTGTGTGGTCGCTGGAGAGCTGTCACACAGACCGCTCTCCAGCGACCAACGATGCCGAGGTCCCCGGGTAACCAGGGTAAACATCGGGTTACTAAGCGCAGGGCCGCGCTTAGTAACCCGATGTTTACCCTGGTTACCAGCGTAAAATGTAAAAAAACCAAAACAGTACATACTTACATTCGCGTCCCCCGGCGTCCGCTTCCTACACGGACTGAGCGCCGGCCCTAACAGCAGAGCAGTGATGTCACCGCTGTGCTGTACTTTCACTTTACGGCGCTCAGTCAGTGTGGGAAGCGGACGCCGGAGGACGCGAAGGTGAGTATGTAGTTTGTTTTGTTTACATTTTACACTGGTAACCAGGGTAAACATCGGGTTACTAAGCGCGGCCCTGCGCTTAGTAACCCGATGTTTACCCTGGTTACCAGTGTAAAACATCGCTGGTATCGTTGCTTTTGGTGTCAAACACGACGATACACGCCGGTCTGACGACCAAATAAAGTTCTGAACTTTGTTCAACGACCAGCGATATCACAGCAGGATCCTGATCGCTGCTGCGTGTCAAACTAAACGATATCGCTAGCCAGGACGCTGCAACGTCACGGATCGCTAGCGATATCGTTTAGTGTGACGGTACCTTTAGTCAGCAGGATCCAGGAGCAACATGGCAGACCACCTACATAGCGAGCTGCAATATGTGCTACATGTTCACAGATTGACCAGAAGAAGAATCTAACTTCACTGTCAGAAGTATAGACTACTGGCCCTTTAAGAAGAAAAGGTGAGGGGTCTGAAAGAAAGAATTGCAACATTGAAACTCACAGAAAATGAAGACTTCCTAGACAGAACAGAAGCATCTCTACTGGTCACAGAAGGTGAAGAAAGTGTCAGAGAACCTCCAAAAGCAGAAGAGTGGATGCATGTGACCAAAAGAAGAAAGACCATGGAGACATCACCAACCACACAACTGAGAAACCGTTACCAAGGCCTTGTGGAGGACGAAAATGGCACACCTAAGGATGAGGTACTACAGCAAGCTGTAACAACTCTGCTGGCATCATGGCATGGCCTCTCATCTCTCACACTATCTTACCCACTGCTCCAGGCCATGATGTGGTTTCTATTTCATGCCAGCCGCATATTCTGTGTCTCTGCTCTCTGCATGCTTCCTGGCTGTGTGCATAGGGGGCCGGCGCCTGAACTCTGGTTCTTATAGGAATCAGGTGCATCTGTCTAATCTGTTCCTGACCAATTACCAAGAGGCCTCCAGTATATAATGCAGCTCCACCCAGTGGTCTGGGCCTGTGCAATGTGTTAGCTCAGTTTGTGTTTAGCTTCTGAGTTTAGCTTCTGAGTTTGCCAGGCCTTGCTCTGTGTTACTCCCTCTCTGGAGGCTTTACTCTGTATTCTTGCCTTGATCTTGTTGTCCGCCCTCCAGGAGGCAGAATATCCTGGTCCCTGTGTCTTTGTCCTTGTTTCTTGTCTTGTTCCATTTACTTGTCTGAACTTAGTCTTATCTCAGTCTCCTTGTCTGTGGCTTCCTTCCCTGCTGTGTCTTTCCTCGTGTTCTCAGTCTGCTTACACTCCGCACTCTTGCGGCTCTGCCTGCTCTGTACCTTTGTAGCTTTGGGTCCTCTTACTGAGGACTAAGGGCACATTCACTGCCCGAAACGCGTCCAGGTGCAGGTTGCTCTCCGTCACCTTTCATGCTGGTCATGTTCTAGCAGCATTTTAAATGTTTAAATAAAAATTTTTGCATTTTAATCTGGAGCTGGATTCACACCGCTTTCTTCTACATACCAATCAGTGTTGTGGCAGCAACACTTTGTATCCGTGCTCGGACTGACTTCTACCATCTCGTCTGAACAAAGGATTAGCTGAAATACCGTTCTTTTTTCATGTACCTTTGTGGCTTTACCTCTGCTCCGCACTCCTGCAGTTCCACTCCATTCTACTCTGCTTAGCTTCTGCTGCTGCAGTAATCTCTTGCTGCAGCTCCTCTCCATATTCCTTGTGGTTCTGCTCTGCTTAGCTTCTGCTGCTGCAGTAACCTCTTGCTGCAGCTCCTCTCCATATTCCTTGTGGTTCTGCTCTGCTTAGCTTTTATTGCTGTGTTCTCTTGCTGCTCTACCACTCCTATCCACAGCCTTGTGGTTCTCTTCCTGTGTGAACAGGTCCCAACCAGTTCCTTCATTCTCCTTTCCTTCTGCCTTGTTTCCGTACCTGCATCTCCTGTGTGAACAGGTCCCAACCTGTTCCTTCATACCTCATTCCTTTCTGCTTGTTTCCTTTCCTGCGCCTCCTGTATGAACAGGTCCCTACCTGTTCCTCCATACTACATATCCGTAACTGCACCTCCAGTGTGAACAGATCCCTACCTGTTCCTTCATACACCACATCAACCAGCCCTGTGTTCTCTGCCAGCCGTGTTCTCTGCCGTGCCTGCCAGCCCTGTGTTCTCTGCCGTGTCTCAGCCAGCCCTGTCTCAGCCGTGCCAGCCTACTCGTCTGAGTTTCAGCCGTGCTCTTCTGCCAGTCCTGCCTGATGCCCGCACTAATCCTGGTGTTCCTGTCTCCCAAGTGGGATCAGCAGCCACAGCCAGACATCACCCTGGAGTAGCACCTGGCAGCTGCCTGCTGCTCAAGACTGACCTCACCATCAGAGGCTCCAGTGAAAACCCAGGCAGCTGTCATAGTCACGCCCCGTCCAGGGCAGTCTGGTTTGTGGCGCAGTGGGGACACAAACCCTCCCGAGCTCACGCCCACCAGTCAGGGCGTGAGCGTGACACAAGCAAAGAAGAAGAAAAGGACACACAACAACACCCGTAAGTGACGCATGCGGCGGATCCGCATACAGCGTCATGGCCTGCGTACCCAATGTTAAAGATAGAGTGAGCACGCCGTATGCAGCCGTAGGCGGAGCTGAACGAAGAGACGTGGCAGAGGGCGGGGCTTCACGGAGGAAGTCCGCATCCCTCTGCAGCCCAGATAAACGCTAGTGTGAAATTAGCCTTAGAGATGCCTTTAATCTGGGTGACTGGGACAATGTCCTCAGAAATATGAATGCAGATAATAAATGGGAAATGTTTAAGAACATCCTAAATAGGCACTGTAAGCGGTTTATATTTTGTGGGAATAAAAGGACAGGAAATAGGAAAGACCCAATGTAGCTTAACAAAGAGGTAAGAGGGGCAATAAACAGTAAAAAGAAAGCATTTAAACTACTAAAGCAGGATGGCACCACTGAAGCTCTAAAAAACTATAAGAAGAAAAATACTTTATCTAAAAAACTAATTAAAGCTGCCAAAAAGGAAGCGGAGAAGCACATTGCTAAGGAGCGCAAGGGTATGTGTCCACTGTCCGGATTGCCGGTGCTTTGGAAGGAGCGGAAAACTTGCTTTGCCCCAAGCCCCACCACCTTCTGTACGTGCGGTGATTCCGGATGTGTTTATTGCACACATCTGGAATGGCCGCACCCAATACATAGGACCCTGTTATTTACCTTGCGGTGACGGAGCGTTGCCGCAAGGTAAACAGACATGCTGTGTTCTAAAAAGACGCCCTGCATGTCCGTAAACGCAGGGTCGCCAGATGCGTGTTCACACGCATAGTGGAGATGGGATTTCATAAAATCCACTCCACTATGCTGTAACATCTGGACGCTGCGGGTTGTACGCAGCATTAAATCCACAGCTAATCTGGATGTAATCCGGCCAGTGGACACATACCCTAAAACTAATCCCAAACTGTTCAACTATATCAATAGTAAAAGAATCATAAGTGAAAGTGTAGGCCCCTTAAAAAATTGTGATGAAACAATGGTTGTAGATGATGAGGAAAAAGATAATATAATAAACACCTTCTTGTCCACGGTATTAACAGTGGAAAATAAAATGCTAGGTGAAATGCCGAGAGACAAGGAAGCCCTATATTAAGGGTCACCAATCTAACCCAAGAAGAGGTGCGAAACCGGCTAAATAAAATTAAAATAGATAAATCTCCGGGTCTGGATAGCATACACCCATGAGTACTAAGAGAACTAAGTAATGTAATAGACAAACCATTATTTCTTATACTTAGGGACTCTATAGCTACGGGGTCTGTTCAACAGGACTGGCACATAGCAAATGTGGTGCCAATATTCAAAAAGGGCTCTAAAGGTGAACCTGGAAATTATAGGCCAGGAAGTCTAACCTCTACTGTTGGTAAAATATTTGAAGGGTTTCTGATGGATGTTATTCTGGATTATCTCAATGAAAATAACTGTTTAACTCCATATCAGCATGGGTTTATGAGGAATCGCTCCTGTCTAACCAATCTACTCAGTTTTTATGAAGAGGTAAGCTATAGGCTGGACCAAGGTGAGTAATTGGACCTGGTATATCTTGATTTTTCCATAGCGTTTGATACCGTGCCGCACAAGAGGTTGGTACACAAACTGAGAATGCTTGGTCTGGGGGAAAATGTGTGTAAATGGGTTAGTAACTGGCTTAGTGATAGAAAGCAGAGGGTGGTTATAAATGGTATAGTCTCTAACTGGGTCGCTGTGACCAGTGGGGTACCGCAGGGGTCTGTGTTGGGACCTGTTCTCTCCAACATATTCATTAATGATCTGGTAGAAGGTTTACACAGTAAAATATTGTTATTTGCAGATGATATAGAACTATGTAAAGACGTCAATACAAGAGAAGATAGTATTCTGCTACAGATGGATCTGGATATGTTGGAAACTTGGGCCAAGAGGTGGCAGATGAGGTTTAACAATGATAAATGTAAGGTTATACACATGGAAAGAAGGAATCCATATCACCATTACACACTGAACGTGAAACCACTGGGTATATATGACTTGGAGAAGGACTTGGGGATCCTAGTTAATGATAAACTTACCTGGAGCAGCCAGTGCCAGGCAGCGGCTGCCAAGGCAAACAGGATCATGGGATGCATTAAAAGAGGTCTGGATACACATGATGAGACCATTATACTGTCTCTGTACAAATCCCTCTTTAGACCGCACATGGAGTACTGTGTACAGTTTTGGGCACCGCTGCTCAGGAAGGATATAATGGAACTAGAGCGAGTACAAAGGAGGGCAACAAAATTAATAAAGGGGGATGGGGAAACTACACTACCCAGAGAGATTAGCAAAATTAGGATTGATTAGTCTAGAAAAAAGAAGACTGAGGGGCGATCTAATAACCATGTATAAGTATATAAGGGGACAATACAAATATCTCGCTGAGGATCTGTTTATACCAAGAAAGGTGACAGTCACAAAGGGGCATTCTTTGCGTCTGGAGGAGAGAAGGTTTTTCCACCAACATAGAAGATGATTCTTTACTGTTAGGGCAGTGAGAATCTGGAATTCCTTGCCTGAGGAGGTGGTGATGGCGAACTCAGTCGAGGGGTTCAAGCGAGGCCTGGATGTCTTCCTGGAGCATAACAATATTGTATCTTAGGTTATCTTAGTTATTAGGTTCTTTAGAAGGACATAGATCTGGGGATTTATTCTGATGGAATATAGGCTGAACTGGATGGACAAATGCCTTTTTTCGGCCTTGCTAACTATGTCACCATGTTACTATGATATTTGTGCCACCTGAGTGTGCCTCAGCATGAAAGCAGGTAGAGGTGTTGCTTGTGGCATCAGGACTCCCAGCAAAGGGGCTCTACACCGATCCCTAACCCACCTCGTCTTACTGTGACGTTCAATTGCAAAGACATGCTGGAAGGGAATTTAGATTGTGAGCCCCAACGGGGACAGCGATGATAATGTGTGCAAATTGTAAAGCACTGCGGAATATGTTAGCGCTATATTCAATTAAGATGATGATTATTATTATTATTATTTGAAAGCTGTAAAGGCTGTCCTAGACCCCGACACCTTATGCCTGGCTGATAGCTGCAGTTTGTACTGTTGTTGAATTGAGGCCACTTTCCTGGATTCTGTCACTCGTTTGATGTGTTTTGGCAGCATTTCGGGGCTGTTCTAAGGTGCATGCGTTTGTTTTTGCCTCCCATTGATGTGAATGGCGTTCGGTAATGTTCGGCGAATATTGCAAATTCGGCGAATGTAATCCGAACTGAACATTGAAATATTCGTTCATCTCTAGTCGCTACTCACCTGGGTAGTCATATGTAGGAACCTCCTCTTTATACCACTCATCACCCTTCACATATGTCTCTGCAGTATTAATATGGGTCAGATCTTCACCCTGAAACAAATATTGTAAAAGTCACAGATAGATGGAGAAGTCACATCTATGATCAGCTCTAATCCTGCCATCTCCACCATTCTCATTACACAAGTATAAGACATATAATACTGGTGGATAAAACAAGACTGAGCACAAGACCTTCACAGCCGTCTACACATCATAGGGGAGATCTCATGACACCTTCTCTCCATCTACCTGATGATCCTGAGGAACATTGGGATCTTCTTGTTTACAGTCCTGTGGAAGAAGAGGACGGGGACATCTCTCTGGTGTTGTCCTCTTACTGGACAGATCTGGAGGAAGCACGTACAGGGACTGAATGCATTCTTCACATACAGATAATTATAGGCTGTGTGTATTTAGTCCAGTCTATTACCTGGTGATGTCAGGGGTTGAGGAACCTCCATCATAATGTCCTTGTACAGATCTTTGTGTTCTTCTAAATACTCCCACTCCTCCATGGAGAAATAGACGGCGACATCCTGACACCTTATAGGAACCTGACACATACAATGATACCGTCATCCCCCGATCCTTCATAGCGTTACTGTATAATGTCCCAGCATTCCCAGCAGTGTCACCTCTCCAGTCAGCAGCTCAATCATCTTGTAGGTGAGTTCTAGGATCTTCTGGTCATTGATGTCCTCATGGATCAGGGGGTGAGGTGGAGGCCCCGTGATTGGGCTCAGGGGTCTTCCCCATCCCTCAGACACAGGGTCCTGACAGCGCTCACTAGAGGTCTTCTTCACTACTGTGTAATCCTGGTTATGGAGAGACACATTAATAAATCTCACTACAGACATTTCCAGAGTCCTCACCTCTCCAGTTCTGTCCATCTGTTATTCCCATAGATAAGAATGATGTAATGTGACGTCATCAGAATCTCTCACCTCCCCAGTAAGCCGGAAGAGGATCTCTAGGGTGAGGTGTAATATCCTCTCCGCCATCTTGTCTCTGTCCATATCCATTCTTGGTGGGTAAATCAGGAAATTCTCTTATATAGAAGATCTTCACTGAGAGGATCCGATATTGTAGAGACCTGAATGAGAAGAAGATGAGCCGATGTAACATCATAAAAATGCTGTGAGATAATACAATTACTGGAGATAATAAGGGAAACAAATGAGGAAATAGATCGTGTAGATGTTGTATTCTCTTGTATGGACTGGAACATAAGTTGAACTGTTGACTAAGACATCTCCTCCATGCCCCAATCTCTGGCTATGTTACTCACTGGTTCAGCAACTGAGTGACTATAGGAATTACAAGTTCGTTGGGAATGACCAAGAAATACAGAGACCGGTGGGGACCCAAGCAGTAATGGTATTGTTATTATTTTACTACATGCCGCTTTCTCCCTGACATCTACTAATAAAACCTATATATTTAGGCCACAGACAACAAGCAGTTTCTTCCTCGGAGTCGGCAGCTGAATACGTTCCTCATAGACTCATCTTCCATAACGCTAATTCTCGTCTCATTTACCGACATCGGCATTAGTAATACTGCAGGAGATATTCATTACACGTGACAGGAGAAATAACGACTTCATGATGAGGACGACATCTTCATCTTCTACTGCGGCTCTAGGAACAGATCTGTCCAGAGTCGGTCACTGACTCCATCACCACCGGCCTCTATATGGAGGTTTCCCGACAATACTGTGTGGAGGCCCTGTACTATGAGAGTAATCCATGTTTCCTTGGTTCCTGTCTTTCATAGTTGGGACGTTTGTATCTATCAGCGGAAAAGGAACAAAACCATTGTGATTCTTATAAGGAGACAACACAAAACCCCTAAATATAACATTATATAACAACCCCACAATCTGTGACTCTTCAGGGTAAATCGCTCTCTCACCACTGGATTAGAGCTGATACTATGGAGCTAAAGGGACTAAACAGACTTTCTGTCACCTCCATAAAGGGGCACTTTTCCATGTTTGTCAGAACTGTCCGAGGATTATTAGAGGTGAAAGGACACCTGTGGATATTGGGGTCTTTACCTGCTACAGTTCTGGTGTGGACCCTCCACCTGCAGAGCCGTACACAACATATATGGCTGCTCTGTGCGCACAGGACCTGTGATGAGGTCACAGGAGGGGAGGAGTCAGGGGTCACATGATCAGGGCCCTCAGTGTATGCAGGACTCTGCTGTGCTGGGTGTCATGGTGCTGGATGAGGGGAAGTTTATGTGTGGGGTCAGGAGGGGTTTACAGTGTGGATGTAGCAGAGCCGTGTGTGTACGAGGTGTACGGAGCGGAGCCGTGTGTGTACGAGGTGTACGGAGCGGAGCCGTGTGTGTACGAGGTGTACGGAGCGGAGCCGTGTGTGTACGAGGTGTACGGAGCGGAGCCGTGTGTGTACGAGGTGTACGGAGCGGAGCCGTATGTGTGCGAGGTGTACGGAGCAGAGCCGTGTGTGTACGAGGTGTACGGAGCGGAGCCGTGTGTGTACGAGGTGTACGGAGCGGAGCCGTATGTGTACGAGGTGTACGGAGCGGAGCCGTGTGTGTACGAGATGTACGGAGCGGAGCCGTATGTGTGCGAGGTGTACGGAGCAGAGCCGTGTGTGTACGAGGTGTACGGAGCGGAGCCGTGTGTGTACGAGGTGTACGGAGCGGAGCCGTGTGTGTACGAGGTGTACGGAGCGGAGCCGTGTGTGTACGAGGTGTACGGAGCGGAGCCGTGTGTGTGCGAGGTGTACGGAGCGGAGCCGTGTGTGTACGAGGTGTACGGAGCGGAGCCGTGTGTGTACGAGGTGTACGGAGCGGAGCCGTGTGTGTACGAGGTGTACGGAGCGGAGCCGTGTGTGTACGAGATGTACGGAGCGGAGCCGTATGTGTGCGAGGTGTACGGAGCAGAGCCGTGTGTGTACGAGGTGTACGGAGCGGAGCCGTGTGTGTACGAGGTGTACGGAGCGGAGCCGTGTGTGTACGAGGTGTACGGAGCGGAGCCGTGTGTGTACGAGGTGTACGGAGCGGAGCCGTGTGTGTGCGAGGTGTACGGAGCGGAGCCGTGTGTGTACGAGGTGTACGGAGCGGAGCCGTGTGTGTTCGAGGTGTACGGAGCGGAGCCGTGTGTGTGCGAGGTGTACGGAGCGGAGCCGTGTGTGTGCGAGGTGTACGTAGCGGAGCCGTGTGTGGACGAGGTGTACGTAGCGGAGCCGTGTGTGTACGAGGTGTACGGAGCGGAGCCGTGTGTGTACGAGGTGTACGGAGCGGAGCCGTGTGTGTACGAGGTGTACGGAGCGGAGCCATGTGTGCACGAGGTGTACGGAGCGGAGCCGTGATTATAATCAGCCTTTGGGGGCTAAATGGTTTTCTATCCTTGAGCTTAGAGGGGCTTATAATTTGATATGCATCTAGAAGGTTGATGTGTGGTGATGGGAGAGCGGGCTCAGTACTTGATCGAGTATCCGGGTATTTGGGTGTTATACTCACGTGTTTAGCGGCTATTAGACAGGATTGCCCGCCATACACAGTAATGACATAAACATGTTGGCTACTGGCATTACTGTGACTGCCCGCCGTATAGTACCATCAAGTCTGTATAGGACCTGGTGACGCCATGTTTGGAGCATTGCACACGGACATAGTGTAGGGAGAGTTGCTGCTGGTGTTACATTAAACCAACAGCCCTTTTCACGACTAATTCAAATACAGGTGCTTCTCACAAAATTAGAATATCATCAAAAAGTTAACTTTTTTCTGTTCTTCAATTCAAAAAGTGAAACTCATATATTATGTAGAGTTATTACAAACAGAGTGATCTATTTCAAGTGTTTATTTCTGTTACTGTTGATGATTATGGTTTACAGCCAATGAAAACCCAAAAGTCATTATCTCAGAAAATTAGAAAAATTAACAAAAAACACCTGCAAAGGCTTCCTAAGAGTATAAAAATGTCCCATAGTCTGTTTCAGTAGCTCCACAATCATGGGGAAGACTGCTGACTTGACATATGTCCAGAAGGCAGTTACAGACACACTCCACAAGAAAGGTAAGCCACAAAAGGTCATTGCTAAAGAAGCCGGCTGTTCACAGAGTGCTGTATCCAAGCATATTAATGGAAAGCTGAGTGGAAGGAAAAAGTGTGGTAGAAAAAGGTGCACAAGGGGGGCATGGCTTGGGCATGGAGCTGTGAGCACACATCTCTCCTGAGCTCCAGCGTGCCTGAGACCTCTGCAGCAATTATATAGCCACCATCAGCTCCACTCACCCACCGATGTTGAAGAGCCAGGTCAGGCTCCGCTCCCAGGCACCCAGGGAGCTCACAGCGGGTCCCGCAGGCTCCAATATCACCAGGTACATGTCGGTGTCTGGAAGCGCGGGAAAGAGAGCAGCTCCTTCGGCCATGATGGAGGGGGGGTGCCTCCTCCTCCATGCAGCAGCACGCACACAGGAGCTCCCCACCTGGGACTGCAGGCACACAGAGGAATGGGGCCACAACAAAGGAGGCACAGGAGAGAGGACGAGTGACTGCTGCACCAGGGACCAGCCGCTCACCACAGAAGCTGATGGGAGAGAGCCGGGCACAGAGCAAGGGAGAGGTGAGAGATGCGACCTGCCCCTCCCCCCCCCTGGCCAGACCGTGTCACATGCTGAGCTGGCTTTGGACCTGTTTTCCTTCAATACTGCACCCTTATCGGGCTCAGGAAACTGATATGGGCCCCCCACTACTACCACCAGGGAGACATGAGAGAGGGACTTCTCCCAGCCTAGTGCCCCAGGACATTGTGCCCACCATCAATGTATCTTATGGCCTCCCCGCACCGGCTCCTGTTAGGTCCCTGGGCTCTGATGACTATATAACTGCCTCTGAGCTGACAGCGCAGCTGAGTGCCTTCCCTACAAAGGCTGACATGGAGGGCTATACACAGCATCTGGAGGCAGTGTGCAGGAGTGAAGTGGGGTCCCTTAAGGAGGACGTGTCCCATCTTACCACCACTGTCTCTGCATTAGAAGCTAAAGTGAAGTCGCTTTCCTTACAATTGCAGAGTCAGCAGCAGCTTCTGGACCTACACTCCGAGACTTTCAATGTGGTCCTAGATATGCTGGAGGACTCTGAGAACAGGAACCGGAGGAATAATATCAGGCTCCGTGGGATCCCTGAGTCCGTAGCTCCACGTGACCTCCCCTCGGCCCTCCATGGCATTTTCAATTCTCTCTTAGGGAGGTCGCGCACTGAACACATTGAAATTGACAGAGCCCACCGCTCGCTAGGCCCAAAGAACCCCGATACATCTAAGCCGAGGGACGTCATCTGTAGGATTCACTATTTCCAAACTAAGGATGACAACATGCGTAAGGCGAGGGACCACTATGCTATTGACTTTAATGGATCTGATGTCCTTCTTTTGTCTGACCTCTCACGCTTCACCCTGGCTAAACAGAGGGCTCTACGCCCCCTCCTGGAGGTGCTGTGGGAAAATAAGATCCCCTACAGTTGGGGTTACCCATTTCAGTTACAAGTACGCAGTGATAAAGGATTGATAACTTTGAGATCCCCGTCAGATTTGCAGAACTTCACCGCTGCACTGGGCTTACCTTTGGTCACACTGGGAGACTGTCCTCGCCTTACTGCGTCTGACCTATGGGGCCCACGCCGTGTTGGTATCCCCCCACCGGGTCGCTGGGAAAGAGGAAACGGGGCTCCCACCGTAGACGTGCCTCCGTTATTCATGCTGATGACACTTGATCACCTAATTCAAACCTTATGATCACTACCGTCCCTTTTCTCTTTTTGCTTTCTTGCCGCCTACGTTGTTCTTCCGTATTGCCAGGCTTCCACGAGGGGCTTGGTCGTGACTTTGTTTTAGCCTGTTAATTATGGATGGATTGGAGCCACATGTTTTGTAGCGGTGATATTTCTATTTGATTCTACCTAGGACTCCTGAGCGGGGTTCCTAGCATGGTTCATTTTGCACTATTTTTGAATGTCCACCTACTTCAATTGTCTCCTCATGTACTGTGCTCAACTGTCGCATTAATGTGCTACTGTTATTCTATGTTGGCTATCGCTGCTCTTTCTCCTGAAATTTGACTATTGATGATACCCCTTAGGGGGCTTGTTATGACTCTGCTCATTTCGACAAATGTACTTGGCCCATGATCCGCTGTTATGTTCGTTAACAATTTTTATGTTACCAGGGTCATGGGCCTACTGGGTAGAGTTGGATTTTTTTTTATTTTCTTTTTTTGCTGAAGGGGCTCGGCTGGTTGCTCTCTGCTCAATCACCTCCCCACTAGGGTGTGTCTCTGACACTACTTCTCAGAGTTTTCTCTGATATTGTTCTGTACCCTTGAGGCCTAGTGGCTTCTTGGTTTTTCTCTTTCTTCTTGGTCGGAATCCTGTCTTCCGGCTGAACTACTACCTTTCCTTGGTGCTTTACTTTCTCTGTTTTTATTTTTCCCCACTTCCCACCCCTCCTACTCCTCTCCGATCCGATTATACCACTCTTAGGCCCGATAGTTCCTATGGCATCCCTACAACTCTGTTCGCTTAATGTCAGGCGGTTTAATGTCCCTGAAAAGCGATCAAAGGTTTTATACGGTATGCATAAGAAACAGGTTGACATACTTCTGCTGCAGGAGACACATTTCCGATCAGACAAAATCCCTAAGCTTACCCATAAATACTACACACAGTGGTTCCATGGCAGTAACTCTGACTCCAAGTCTAAAGGAGTCAGCATTGCATTGCACAAGTCTTTACAGACTCAGGTAGTTGCCTCTAAAGCGGATTCTAATGGTCGATATGTGTTTTTGCAGCTTAAAATTGCCCATGATTTGTTCACCATAGCTAACATTTATCTCCCCAATCAAGACCAGGTCCGAGCGTGCAGAAAGTACCTACGGGACCTCTCGGCCTTTGCGGAAGGCTACGTGATTATGGGAGGGGACTTCAATATGGTGTTGGACCGCGCTGTGGATTCCTCTTCGGGCAGGTCGGCGGTGTCCCTCTCACAGGTGAAGAGACTGCGGCGGGCCCTGACGGACTCAAGGTTAGTGTATTCCTGAGTGACTGCGGCGTGGTGCTTATTTTTCCGTTATCCTTGTCTTTTCTAACTGTGGGTATTGGAGTGTGGACTCTTCACTGGGTGGTGGTTTTCAGCCTAGGGTTGAAACAGGAGATAGGGCGAGGGTGGAGGCTCAGACATGCACACCATTAGTGTAAACTCTGAGAGAGGGTCAGTCAGGGTTTCCCTAGTCTGAGGGAAATCGCAGGGGCCCGGGTTATTAGCTCTTTCCTGCCTAGGTCTCCCGTGACCGCTAACGATTGGAGCTAATTTTTCATTCAAAAAGTCAAATGGCGCTCCTTCACTTCCGAGCCTTACCGTGTGCCCAAACAGTGGTTTACCCCCACATGTGAGGTATTGATGTACTCAGGAGAAATTGCCCAACAAATTTTAGGATCCATTTTAACCTGTTGCCCATGTGAAAATTAAAAAATTGAGGCTGAAAAATTTTTTGTGAAAAAAAGTACTTTTTAATTTTTACGGATCAATTTGTGAAGCACCTGAGGGTTTAAAGTGCTCACTATGCATCTAGATAAGTTCCTTGGGGGGTCTAGTTTCCAAAATGGGGTCACTTGTGGGGGAGCTCCAATGTTTAGGCACACAGTGGCTCTCCAAACGCGACATGGTGTCTGCTAATGTCATGTCGGACGCTGTTCAGACCGGGTCGTTCGACAGACAGCGGTAATTCCGCTTTTGACCACTATGCGCTCATTGGCGTCGGCTAGGTTTTGTCTATATGGTCCGGGGTTAATTTACCTGGTGCTCGGATTGGAAGCTGGGCCATGCCCACTGCCTTTAAATAGTTCTCCTGAACATTGGGCATCGCCGATTATAGCTTCAGTCTTGTGCGTGGTTATCTCGGTCCGGAGTGGTGAGCTAGTAGTTGGAGTATCGTTGCTGGTGGTGTATTTCCTTTTGTCTTACTTGCTTCTTCCTATATTCGTATTTGTTTTGCCCTTTACATTTATAGTGTATTCCTGAGTGACTGCGGCGTGGTGCTTATTTTTCCGTTATCCTTGTCTGTTCTAACTGTGGGTATTGGAGTGTGGACTCTTCACTGGGTGGTGGTTTTCAGCCTAGGGTTGAAACAGGAGATAGGGCGAGGGTGGAGGCTCAGACATGCACACCATTAGTGTAAACTCTGAGAGAGGGTCAGTCAGGGTTTCCCTAGTCTGAGGGAAATCGCAGGGGCCCGGGTTATTAGCTCTTTCCTGCCTAGGTCTCCCGTGACATTATAATCGGCACTAAAAAAAAAAAAAAGAAAAGGAGTTTCCTTTTTTTTTTTTTGTTTTGTCATGGATCCCATGACTTCCATAACCCGCCAGTTGGAGGCGCTGTCCCTACAGGTCACTGAGTTAAGGGGGGCAGTGCAGCAACAGGGACTAGCAGTGTCTAATGTGCAAGCCAGAGTTACAGGTAAAGTTGCTGAGCCTAAGTTTCCTTTGCCTGGAAAAATTGCTGGGGAACGCAGTAAATTTGTTTCTTTTCGTGAAGCCTGCAAACTGTATTTCCGTATGCGCCCAATCTCCTCCGGTAATGAGGCTCAGCGTGTGGGCCTGGTGTTGTCATTATTAAGCGGGGATCCCCAAGCATGGGCGTTTTCTTTGCCGTCTGATTCAGCTACATTTAACTCGGTGGAGAGTTTTTTTTTCTGCTCTAGGACACATTTACGACAATCCAGACAGAAAGGCTCCAGCAGAATCTAAGATATGCACTATTTGCCAGGGGGAGCGTGTTGCTGAGGATTACTGTTCTGAATTTCGCCGCTGGGCGATTGACACACAGTGGAATGAGCCTGCGCTGCGGAGTCACTTTATTCATGGAGTTTCTGATAGAGTTAAAAAAGCCCTCCTGATGTACGAGACTCCTGCGTCACTAGATTCCGCTATGAGTCTTGCTGTCCGCATTGATCGCCGTTTGCGTCAGGGGGATCATGAGACGCCGCCTGTGCGTGAAAGTTTAGGTTCACGTGAGGTTGCTGCAGGTGAGCCCACGGAACCTATGCAAAACGCAGGGGTATCACATGTTAAGAATCGAGCCCCTGTACTCAGGAAGCAGGGAGCCTGTTTTTTCTGCGGTAAAACTGGTCATTTTATTAATATCTGTCCTCTGCTGTTAAAGAAAAACGCAACGGCGGAAAACTTCTAAGCTCAGAGGGTGTGGAGGAGTCCAATCTGAACTTATGTATATCCTCCATGATGGTTTCTCAGTGCATGCTCCCTGCCAAAGTTGTTGTCGCTGGCAGAGAGCTGCCAATCACTGTTTTTGTGGATAGTGGTTCTGCCACAAATCTCATTGATGAGGAGTTTGCACGCACTGCTGGTTTTAGGATTGAAAAACTGCCTCCTCCTATCTGCGTGGTCACCATCAATTCTGCTCCTCTCCCACAGGGGGAGATTACTGAGTTTGTGGCTGAGGTTAAACTCCACATTGGGGTTCTTCATTTCGAGCAGGTTACATGTAAGGTGCTCAAGAGTCTTCTGGCACAATTGGTTCTGGGTTTTCCATGGTTGTCTACACACAACCCGATTATTGACTGGAAAACTCAGGACATAATTCAGTGGAGTGATTTCTGTCAGGAGAATTGCTTGGCCACATGTGTTTCTGCTGTGACTCCAAGCATTCCTGAGTCACTTCTGGATTTTGTGGATGTGTTCTCTGAGAAGGGTTGTTCAGAGTTGCCACCACATCGCCCCTATGACTGTTCTATCAGGTTTAAACCAGGGGCCAAGTTGCCTAAAGCAAGGATGTTTACCATCTCCGGTCCGGAGAGACAAGAGCTTAAGCTTGACCTCAGGGGGGTGTACAATCTCATAAGAGTCCGTCAAGGTGATGAGTGGAAGACGGCTTTTAATACCCCTGAGGGTCATTTTGAAAATTTGGTGATGCCATTTGGGTGACAAACGCACCTGCAGTGTTTCAACATTTCATAAATGATGTGTTCTCGCATGTTTTGGGGAAATTCGTTATTGTGTACCTAGATGACATCCTCATTAGTGTTGAGCGATACCGTCTGATACTTGAAAGTATCGGTATCGGAAAGTATCGGCCGATACCGGCAAAGTATCGGATCCAATCCGATACCGATACCCGATACCAATACAAGTCAATGGGACTCAAGTATCGGACGGTATTCCTGATGGTTCTCAGGGTCTGAAGGAGAGGAAACTCTCCTTCAGGCCCTGGGATCCATATTAATGTGTAAAAGAGAGAATTAAAATAAAAAATATTGCTATACTCACCTCTCCGACGCAGCCTGCACCTTACCGAGGGAAGCGGCAGCGTTCTTTGTTTAAAATTCGCGCTTTTCTTTCCTTACGTTAAGTCCCGGCTTTGTGATTGGTTGCGTCGCAGTCACATGGGCGACGCAACCAATCACAAGCCGTGACGTCACGGGAGGCTGGACACACGCGCATTTTAAAATGCGCGCTTGTCCAGCCTCCCGTGACGTCCCGGCTTGTGATTGGTTGCGTCGCGATCAACCAATCACAAGCCGGGAGGCTGGACACGCGCGCATTTTAAAATGCGCGCTTCTCCAACCTCCCGTGACGTCCCGGCTTGTGATTGGTTGCTTCGCGGTCAACCAATCACAAGCCGGGAGGCTGGACATGCGCGTATTTTAAAATGCGCGCTTGTCCAACCTCCCGTGACGTCCCGGCTTGTGATTGGTTGCGTCGCGATCAATCAATCACAAGCCGGGAGGCTGGACACGCGTGCATTTTAAAATGCGCGCTTGTCCAACCTCCCGTGACGTCCCGGCTTGTGATTGGTTGCTTCGCGGTCAACCAATCACAAGCCGGGAGGCTGGACACGCGCGTGGTTGCGTCTCCCATGTGACTGCGACGCAACCAATCACAAAGCCGGGACGTAATTTTAAAATCCTTAAGGACCTGAAATTACGTCACGGCTTGCTGTGATTGGTTGCGTCGCCCATGTGACTGCAACGCAACCAATCACAAAGCCGGGACTTCACGTAAGGAAAGAAAAGCGCGAATTTTAAACAAAGAACGCTGCCGCTTCCCTCGGTAAGGTGCAGGCTGCGTCGGAGAGGTGAGTATAGCAATATTTTTTATTTTAATTCTCTCTTTTACACATTTTTACATTAATGTTGTTTCGATACCGATACCCGATACCACAAAAGTATCGGATCTCGGTATCGGAATTCCGATACAGCAAATATCGGCTGATACCCGATACTTGCGGTATCTGAATGCTCAACACTAATCCTCATATATTCTTGCGACCGTGATACTCATTTAGATCATGTCAGGCGGGTGTTACAGCTTCTCAGAGAGAATAAGCTATATGCAAAACTGGAGAAATGTGTATTTTCGGTACAGGAGTTGCCTTTCTTGGGCTATATTGTGTCTGCTTCTGGTTTTAAAATGGACGCCGCTAAGGTGCAAGCGGTGTTGCATTGGGAATGGCCTGATAACCTAAAAGCACTTCAGCGGTTCCTTGGGTTTTCTAACTACTATAGGAAGTTTATCAAGGATTTTTCTATCATTACTAAACCGTTAACTGACATGACTAAAAAGGGTACCAATTTCTCCGTTTGGCCTGAGGCTGCTGTGTGCGCATTTGAATCTCTTAAAAACAGGTTTGTTTCGGCTCCCATTCTGGTGCAGCCAGATGTATCGAAACCTTTTGTTGTAGAAGTCGATGCGTCTGAGGTTGGTGTGGGGGCGGTGTTGTCACAAGGCTCATCCTTGAGCGGTTTGCGTCCGTGCGCCTATTTTTCCAAGAAACTGTCGCCCGCCGAACGTAACTACGATATCGGCAACAGAGAGTTGTTGGCAATCAAATTGGCCTTTGAGGAATGGCGACACTTCTTGGAGGGGTCGGTTCATCAGGTTACGGTTATTACCGACCATAAGGATTTGCTTTATTTGGAGTCTGCCAAGCGTCTGTCCCCCAGGCAGGCTCGCTGGGCATTGTTTTTCACGCGGTTCAACTTTGTTGTCACTTACAATCCTGGTTCTAAAAACACTAAGGTGGATGCTTTGTCCAGGTGTTTTCCGGGGGGAGAGCCTCGGGAAGATCCGGTGCCCATCCTCCAAAAGGGTGTTGTGGTTTCGGCTCTCACTACCGAGGTTGAGGCTGAGATTGCCGAGGCTCAGGAGGAGGTACCATCTGAGCTTCCCGTCAACAAAATGTTTGTACCGCTTCATCTCTGCTTAAAGGGTCTGGCGGAGCATCATGATGCTGTCCTGGCTGGCCATCCAGGGGTTAGGGGTACCTTGGAGTTGGTGTCACGTCGGTTTTGGTGGCCCAAGATCCGACAGGACGTGGTCTCATACGTGTCGGCTTGCACCATGTGCGCTAGGACTAAGACGCCCCGCTCCCATCCTGTTGGCACACTACTTCCTCTCGAGGTACCTAGTAAGCCATGGACGGAAATCTCCATGGATTTTATCACTGACTTGCCCTCCTCAGCTGGGAACACGGTCATCTTGGTGATTGTTGATCGGTTCTCAAAAATGTCGCACTTTGTGTCTTTGCCTTCGTTGCCTAACGCTAAGACTCTGGCTCAGGTATTTGTGCAGGAAGTGGTCAGACTTCATGGGGTTCCGTCTGACATCGTTTCTGATAGGGGGTCTCAGTTTGTGGCAAAATTTTGGAAAGCATTTTGCTCACGGCTGGGGATCAAGTTGTCTCATTCTCCGGCGTTTCATCCTCAGTCAAATGGTCAGACCGAGCGTATGAACCAAAATTTGGAACAGTACTTACGCTGCTTTGTTTCGGATAACCAGGAGGAGTGGTCGAAGTTTCTTCCTTTGGCTGAGTTTGCCATCAATAATCACCGCCAGGAGTCGTCTGGGGAGTCTCCGTTTTTTTGTGTTTACAGGCTTCATCCTCACTTTTGTACTTTGAGTCAGGGGGGCTCTTCCGGCGTCCCGGAGGAAGACCAGTTAGGAGCACAATTATCATCAGTCTGGAGGAGAGTTAAACAGCGCCTGTTGAGTGTGGGTGCCAGGTACAAAGGTGTGGCTGACAGTAGGCGTGTGCCAGGTCCGGACCTGAGTGTGGATGACTGGGTGTGGTTATCCACAAAAAACATAAGACTCAAGATACCGTCCCTTAAATTGGGTCCACGGTTTATTGGTCCATTTAGGGTCACCGCCGTCATTAACCCAGTAGCGTACCGATTGGAGCTTCCTACGGTGTATAAGATACACAACGTGTTCCACAGGTCTCTTTTAAAGAAGGTGGTGGGTTCCGTGGACACGGCGCCTATGCCACCTCCAGTCTTGGTGGATGGTAATTTGGAATTTGAAGTCTCCAAGGTGGTTGACTCTTGTGTAGTGCGCCGCACTTTACAGTACTTGGTACACTGGCGTGGTTATGGGCCTGAGGAGAGGTCCTGGGTACCAGCCTCGGACGTTCATGCGGATCGGCTGGTCAGGTTTTTTCACCGCCGCCATCCGGACAAGCCGGGTCCTATAAGCCGTGAGGGCCCTGGGGTCCCTCGTAGAAGGCGGGGTACTGTCATGTCGGACGCTGTTCAGACCAGGTCATTCGACAGACAGCGGTAATTCCACTTTTGACCACTATGCGCTCATTGGCGTCGGCTAGGTTTTGTCTAGATGGTCCGGGGTTAATTTACCTGGTGCTCGAATTGGAAGCTGGGCCATGCCCACTGCCTTTAAATAGTTCTCCTGAACATTGGGCGTCGCCGATTATAGCTTCAGTCTTGTGCGTGGTTATCTCGGTCTGGAGTGGTGAGCTAGTAGTTGGAGTATCGTTGCTGGTGGTGTATTTCCTTTTGTCTTATTTGCTTCTTCCTATATTTGTATTTGTTTTGCCCTTTACATTTATAGTGTATTCCTGAGTGACTGCGGCGTGGTGCTTATTTTTCCATTATCCTTGTCTGTTCTAACTGTGGGTATTGGAGTGTGGACTCTTCACTGGGTGGTGGTTTTCAGCCTAGGGTTGAAACAGGAGATAGGGTGAGGGTGGAGGCTCAGACATGCACACCATTAGTGTAAACTCTGAGAGAGGGTCAGTCAGGGTTTCCCTAGTCTGAGGGAAATCGCAGGGGCCCGGGTTATTAGCTCTTTCCTGCCTAGGTCTCCCGTGACAGCTAACGATTGGAGCTAATTTTTCATTCAAAAAGTCAAATGGCGCTCCTTCACTTCCGAGCCTTACCGTGTGCCGAAACAGTGGTTTACCCCCACATGTGAGGTATTGGTGTACTCAGGAGAAATTGCCCAACAAATTTTAGGATCCATTTTAACCTGTTGCCCATGTGAAAATTAAAAAATTGAGGCTGAAAAATTTTTTGTGAAAAAAAAAGTATTTTTAATTTTTACGGATCAATTTGTGAAGCACCTGAGGGTTTAAAGTGCTCACTATGCATCTAGATAAGTTCCTTGGGGGGTCTAGTTTCCAAAATGGGGTCACTTGTGGGGGAGCTCCAATGTTTAGGCACACAGGGGCTCTCCAAACACGATATGGTGTCCGCTAACGATTGGAGCCAATTTTTTATTCAAAAAGTCAAATGGCGCTCCTTTCCTTCTGAGCTCTGTTGTGCGCCCAAACAGTGGTTCCCCCCACATATGGGGTATCAGCATACTCAGGACAAATTGGACAACAACTTTCGGGGTCCAGTTTCTCCTTTTACCCTTGGGAAAATAAAATTGTTGCTAAAAGATTTTTGTGACTAAAAATTTAAAAGTTCATTTTTTCCTTCCATGTTGCTTCTGCTGCTGTGAAACACCTGAAGGGTTAATAAACTTCTTGAATGTGATTTTGAGCACCTTGAGGGGCGCAGTTTTTAGAATGGTGTCACTTTTGGGTGTTTTCAGCCATATAGACCCTTCAAACTGACTTCAAATGTGAGGTGGTCCCTAAAAAAAAATGGTTTTGTAAATTTTGTTGTAAAAATGAAAAATCGCTGGTCAAATTTTAACCCTTATAACTTCCTAGCAAAAAAAAAAAATTGTTTCCAAAATTGTGCTGATGTAAAGTAGACATGTGGGAAATGTTATTTATTAACTATTTTGTGTCACATAACTCTCGTTTAACAGAATAATAATTCAAAATTTGAAAATTTGCGAAATTTTCAAAATTTTCGCCAAATTTCCATTTTTTTCACAAATAAACGCAAAAATTATCGACCTAAATTTACCACTAACATGAAGCCCAATATGTCACGAAAACAAATCTCAGAACCGCTAGGATCCATTGAAGCTTTCCTAAGTTATTACCTCATAAAGGGACACTGGTCAGAATTGCAAAAAACGGCCAGGTCATTAAGGTCAAAATAGGCTGGCTCATGAAGGGGTTAAGCTTGCTCAGTTTACTTCAATAAAATTTATACTCTATATTATTGTCCTGTTGATCTCCACTATAACATGTCTTTTTCTATGTATTTGGGTCTGTGGTTCTTCATGTTTTGGTAGATCCAGGACTTAGTTCTATGGATATATTTGTGGTGGTGCCCTCCATTCTGTGATAATGTGTGAAATTTTAGAGCACTTCATGCTTCCTTCTATTAACAAGCTTTTTGCAGATGGAAATTTAATTCTCCAGCAGGACTTGGCACCTGTCCACACTGCCAAAAGTACCAATACCTGGTTTACAAACAACAGTATCACTGTGCTTGATTGGCCAACAAACTCGTCTGACCCTAACCCCAGAGAGAATCTATATGGTACTGTAAAGAGGAAGATGAGACATCAGACCCAACAATGCAGACGAGCTGAAGACTGCTATCAAAGCAACCTGGGCTTCCATAACACCTCAGCAGTGCCACTGGCTGATCACCTCCATGCAGTGTTGGACTGGGGTGCCAAGAGCCCACCAGTATCATTGACTTTGGGGAGGGCCCACTTTTCACCTGCACACAAATATTAAATGACCCTGGTTCACAAATTTACCTATATCTCTATGTAATAATAAACTGGGTAGTTTGGTTAATGAATGAGATGCTGCTTTTTTTCTGAACGGAGTGAATTAAAACAAGTACTGCCTATACGGTCAGGTTGAGGGACCAGATCCGCAGAGGGGCCCAGCGGTGGATTCCCCTGTTCCCCTATAGGCCAGTCCAAGCCTGCTTCCATGCCACGCCGCATTGATGCAGCAATTGATGCCAAAGGAGCCCACACCAAGTATTGAGTTACTGATCATACATTTCAGGAGGCTGGTGTTATAAAGTGTTCTAATTTACTGAGATAATGACTTTTGGGTTTCATTTGCTGTAAGCCACAATAATCAGCAACATAAAAATAAACACTTGAAATAAATTATTCTGTTTGTAATGACTCTATATAATATGAGTTTCACTATTTGTATTGAAGAACTGAAATAAATTAACTTTTTGATGATATTCTAATTTTGTGAGAAGCACCTGTAGATTCTCTTCTATAGTTGCAGTCAGTGTAGGTTTTTCTTGCGAAGTCGGTCGGGCTGTGGAGTTGATAGTTTTGACTTGAGATGTGTATACTGTATATACATTTTTTAACATGTCTTTTTCCCTCTTGCGGGCAGCATGTGCAGATGGCCGTGTGTGTCCTTTGTAGACACCCATATATTTTGCGATTAATATTTTATGATGTGTATATATCTATTGTGATGCAGTGACCCCTGTAACAGGTAGGGGGCACTGCATGGTCTCCCCAGCATACGCACGGAGGCGTATTGAGGCTGTGAGAGTGCATGGCAGTTGCATGCATGGATGTGATGATGTGACAAAGTCCAGCAGTCCAGCCGGTATGTGTGTCGCAGAGGAGGAGACTGCGTTGCCAGCCTGAAGCGATGTGGTGTTCTGGGACCTATAGTTCCACAAGTATTTTGTATGTTTATAATGAGGTTGGCAGGGCTAGTTATGTGAGATGGGCGGGACAAAATATCCACACACCCACACTCCCACTCAGGGGAGTGGTTACGGGTATGTAATGTGACCAGGGTGTGGGTCACATGTTCCTTTGTGGTCTGAGTGTGTAGACCTGTATGGTACAGGTGCAAGGTCCTGATAGAAACCTCTGTGCTGGGCGTGCTAGCTCTGAAGAGCATGTGGTGGGACTTTGCTACTGGTGGCCTGGGTATTGGGACGGTCCCAGCCGGGGATGGACGTCCTGAATAGTACCCGGACTGGCTACCTGTGTGATCCTGGGTGTTGGGAGGTCCTGGGAGTAGGACCGGATCCCTGAACAGCACAAGGTGACGACAGGGATCTGCAGAGCCAGTGACAGCTACAGTGTGGGGAAGCTACCGTCCTTCTGTGGGTCTGGACTGACTAATGTGTACCGACCAGGTAAGTTGGTGATCCCCGTGAGGCAGCTTTCCCAAGAGAGAGGACTGACAAGGAGTCAGCAGGTGGAGCAGGAGCTCCCGTAAGGTACCTCAATAGACTGTTGGTGCTTATGATGTTCCATGAACTGTGTGGTAAACCACGGCAACTGGTCAGAAGAGGACCAGCGTGTTTAGTTGCCGCAGACTTAATGTGATGTCCTGATGGAATGTGTAATGGACTGTTCATGATATGGTTTATGAGTAGTGTTGAGCATTCCGATACTGCAAGTATCGGGTATCGGCCGATACTTGCTGTATCGGAATTCCGATACCGAGATCCGATATTTTTGTGGTATCGGGTATCGGTATCGAAACAACATTAATGTAAAAATGTGTAAAAGAAAGAATTAAAATAAAAAATATTGCTAAACTCACCTCTCCGACGCAGCCTGCACCTTACCGAGGGAAGCGGCAGCGTTCTTTGTTTAAAATTCGCGCTTTTCTTTCCTTTACTGAAGTCCCGGCTTGTGATTGGTCGCGTGCCGACCATGTGGCCGGGACGCAACCAATCACAGCAAGCCGTGACGTAATTTCAGGTCCTTCAGGATTTTAAAATTACGTTCCGGCGTTGTGATTGGTTGCGTCGCAGTCACATGGGCAACGCAACCAATCACAGCAAGCCGTGACGTAATTTCAGGTCCTTAAGGATTTTAAAATTACGTCCCGGCTTGTGATTGGTTGCGGCGCGGTCAACCAATCACAAGCCGGGAGGCTGGACACGCGCGCATTTTAAAATGGGCGCGTGTCCAGCCTCCCGTGACGTCCCGGCTTGTGATTGGTTGCGGCGCGGTCAACCAATCACAAGCCGGGAAGCCATTTTAAAATGCGCGCGTGTCCAGCCTCCCGGCTTGTGATTGGTTGACCGCGATGCAACCAATCACAAGCCGGGACGTCACGGGAGGTTGGACAAGCGCTCATTTTAAAATGCGCGCGTGTCCAGCCTCCCGGCTTGTGATTGGTTGACCGCGATGCAACCAATCACAAGCCGGGACGTCACGGGAGGTTGGACAAGCGCTCATTTTAAAATGCGCGCGTGTCCAGCCTCCCGTGACGTCACGGCTTGTGATTGGTTGCGTCTCCCATGTGACTGCGATGCAACCAATCACAAAGCCGGGACATAATTTTAAAATCCTTAAGGACCTGAAATTACGTCACGGCTTGCTGTGATTGGTTGCGTTGCCCATGTGACTGCGACGCAACCAATCACAACGCCGGAACGTAATTTTAAAATCCTGAAGGACCTGAAATTACGTCACGGCTTGCTGTGATTGGTTGCGTCCCGGCCACATGGGCGGCATGCGACCAATCACAAGCCGGGACTTCAGTAAAGGAAAGAAAAGCGCGAATTTTAAACAAAGAACGCTGCCGCTTCCCTCGGTAAGGTGCAGGCTGCGTCGGAGAGGTGAGTATAGCAATATTTTTTTATTTTAATTCTTTCTTTTACACATTAATATGGTTCCCAGGGCCTGAAGGAGAGTTTCCTCTCCTTCAGACCCTGGGAACCATCAGGAATACCGTCCGATACATGAGTCCCATTGACTTGTATTGGTATCGGTATCGGATTGGATCCGATACTTTGCCGGGATCGGCCGATACTTTCCGATACCGATACTTTCAAGTATCGGACGGTATCGCTCAACACTATTTATGAGTCTTTACTAAACCAAATAGACTGTTTTTGTGTGAAAAAAACGTGCCCGTGTGCTTGAATCCTGTGCCATGCGAGTGTCCCCCAATACACTCAGTAAGTACAATCTTACACTATATATTCATCTTCTGACATGCAGGCAGTATTTGCATATCCATAATTTGCATATTTTATTTACATTTTTAAATATATACAGTGCCTTCCAAAAGTATTCGGCCCCCTGGAACTTTTCAACCTTTTCCCACATATCATGCTTCAAACATAAAGATACCAAATGTAAATTTTTGGTGAAGAATCAACAACAAGTGGAACACAGTTGTGAAGTTGAACGAAATTTATTAATTATTTTAAATTTTTGTGGAAATTCAAAAACTGAAAAGTGGGTGTGCAATATTATTCGGCCCCTTTAATACTTTGTTGCACCACCTTTTGCTGCGATTACAGCTGCAAGTCGCTTGGGGTCTGTCTCTATCAGTTTTGTACATCGAGAGCCTGAAATTCTTGCCCATTCTTCCTTGGCAAACAGCTCGAGCTCAGTGAGGTTCGATGGAGATCGTTTGTGAACAGCAGTTTTCAGTTCTTTACACAGATTCTCGATTGGATTGAGGTCTGGACTTTGACTTGGCCATTCTAACACCTGGATACATTATTTGTGAACCATTCCATTGTAGATTTTACTTTATGTTTGGGATCATTGTCTTGTTGGAAGACAAATCTCCTTCCCAGTCTCAGGTATTTTGCAAACTCCAACAGGTTTTCTTCAAGAAAGGTCCTGTATTTGGCTCCATCCATCTTTCCATCAATTTTAACCCTATTCCCTGTCCCTGCTGAACAAAAGCAGGTCCAAACCATGATGCTGCCACCACCATGTTTGACAGTAGGGATAGTGTTCAGGGTGATGAGCTGTGTTGCCTTTATGCCAAACATATCGTTTGGCATTGTTGCCAAAAGTTTGATTTTAGTTTTATCTGACCAGAGCACATGTTTGGTGTGTCTCCCAGGTGGCTTGTTGTAAACTTTAAACAACACTTTTTATGGATATCTTTGAGAAATGGCTTTCTTTTTACCACTCTTCCATTAAGGCCAGATTTGTGCAGTGTACGACTGATTGTTGTCCTATGGACAGACTGTCTCACCTCAGATGTAGATCTCTGCAGTTCATCCAGAGTGATCATGGGCCTCTTGGCTGCATCTCTGATCAGTCTACTTGTTTGAGATGAAAGTTTAGAGTGGCGGCCGGGTCCTGGTAGATTTGCAGTGGTATGATGCTCCTTCCATTTCAATATGATCGCTTGCACAGTGCTCCTTGGGATGTTTAAAGTTTTGGAAATCATTTTGTATCCAAATCCGGCTTTAAACTTCTCCACAACAGTATCACGGACCTGCCTGTTGTGTTCCTTGGGCTTCATGATGCTCTCTGTGGGTCAAACAGAACCCTGAGACTATCACAGAGCAGGTGCATTTATATGGAGACTTTATTACACACAGGTGGTTATATTTATCATCATAAGGCATTTAGGACAACATTGGATCATTCAGAGATCCACAATGAACTTCTGGAGTGAGTTTGCTGCACTGAAAGTAAAGGGGCCGAATAATATTGCCCGCCTCACTTTTCAGTTTTTGAATATCCACAAAAATTTAAAACAACCAATACATTTCTTTCAACTTCACAATTGTGTTCCACTTGTTGTTGATTCTTCACCAAAAATTTACATTTGGTATCTTTATGTGGGAAGCATGATATATGGGAAAAAGTTGTAAAGTTCCAGGGGGCCGAATACTTTCGCAAGGCACTATATCTTTTTTTGCTTTTAATCTGGAGTTCCTTTTGTAAATAAATTATGTTTGTATATGTTTATGTACATTTTATTTTGTTATTATATACTTGTCATTTAACCATAATCTCACTGATATGCTGCATTAAAGGGACACAAAAGCCCCTCAGTATAGCTTGTTACCAGTCCCCTCTAAAGAAGGAAATCGAGTTTTCCGAAACGTGTAAGGACTAAGACTGGTGTATCACAGCAGCTTTCTTACTCAGTGGACTGTGTGACGTCACACGCTGCTGTACCTGTGCCCGCATTGCCTTGGTTTTTGTGTTCAGACACACCACCCTCCAGGGCTGCCTGTTAGCTACATTGCAGCTCTAATTGCTTCTTTGTTTCGCCAAGGACCTCCGTACAGCACCGAGTGCAGCTCTTCTTTCAAGTGGATGTAACTAAGAACTTTGCGGCACTGCATTGCAGGGCGGGCAGAGTAGGCTTATCTCCACACTTTAATTGTCACTACCCCAAAGCTTGGTGTACAGTGCACACATACTACCCCTTATTGCGTTTTTATTGGAGTTCATTTACATATATACCGTATATACTTAAGCATAAGCTGACCCGTGTATTAGCCGAGACCCCTAATTTTACCACAAAAAAACTGGGAAAACTTATTGACTCGAGTATAAGCCTAGGGTGGGAAATGCAGCTGCTACCGGTAAATTTCAAAAATAAAAATAGATACCAATAAAAGTAAAATTAATTGAGACATCAGTAGGTTGTGTTTTTGAATATCCATATTGAATCAGGAGCCCCATATAATGCTCCAAACAGTTTATGATGGGCCCCATAAGATGCTCCATATTAAAATATGCCCCATATAATGCTGCATAAAAGGTTAATGATGGCCCCATAAAATGCTTCATAGAATAATATGCCCCATATAATGCTCCATAAAAGTTGATGGCCCCATAAGATGCTCCATAGAATAATATGCCCCATATGCTGCTCTATAAAGGTTGATGGCCCCATAAGATGCTCCATAGAATAATATGCCCCATATGTTGCTCCATAAAAGTTGATGGCCCCATAAGATGCTCCATAGAATAATATAACCCCATATGCTGCTCCATAAAAGTTGATGGCCCCATAGGATGCTCCATAGAATAATATAACCCCATATGAATGTCGCATTGCTCACCCTCCCCCGTCATACTCACCCTCCTGGCGTGGTCTCTGCACATCCCTGCTTCTCCGATGGTCTCTGGCGCTCGCCGGCAGCTTGTTCCTGTGTTCAGCGGTCACATGGTACCGCTCATTAAAGTAATGAATATGCGCTCCTATGGGACTGGAGATGCGTCCATATTCATTACTTTAATGAGCGGTACCACGTGACCGCTGAACACAGGAAGAATTGCTAGCGCCGGAGACCATCGGAGAAGCAGGGACGTACAGAGACCGTGCCAGGAGGGTATGCCCCCTCGCCGACCCCCTGGGACAATGACTCGAGTATAAGCCGAGGGGCACTTTCAGCCTAAAAAAATGGGCTGAAAATCTCAGCTTATACTTGAGTATATACGGTACCTATTGTGCTGTTGATGTTTACATAAAGTTTTTTAAAATTTAGCACACTTGCTATGAGTCCTATGTGTTCCTGGGATGGACATAATAGCGCAAAAGGTATATACCTATTTATGGTTTCTTTAGTTAATCTTGAAATCTTAAATCTTAAAAAAGCATGGTGACCCCAACATAGTATGATACCTCTACTGTCCAAATATGACCCCTACACAGCCCTACATATAGTATAATGTATAATGGCCTCCAAACAGTATAATGGTCCCAACACAACCATCTACACTGTGTAATGGCCCCCATTAGCCATTGAAACAAAATAATGGATGCCACACATTCTTCCAAACAGCATAAAGGCTCCCACACAGCTCTACAAACAAAATAATGGCTCCCACACAGCTCTCCACACAGTATGATGGACCCCACACAAACCTTCACACTATAATTAATCGCATTCATTATAATAGCCTTCCAAACAGTATAATGGGCTCTACATAGCCCTGAACACAGTATAATGGCCCCCCACAAAGTGCTGAAAGAAGTACAATGGCCCCCACATAACCCTTCATACAGTATAATGGCCCCACATACAGTTAAGTCCATATACATTTGGACAGAGACAACATTTTTCTAATTTTGGTTATAGACATTACCACAATGAATTTTAAACAAAACAATTCAGATGCAGTTGAAGATCAGACTTTCAGCTTTCATTTGAGGGTATTCACATTAAAATTGGATGAAGGGTTTAGGAGTTTCAGCTCGTTAACATGTGCCACCCTGTTTTTAAAGGGACCAAAAGTAATTGGACAATTGACTCCAAGGCTATTTCATGGACAGGTGTGGGCAATCCCTTTGTTATGTAATTCTCAATTAAGCAGATAAAAGGCCTGGAGTTGATTTGAGGTGTGGTGCTTGCATTTGGAAGGTTTTGCTGTGAAGTAAACATGCGGTCAAAGGAGCTCTCCATGCAGGTGAAACAAGCCATCCTTAAGCTGCGAAAACAGAAAAAACCCATCCGAGAAATTGCTACAATATTAGGAGTGGCAAAATCTACAGTTTGGTACAATCTGAGAAAGAAAGAAAGCACTGGTGAACTCATCAATGCAAAAAGACCTGGGCGCCCATGGAAGACAACAGTGGTGGATGATCGCATAATAGTCTCCATGGTGAAGAGAAACCCCTTCACAACAGCCAACCAAGTGAACAACAGTCTCCAGGAGGTCGGCGTATCAATATCCAAATCTACCATAAAGAGAAGACTGCATGAAAGTAAATACAGAGGGTTCACTGCACGGTGCAAGCCACTCATAAGCATCAAGAATAAAAAGGCTAGACTGGACGTTGCTAAAAACATCTAACAAAGCCAGCACAGTTCTGGAAGAACATTCTTTGGACAGATGAAACCAAGATCAACCTCTACCAGAATGATGGAAAGAGAAAAGTATGGCGAAGGCGTGGTACAGCTCATAATCCAAAGGATACCACATCATCTGTAAAACATGGCGGAGGCAGTGTGATGGCTTGGGCATGCATGGCTGCCAGTGGCACTGGGTCACTAGTGTTTATTGATGATGTGACACAGGACAGAAGCAGCCAAATGAATTCTGAGGTATTCAGAGACATACTGTGTGCTCAGATCCAGCCAAATACAGCCAAACTGATTGGTCGTCGTTTCATACTACAGATGGACAATGACCCAAAACATAAAGCCAAAGCAACCCAGTTGTTTATTAAAGCAAAGAAGTGGAATATTCTTGAATGGCCAAGTCATTCACCTGATCTCAACCCAATTGAGCATGCATTTCACTTGTTAAAGACTAAACTTCAGACAGAAAGGCCCACAAACAGCAACTGAAAACCACCGCAGTGAAGGCCTGGCAGAGTATCAAAAAAGAGGAAACACAGCGTCTGGTGATGTCCATGAGTTCAAGACTTCAGGCAGTCATTGTCAACAAAGGGTTTTCAACCAAGTACTAAAAATGAATATTTTATTCAAATTTTTTAATCTGTCCAATTACTTTTGGTCCCTTTTAAAAACCGGGTGGCACATGTTAAGGAGCTGAAACTCCTAAACCCTTCATCCAGTTTTAATGTGGATACCCTCAAATGAAACCTGAAAGTCTGAACTTCAACTGCATCTGGATTGGTTTTTTTAAAAAATTCATTGTGGTAAGGTCTATAACCAAAATTAGAAAAATGTTGTCTCTGTCCAAATATATATGGACCTAACTGTAGTCCACCATATTGGATAATTGCCATCACATTGCCTTCCATATAGTATAAAAGCCCCATATATTCCTTAAAACAATATAATGGGCCACACTATGTACTCACTGATTTAAAAAAAATAAAATACTCAACTCTCCTGGTTTCCCCGCTGCTCCAGTCTCCATAGCCTGTGCTCTGAAACTCTTCACTTCTCTGCACAGTGGCACAATTAAATAATGCACCTACTGCGATGAGTCATCAGATCTCAGACAAAGGGAGAATGATGGAGGAGGGAGCTGACGGTTTCCCTATTTCATCGTTGCATTCAACTGTAATGGCATCCAGGATGCCGATACAATTCTACCTATGATGTTGGGTGGGCCCCCTCGGTCTCACAGACCCCATAGCAGCTGCGAGGATTGTGCCATTGGCGGTGCGCCACTGCTTCCAACAACTCCATTCTAGTCACCTCAGTACTGATCGGTCTAGATTGGAGTTGATTTAGGAAGATCCTTGCAGAAGTAACTCCAATCTAGCAACAAAGAAGGAGAAAATGGTCAGCTCAGCCACATATGGAAGATCCATGAAGAGGAAGCGTGTGGTGCCACAGGAAAAAGGTACGTACAGAAAGTCCAGAAATCTTCATAAAACACTATTGAAAAAATATTTAAAAGGTCACAAGTCCGGTAACCGTCTGTTACACGCAAACACGTTTCCAACTGCTGTCTTTATTCATTGCACATACAATTGTGAATAGGTCACAAACATGATCAAACATGACCAATCACAAGGAAAGAAGGTCCCAGCAGGTAGCAAAGAACTTGAGTAATAAAGAGATATGAAAACATGATAATCAGGGGCGCACACAGAAATCATGGGGCCCAGAAGAGCATATCTCACTTTACAGCACTTGCAGACTAATTTTCCTCCTATTGAAGCTCTATATTTCCCTTTAATTGCTCCTATAAGGTGAGGTGCCAACTAAATTGCCCCCCAAACACAGTAAGAGACCCCAACAGTAAATCCCTACAGGGTACTCTCCACATGCACAGTATGATCATCCTACTGTACATGTGGCTGGGACAAGGCATTTTGGTGCTCTAGGCAGTTGATGCCGATGCCCCCCGCCCACAGGATTCTTCATCCCCCATGTAAAGAAATAGGTCTGAGACTAATTTAACAGGTCTCCTAACACACATCCCTTCCCCCTCCAATGGGTCAGGTAACAAGCTCCGATGACCACTTCTGCTAGAATTGTTACCTTTTCACCAAAAAATAGCCCCAAAAGTAAAAAGTGGTGTACTTTAGAGGGGGAGGCTCAATAAGGAGTATGTTTATATAGATATGAAATCATTCATTGCTTGCTGTCCAATTACAGGGAAAAATAGCAATATTTATCCCTGACATCTGTAACATTTCGAATGCTACGTGTCTTGGAGGACACTCACTTGGCACGGGATTAACGTAGTCAGGCACGGTTTTTCACTTAAACAGTCTGTTAACATAGAGTATCATAAGCACCAACAGTCAATGGTACCTTATGGAAGCTCCTGCTCCACACGCAGACTCCTTGTCGGTATCACTCTTCTGGGAAAGCTGCCTTTCGGGGTTCACCAACTTGTCTTGCAGGCACACATCAGTCAGTACAGAGCCACCGAAGGACGGTAGCTTCCCCAACACAGAGTCCTTCCACAGTGCGCTATTCAGGACGTCCGTCCCCACGTGGAACCGTCCAACACACAGGCGTGTGTGACCTGTCCAGGTGCTATTCAGGACTTTTGTCCAATACCCCAGGCCACCAGGTCCAAAGCCCCACCATGTGCTGTTCAGAGAGACGACATTCCCAACACAAAGGCTCTTTCAGGACCTTCAGCACAGACCATTCAGATCCACACTCAGAGACCATGTGACCAGACCTCAGTCACATTATATGGTTTGTTGTGAATTTGGATTCTGGGCTCCCCCGGTGGCTACTGGTGGAATTGAACTTGTGACATCATCTTCCCTGTTCACCTGTTCTGATTAGATCTGGGTGTCGCTATATAACCTGGCTTCTCTGTTAGATGCTTGCCGGTCAACAATGTTATCAGAAGCCTCTCTGTGCTTGTTCCTGCTCCCAGACATCTACTAGATAAGTTGGACATTCGTCCATGTTTTGTTTTTGTATTTTGGTTCCAGTTCACAGCTGCAGTTTCGTTACTGTGTCTGGAAAGCTCTTGTTGATCAGGAATTGCCACTCTGGTATTATGAGTTAATGCCAGAGTCCTAAAGTAATTTCTGGATGTGTTTTGTTAGGGTTTTCTACTGACCATGAAAGTATGCTTTCTGTCTTCTGCTATCTAGAAAGCGGACCTCAAATTTGCTAAAACTATTTTCCTGCTGCGTTTGTTGTTTCATCTCATATCACCGCCAATATATGTGGGGGGCTTCTGTCTCCTTTTTTTTTTGGGCATTTCTCTAGAGGTGAGTCAGGTCTTATATTTCCCTCTGCTAGCATTATTTAGTTCTCCGGCCGGCGCTGGGCATATAGGGATAAAAAGTAGGACATGCTACCTGGCTACTTCTAGATGATGCGGTAGGTTTAGTTCATGGTCAGTATAGTTACATCTTCCAAGAGCTTGTTCCTATAGAGGCTTATGCTAGTTCTCTGGCCATGGAGATCATGACAGTTTGACCGGCCCGCTAAAGGGTTAAAATCCTTGGCTGAGAAAGGAGAGAAATAAGAAGTCTGCTGAGAGTTTTTTTTTTTTTTTTTTCTGTGCTCTTAATTGGATCACTTGCCAGTCTGTCTATGCTGCAGTCTTTCTTTTTTTTCTCTCTCCTTATAATCTTTGAATGGCTTTGTGTTCACCTGTTAATAATGGATCTTCAGAGTGTAACTACAGGTTTGAATAATCTCACCACGAAAGTACAAAATTTGCAAGATTTTATTATTCATGCTCCGGTATCTGAGCCGAGAATTCCTTTGCCGGAATTCTTCTCAGGGAATAGATCTGGCTTTCAGAATTTTAGAAATAATTGCAAGTTATTTTTGTCCCTGAAATCTCGTTCTGCTGGAGACCCTGCACAGCAGGTTGGGATTGTGATTTCCTTGCTCCGCGGCGACCCTCAAGACTGGGCTTTTGCATTGGCACCAGGGGATCCTGCGTTGCGCAATGTGGATGCGTTTTTTTTGGCCTTGGGCTTGCTGTATGAGGAACCTCATTTGGAACTTCAGGCAGAAAAAACTTTGATGTCCCTATCGCAGGGGCAAGATGAAGCTGAAATTTACTGCCAAAGATTCCGTAAATGGTCTGTGCTTACTCAGTGGAATGAGTGTGCCTTGGCGGCTACTTTCAGAGAGGGTCTCTCTGATGCCATTAAGGATGTTATGGTGGGGTTCCCTGTGCCTGCGGGTCTGAATGAGTCCATGACAATGGCCATTCAGATCGATAGGCGTCTGCGGGAGCGCAAACCAGTGCACCATCTGGCGGTGTCCACTGAGAAGACGCCAGAAAGCATGCAGTGTGATAGAATTCTGTCCAGAAGCGAGCGGCAGAATTTTAGATGGAAAAATGGGTTGTGTTTCTATTGTGGGGATTCTACTCATGTTATATCAGCATGCTCTAAACGTACTAAAAAGCTTGATAAATCTGTTTCCATTGGCACTTTACAGTCTAAATTTATTTTGTCTGTGACCCTGATTTGCTCTTTGTCATCTATTACTACTGACGCCTATATCGACTCTGGCGCCGCTTTGAGTCTTATGGATTGGTCCTTTGCCAATCGTTGTGGGTATGATTTAGAGCCTTTGGAAACTCTTATTCCTCTGAAGGGGATTGACTCCACCCCATTGGCTAATAATAAACCACAATACTGGACACAAGTGACTATGTGTATTAATCCGGATCACCAGGAGACTATTCGTTTTCTAGTGCTGTATAATCTACATGAGGATTTGGTGCTGGGATTGCCATGGCTGCAGTCTCACAACCCAGTCCTTGACTGGAGAGCTATGTCTGTGTTGAGCTGGGGATGTAAGGGGACTCATGGGGACGTACCTTTGGTGTCCATTTCATCATCTATCCCCTCTGAAATCCCTGAGTTCCTGTCTGACTATCGTGACGTCTTTGAAGAACCCAAGCTGGGTTCACTACCTCCGCACCGTGAGTGCGATTGTGCTATAGATTTAATTCCGGGTAGTAAATACCCAAAGGGTCGTTTATTTAATCTGTCTGTGCCTGAACATACTGCTATGCGAGAATATATAAAGGAGTCCTTGGAAAAGGGACATATTCGTCCATCGTCATCTCCCTTAGGAGCCGGTTTTTTCTTTGTGTCAAAAAAAGACGGCTCTTTGAGACCATGTATCGATTATCGGCTTTTGAATAAAATCACTGTAAAATATCAATACCCATTGCCGTTGCTGACTGATTTGTTTGCTCGCATAAAGGGGGCCAAGTGGTTCTCTAAGATTGATCTCCGTGGGGCGTATAATTTGGTGCGGATCAGGCAGGGGGATGAGTGGAAAACCGCATTTAATACGCCCGAGGGCCACTTTGAGTATTTGGTGATGCCTTTTGGTCTTTCTAATGCCCCTTCAGTCTTCCAGTCCTTTATGCATGATATTTTCCGCGATTTTTTGGATAAATTTATGATAGTGTATCTGGATGATATTCTGATTTTTTCGGATGACTGGGACTCTCATGTCCGGCAAGTTAAGAGGGTTTTTCAGGTTTTGCGGTCTAATTCTCTGTGTGTCAAGGGTTCTAAGTGCGTTTTTGGGGTTCAGAGAATTTCCTTTTTGGGATATATTTTTTCTCCCTCTTCCATTGAGATGGATCCTGTCAAGGTTCAAGCTATTTGTGATTGGACGCAGCCCTCTTCTCTTAAAAGTCTTCAGAAATTTTTGGGCTTTGCCAACTTTTATCGTCGATTTATTTCTGGTTTTTCGGATGTCGTTAAGCCATTGACCGATTTGACTAGACAGGGTGCTGATGTTGCTAATTGGTCCCCTGATGCTGTGGAGGCCTTTCAGGAGCTTAAGCGCTGTTTTTCTTCTGCCCCTGTGTTGCGTCAGCCTGATGTGACTCTTCCTTTTCAGGTTGAGGTCGACGCTTCTGAGATCGGAGCTGGGGCAGTGTTGTCGCAGAAAAGTTCTGACTGCGCCGTGATGAGGCCTTGTGCCTTCTTTTCCCGTAAATTTTCGCCCGCTGAGCGGAATTATGATGTTGGGAATCGGGAGCTTTTGGCCATGAAGTGGGCGTTTGAGGAGTGGCGCCATTGGCTCGAGGGGGCCAGACATCAGGTGGTGGTATTGACTGACCACAAAAATTTGATTTATCTTGAGACCGCCAGGCGCCTGAATCCTAGACAGGCGCGCTGGTCATTATTTTTTTCTCGGTTTAATTTTGTGGTATCGTACCTACCAGGTTCTAAGAATGTTAAGGCGGATGCCCTTTCTAGGAGTTTTGAGCCTGATTCACCTGGCAACTCTGACCCCACAGGTATTCTTAAGGAGGGAGTTATCTTGTCAGCCGTTTCTCCAGACCTGCGGCGGGCCTTGCAGGAGTTTCAGGCGGATAGACCGGATCGTTGTCCGCCTGATAGGCTGTTTGTTCCTGATGATTGGACCAGTAAAGTCATCTCTGAGGTGCATTCTTCTGCGTTGGCAGGTCATCCTGGAATTTTTGGTACCAGGGATTTGGTGGCAAGATCCTTCTGGTGGCCTTCCCTGTCACGAGATGTGCGAGGCTTTGTGCAGTCTTGTGACGTTTGTGCTCGGGCCAAGCCTTGTTGTTCTCGGGCTAGTGGATTATTGTTGCCCTTGCCTATTCCTAAGAGGCCTTGGACACACATCTCGATGGATTTTATTTCAGATCTGCCTGTTTCTCAGAAGATGTCTGTCATCTGGGTGGTGTGTGACCGTTTTTCTAAGATGGTTCATTTGGTTCCCCTGCCCAAATTGCCTTCTTCTTCCGAGTTGGTGCCCCTGTTTTTTCAAAATGTTGTTCGTTTGCATGGTATTCCTGAGAATATCGTTTCTGACAGAGGAACCCAATTTGTGTCTAGATTTTGGCGGGCATTTTGTGCTAGGATGGGCATAGATTTGTCTTTTTCGTCTGCTTTTCACCCTCAGACTAATGGCCAGACCGAGCGGACTAATCAGACCCTGGAGACATATCTGAGGTGTTTTGTGTCTGCTGACCAGGATGATTGGGTTGCTTTTTTGCCATTGGCGGAGTTCGCCCTCAATAATCGGGCCAGCTCTGCCACCTTGGTTTCCCCGTTTTTCTGTAATTCGGGGTTCCATCCTCGATTTTCCTCCGGTCAGATGGAATCCTCGGATTGTCCTGGAGTGGATGCGGTGGTGGAGAGATTGCATCATATCTGGGGGCAGGTGATGGACAATTTAAAGTTGTCCCAGGAGAAGACTCAGCTTTTTGCCAACCGTCACCGTCGTGTTGGTCCTCGGCTTTGTGTTGGAGATTTGGTGTGGTTGTCTTCTCGTTTTGTCCCTATGAGGGTCTCATCTCCTAAGTTTAAGCCTCGGTTCATCGGTCCGTATAAAATATTGGAGATTCTTAACCCTGTTTCCTTCCGTTTGGACCTCCCTGCATCCTTTTCTATTCATAACGTTTTTCATCGGTCGTTATTGCGCAGGTATGAGGCACCGGTTGTGCCTTCCGTTGAGCCTCCTGCTCCGGTGTTGGTTGAGGGTGAGTTGGAGTACGTTGTGGAAAAAATCCTAGACTCCCGTGTTTCCAGACGGAGACTCCAGTATCTGGTCAAGTGGAAGGGATATGGCCAGGAGGATAATTCTTGGGTCACTGCATCTGATGTTCATGCCTCTGATCTGGTTCGTGCCTTTCATAGGGCCCATCCTGATCGCCCTGGTGGTTCTGGTGAGGGTTCGGTGCCCCCTCCTTGAGGGGGGGGTACTGTTGTGAATTTGGATTCTGGGCTCCCCCGGTGGCTACTGGTGGAATTGAACTTGTGACATCATCTTCCCTGTTCACCTGTTCTGATTAGATCTGGGTGTCGCTATATAACCTGGCTTCTCTGTTAGATGCTTGCCGGTCAACAATGTTATCAGAAGCCTCTCTGTGCTTGTTCCTGCTCCCAGACATCTACTAGATAAGTTGGACATTCGTCCATGTTTTGTTTTTGTATTTTGGTTCCAGTTCACAGCTGCAGTTTCGTTACTGTGTCTGGAAAGCTCTTGTTGATCAGGAATTGCCACTCTGGTATTATGAGTTAATGCCAGAGTCCTAAAGTAATTTCTGGATGTGTTTTGTTAGGGTTTTCTACTGACCATGAAAGTATGCTTTCTGTCTTCTGCTATCTAGAAAGCGGACCTCAAATTTGCTAAAACTATTTTCCTGCTGCGTTTGTTGTTTCATCTCATATCACCGCCAATATATGTGGGGGGCTTCTGTCTCCTTTTTTTTTTGGGCATTTCTCTAGAGGTGAGTCAGGTCTTATATTTCCCTCTGCTAGCATTATTTAGTTCTCCGGCCGGCGCTGGGCATATAGGGATAAAAAGTAGGACATGCTACCTGGCTACTTCTAGATGATGCGGTAGGTTTAGTTCATGGTCAGTATAGTTACATCTTCCAAGAGCTTGTTCCTATAGAGGCTTATGCTAGTTCTCTGGCCATGGAGATCATGACAATGGTTGTAACCATTCCCCTAGATGGGAGTGTGTGTGGCTAGTTTGACCCACCCATCTCTCATAACTAGCCCTGACAGCCTCCCTTTACAATTATACAAACACATTTACTTGTGGGACTACGGGTCCCAGAACATCCTTACTTCAGGCTGACAGTGCAGAGTATCTTCCTCTGTGACACACATACTGGCCATTCACAACAATGGCGGACTTTGTCTCATTTTCACCATTATAACAGATATGCCTCCATGCATATCCTGAGGAGCACACACAGTGCCCCCTAGCTGTAACAGGGGTCACTGCACCACACATCCTATATATTAAGTGTCAAACCCAAGGACAGTCATGGGAACTAATATTACTAACTGTAATGGGGGCCGTTTGGTTTCAAATAGGTATGCAGTACAGCATTTGGTGGGTAATCCAATGGAGCTAAACATACCCCATCATGCAACAAATACAGTTTGCAACTAAACTGATGGTGGTTTTGGTGCCATATTCCTCTATGGATAGAGGTTCTGGTCTCATATTCCTGAGATTGTGGTGATCTCTTCATGTAGTGATAGTTGTTCTGGTGCTGTATTCATGTACTATTGATGGTTCTGGTGAGGTATTCATGTAATGATTATGTGCTGTATTCATCACCAGAACTATCATCAGTAGAGATGGGTGAACCCCAACAGTAAAATTTGGCGTCGGTACAGAACACGTACTTTTTGGGCACGAGCACCGAACACTGACTTCACAAACACCAGGTGTCATGCACATGGCAGCGTGGCAAACACTGCTTCTGATCAGTGGTGAAATTATCCCCGCTGGTCAGAGAGCCGCGGTTCCCACACTGTCAAAAGACAGTGTGAGCTCTCAGCTGTGATTGGAGGTATAAAGTTTACTTCAGGTCATGTTAAAAATACTTATTTCGTATATTTATTTATTCAGGAGTCTTTACCAGATTCAGGAGTCTTTACCAGATGTGATACTCTAAAGAAAATGTTGTGATTTTTCTTATAAAAATTTAGTGATTTGTTGGATTGTCCACCAAAAAGCATCATTGCAGCAAAACATAAAATAGGTGAAATTATTACAAATAAATTGTCCATTTGTCCATATCAAAGTTTGTTACCCAATTTTCCTAGGACCCTGAATGGTAAGTGGAATTTGTCTGTCAAGAGCATGGTTGAAGAAACACGTGTTTAACTCACATATCAGCTGTCCATCTGATGTCTGTGTGAAGTGTGAGCGGTGTCCGAAGAGAGCCAAGAGACCTCCCTTCCTGTGGGTCATGTGTTATATATGTTCCACAGAGCACGTGTTCTCTCTACATGGTGTCACCATTTAACCTGAGCCAAATATACAGGAATAGCACATGTAATGTCAGCTAAACCACAAGGCTCAGTGCAGATATGAGTGCAATAAGAATAAATCAATAACCAATAATTACTATTAACAATTCCCCCTTTTGAGGGTGACAGACATTAATTGGAACCCTCAAAGTAGATAAGGTCATCTTAAGGATAATCAGATCTTCTTTCTTTTCTTCTTTGGCAAAATAATTTAATGCCCATAATAATAATAATATCTATACCAGATTGTTGTTATACTTACTCAATAACACAATGATGTAAATTCATTGTTATGGTAAGCCGTGACCAATATTCATATAAAATATATAATTATACTTCCCTGTATCTAAATTAAAGCATCTCAGGTCCGATCTTCATCATCTGATGTCATCTGGTCTTCATCTTCATGTCTTCTGTCTTCTTCTTGGTTCTTTTAAAACACAGTCTTTAGATGATAATTCCTTTGAAATAAATGATAGCATGTAGATATTGTAGAGACCACGTGTCATGTGTCAATCAAAGTCCATAAATTCAAATGTTGATAAGAAAGTCTGTAAATGAAATGTAGCTGTAATATCTGTGCAGTGTCACTTTTAAAGACCTGGATTTACTGGGATCGCCTTGGATATTTCTGGAATCCTCCATGTCATCCGCACTGGTCTTGGAACAGGTGTGACGTCTTTGGTCAGCACAGCAAGGGTTAAAATGACTCTTCCTTGCTAAACATAGCCCCATAACCAACCAGTCCTTAGTCCTAATGCACAGGACACATGTCAGGGTTGTAGTGTCCTGACAATTACCTTATTGTTCATCAGCTTTCATCGAAGCTTTATATGCGATAGGAAACCACTGGAATGTGATAAAAATGTGATAACACAGTTCATCTAAACAGCATAGGATCATCATCCTCTGCAGTCTTGGTTGTCAGTTTAGATACTGCAATCGTGCTTGTCAGTGGTGGATGCCGCAGTCGTGGTTGTCAGTTTATATACTACAATCGGGGTTGTCAGTAATGGATGCTGCAGTTGTGGTTGTCAGTGGTGACATGAATTGTAATTGACAGTCTATTATTACTCAGAAATCATATAGCATTGTTACCTTCTGATACTTCTGGATAGCGGCTTTTCCTTCATGCAACTTTTGAGAATCTCTTAAATTTAGAAATATAAAAAGTCTTTATTAATGTAACCAGTATTTTGCTTGAAGTCTTCATTCCCTATTCTATACCAAATCTGGTAATTTCCCTGGCCTATAATATGACAGTGTACCAAAGTAATCAATAATATCCATATAATTATTATCAGAATATTAATATGGAATTCATATTTGGGAAAATAAAACAATAATAAATGATAATACATTATTAACCATATTCTTCATGTGATAGAACATTTTTATGTCATAGGTGTAATTATCTTTTCAACCTACAGATGTTAGTGTGTTTTTTTATGTAACAAGTGTTTCCATCTTTATTACTCAAAATTTATTAATAGACTATATTTATTAGACAATAATATGTAAGAATGTATAACCATAAACCAAAATAAGAATATATGAGTGAATGAATGAATGAAAGAATTCTTGTATTTAATTCAGAATTGAAACATTTTCCCCTTATAATGGAACCATATGATCACTATATTTAATGAAGCAATATTCTTGCACTAGACATTACTTTATTAAATATTCATATTTTTCTCTTGCTTGAGATAAAAAATAAAAATTAAGAATCTAATATATAATGCTGAATGTGTCTGTCTGTCTGTCCGGGATTGGCATCTGCACCGTCGCAGTTACAGCCACAAAATTTTGCACAGTCATACGTCTGGACCCCGAGAGCATCTTAGGCTATGTTGTGAGGCAAAATTTTAACCCTGCGCGTTCCAATTCACAAAACAATTTTGCCCCTATCTACATAATGGGGAAAGTTAAAGGAAAAGTAGAGGCAAATTGACAGCTGCCAGATGTGAAAAAGGGGGACTTAAAGAATGTGAGCGATGGCGCCAAAGAGTATATACTATACAGTTGCTAAGGTGGGGCCCCGACATGGGATACTCACCACACACGGGGATATGAACACACACACAAAATGCGCCACACACTACCACGTACTTGAACACATATACCACCCTCAGCACACATTTCACCACACATACACCAACCTCATCACATAAAGGTCGAAACACAAAAGTTGCCACTCAAAACTTGCCATGCGCAAAACTCGCCACATGCAAAACTAGGCTCACGCAAAACTCGCCACATGTGCAAAACTCACCTCATGGAAAACTCGACACACGCAAAACTTGCACACGTGGAAAAATTGCCACATGCACAAAAGTTGCAGCACATGCAAAAGTTGCCACATACAAAACTTGCATACTCAAAACGCACCACACATAAAACTCGCCACGAGCAAAACTCGCCATGCGCAAAACTTGCTGCACACAACTTGCTACACTAACCTGTCACATGCAACTTGACACACAAAAAGTTGCTACACGCATGTCGCCACACAAAACTCATCTCAGAAAAGTTGCTACACGCAACTCAACACACGCATCTTGACATATGAAACTCGCCCTAAAACACACACAAGTCTGGTATTATCCTTCAAAAATAAAAATCTGATTAATAAGCAGACAAACTACAAGAGCAACAAATGTACCATATAGGAAATACGGCAGCTGTCAGTCACATGACCTGTCTATTATGTGTATGTGTGAGCTAATATATACTGCCAGGGGAAGGACTTCCTGTTGGCTGGGGATTTATCAGGCTGCCAATAGCAACCAATCACAGCTCAGCTTCTATTTTGCTACAGTTAATTAATCTGAGCTCTGATTGGTTAATATAGGCAACAAAGGACATTCTCAGTATAACAACGCTTGTGTGAGGTAATAGCATGTCAGTTAGGGTGTGTTGGTGGAAAGACTGATGCCAGTTACATTACCTCTATGTAAGAGGATATAGAAACTGAAGGTTACAGACTATTTTTACCACAATAATGCCTCATAAGAATTCCATGGCACAATGTCAGCTAATGCGAAAAGAAAAGCTGCATTATGGGCCAATGAAAAATGTGAAGACCGAGAAACAAGGCTGACACACATGAGAACAGCAGCTGCTTTCTGAGCAGAGGGAAGCGAAGCTTGCAGACAAGAGAACAAGAGCTGCTTCCTCAAGGGCCAATGAACTTTCTGAGCAGAGAGAAGCGAGGCTTGCAGACAAGAGAACAAGAGGTGCTTCCTCAAGGGCCAATGAACATTCTGAGGAGAGGGAAGTGAGGCTTGCAGACAAGAGAACAAGAGCTGCTTCCTCAAGGGCCAATGAACTTAGTTTTTGCCTTTTTAAGAATTACATTTCTATCTATTTGTTTTGTGGTTTTTATGTGCAGAATAAATTTTTGTTAACACATTCTATTTTGCTAACAGCAGTTATTAACCCGGGCGAAGCCGAGTAGTACAGCTAGTTAAAAATAAAAATGAAGTTAGAATTAAAATTGAAAATGAAACATAAGAATATAAATAAAAATAAAAAATAAGGCCTTTATATGTTGATGACAAATGCAGAATAGTTATGTTCTCAGTAACGCAGAACCTTAATATTTCCATTATCTGAATGATTTCATATTTGTCATAACCTTGGTTTACCAAATTATTTAAATTATGCAACTTTGCATGCAGTACCCTTTTTTAGTGTAAAGAAATGAATCTTTATAATACTTAATGTTATTATACCCAATAGTACCTTATTAATATTTCTCTTTATTAAAATGTGTGAAGAAGAGGTATTTATGTAATCAGGATCAAAAACACATTTCCCCCTTAATACCCCCAAAATATTGTTTTATTAAATAGTTAATTTATAAAAACCAAAAATAAAAATTAATTATTTTATAAATAATCTGTATAAATTCTATGTCAGCTTTAAACCATATATTTGTCTGAAGATATGTACCCATCTATGTAACCATTAAAAATAACATTGAATATCATAAAATTATCATTTGGAAAAAATTATTCTAAATGTAGATTTTCTTGATAAACCATTTTGATGTGATTACACTTATCCACGATTAACTAAATCAAGAAATAATAATTACTAAAGACATATAGAAATATATGTTGAATAGATAATACTTTGTTATATCTTAATATTCTAATAATTTAACTGATTTGTATTATTTCCCATAAACACAAGGTTTTTGTTTTTTTCCTAGCATACCATGAGGCCTCTCATACATCACACATACACGTTACTCTTACATTATATTCTATCTCGGTAGCTGCTCATCCTCATCTATCAGCCATCACTCAGACTGTGACACATATATAAGTTCAAACCACATATTCCACAAAGGTATGAATACATGTATATTAACCCAAATTATTGTATCCTAATTATCAATGCATTGAAAACTATTACATTTAACCCCTTACCGACATCGGACAGGATAGTACGTCCGATGTCGGCTCCCCTGCTTTGATGCAGGGCTCCGCGGTGAGCCCACATCAAAGCCGGGACATGTCAGCTGTTTTGAACAGCTGACATGTGCCCGCAATAGCGGCGGGTGAAATCGCGATTCACCCGCTGCTATTAACTAGTTAAATGCCGCTGTCAAACGCAGACAGCGGCATTTAACTACCGCATCCGGCCGGGCGGCCGGAAATGACGGCATCGCCGACCCCCGTCACATGATCAGAGGTCAGCGATGCTTCTCCATTGTAACCATAGAGGTCCTTGAGACCTCTATGGTTACTGATCGCCGGTAGCTGTGAGCGCCACCCTGTGGTCGGCGCTCACAGCACACCTGATTTTCTACTACATAGCAGCGAACAGCAGATTGCTGCTATGTAGCAGAGGCGATCGTGCTGTGCCTGCTTCTAGCCTCCCATGAAGGCTATTGAAGCATGGCAAAAGTAAAAAAAAAAAAGTTAAAAAAAAGTTAAAAAAATAAAAATAATATAAAAGTTTAAATTACCCCCCCTTTCGCCCCAATCAAAATAAATCAATTAAAAAAAATCAAATCTACACATATTTGGTATCGCCACGTTCAGAATCGCCCGATCTATCAATAAAAAAAGCATTAACCTGATCGCTAAACGGCGTAACGAGAAAAAAAAATCGAAACGCCAGAATTACGTTTTTTTGGTCGCCGCGACATTGCATTAAAATGCAATAACGGGCGATCAAAAGAACGTATCTGCACCGAATTGGAATAATTAAAAACCCCAGCTAGGCACGCAAAAAATAAGCCCTCAACCGACCCCAGAAAAATGGAGATGCTACGGGAATCGGAAAATGACGCAATTTTTTTTTTTTTTTTTTTAGCAAAGTTTGGAATTTTTTTTCACCACTTAGGTAAAAAATAACCTAGTCATACTAGGTGTCTATGAACTCATAATGACCTGGAGAATCATAATTGGAGGTCAGTTTTAGCATTTAGTGAACCTAGCAAAAAAGCCAAGCAAAAAACAAGTGTGGGATTGCACTTTTTTTGTAATTTCACCGCACTTGGAATTTTTTTCCCGTTTTCTAGTACACGACATGCTAAAACCAATGATGTCGTTCAAAAGTACAACTCGTCCCGCAAAAAATAAGCCCTCACATGGCCAAATTGACGGAAAAATAAAAAGTTATGGCTCTGGGAAGGAGGGGAGTGAAAAACGAACACGGAAAAATGAAAAATCCCACAGTCATGAAGGGGTTAACCCCTTCCCGACCTTTGACGCATACGCTGCGTCATGAAAGTCTGTGCCTTCCCGACCTATGACGCAGCGTATGCGTCATGGAATGATCGCGTCCCTGCAGATCGGGTGAAAGGGTTAACTCCGATTTTACCCGATCTGCAGAGACAGGGGGAGTGGTGCTTCAGCCCAGGGAGGGTGGCTTCACCCCCCCGTGGCTACGATCGCTCTGATTGGCTGTTGAAAGTGAAACTGCCAATCAGAGCGATTTGTAATATTTCACCTAAAAAACTGGTGAAATATTACAATCCAGCCATGGCCGATGCTGCAATATCATCGGCCATGGCTGGAAATACTTAAGTGGATCCCCCCCACCCCACCGATCACCCCCCCAGTCCTCCGTTAGTCCTCCGGTCCCCTCTGTCCGCCTGCCGGCTCCCCCGTCCTCCTGTCCGCTCCCTCCTTGTGTGAATAAAGCCCCCCTGTGGTCCGATCACCCCCCCTGTGCTCCGACACCCCCCCCCCACCACCCCTTCATACTTACCGATCCTCCCGGTGTCCGGCCGTCTCCTCGCTGGGCGCCGCCATCTTGGAAAATGGCCGGCGCATGCTCAGTGCGCCCGCCGAATCTGCCAGTCGGCAGATTCCTTACAGGTACATTTTGATCGCTGTGGTAGGTTCTATCACAGCGATCAAAATAAAAAAAATAATAAATAACCCCCCCCTTTATCACCCCCATAGGGACAATAATAAAATAAAGAATTTTTTTTTTTTCTTTTTCCACTAGGGTTAGGGTTAGAACTAGGGTTAGAACTAGGGGTAGGGTTAGGGGTAGGGTTAGGGTTACAGGTAGGGTTAGGGGTAGGGTTATGGCATGTGCACACAGAGCGGATCGGCCGCGGATCCGCAGCGGATCGGCAGCGGATCCGCAGCGGATACGCAGCGGATCGGCCGCGGATACGCAGCGGATCGGCCGCGGATCCGCAGCGGATCGGCAGCGGATACGCAGCGGATCGGCCGCGGATCGGCAGCGGATCCGCAGCGGATCCGCAGCGGATCGGCCGCGGATACGCAGCGGATCGGCCGCAGATCCGCAGCGGATCCGCAGCGGATACGCAGCGGATACGCAGCGGATACGCAGCGGATACGCAGCGGATCGGCCGCGGATACGCAGCGGATACGCAGCGGATTGGCCGCGGATTCGCAGCGGATTGGCCGCGGATCCACAGCGGATTGGCCGCTGCGAATTCGAAGCAGTTTTCCATCAGGTTTACAGTACCATGTACACCTAAGGAAAACCAAATCCGCTGTGCCCATGGTGCGGAAAATTCCATGCAGAAACGCTGCGTTGTATTTTCCGCAGCATGTCAATTCTTTGTGCGGATTCCGCAGCGTTTTACACCTGTTCCTCAATAGGAATCCGCAGGTGAAATCCGCACAAAAAAACACTGGAAATCCGCTGTAAATCCGTAGGTAAAACGCAGTGCCTTTTACCTGCGGATTTTTCAAAAATGGTGCGGAAAAATCTCACACGAATCCGCAAAGTGGGCACATAGCCTTAGGGTTAGGGTTGGAATTAGAGTTAGGGTACCGTCTCACAGTGGCACTTTGGTCGCTACGACGGTACGATCCATGACGTTGTGTCTGACACGCAGCAGCGATCAGGGACCCTGCTGAGAATCGTACGTCGTAGCAGATCGTTTGGAACTTTCTTTCGTCGCTGGATCTCCCGCTGTCATCGCTGGATCGGTGTGTGTGACAGCGATCCAGCGATGCGTTCACTTGTAACCAGGGTAAACATCGGGTTACTAAGCGCAGGGCCGCGCTTAGTAACCTGATGTTTACCGTGGTTACCAGCGTAAAAGTAAAAAAAAAAAAAAAAAACGTACATACTCACATTTCGGTGTCCTTCAGGTCCCTTGCCGTCTGCTTCCCGCTCTGACTGTCTGCCGGCCGGAAAGTGAGAGCACAGCACAGCAGTGACGTCACCGCTGCGCTCTGCTCTCACTGTATGGCGGCACTCAGTCAGAGCGGGAAGCAGACGGCAAGGGACCTGAAGGACACCGAAATGTGAGTATGTACGTTTTTTTTTTTTTTACTTTTACGCTGGTAACCACGGTAAACATCGGGTTACTAAGCGCGGCCCTGTGCTTAGTAACCCGATGTTTACCCTGGTTACCTGGGACCTTGGCATCGTTGGTCGCTGGAGAGCGGTCTGTGTGACAGCTCCCCAGCGACCACACAATGACTTTCCAACGATCACGGCCAGGTCGTATCGCTGGTCGTGATCTTTGGTAAATCGTTATGTGAGACGGTACCCTTAGGGTTGGAATTAGGGCTAGGGTTGGAAATAGGGTTACGATTAGGCTTGTGGTTAGGGTTAAGGATAGGGTTAGGGTTGTGTTGGGGTTACAGTTGTGGGTAGGGTTGGGATTAGGGTTAGGATTAGGGTTGGATTTAGGGTTACGGGTGTGTTGGGGTTAGGGTTGTGGTTAGGGGTGTGTTGGGGTTAGGGTTGTGATTATGGTTATGGCTACAGTTGGGATTAGGGTTAGGGGTGTGTTGGGGTTAGTGTTGAAGTTAGAATTGAGGGGTTTCCACTGTTTAGGCACATCAGGGGTCTCCAAATGCAACATGGCGCCACCATTGATTCCAGCCAATCTTGCGTTCAAAAAGTCAAATGGTGCGCCCTCCCTTCCAAGCCCCGACGTGCGCCCAAACAGTGGTTTACCCCCACATATGGGATACCAGCGTACTCAGGACAAACTGGGCAACAACTATTGGGGTCCAATTTCTCCTGTTACCCTTGCAAAAAAAAAAAATTACTTGCTAAAACATAATTTTGAGGAAAGAACAATTATTTTTTATTTTCACGGCTCTACGTTATAAACTTATGTGAAACACTTGGGGGTTGAAAGTGCTCACCACACATCTAGATAAGATCCTTTTGGGGTCTAGTTTCCAAAATGGGGTCACTTGTGGGGTGTTTCTACTGTTTAGGCACATCAGGGGCTCTGCAAATGCAACGTGACGCCCGCAGACCATTCCATCAAAGTCTGCATTTCAAATGTCACTACTTCCCTTCCGATCCCTGACGTGCGCCCAAACAGTGGTTTACCCCCACATATGAGGTATCAGCGTACTCACAACAAACTGAGCAAGAAATATTGGGGTCCAATTTCTCCTGTTACCCTTGTGAAAATAAACAATTGCTTGCTAAAACATCTTTTTTGAGGAAAGAAAAATTATTTTTTATTTTCACGGCTCTGCGTTGTAAACTTCTGTGAAGCACTTGGGGGTTGAACGTGCTCACCACACATCTAGATAAGTTCCTTGGGGGGTCTAGTTTCCAAAATGGGGTCACTTGTGGGGGGTTTCTACTGTTTAGGCACATCAGGGGCTCTGCAAACGTAACATGATTCCCGCAGACCATTCCATCAAAGTCTGCATTCCAAATCGTCACTACTTCCATTCCGAGCCCCGCCATGTGCCCAAACAGTGGTTTACCCCCACATATGGGGTATCAGCGTACTCAGGAGAAACTGGACAACAACTTTTGGGATCAAATTTTTCCTGTTACCCTTGGGAAAATTAAAAAATTCTGGGCTAAAAAAATATTTTTGAGGAAAGAAAACACATTTTTTATTTTCACGGCTCTGCGTTATAAACTTCTGTGAAGCACTTGAGGGATCAAAGTGCTCACCACACATCTAGATTAGTTCCCTTGTGGGTCTAGTTTCCAAAGTGGGGTCAATTGTGGGGAGTTCCTACTGTTTAGGCACATCAGGGGCTCTGCAAATGCAACGTGACGCCCGCAGAGCATTCCATTAAAGTCTGCATTTCAAAACGTCACTACTTCCCTTCCGCTCCCCGACGTGTGCCAAAACAGTGGTTTACCCCCACATATGGGGTATCAGCGTACTCAGGAGAAACTGCACAACAACTTTTGGGGTCCAATTTCTCCTGTTACCCTTGGGAAAATAAAAAATTGTGGGTTAAAAAATCATTTTTGAGGAAAGAAAAATAATTTTTTATTTTCATGGCTCTGCGTTATAAACTTCTGTGAAGCACTTGAGGGATCAAAGTGCTCACCACACATCTAGATTAGTTCCTTGGGAGGTCTAGTTTCCAAAATGGGGTCACTTGTGGGGGAGCTCCAATGTTTAGGCACACGGGGGCTCTCCAAACGCGACATGGTGTCCACTAAAGATTGGAGCCAATTTTTAATTCAAAAAGTCAAATGGCGCTCCTTCCCTTCCGAGCCCTGCCGTGCGCCCAAACAGTGGTTTACCCCCACATATGAGGCATCAGCGTACTCAGGACAAATTGGACAACAACATCCGTGGTCCAGTTTCTCCTTTTACCCTTGGGAAAATAAAAAAATTGTTGCGAAAAAATCATTTTTGTGACTAAAAAGTTAAATGTTAATTTTTCCCCTATTTGTTGCTTCTGCTGCTCTGAAACACCTGAAGGGTTAATAAACTTCTTGAATGTGGTTTTGAGCACCTTGAGGGGTGCAGTTTTTAGAATGGTGTCACTTTTGGGTATTTTCAGCCATATAGACCCCTCAAACTGACTTCAAATGTGAGGTGGTCCCTAAAAAAAATGGTTTTGTAAATTTTGTTGTAAAAATGAGAAATCACTGGTCAAATTTTAACCCTTATAACTTCCTAGCAAAAAAAAAATTTGTTTCCAAAATTGTGCTGATGTAAAGTAGACATGTGGGAAATGTTATTTATTAACTATTTTGTGTCACATAACTCTCTGGTTTAACAGAATAAAAATTCAAAATGTGAAAATTGCAAAATTTTCAAAATTTTCACCAAATTTCCGTTTTTTTCACAAATAAACTCAGAAATTATCGACCTAAATTTACCACTAACATGAAGCCCAATATGTCACGAAAAAACAATCTCAGAACCGCAAGGATCCGTTGAAGCGTTCCTGAGTTATTACCTCATAAAGGGACACTGGTCAGAATTGCAAAAAATGGCAAGGTCATTAAGGCCAAAATAGGCTGGGTCATGAAGGGGTTAATATCTTAATATTTCTTTTTTTTAATATTCCACATATACACATAACATAAAACGTTGTAAACCAGTCTATAGATAGAAGGGCATGAGTATGTGTTGTAGGGTTTGCAATTGTATCCACATAGTTATCAAGGTTGAAAGAAGACTTTAAGTCCATCTAGTTCAACCCATAGCCTAACCTAACATGCCCTAACATGTTGATCCAGAGGAAGGCAAAAAAAACCATGTGGCAAAGAGAAAGCTCCACACTGGGGGAAAAAATTCCTTCCCGACTCCACATATGGCAATCAGACCAGTTCCCTGAATCAACGCTCTATCAAGGAATCTAATATATATAAGCTGTAACATTATACTTTTGAAGAAAGGTATCCAGTCCCCTCTTAAATTTAAGTAATGAATCACTCATTACAACATCATACGGCAGAGAGTTCCATAGTCTCACTGCTCTTACAGTAAAGAATCCGCGTCTGTTATTATGCTTAAACCTTCTTTCCTCCAGACGTAGAGGATGCCCACTTGTCCCTGTCTCAGGTCTACGAGTAAAAAGATCATCAGAAAGGTCTTTGTACTGTCCCCTCATATATTTATACATTAAAATAAGATCACACTTTAGCCTTCGTTTTTCCAAACTAAATAGCCCCAAGTGTAATAACCTATCTTGGTATTGCAGATCCCCCAGTCCTCTAATAACCTTGGTCGCTCTTCTCTGCACCCGCTCTAGTTCAGCTATGTCTTTCTTATACACCGGAGACCAGAACTGTACACAGTATTCTAAGTGTGGTTGCACTAGTGACTTGTGTAGAGGTAAAATTATGTTCTCCTCATTAGCATCTATGCCTCTTTTAATGCATCCCATTATTTTATTTGCCTTTGTAGCAGCTGCCTGACACTGGCCACTAAATTTGAGTTTGTCATCCACCCATACTCCCAGGTCTTTTTCATTGACGGTTTTACAATTAAGCAGATAATTATACATCTTATTTCTTCTGCCCAAGTGCATGACCTTACATTTATCCCCAGTAATGCTCAGTTGCCATTTATCAGCCCAAGCTTCTAGTTTACATAAATCCTTCTGTAATATTAAATTTTACTCTTCTATTGATTACCCTGCAAAGTTTAGGGTCATCTGCAAATATTGAAATTCTGCTCTGTATGCCCCCTACAAGGTCATTAATAAATATGTTAAAAAGAAGAGGGCCCAATACTGACCCCTGTGCTACCCCACTGCTAACCGTGACCCAGACCGAGTGTGCTCCATTAGTAACCACCCTTTGTTTCCTATCCCTGAGCCAGTTATTAACCCACTTACAGATATTTTCCCCTATCCCCATTGTTCTCATTTTATGTATCAACCTTTTGTGTGGCACCGTATCAAAAGCTTTTGAAAAGTCCATATACACTAGGTCCACTGGGTTCCCTTGGTCCAGTCTGGAACTTACCTCTTCATAGAAATTGATCAGATTAGTCTGACAGGAACGGTCCCTAGCAAATACAGTTAGGTCCATATATATTTGGACAGAGACAACATTTTTCGAATTTTGGTTATAGACATTACCACAATGAATTTTAAACAAAACAATTCAGATGCAGTTGAAGTTCAGACTTTCAGCTTTCATTTGAGGGTATCCACATTAAAATTGGATGAATGGTTTAGGAGTTTCAGCTCCTTAACATGTGCCACCCTGTTTTTAAAGGGCCACTGTCACCCCCCTCCAGCCGTTATAAACTAAAAGAGCCACCTTGTGCAGCAGTAATGCTGCATTCTAACAAGGTGGCTCTTTTAGTTTTTGGTTCAAGTATTCCCAAAATAAAGCGTTTTGAAACTTATCCAAAATACCTGTCTTTAGCTAGGGAGGCGGGTCCTCACTCCCCAGCTACTCTGCCGTCACTCAAATCTTCAGGGGCTTTCGGGGCTACCCCTCCGCGCTTTTTTCCTTCAAAACCGGCGCCGGCTTGCAGACTGCACCTGTGCGGGCATTGCGGCCACCCACCTTGGGAATCCCAGCCCCGCAGTGTGTTATGCATTATGCACAGTGCGGGGCTAGGATTCCTGGGCATGCGCACTGCGTGTGTCAGTCTGTCACCCAGGTCCCCCACCTTACAGCATCTGTATACTGTACTGTACTGTATACTGTACTGTATACTGTATGAGGAGGCACGATCAGCTGAATACAGTATACAGACGCTATATAAAAATGAAAAAGTACTTTTTTTTCACAAAAAAAATATTTTAGCCTCAATTTTTTCATTTTCACATGGGCAACAGGATAAAATGGATCCTAATGTTTGTTGGGCAATTTCTCCTGAGTACACCGATACCTCATATGTGGGGGTAAACCACTGTTTGGGCACACGGCAAGGCTGGAGAGTGAAGGAGCGCCATTTGACTTTTGAATGAAAAATTAGTTCCAATCGTTAGCGGACACCATGTCGCGTTTGGAGAGCCCTTGTGTGCCTAAACATTAGAGCTCCCCCACAATTGACCCCATTTTGGAAACTAGAACTCCCAAGGAACTAATCTAGATGTGCGATGAGCACTTTGAACCCCCAAGTGCTTCACAGAAGTTTATAACACAGAGCTGTGAAAATAAAAAATCATTTTTCTTTCCTCAAAAATTATTTTTTAGCCTGGAATTTTTTATTTTCCAAGGGTAACAGGAGAAATTGGACCACAAAAGTTGTTGTCCAGTTTGTCCTGAGTACGCCGATACCCCATATGTGGGGGTAAACCACTGTTTGGGCACACGTCAGGGCTCGGAAGGGAAGTAGTGATGTTTTGAAATGCAGACTTTGATGGAATGGTCTGCGGGTGTCACGTTTGCGTTTGATCCCCTGATGTGCCTAAACAGTAGAAACCCCCCACAAGTTACCCCATATTGAAAACTAGACCCCCAAGGAAGTTATCTAGATGTGTGGTGAGCACTTTGATCCCCCATGTGCTTCACAGAAATTTATAGCGCAGAGCCGTGAAAATAAAAAAACATTTTTTCACCACAAAAATGAAGTTTTTAGCCCCCATTTTGTTATTGTCCCAAGGGTAACAGGAGAAATTAGACTCCCAAAGTTGTTGTGCAATTTTTCCTGAGTACGCTTATGCCCCATATGTTTGGGTAAACCACTGCTTGTGCGCACATCGGGGCTCAGAATGGCGGAAGCACCATTTGACTTTTTGAACACAAGATTGGCTGAATCAATGGTGGTGCCATGTCGCGTTTGGAGGCCCCTGAGGTGCCTAAACAGTGGAAACCCCTCAATTCTAACTCCAACACTAACCCCAACACACCCCTACCCTAATCCCAACTCTAGCCATAACCCTATTCACATCCCTAACCCCAACACACCCCTAGCCACAACCCTAACCCCAACACACCCCTAACCCTAATCCCAACCCTAACCATAACCCTAACCACAAGCCTAACCCTTACCCAACACACTCCTAACCCTAATCTTAACCCTATTTCCAACCCTAACCCTAATTCCAACACTAACTCTAATTCCAACCCTAAGGCTATGTGCCCACGTTGTGTGTGAGGATTTTTCAGCAGTTTTTGAAAAATCCGCAGGTAAAACGCACTGCGTTTTACCTGCGGATTTACCATGGATTTCCAGTGTTTTTTTGTGCGGATTTCACCTGCGGATTCCTATTGAGGAACATGTGTAAAAAAAATGGGAAATCCGCACAAAGAATTGACATGCTGCGGAAAATACAGCGCAGCATTTCCGCACGGTATTTTCCGCTCCATGAGCACAGCGAATTTGGTTTTCCATACAGTTAAATGGTACTGTAAACATGATGGAAAACTGCAATGAATCCGCAGCCAAATCAGCATCATGTGCACATAGCCTAATTCTAATCCTAATTCTTACCCTAACTGCAACCCTAACCCTAGTTCTATCCCTAACCCTAGTTCTAACCCTAACCCTAGTTCTAACCCTAACCCTAGTTCTAACCCTAGTTCTAACCCTAACCCTAGTTCTAACCCTGTTATGACCTGGTGGTTAAGAGGCCACACTGATATGACCTGGTGGCTAAAACGCAACATGGAACGAGCTCTGAGGAGGTGGTAACTCTACTGACCTCAGTCCCTAATCCTAACAACAACACTAGTAATAGCCGTGGGATGTTCCTGACTCTCCCTAGACACCTCTTCACAGCCTAAGAACTAGCTACCCCTAAAGAAGGAAATAGAAAGCTATCTCGCCTCAGAGAAAACCCCAAAAGGAAAGATAGCCCCCCACAAATATTGACTGTGAGTGGAGAGGGAAATGACGTACACAGAAATTAAATCAGATATCAGCTAATAATAATAATAATAATAATACTAAACCTGATAGACAGAGAGAAAAGGATACTGTGCGGTCAGTATTAAAAACTACAAAATCCACGCAGAGTTTACAAAAATGAACTCCACACCGACTCACGGTGTGGAGGGGCAAATCTGCTTCCCCAGAGCTTCCAGCTAGCCTGAATATGACATAGTGACAAGCTGGACAAAAAGAGACATATTTGCAGAGCAATAGAGTCCAAAGCAAATGGACAAACAAGAACTAGCAAAAACTTATCTTTTGCTGACAAGGACAGGCCATATGAGAAATCCAAGGAGAGAACCAAATGCAACCTAAGACATTGACAGCTGGCATGAACTAAAGCCCAGAGCAGGTTTAAATAACAAACCCAGGCAAGGCGATTAGTGAAGGCAGCTGCTACAGCTACCTAGAGGAGCAGCAGTTCCACTCGAAACCACCAGAGGGAGCCCAAGGGCAGAACTCACAAAAATACCATTAGCAACCACAGGAGGGAGCTCCAGAACGGAATTCACAACATAACCCTAACCCTAGATCTAACCCTAGTTCTAACCCTAACCCTAGTGGAAAAATAAAAGTAAAAATATTTTCTTTATTTTATTATTGTCCCTACCTATGGGGGTGATAAAGGGGGGGTTTGTTTATTATTTTTTTTTATTTTGATCGCTGTGTTAGAACCTATCACAGCGATCAAAATGTACCTGGAACGAATCTGCCGGCCGGCAGATTCGGCGGGTGCACTGCGCATGTGCCCGCCATTTTGGAAGATGGCGGTGCCCATGCAGAAGACGGACGGACACCGGGAGGGACACCGGAGGTCTGTAAGTATGTTTGGGTGGGATCAGACAGCAGGGCGGTGAAATCGGCCTGCAGGGGGAACGGACAGGAGGACGGAGGGGAGCGGAGCACAGAACAGGACAGGGCAGTGGATCGTGGCGGGGCAGATCGCGGTCTCCAGCCATGGCCGATGATATTGCAGCATTGGCCATGGCTGGATTGTAATATTTCACCAATTTTCATTGGTGAAATATTACGATTGCTCTGATTGAAAGTGAAACGTCACTTCAACAGCCAATCAGAGTGATCATAGCCATGGGGGGGCAAAGCCACCCCCCGGGCTGAAGTACCACTGCCCCTGCAGGTCAGGTGAAATTACAGTTAACCCTTTCACCTGGCTTACAGGGACGTGATTGGATTGCCCCCGGAGTAGGGCAATGGGGTACTCAGCACCGGGTCCTTCGGTTCGGGGAATGTCATGGTGGCTGACCCGGCCTGTGGCCATCAGGGGTGTCCAGTAAAAGAGTTTATATATGGGAAAGGTGCAGTAAATAACGAGGAGATGGGTTTGCAGTCTTTTACCTTGTTTACTGAAGACTTCAGATGGTATCCTCAGCCCGGAGCGCCAGATGACATGGCAGGCAGAGTCCAGTCGGTCTGAAGGCAAATCCAGAGTCCCTTTATCCAGGTGGAAATCAGTAGCCTTCCTCTAGCGCCTGTGTGTTGTAGTACCTCCCTGCTGAGCTTCTCGGTAAGGTCCTCACAACTATTGTAGATGGAATGTCTCTTTCTCTCTGTCCCCCAGATGGTATGGATAAGACAAACCCATATAGCTGGTGACTTGAAACTTTGGTTAGGGACTCTAGCATGCCCCGGCCTCTGAGCGGTGTTGACGTGCCTCCTGGGTATGCAAGGGCAGACAGGCAACTTGGAATCACCTGCCCTGCCAGTCTCTGAAGCAAGGCGTAGAGCACTTACTTCCACGGTGTGCTGACTACCGGATTCTGCGCCTCAGAGGGAAGCAGCTTGCTCCTAGCTGAACTCCCTCTGATATTCCTCTCCTGTGCTCTGCTTTCCTGCACACTCTTTGCAATATATTCACTTTAGTGTCTTCTTCCAGGAGCTGCAGCCCTTCAGGCTCCAGGACTCCTTCCTCTCCCTCTGTTCTCCTGACAGGAACTGAACCCTGACTTCCTCCAGCCAGGATGTTAAATAGGGGAGTTCACCCTAAACAGGCTCAGAGCTCTCCCTTCTGGCCTGGAGTGTGAACATGTTGCATGTGTGTGATACCTGAATGTGGTTGTCTTTCATTGCCTTCAGACATGACATCACTTTTCTCCCTGTAAGGATGACATCACTGCGACGACCAGGACACTGGGGCGCCGCACTCCCCCCCCCTATTAAATCCAGTACTCCAGGACTGGGAAAAGAAGAACAATACATGTTAGCAAAAGACATACAATTTTGAAATGCTATAAACAACTTGTGCAAAAGTAGTGCTTCCCTTTATGGGAGGTGAGGACACTTGAACATTGCAACAGTCTTGTTCATGCACAGTTCATGACTCCCAGTTCAGTGAGTGCAAACTTGAAACAGCAAGGATCCCGGGTAAACAAAGGGATCCCTTTTAAAAGTATAATGAAAGTTTTTGAGTAATTCACTGTCCATTACTCCATTGTCCATTTTAAACCTGTAACAAAGATATATATACAGACATTTTCAAACAAACAGCAGCAACCATTAATATTTCCAAGTTTTGTAGTGAATTGGAGTTTGATTCTCGGTGCTACGTGTAGACCTCCGCAGTACAAGGGTTGCTAGTGACCTAACAGGGTCTGCTGTGCTTGCTATCGCTGGTGTAGTGCACTGTATTTTGGCTACACTTCTAGTGAGTCTAGGTAGCACTGGTATGCTGGAGCTCTCAGGACTGCTTCTACTAACTGTAGGCATGGCAGATTCACCGGTAGCAGAGGGTGGACTTACCGATTCAACTGTTGGCATGGCATCCTCTGTTGGAGTTGCTGTTGTTGAGTTACGGCTGGGGTCACATCTGCTGTTTGAATCTGTTGGTGCAGAGTCTCTTTTGGCTCAAGATGGTCTGGCATTTCATTTGGTTCCGGCGTTTTCAGCTGATGAAACATCAAAACAGGTACCACGATGGCCTGATTTAATTGAGTCCAAGACTGGGGAAAGTCTCCAAGAACAGTGTGTATCATCTCCTCTTCCAAGGGTAGAGATGTTCCTGGATCTGTATCTCTATCTCTCAACTTATCAGGGCATATTTTGAGGTGGTCTCTGGATATTGCTGTCGAAGTTTCTCCTCCATCCTTGCTGATGAGACAGACTTTCGTATTGTCAAAGTCAGATGGCAGGATGGTATATGGTTCTGCTTCCCATTGGTCGTCAAATTTGTGTAGTCTCCTTTTCCGTTTGAGTACTTGTTCACCTGGTGACAAGGGAATTGCAGGAGCATGCTGGTTGTAGTCCCTTTCTTGTTTTTGTCTGGCTTGGGCTAGACTTCTTTCCACGCATTCCTGTACTTTGCGATACTTTTGCTGTCTCTCTGTATCCCAATCTGCATTTGGTGAGGTATCTTCTGGGGTTAGGACTCCCATGTCTAGATCAACAGGTAACTTACTGGATCTTCCTCTCATCAGGTATGCTGGTGTAGTTTGTGGAATTCACTGGGATGTGGTTGTACATGTCTACCAAGTCGGGCAACTTTGCTGGCCATAAGTTTCTTTCTTCCAATGGTAAAGTTTTCAGTAAGTCAATCACCACTTGGTTCATCTTTTCGCACATCCCGTTGGTTTGTGGGTGATACGGTGTCATTCTGATCTTTTTGCACCCTTATAAATTTCAGAATTCCTGGAACACTTCCGCTTCAAAGGCTGGTCCTTGATCAGTCAGTACCTTGTCTGGGTACCCGTGTGGTCTACAGAAGTACTGCTGGAAGGCTTTGGCTGCTGTCCTTGCTGTCAGATCTTTGACAGGCACAACTACCAGAAATCTGGAGTAGTGGTCCACGATGGTAAGAGCGTAGACATAGCCTGACCGGCTTGGTGTTAACTTCACATGATCTAACGCAACCAGTTCAAGCGGCCGTTTGGTGATGATGGGCTGTAGGGGAGCCCTTTGGCTGTCACGGTCCGTTCTGCGCAGGCTACATGGACCACACTCATGGCACCACTTCTCGATGTTTTTCCTCATACCACTCCAGTAGAATCTCCCCCGAAGTAGGGTCTCTAACTTCTTCCATCCGAAGTGTCCTGCTCCATCGTGGTATGCTTCCAGAACCATTGGCGCATCTTGTCTTGGGACCACTGTCTGCCAGACTAACCCATGGGTGCGCGGGTCGATGTTTCTCCGACACAGCTTACCATCGTAGATAAATAATTTACTTTTCTCCTTCCACAGCGTTCGGGTCTCTGGTGGAGCATCTGGGCCAGGGCTCGAGTCGGCTTGTGTCAGTAGCTCTTTCACCAGACGGACCGCGGGGTCACTGTCCTGGATTTCTGCCCATCCATGGTGGGGCAGGAGTTTCGGCATGTCATCCTACTTGTCTTTGCGCCTGTCCCTCACATGATGGGAATACTGATCCGCCTTGGGGCGATGGAAAGCTGGTAACTCTATCTCTTCGAGTGTCTCTGATTCTTCTCCCATCTTTGGCAAGTTGAGCATTCGGAACAAGGCATCGGCATTCGCATTCTTGTGCCCTGCATGGTATTTGATGGTGAAATCATAATTGGACAACCTGGCCATCCACCGTTGCTCTAAGGCACCAAGTTTTGCTGTGTCCAAGTGCGTCAACGGATTGTTGTCCGTGAAAACAGTGAACCTTGCTGAAGCCAGGTAGTGCTTGAATCTTTCTGTTATGGCCCAGACGATGGCGAGGAACTCCAGCTTAAAGGAACTGTAATTTCCGGGGTTCCTCTCGGTGAGGCGCAGTTTCCTGCTGGCATAGACGATGACCCTTTCTTTGCCTTTCTGGACCTGGGACAACACGGCTCCCAGTCCCACGTTGCTGGCATCTGTGTACAGCACAAACGGTTGGTCATATTCAGGGTAGGCCAGTACCCCGTCTCCCATCAGAGCCAACTTTAAACAAGTGAAGGACCTCTCCAATCCGTTGTCCCAGTCGAATGGGGTCTTCTTACCCTTGATCTTCTTGGATTGGCCCACTAACAGGTCTTGTAGCGGTGCGCCTTTCTTGGTGAAGTCCTTGATGAATCTTCTGTAGTAGCCTACCAACCCAAGGAACTGCCGGACCTCATGGAGGTTGCTGGGCTTCGGCCAGTCTTTGATCACAGTGACCTTGTCAGGGTCTGGGGCCACTCCTTCGGCACTCACCACATGGCCCAGGTACTGCACTTTGGGCTTTAATAGATGTCATTTGGACGGTTTTACCTTTAGGCCAAAGTTGGACAGAGCTTCGAACACCTCTGCCAGGTGCTTCAGGTGGTCCTCATGAGTCTTGGAGAAGAAAATGACATCATCCAAGTACAGCAGGACGGTTTTGAAATTCTTGTGTCCAAGGCAGCACTCCATCATCCTCTGAAACGTTCCTGGGGCATTGCACAGTCCGAACGGCATGTAGTTGAATTCACAGAGACCCATCGGTGTGATAAAGGCCGCCTTTTCCTTGTCTTCCTCCGCTACGGGAACCTGCCAGTACCCACTGGTGAGGTCTAAGGTAGAGAAGTAGTTAGCAGATTTCAAAGCAGCTAATGACTCTTCTATTCTGGGCAGTGGGTATGCATCTTTGTGTGTAATGCGGTTTATCTGCCTATAGTCAACACACATTCTCATTGTGCCATCCTTCTTCTTGACATGGACTAATGGGGCTGCCCAGGGGCTACAACTGTCTCTAACTACCCCAGCCTCCTTCATTTCTGGTAACATGTCCTTGGCACACTGATAATGAGCTGGAGGTACAAGACGGTATCTTTCTTTGATGGGCAGATGATTTCCCGTGGGAATATGATATTGAATCCCTTTTACCTGCCCAAAATCTAAGGGGTGCTTGCTAAATACCCGCTCATACTCACGGACGACCCTGTAAGCCTCTTGTTTTTGGTGTGATGGGGTAGAGTCGGTGCCCACGTGCAATTTCTGACACCAGTCCTCCATTTGTCCTGCAGAGCCATTGTCCTCCGCCTGATAGGACGGGACCAAGGGTTCTGTTGTCTGTATCACATTATTTTCAACAGTAAACAGTTTGGCAAGTGTGGCATATATCGTTAGGTGGACCTCTTCCTCTCCACAGTTAAGGACACGTACTGGTACCCTCCCCTTGCAGACTTCAACCACCCCTCTGGCTGTCAGAAGGGTGGGCCTACTATCTGAATACACAGGTTCTACCAGGGCTTGGTAATCTTTACCTCTGAGGCCTACTGCTGCCCGACACCATATTAACAATTCACTCATTGTGACACAACCAATTTCTCCACCAGTCAGTTCTATCTGCTGTCTCTGCATCAGAGCTCTGATTTTTCTGCAGGGCACGTTGTTCACTGTAACCAGCTGTTTCTGCCACCTGCCGTAACAAGACAATAACCTTGGACAGACAATTTTCAATAACATTAGTGCCAATGGTCATCATAGGGCTACATTCACGGCGATCAATATCAACAATCACGATCCCTTGGGACTGTAACTCTACCCTTCCCACTTTAATGGTGACCTCTTTGTACCCCACTTGTGGCAATGGCTGGCCGTTACTGGCTACTATGGTGAAATCGTCATCAGGGCCACGGGTAATGTCAGAATCAGCCCAATAACGCTTATAAAGAATGTAAGGCATAGTTGTCACCTGAGAACCAGTGTCCAACAAAGCGTTCATGGGGATACCTTCGATCACAATGGGGAGAACAGGTTGTCCTCCAACGTATTTGACTCTCCAGTTTTGGGGGCCTGGACGTACTACTCCTGGGGGTTGGCCTTCTGCCCCAAGGGTTGCTTGTTTAAATGACAGTGCTTGCAATGTTGCCTGCTTTATTGCAGCGGTGGTAAATGGGTCTTCTCTTCCTCTGGTCGGCGGGATCCGCTTCTGTCGTCACCAGGGAACATCCTCCGGTCCGGAAGCCAGCTGGATCTTCTCCTTAGGAGCCTCCTGTAGGGACTGCACGGTCCGAGCTAATGCAGCAATGTCCTTGATCAGCTCCTGCAGCTGGAGGCGTAATCCTGCGGGGGAATCATCTTCCAGGACCTGAGCATCGGCCTCAGCAGAAACTTGGGGATCTGGCGCCACCTCTTGGTGGTACGTGAGGGCTTGACGTCTAGGGGGTACTGCACGGCTGAGCTGTCGCTCCTGTAGCACCTGGATGGCCTTGTCTTTAAATTGTGCAAAGGCAAGATCGGGACTTTGCATGGCCAGGAGGTGCAGTTGAGCCCTTTGGTTATTGCACAGGAGTCCCTCAATGAACCGCTCTTTTAAGAGCTTATCTTCATCCTGCATGCCGTTAGGATCAACCTGCTTGATTGCCTGCAGTGCCTCCTGGAGATTAAGGGCATAGTCCCATAGGCTATCCTGTGCTCTCTGTTTGCACCCATAAAACTTCAATTTGATTTCTGTAGGGGTGCGGGTGTCAAAAGTGGTTTTAAGCTTTGCAAAGACCTGCTGCACAGTCCCTTTATCCGGAGCTGGCCAGGACTTCACCTCTCTCAGAGCCACTCCAAACAGTTGGCCCGTTATCATATGAACCTTCTGAGGCTCTGTCAGGGGATAAAACTCAAGCAGGCTGCAAATTCTCTCTTTAAAGTCATGCAATTCTCCAGAGTATCGCGGGAGCCAGGCTGCTCCGGGTATGTACGGCGTGGGGAAAGGCATGATGGCCGCAGTAGTTGCGGCGGTGACCGGCTGGCTGATGGAAGCGGCGAGTTCTGCGGGACCCAGCAGCGGTACAAGGCATGCGGCTGCGCCTATCGCAAGGTCTGGGGGTATTGCTAGGCCTGCGGGCGCTTCTAGGTCTGCGGCTGCGCCCGCCGCTACTTCCCCTCCCGGGTCGGACATGGCCTTTCCTCCCCTCGGCTGACCTGGTAGAAGTCAGGGCTCCTCTCTTGAATCGGCACTTTGCAGCGTCTTTTCTTGCAGCTCTGCTGCACGACGTCTTCACTTCCGGCTTTCCAGGCAGCAGCACGGCACCCGCCTTCCTGCTTCGCGCTCTTTTCAGCCGGCTCCGCCCACAAAGGTATGGCTTCTCCCCTCGCGCTCCACATGGCGTGGCAATGGCGGATTTTGGCGGCAAATCTCAACAAGTCTCACAGTCCTTTTAGGCGCACATGACCTGCTTTGCAGGCTTAAGTAGATCCTGTTCGTGACGCCAAGATGGATCGCCCCCGGAGTAGGGCAATGGGGTACTCGGCACCGGGTCCTTCGGTTCGGGGAATGTCATGGTGGCTGACCCGGCCCGTGGCCCTCAGGGGTGTCCAGTAAAAGAGTTTATATATGGGAAAGGTGCAGTAAATAACGAGGAGACGGGTTTGCAGTCTTTTACCTTGTTTACTGAAGACTTCAGATGGTATCCTCAGCCCGGAGCGCCTGATGACAGGGCAGGCAGAGTCCAGTCGGTCTGAAGGCAAATCCAGAGTCCCCTTATCCAGGTGGAAATCAGTAGCCTTCCTCTAGCGCCTGTGTGTTGTAGTACCTCCCTGCTGAGCTTCTCGGTAAGGTCCTCACAACTATTGTAGATGGAATGTCTCTTTCTCTCTGACCCCAGATGGTATGGATAGGACAAACCCGTATGGCTGGTGACTTGAGACTTTGGTTAGGGACTCTAGCATGCCCCGGCCTCTGAGCGGTGTCGACGTGCCTCCTGGATATGCAAGGGCAGACAGGCAACTTGGAATCACCTGCCCTGCCAGTCTCTGAAGCAAGGCATAGAGCACTTACTTCCACGGTGCGCTGGCTACCGGATTCTGAGCCTCAGAGGGAAGCAGCTTGCTCCTGGCTGAACTCCCTCTGATATTCCTCTCCTGTGCTCTGCTTTCCTGCACACTCTTTGCAATATATTCACTTTAGTGTCTTCCAGGAGCTGCAGCCCTTCAGGCTCCAGGACTCCTTCCTCTCTCTCTGCCCTCCTGACAGGAACTGAACCCTGACTTCCTCCAGCCAGGATGTTAAATAGGGAAGTTCACCCTAAACAGGCTTAGAGCTCTCCCTTTTGGCCTGGAGTGTGAACATGTTGCATGTGTGTGATACCTGAATGTGGTTGTCTTTCATTGCCTTCAGACATGACATCACTTCTCCCCCTGAAAGGATAATGACATCACTGCGATGACTAGGACACTGGGGCACCGCACGATCATTCTGTGATAGCATATGCGTCACAGGTCGGATTGGCACCGACTTTCATGACGCATATGTTGTGTCACAGGTTGGGAAGGGGTTAATTCTCTAAATGCTTTCTTTTTGTCATTAATTGCACCAAGATCATCTCTCATCCTTTGGAAATTTGCCTTCCTGAAGTTTAGTGTCCTTGTAACCCCTCTGCTACACATCTAATTAAAGGATACATGAAAACTTATTATTTTGTGATCACTATTACCAAAATGACCCCCAACCCTTATATTTGATATACGGTCTGGCCTGTTGGTTAATATTAGTTTTAGCAGTGCCCCCACTTCTTGTTGGGTCCTGAACCAGTTGTGAAAGGTAATTGTCTCTCATAGTTGTCAAAAACCGATAACCTTTGGTGGAACTGCAGGTTTCTGTTCCTCAATGTATTTCAGGGTAGTTGAAGTCCCCCATAATAATGACTTCTCCTTGAGTCGCTGCTTCATATATTTGCTTTATGCGGATATTGTCATGGTGTGACTTGACCCATCGGGTGGTCGGTCAGCTATCGGTACAATACACATACAACGGAGATGGTATAGGGGAGAGGAAGGCCCTACCAATAGGGAATGGTCACCACCTGAGCTCAAGCCTGAGCTAATGCCCTATGCGGGTCCTTCCTGTTGTGAATTTACTTTTTGGCTCCCTCTAGTGGCTACTAGTGATTTTACTCTGGGTTTGTCAGTCATTCCTTTTATGCTCACCTGGGTCATTAGGTCAGGGGAGTTGCTATATAAGCTCCCTGGACCTTCAGTTCAATGCCTGGCAACGTTGATATCAGAGCTAATCTGTAGTGCTCTTGTCTACTGATCCTGGTTCCTGCTCGATTAAGTTAAGTCTGCTTTTTGCTTTTTGCAATTCGTTTTTGTTTGCATTTTCTGTCCAGCTTGTATATAATCTGTATCCTGACCTTGCTGGAAGCTCTAGGGCGGCTGGTGTTCTCCCCCCGGGCCGTTAGACGGTTCGGGGGTTCTTGAATCTCCAGCGTGGATTTTTTGATAGGGTTTTTGTTGACCATATAAGTTATCTTACTATATTCTGCTATTAGTAAGTGGGCCTCTCTGTGCTAAACCTAGTTCATCTCTGTGTTTGTCATTTCCTCTTACCTCACCGTTATTATTTGTGGGGGGCTTGTATCCTACTTTTGGGGTCTTTTCTCTGGAGGCAAGAGAGGTCTTTGTTTTCCTCTTCTAGGGGTAGTTAGCTCTCCGGCTGGCGCGAGACATCTAGCGACCAACGTAGGCATGTTCCCCGGCTACTTCTAGGGTTGGCGTTAGGATTAGATATATGGTCAACCCAGTTACCACTGCCCTATGAGCTGGATTTTTGTACTTTGCAGACTTGCTGATATCTCTGAGACCCTCGCCATTGGGGTCATAACAGTTAGACAGGCCAGTATTAAATGTTAAATGCATTGCAGAAGTGGGATTATAAGAAAGAAAGCTCTGAGTTTTTTTTTCTCTTTCTCATTTTTTTTTCTTTTCCCCTTTACCTTTGAGTGGCTTGTGATTGCTGCAGACATGAATGTCCAGACCTTGATTACAAGTGTGGACCAGCTTGCTGCTCGTGTGCAGGGCATACAAGATTATGTTAGCAGAAATCCTATGTTAGAACCTAAGATACCGATTCCTGAACTGTTTTCCGGAGATCGATTTAAGTTTAGAAATTTCAGGAATAATTGTAAATTGTTTTTGTCCCTGAGACCCTGTTCCTCTGGAGACTCCGCTCAGCAAGTGAAAATTGTTATTTCTTTTTTACGGGGCGACCCTCAGGATTGGGCTTTCTCGCTGGCGCCAGGAGATCCGGCATTGGCTGATATTGATGCGTTTTTTCTGGCGCTCGGTTTGCTTTATGAGGAACCCAATCTTGAGATTCAGGCAGAAAAAGCCTTGCTGGCTATGTCTCAGGGCCAGGACGAGGCTGAGGTGTATTGCCAGAAATTTCGGAAATGGTCCGTGCTGACCCAGTGGAACGAGTGTGCATTGGCTGCAATTTTTAGAAATGGCCTTTCTGAAGCCATTAAGAATGTGATGGTGGGTTTTCCCATTCCCACAGGTCTGAATGATTCCATGGCCCTGGCAATTCAAATTGACCGGCGGTTGCGGGAGCGCAAAACTGCAAATTCCCTCATGGTGTTATCTGAACAGGCACCTGATTTAATGCAATGTGATAGAATCCTGACTAGAAATGAGCGGAAAATTCATAGACGCCAGAATGGCTTGTGTTACTACTGTGGTGATTCTGCACATGTTATCTCAGCATGCTCTAAGCGCCTTACTAAGGTTGTTAGTCCTGTCGCTATTGGTAATTTGCAACCTAAGTTCATTCTATCTGTAACTTTGATTTGCTCACTGTCATCGTATCCTGTCATGGCGTTTGTAGATTCAGGTGCTGCCCTGAGTCTTATGGATCTGTCATTTGCCAAGCGCTGCGGTTTTGTTCTGGAGCCATTAGAAAATCCTATCCCTCTTAGGGGTATTGATGCTACGCCATTGGCAGAAAATAAACCGCAGTTTTGGACACAGGTTACCATGTGCATGACTCCTGAACATCAGGAGGTGATACGTTTTCTTGTTCTGCATAAAATGCATGATTTGGTTGTTTTGGGGTTGCCATGGTTACAGACCCATAATCCAGTCTTAGACTGGAAGGCAATGTCAGTGTCAAGTTGGGGCTGTCATGGAATTCATGGAGATTCCCTGCCCGTGTCTATTGCTACTTCTACGCCTTCGGAAGTTCCGGCGTATTTGTCTGATTATCAGGATGTCTTCAGCGAGTCTAGGTCAAGTGCATTGCCTCCTCATAGGGAATGTGACTGTGCAATAGATTTGATTCCAGGCAGTAAGTTTCCTAAGGGAAGACTGTTTAATCTGTCGGTACCTGAACATACCGCGATGCGTTCATATATCAAGGAGTCTCTGGAGAAGGGGCATATCCGTCCTTCTTCTTCCCCTCTTGGTGCGGGATTCTTTTTTGTGGCTAAAAAAGACGGATCTTTGAGGCCTTGTATTGACTATCGGCTTTTAAATAAGATCACTGTCAAATTCCAGTATCCTTTGCCGTTGTTGTCAGACTTGTTTGCCCGGATTGAAGGTGCCAAGTGGTTCACCAAGATAGACCTTCGCGGTGCGTACAACCTTGTGCGCATTAAGCAAGGAGATGAATGGAAAACCGCATTCAATACGCCCGAAGGTCATTTTGAGTACTTGGTGATGCCATTTGGGCTCTCTAATGCACCTTCAGTTTTTCAGTCCTTTATGCATGACATTTTCCGGAAGTATCTGGATAAATTTTTGATCGTTTATCTGGATGATATTCTGTTTTTTTCTGATGATTGGGACTCGCATGTGGAGCAGGTCAGGATGGTTTTCAAGATTTTGCGTGAAAATTCTTTGTTTGTTAAAGGCTCAAAGTGTCTCTTTGGTGTACAGAAGGTTCCCTTTTTAGGGTTCATCTTTTCCCCTTCTGCTGTGGAGATGGACCCAGTCAAGGTTCGAGCTATTCATGATTGGACTCAACCCTCGTCAGTTAAGAGTCTTCAGAAGTTCCTGGGTTTTGCTAACTTCTACCGTCGTTTTATCGCTAATTTTTCTAGCGTTGTTAAACCATTGACGGATATGACCAAGAAAGGCTCTGATGTGGCTAACTGGGCTCCTGCTGCCGTGGAGGCTTTCCAGGAGTTGAAGCGCCGGTTTACTTCAGCGCCTGTTTTGTGCCAGCCTGATGTCTCGCTTCCCTTTCAGGTTGAAGTGGATGCTTCGGAGATTGGGGCAGGGGCCGTTTTGTCGCAGAGAAGCCCTGGTTGTGCTACTATGAGACCTTGTGCCTTTTTCTCTAGGAAGTTTTCGCCGGCAGAGCGAAATTATGATGTGGGCAATCGGGAGTTGTTGGCCATGAAGTGGGCATTTGAGGAGTGGCGTCATTGGCTCGAGGGTGCTAAGCATCGTGTGGTGGTCTTGACTGATCACAAAAATCTGATGTACCTCGAGTCTGCTAAACGCCTGAATCCTAGACAGGCCCGCTGGTCATTGTTTTTCTCCCGTTTTGACTTTGTGGTTTCATATTTACCAGGTTCTAAGAATGTGAAGGCCGATGCTCTGTCTAGGAGCTTTGTGCCTGATGCTCCTGGAGTCGCTGAACCTGTGGGTATTCTTAAGGAAGGAGTTATCCTGTCAGCTATTTCTCCAGATCTGCGACGTGTGTTGCAGAGATTTCAGGCTGGTAGGCCTGACTCTTGTCCACCTGACAGATTGTTTGTGCCTGCTAAATGGACCAGCAGAGTCATTTCCGAGGTTCATTCCTCTGTGTTGGCAGGGCACCCGGGAATTTTTGGCACTAGAGATCTGGTGGCCAGGTCCTTTTGGTGGTCTTCCTTGTCAAGAGATGTGCGGTCATTTGTGCAGTCCTGTGGTACTTGTGCTCGAGCTAAGCCTTGCTGTTCTCGTGCCAGCGGGTTGCTCTTGCCCTTGCCTGTCCCGAAGAGACCTTGGACACACATCTCTATGGATTTCATTTCGGATCTTCCGGTGTCTCAGGGCATGTCTGTCATCTGGGTGATATGTAATCGTTTCTCCAAGATGGTCCATCTGGTTCCTTTGCCCAAACTGCCTTCCTCTTCTGATCTGGTTCCTGTGTTCTTCCAGAACGTGGTTCGTTTGCACGGCATTCCTGAGAATATTGTGTCGGACAGAGGATCCCAGTTTGTTTCCAGGTTCTGGCGATCCTTTTGTGGTAGGATGGGCATAGATTTGTCGTTTTCGTCCGCTTTTCATCCACAGACTAACGGACAAACGGAACGAACTAATCAGACTCTGGAGGCGTATTTGAGGTGTTTTGTCTCTTCTGATCAGGATGATTGGGTGACCTTCTTGCCGTTGGCTGAATTTGCCCTTAATAATCGGGCTAGTTCTGCCACCTTGGTTTCGCCATTTTTCTGCAACTCTGGTTTCCACCCTCGTTTTTCCTCGGGACATGTGGAGCCTTCTGACTGTCCTGGGGTGGATTCTGTGGTGGATAGGTTGCAGCGGATCTGGAATCATGTGGTGGACAACTTGAAGTTGTCACAGGAGAAGGCTCAGCGTTTTGCCAACCGCCGCCGCGGTGTGGGTCCCCGACTTCGTGTTGGGGATTTGGTATGGCTGTCTTCTCGATTTGTTCCTATGAAGGTCTCCTCTCCAAATTTAAGCCTCGATTCATTGGTCCTTACAAGATATTGGAGATCCTTAATCCTGTATCCTTTCGCCTGGATCTTCCGGTGTCGTTTGCCATTCACAACGTATTTCATAGGTCCTTGTTGCGGCGGTACGTTGTGCCTGTGGTTCCTTCTGCTGAGCCTCCTGCTCCGGTGTTGGTTGAGGGCGAGTTGGAGTACGTGGTGGAGAAGATCTTAGATTCTCGTCTCTCCAGGCGGAGGCTTCAGTACCTGGTCAAGTGGAAGGGCTATGGTCAGGAGGATAATTCCTGGGTGGTCGCCTCTGATGTGCATGCGGCCGATTTAGTTCGTGCCTTTCACGCCGCTCATCCTGATCGCCCTGGTGGTCTTGGTGAGGGTTCGGTGACCCCTCACTAAGGGGGGGGGTACTGTTGTGAATTTACTTTTTGGCTCCCTCTAGTGGCTACTAGTGATTTGACTCTGGGTTTGTCAGTCATTCCTTTTATGCTCACCTGGGTCGTTAGGTCAGAGGAGTTGCTATATAAGCTCCCTGGACCTTCAGTTCAATGCCTGGCAACGTTGATATCAGAGCTAATCTGTAGTGCTCTTGTCTACTGATCCTGGTTCCTGCTTGATTAAGTTAAGTCTGCTTTTTGCTTTTTGCAATTCATTTTTGTTTGCATTTTCTGTCCAGCTTGTATATAATCTGTATCCTGACCTTGCTGGAAGCTCTAGGGCGGCTGGTGTTCTCCCCCCGGGCCGTTAGACGGTTCGGGGGTTCTTGAATCTCCAGCGTGGATTTTTTGATAGGGTTTTTGTTGACCATATAAGTTATCTTACTATATTCTGCTATTAGTAAGTGGGCCTCTCTGTGCTAAACCTAGTTCATCTCTGTGTTTGTCATTTCCTCTTACCTCACCGTTATTATTTGTGGGGGGCTTGTATCCTACTTTTGGGGTCTTTTCTCTGGAGGCAAGAGAGGTCTTTGTTTTCCTCTTCTAGGGGTAGTTAGCTCTCCGGCTGGCGCGAGACATCTAGCGACCAACGTAGGCATGTTCCCCGGCTACTTCTAGGGTTGGCGTTAGGAGTAGATATATGGTCAACCCAGTTACCACTGCCCTATGAGCTGGATTTTTGTACTTTGCAGACTTGCTGATATCTCTGAGACCCTCGCCATTGGGGTCATAACACCTTCCCTCGCCGCCGTCAGGATACCTCGTCCCTAGTAGTTGCCTATTACTGCCCTGGCTAGTGCACTGGCTGGCAAGGAGTACTAGCCTCATCTCTGCAGATAATACACACAGAGGGAATAATAATAATAATCTTTATTTATATAGCGCCAACATATTACGCAGCGCTTTACAGTTTAACAGTTTAAAACACAACAGTCATACAGTGCCTACAAGTAGTATTCAACCCCCTGCAGATTTAGCAGGTTTAATAAGATGCAAATAAGTTAGAGCCTTCAAACTTCAAACAAGAGCAGGATTTATTAACAGATGCATAAATCTTACAAACCAAAAAGTTTTGTTGCTCAGTTAAATTTTTATAAATTTTAAACATAAAAGTGTGGGTCAATTATTATTCAACCCCTAGGTTTAATATTTTGTGGAATAACCTTTGTTTGCAATTACAGCTAATAATCGTCTTTTATAAGACCTGATCAGGCCGGCACAGGTCTCTGGAGTTATCTTGGCCCACTCCTCCATGCAGATCTTCTCCAAGTTATCTAGGTTCTTTGGGTGTCTCATGAGGACTTTAATCTTGAGCTCCTTCCACAAGTTTTCAATTGGGTTAAGGTCAGGAGACTGACTAGGCCACTGCAATACCTTGATTTCTTGCCTCTTGAACCAGGCCTTGGTTTTCTTGGCTGTGTGCTTTGGGTCGTTGTCTTGTTTGGAGTTGAAATGACGACCCATCTTAAGATCCTTGAGGGAGGAGCGGAGGTTCTTGGCCAAAATCTCCAGGTAGGCTGTGCTATCCATCTTCCCATGGATGCGGACCAGATGGCCAGGCCCCTTGGCTGAGAAACAGCCCCACAGCATGATGCTGCCACCACCATGCTTGACTGTAGGGATGGTATTCTTGGGGTCGTATGCAGTGCCATCCAGTCTCCAAACGTCACGTGTGTGGTTGGCACCAAAGATCTCGATCTTGGTCTCATCAGACCAGAGAACCTTGAACCAGTCAGTCTGAGAGTCCTCCAAGTGATCATGAGCAAACTGTAGACGAGCCTTGACATGACGCTTTGAAAGTAAAGGTACCTTAGGGCTCGTCTGGAACGGAGACCATTGCGGTGGAGTACGTTACTTATGGTATTGATTGAAACCAATGTCCCCACTGCCATGAGATATTCCTGGAGCTCCTTCCTTGTTGTCCTTGGGTTAGCCTTGACTCTTCGGACAAGCCTGGCCTCGGCACGGGAGGAAACTTTCAAAGGCTGTCCAGGCCGTGGAAGGCTAACAGTAGTTCCATAAGCCTTCCACTTCCGGATGATGCTCCCAACAGTGGAGACAGGTAGGCCCAACTCCTTGGAAAGGGTTTTGTACCCCTTGCCAGCCTTGTGACCCTCCACGATCTTGTCTCTGATGGCCTTGGAATGTTCCTTTGTCTTTCCCATGTTGACCATGTTTGAGTGCTGTTCACAAGTTTGGGGAGGGTCTTAAATAGTCAGAAAAGGCTGGAAAAAGAGATAATTAATCCAAACATGTGAAGCTCATTGTTCTTTGTGCCTGAACTACTTCTTAATACTTTAGGGGAACCAAACAGAATTCTGGTGGGTTGAGGGGTTGAATAATAAATGACCCTCTGAAAAGACTTTTCCCAATTTAAAAAAAAAATAAACAAAGAAATAACATTCTTTTTTGCTGCAGTGCATTTCACACTTCCAGGCTGATCTACAGTCCAAATGTCACAATGCCAAGTTAATTCCAAATGTGTAAACCTGCTAAATCTGCAGGGGGTTGAATACTACTTGTAGGCACTGTATGTAACAACATTAACAATACAATAATTAAAGCAACATAAGACGACCCTGCTCGTGAGAGCTTACAATCTACAAAGGGAAGTGACAAACACCAAGGGGACAAGGTAACAAACACACAACACTTAGCTTATGTACACCGCTGCTAAGCTCCACAAGGCAGATAACAGCAACTGGACTCCAAACACCAGACGTGGCTGACACCAGAGCGCTGCTCCTGCTTGGCTGGCCTCCAGAAAGGAAGTGTGTCACCAACAGTCAGCTGACGCATCAGGTGACCCTTTAAAGGATGGCGGGAGTGGTCACCACCTGCATCAGCTGACCCAGCAGCACTGTAGTAACACCAGATTGCCAGCAGGGGCGATGGGTGACTGTCATTGATGCGAACGTCGTGTGCACAACTAACGTAGTGGTGCCTGGGTAGGTTCCCAAACCGTTGCAACCATCAAAACATAACCCAGCACTCAACTTAAGCGGTGATGAAAATAAGAGGATTTTATTCATCCAATATAAGCCAAACGTTTCGGTCCCTAACCGGGACCTTCATCAATGACGTATGAAGGGAGAGGCGTGATAATATATGGCAGTGCTCGCCAAAAAGATTGCAGTGAATATGACTAAGATGCATAGAGGACTAAGCCTGTGTCCAGATGGCCGCGGCATCCACCGCTGTGTTGCGGCAACATGCTTTGCTGGCCTATATGGTTACTCGTTGTTATCTTTCTAATACATTGGACTGGATGGACATCTGTTGTATTTTAGGGTTTTATGGTATAGTGTCTTTTGTCAGTGCTCATGTGTATATGCACATTTTGTTACACTTACATGGTTTTCCATGTTTTTTTGTTTACATGTAATTAAATTATATTGTATTTATTGTTCAATATTGTTATATCAGGGTTGCATTCTGTATATTTATACAGTTTTTTAAATATTTATGTACCCTGTATTATGCACTTTATATATTTATTAAATTATATTGATAAATTTGAGGCACATTCTATATGTATATATAGCTTTCTGTATTCATGTACACTGTATCCTGCACTATTTATAATATTATATTTTATATTTGTCCTTATGTCTGATGTTGTTATATTTATATATGAATTTTTTTTATAGGTTCTTTTTTCTCACTGAGCACTGTCTTCACTCAGCACTTTTTTTGTTTTTTGTTTTCTGTGTCCTGTGGTTCTTTATAAAATTTGTTTTGGCGGGTACCTGTATTTATGGTTCTGTACTTACTATCAGGTATGGTTATGTTCACCTTTTACCCTGGTCTAATATGATGGCCCAGTGGTGTATGGTAGTTACCACGGCTACTGTTTGTGTATGCACCGGATGTGACATCGGCATCTCATTTTATTATGTGCGTTGTATTTCTCTGCCGTCCTGGTATGTGCCTCTTTTGTTGCCTTGGTTACGATCGACGGTGCGCCGGATATGGCGTCAGCGGTGGACTTTACCTGTTGCACCCGTATGGGTGTCTGTCTGTTTCCATGGTTGCGGGAGGCGTCGCGCCGGATGTGATGTCGGCGGTGACTGCTTCCTGTTGTTTTCCGGCGTTGTTCCGATGCCGCTGCCCTGAGAAAAAACACGTGCCATCAGGTATTCCCGCTATTACAGGTGTTCTGCCTTAAACGTGTATTGTGCCATATTACTATCACTTTGGTCATTATGCGCATGCGAACACAGGAGTTTCACGTTATCAAGTTTATGGCTGGCATTTTTCCATTGGTCCATCTACATATAAATATCGTCACTGGCCAGTGCCTAACCACCCCCCAGACGAAGCATTTCAGTGCGAAACGCGCGTCGGGTGTTGGTGGGCATCCAGCAGCGCTCTTCCTTGGTAACTATACCATTACTTTTTGTATATCTCTGTTTGTGCAAATTTTATGTGTCAATTGTTCATTTACACATGATCACTGATGTCATAGGTAACTATTTATATATTATTGTCTGCATTATGATTTTTGTATGTACAGAGTGTCCGCTGGTTGTCCCACTTGTTCTTGTGCTTTAGGAGGCCACTCAGATGTTGACTGATTTTATGACTGTTATTCAATAAAGTTGTTTTTCTTACCTTTTTGCCTTATATGAAGTTGGTCTTTGGTGTTATATTATTAGTTGCTTCATGGCCATATGTAGTGGGTATTTATAGGTGTTGTGTTGTTGTCTCTGACTTTTAGGTCAGTCTATATCCCGATCCATTATGGATTTTAGAAGCAGAGATGCTTCTAGGATAGCATTTGCCCTGAATGTGTTCAATGAGGGTGGCCCCCCAGCACAGGAACCAGTTCAGAAGACTGCATTAAAAAAGACTTTTAAAAACTTATTGAATCGCCGTACACGAATATGGTGGAATAAGATGTCCTTGGAAAATTATGTATCCAGAAATTTGATCCCAAGGGGATTATGAGTTCAAATTTTCCCTTCTTTTCCTGTTAATGATGTTGTCCAAAGGACTCGGTGGGAGGCAGCATGCCACACGTGCTCCATGACCTTCATGGCTATCTTAATGGATATCAATACCAAATCCATTAATGATCTTGGGTTGGAGATTGATGAAATCCACAACAAATTACAGAAGGAGTGCACTCAGGAGGAATTTGATATTTTTAAAAAAGAGGTTGATTGCCTTTGTGATGAATGGGAGAAGGATATTTCCATTAGTAAGAACAAGAAACTTCAAAGAGATCTTCAGGATAAGAATGATAACAAGGTCTACAAATGGAGTCATGTTAATATTCATGACAGAGGGGATCCTGTATCAGAAGTAGTGAGTACATCCAGTACTGGGACATCCGTGTCATCCACGAGTATAGGTGAACAGGGTCATTTACGGTTCAATCAGAGGAGGAAGGATGACCGCTTTCAAGGATATAATACCAGAAGGAGACTGAAGGCCAATTTGGATAATGGGGAGGAACCCTCACAAAGGAACGCTATGAAGGTAATTAACCTTTCGGATGTGGTACTTAATGAGCACCATTTAGCAGTACTAAATAAAGGTCTTACCTTTTCTCCATCCTCTGCCCCTGATCATTTTTCTATTTTTAAAGACCTACAGCTGTTTGCACGTAAGGTATTCTTTAGGAAACTGTATTTTCAACAACCAACTGCTGATTTATCTCCTGCAGAAACAGAGGCGGAAACACTCCAGATTTTAGAGGAGCTAGCCGAAGAGTCTGACACATGTAAGCTATTTCCTAAGTATCTTCTCCCTAAATCCAAAAAATTCCCACAGATAAGTCTAGTGCCTGTCATTGATTTATTTGTACAGTTGGTGATGAATGAGGTTACCGGTATCCCTGAATCCATCAAAAGGGACAATCTTAGTTTTGTTGAACGACAAGCTCTGAAGGAATTGAAAGGTCTGAAAGAGGTAATTTTCAAGCCCTCAGACAAAGGGGGAAATGTTGTAGTTTGGTCTAGGAAAGCCTATGAGAAAGAAATGATGAAACAGCTAGGAAATCCATTATGTTACAGAAAGCTAACTTTTAATCCTTTACTTAAATTTAGGAGTGAACTTTCTAGTTTACTTGAGGAAGCTGTTTCAAGTGGTATTCTAACTCCCAAACAGAGAGATGGCCTGTGGAATGAAGATCCTACAATAGCGAGTATATATCTACTTCCCAAAATACATAAGGATCCGGTCACACCTCCAGGTAGGCCCATTGTGTCGGGGGTCAATAGCCTATGTGATCCCATTTCTAAACTAATCGATTTTTACTTGAAACCATTAGTGGAGGAATTACCGTCATTCCTCAAGGACACCACTGATGTCTTGAAAAAAATTGGACGGTTTACAACTGGAGGATAACATGGCTCTGGTCACTTGTGACATTGAGTCATTGTACACCTCCATTCGACATCAGGATGGGTTGGAGGCTACATCTTTTTTCCTTTACAACAGTGGCTTGGATCAGGATTTTTGTGGTTTTTTGATTAGAATTTTGGATTTCGTTCTTACAAATAACTTTTTCTTGTTTCGGGATTCATTTTTTCTTCAGTTACAGGGCACGGCAATGGGGGCGTCTTGTGCGCCCTCTTATGCCAATTTATTTTTGGGGTTATGGGAGCGGGATGTTTTTTTGACCAATCCACATCCACTGAGTCAGGGTGTGATTTCATGGTGGAGATATATTGACGATGTCATTATGGTGTGGCAGGGGACACAGGAGGATCTGAAATTGTTCATGGGAGTACTTAACCTTAATGACAAAAACATAAAATTGTCTTACAAATATGAGACAAAGAAAATTGATTTTTTGGATGTCTCAATAATCATTGGGGATAATGGAAGAATTTGTACTGATCTGTTCCGTAAGGAAACAGCAGTTAACTCCCTGCTACACTCCTCTTCACAGCATCCAAGCCATTTAATCAGAAACATCCCGACTGGACAGTTTTTACGCGCCAGAAGAATTTGCTCAAATGACGAACTTTTTGAAAATCAGGCCCAGGATTTGTGCACGCGTTTCAGGGATCGTGGATATGGGAAGAAGACTATTTGCCGCTCCTATCAGAGAGCCTATCATAGCCAGAGGAATACCCTGTTACATAAACAGCACAAGTATAAGGACACCAATCAGGTACGTTGTATTCTAGATTTTAACTCCAGAAGTGATGACGTCTGGAGGGCCATCAATAAACATTGGTCTGTACTTTTAATGGATAAAACCATTGCTAAGATTATTGGACCTAGCCCTTCCATTACATATAGACGGTCACACAATTTGCGTGATCAATTAGTCCATAGCCACCACAAAGGATCTGGCCCTGGCTTCATTTTTGGCTCTAAAGGACCCAAATGGGGATGCACTAGTTGCGGCAAATGTGTGGCATGTTGTAACATTCTAAGCTCTGAAGATTTTTGTAATTCCATGGGGGATAAGAAGTATCGTATCACACATGCCATTACTTGTACCACTAAAGCTGTGGTCTATCATGCCACTTGCCCGTGTGGTCTGATCTATATTGGGATGACCACACGGGAGCTCCGTAGAAGGGTACGTGAGCATGTACTTGACATTGAGGGGGCCAGCACTGAAGTGGATACCACCAAACTTAAACCTATCCCTAGGCACTTCAGGGCGTTCCATGGATGTGACCCCAAGGGATTACTAGTCAAAGGCATCGATCGAGTTTTTATTGGTGCCAGAGGTGGTAATTGGAAAAGGTTGTTGGCCCAGAAGGAAGCTAGGTGGATTTTCAAGTTGGACACCATTACTCCTGCGGGCCTTAATGAGCACAACAGTTTCACCCCATTTCTACCAGTATAGGTGTTGATTATGTCATCCTTGGATAACACTTTTATTATTATTATGGTTGATTTAATTTTTGCAGTCTTCTTTTTAGGTTTTTAACTGGTTTTTATTGTTTTTATAATAAAATTGTTGTTTGTTGTTTTCAGGATCGATGCTTACCCTTATGATCTTCATGCTTTGCTGGCCTATATGGTTACTCGTTGTTATCTTTCTAATACATTGGACTGGATGGACATCTGTTGTATTTTAGGGTTTTATGGTATAGTGTCTTTTGTCAGTGCTCATGTGTATATGCACATTTTGTTACACTTACATGGTTTTCCATGTTTTTTTGTTTACATGTAATTAAATTATATTGTATTTATTGTTCAATATTGTTATATCAGGGTTGCATTCTGTATATTTATACAGTTTTTTAAATATTTATGTACCCTGTATTATGCACTTTATATATTTATTAAATTATATTGATAAATTTGAGGCACATTCTATATGTATATATAGCTTTCTGTATTCATGTACACTGTATCCTGCACTATTTATAATATTATATTTTATATTTGTCCTTATGTCTGATGTTGTTATATTTATATATGAATTTTTTTTATAGGTTCTTTTTTCTCACTGAGCACTGTCTTCACTCAGCACTTTTTTGTTTTTTGTTTTCTGTGTCCTGTGGTTCTTTATAAAATTTGTTTTGGCGGGTACCTGTATTTATGGTTCTGTACTTACTATCAGGTATGGTTATGTTCACCTTTTACCCTGGTCTAATATGATGGCCCAGTGGTGTATGGTAGTTACCACGGCTACTGTTTGTGTATGCACCGGATGTGACATCGGCATCTCATTTTATTATGTGCGTTGTATTTCTCTGCCGTCCTGGTATGTGCCTCTTTTGTTGCCTTGGTTACGATCGACGGTGCGCCGGATATGGCGTCAGCGGTGGACTTTACCTGTTGCACCCGTATGGGTGTCTGTCTGTTTCCATGGTTGCGGGAGGCGTCGCGCCGGATGTGATGTCGGCGGTGACTGCTTCCTGTTGTTTTCCGGCGTTGTTCCGGTGCCGCTGCCCTGAGAAAAAACACGTGCCATCAGGTATTCCCGCTATTACAGGTGTTCTGCCTTAAACGTGTATTGTGCCATATTACTATCACTTTGGTCATTATGCGCATGCGAACACAGGAGTTTCACGTTATCAAGTTTATGGCTGGCATTTTTCCATTGGTCCATCTACATATAAATATCGTCACTGGCCAGTGCCTAACCACTCCCCAGACGAAGCATTTCAGTGCGAAACGCGCGTCGGGTGTTGGTGGGCATCCAGCAGCGCTCTTCCTTGGTAACTATACCATTACTTTTTGTATATCTCTGTTTGTGCAAATTTTATGTGTCAATTGTTCATTTACACATGATCACTGATGTCATAGGTAACTATTTATATATTATTGTCTGCATTATGATTTTTGTATGTACAGAGTGTCCGCTGGTTGTCCCACTTGTTCTTGTGCTTTAGGAGGCCACTCAGATGTTGACTGATTTTATGACTGTTATTCAATAAAGTTGTTTTTCTTACCTTTTTGCCTTATATGAAGTTGGTCTTTGGTGTTATTTTAATATATCAGATAAAAGTGAATATCACACAGAACGTGTGTGATTCTTTTGTCTCCAAACGCTTGTCAATTAAGGGCGTAATTCCACAATTAGGCCTCACTGGTGATCTAACGTACTGACTCTGGGTCAGAGCGAAAACAGCTACGACAGTTTGGCGCCCGAACAGGGACCGTGTAGCCAGCCTATTCTTCGGAATCCGTATGTGGGAGCTTCCTGAGAGATTAGACATGCAAACAAGAGCTGCAGCAAGGTGAGAAATGTAAAGCCCCCGTCTCACTTAGGGAGGTCGCTAGCGAGATCGCTGCTGAGTCACAAGTTTTGTGACGCAACAGCAACCTTAGTAGCGATCTCGCTATGTTTGACACGTAGCAGCGACCAGGCCCCTGCTGTGAGATCGCTGGTCGTATATAGTAATCTACCGCACTCCCTAAGTGGAATATCTTATGCAGAAATGTAGTTTTCAAAATGCTAATTTATTTAAATACAATAGGAAAATATCGGATCAAACATGAAGTAAATAATACAATATGCATATGCGACACAACAGTGATGACGTTTCGACCCTCCCGGGTCTTAGTCTAAGGTCGCTTGGTCCAGGTACTGTGAGTGTTTCTTTTGGAGCAAGGTATCCCCGTAATATCCAAGGGCGTTTAAAGCTCATAGAATGTGCGACCTGGTTGCTGATCCGTATAAGATGAGAAACCTTAAGAGTCTGTGTTTTAAGCGGCGCATCAGCGTCTTGCTTTGGAAAAAGTGAAAGCCTTGTGTAGGAGAAGGGCAGCGCTCCTGCGTCCTGCTGTGTGATATATTTAAGATCGCTGGTCGTGTCGGAATGGCCTGGACCTTTTTTTGATCGTTGAGGTCCCGTTGGGTAGCACACATCGCTGTGTTTGACACTTACCAACGACCTCGTTGACGACTCAGACACCTGAATCTGAGTCTGAATCGTCATAATAGCTGCCATGTGACAGGGTCACAACGACCAACGACATCGTTGTACAGGTCACTACAGATCGCTGCTGCGTCGTTGGGAAGATCTCACTGTTTGACATCTCACCAGCGACCACATAGCGACGCAGCAACGATCCCTGACAGGTCTTTTCGTTGTCGGGATCGCTTTAGCTAAGTGAGACGGGGCCTTTATTCTTAGAATCTGTTTTGCTCCTGCAATCTCTCTTCTGGATTTCTCCATACCTCTGGGTAAAAGGCTGCCAACACGGTTTAAAAAAATCCACATCACCAGTGAGTTTTGTGTTTTGTCTGTTTATGTTTCTGTTTATAAGATGATAATTGTTATCTGTGTTATTTGTCAATATCCTAATTGGTTGTGTATTTGTGTGTGTGTGTGTCATACAGAGCTGGGGTAGGCTCTGTGCAGTGTTGTTATTTTGGTTATTTTGGATTGGCAGTACATTATATGAAGCTGTATTTTGTATAAGGCCGTGGTTTTTGTTGTTTGGCCTTAAAGTGTTTTCAGAGTGTCAGTGGACACTGCTGCAGTTTTATTTATGTAGAGTTGTGTTAATTCCAAAGTGCAAAATAGGCAGGCTGTGTGAACCTTGTATGTATGTTTATGAGAGCCTCTGAATGAGATGAGAGGTGAGTAAATGAGGATAAATAGATAAATCCCTGATTGATGAGGGGTTCCGTTAGGTGTGGTCCTCTGTATGTGACAGAAGACATTATTCAACTCAGTTTGAGCTGAATTAGGTGGAGTGATTGAGATAAGGGATTTTCTTCTTGTAAAAAATCAACTGAAAAGTGAAAGGAGAAAGAAAGAAAAAAAACAATCCCTGAATGAGCATGTATGAATGAGTGATCACATAAGTATCATTACTTATCTAACTGTTGCTGAAGGTCCAGGATGAATGAGTTGTGGATATGTCTATATGTGGTTTGGCCGGACGCGGTCAGAATCAGCTTATTCAAGTTGTGCAGTGATTTGCCTGTATAGAGAAATTGTTTTTAATTCCGAGAGGATGAATGTTTTGTAAACTGCTGTATTCTATTTCTGTGTGTGTAAGACACTGAGCTCTTATCTCTACTAAATACCTGATGGGAGGGGTGAGTCAAGCCCCTGCGCTAATTGCTTGTAATTTCTCCCCTCGGTGCTGTGGGCCAGAGGAAGGGGGGCAGGAAGCTGCATTCTAAGTTTCTCTGTCCTTGGTTTAGTACACGCTCAGAGATTTGTGTTTAAAGCAATAAGTACTGTATGAAATTGAAAGTAAAAAAGAACTGTGCCTATTTTAGAGGAAACTTGTAAGTGATTGAAAAGATTGGTAAAAGATTCACCTGCTTCAAGTTGAGTGATTGATATAGCAAATTGAGGATCAACAGAGGAGGTAGCCAACTGCACGGCTGATGTAGTATAGGTGGTGTAACCTGCTACAGTCAGTCTATGGCATTAGGTGGTGTAACCTTGCCGTCCATGGAGCTGTGCTAGCCAGCTGATTTATCGAGTGGTAGGTGGTGTAACCTGCTTGGTAAAATCCTTTAAGTCCAACGAGTGGTAGGTGGTGTAACCTGCTCGGTGTTGTTGAGCGGATAAGTTGAAGCAATAGGCAACTTATTCTGTGTGCAGTCAGGGCCCCCAATGGGATCCAAAACCGCTGTACAGATTGAAAAAGGAAGCAGTGAAAGATGTGAGACCGAGATTGAAAAAGGCAAAAATGCCAGTGTGTGGATGTTTGGATGTTCAAAAAGGCACAGACAAAGGAGGAAAATAGCAAGTGAATAAATGGCGTCTGAGAGAGTGCAGCAGGATGGAAGTAAGGTGTATTATGAATGTTTTGATGCTTAAAAGTCCGACTATGACTGACACATTACTGCTACCGTTATACCTTTGAATAACCAGAGACCCAGACAAGACAGATGGATTTCTAAACACTGTGGTCAGACAAACCCAGACTGGAGAAATACTTGGATGATCTGTGCTGAAACCTGACCTAAGAGAATTGCACTGAATCCTGTCCAGACAAGATCACATGTAGTGACATAAGAAGCTGACACAGGATTGTGGTTGGTGGATAGTGGGGACATTAACTTTTGAGAGTAGGCTGACAGTAATCCTTTTGGGAAGGAGCTGTAGACCAGCATGTCATGTCACCCCCAACCGGTCATCTAGTCACCCCCACCACCAGAGAACCAACCACATCAGGTAGGGTAAAACAGATACAGGAGTATTATCCCTGGAGGCCCTCTGACTAGCTAGCTACGCTAAAACAATTGGCTGACCCTGAGAACCAACCTTTCCCATTTTTCAGATAAAGACAATATGATGGATGTATAAGTGCACCTGGGCAGACCTAGAGAGTTAGTGAGCATAAAAGCAGGTGACGTACTAGGACGCAAATTAAGACTTTTACAGATGTGACAAAAGGAGAGAGTGTAGAGATGTACTTTGGAGGATTACAGCTGAAATAGGAAGACATGGGGTACAGTCCAGTAAACCCACTTGATGTTAAAGTATTGGTAAATACATTCATTGACGGTATGACCAAAGACTTACGAGACGCAATACAGAGAGCCAGACATGAAATGTAGATCCAAAAGACCTGAAGGTTGCTAAAGAGTTGAACAAACTAGAACAATAAGACGTGTCATGTATGCTGGAGTACAAGGAAAACAGTAGAGACGTAGTGAGGGACCTAAGGACTTAGAAACAGTAAAGTGCTGAAATTGTGGAGAAAATGGACACTCAGACCAATTTACCACTTCCTTCACCTCCAGACTAGGAAACTGACAAAACAGTGACAAATGTGTGCCCTGTTCTTGTCCCCTCCGGACCTGGTCCTGCCTTGATGACCACCATAGCAATGCCGGGAGGGAAAGAGACAGAATTCTTGATTGACACTGGGGCAGCCGGGACTGTGGTACACAAAGACTTGATAACGCCACACATGATTACTGACGAGACTGTGGAATGCGTGAGTGTAGAGGGACAAGCGACTGAAGCCCCTATGACTAAACAAATAAGACTAGAATCACGAGACAGCCAAGAGGTGCTTACAAACTTATTGTTAGTGACAATTCCCCCATGAATTTGCTGGGAGCAGAGTTGAGTGCTGGCTAGACCACCATACAGTACTCTCCTGAGGGTATTACAGTCACAAGTCCCCTTTCATATAAACTCTTGGTGCAGAGGGACGCCAGGGTCTTCCATGTGCACATTATACCACAGGTAAATCATGCCCAATTATAGTTACACTTAATTCCTTTCATTTACCAGTTTAGTAGTTTCCTTACACAAGATGGTATAGTCAGGGGCGTAACTACCGCGGTCGCAGGGGTCGCAATTGCGACGGGGCCCGCAGTGCTTAGGGGCCCACCCAGTCCAGCAGACTGGGCGGGCTCCTAAGAACTCTAAGCTACAAAATGGGCTGCCGGCCCTTTAAATAATTCTTCCTTACAGGCCCTGCTGCGCGTGCACTCGCGATCACGGGTGGGACTGCACTTGACCCGCAGCAGAGCCCCTCCACCGCAGAGAGCCGCACACCACTACTATAGCTGCCACTGCTCTGTGCGCACAGGACCTGTGATGAGGTCACAGGAGGGGAGGAGTTGGAGTCACATGATCAAGGGCTTCCGTGTAGTGCAGGACAGTAGTGCAGTGCTGTTTGTCATCATGCTGGAGGAGGGTAAGCTTTTGTGTGAGGTCAGGAGGGGTTTGGGTGGATGTAGCAGAGCAGTGTGTGTATGAGGTGTACGGAGCGGAGCCGGGTGTGTATGAGGTGTACGGAGCAGAGCCGGGTGTGTATGAGGTGTACGGAGCAGAGCCGGGTGTGCATGAGGTGTACGGAGCGGAGCCGGGTGTGCACGAGGTGTACGGAGCGGAGCCGGGTGTGTACGAGGTGTACGGAGCGGAGCCGGGTGTGTACGAGGTGTACGGAGCGGAGCCGGGTGTGTACGAGGTGTACGGAGCGGAGCCGGGTGTGTACGAGGTGTACGGAGCGGAGCCGGGTGTGTACGAGGTGTACGGAGCGGAGCCGGGTGTGTACGAGGTGTACGGAGCGGAGCCGGGTGTGTACGAGGTGTACGGAGCGGAGCCGGGTGTGTACGAGGTGTACGGAGCGGAGCCGGGTGTGTACGAGGTGTACGGAGCGGAGCCGGGTGTGTACGAGGTGTACGGAGCGGAGCCGGGTGTGTACGAGGTGTACGGAGCGGAGCCGGGTGTGTACGAGGTGTACGGAGCGGAGCCGGGTGTGTACGAGGTGTACGGAGCGGAGCCGGGTGTGTACGAGGTGTACGGAGCGGAGCCGGGTGTGTACGAGGTGTACGGAGCGGAGCCGGGTGTGTACGAGGTGTACGGAGCGGAGCCGGGTGTGTACGAGGTGTACGGAGCGGAGCCGGGTGTGTACGAGGTGTACGGAGCGGAGCCGGGTGTGTACGAGGTGTACGGAGCGGAGCCGGGTGTGTACGAGGTGTACGGAGCGGAGCCGGGTGTGTACGAGGTGTACGGAGCGGAGCCGTGTGTGTACGAGGTGTACGGAGCGGAGCCGTGTGTGTACGAGGTGTACGGAGCGGAGCCGTGTGTGTACGAGGTGTACGGAGCGGAGCCGTGTGTGTACGAGGTGTACGGAGCGGAGCCGTGTGTGTACGAGGTGTACGGAGCGGAGCCGGGGGTGTACGAGGTGTACGGAGCGGAGCCGGGGGTGTACGGAGCGGAGACGGGTGTGTACGAGGTGTCGCATCTCTGCTTCAGGAAAATGGCCGCCGCGATCTCCATCTGCGCACGCGCGGCATCCTGCGGCCATTTTCCTGAAGCCGCGGCCAGCAGAGCGCCGCTTCTGCGCACGCGCGGCCAAAGGAAGATGGCCGCCCCCACCGATCACCAATGAAATGTCGCACATCACGCTATTTTCACTCCCCTGTGCAGTGGATTCGGGACCTTGGGCATGCGCACACCACTACGCCACCAACGGAAAACTAAGCAAGATCTGGGGGAAGACACCACGCCCATCTGACCAGACCAGCCTGATTGACAGGCGAAAACGACTACTTTGGTAACGTATTTCGGCAGCATAGGTGGGGAATCGGGGTCCACAAAATACACTATTGCAATGCACAGCTCAGGCCCTATTTAACAGTATTTTTATCTCATACGGAAAAAACGGGGTGACAGGTTCCCTTTAAGAGAAAGCCAAAATAACCCCGGGACAGAAGGCGAGAGCAGGGGGGAGGTGCGGGACAGAGCCGCTTTAGGCTAGTTTCACACTAGCGTTAACTGCAATACGTCGCAAATGCGTCGTTTTGCCGAAAATACGCATCCAGCAAAAGTTCTTGCTGGATACGTTTTTTCGTCATAGACTAACATTAGTGACGCATTTGCGACGCATTGCCAAACGTCGCGTCCGTTTTGCGACGCTTGGGCGTGTGGTAGTGGACCGTCGGGAGAAAAAAACCTTACATGTAACGTTTTTTGCTCCCGACGGTCCACTTTTTCCGACCGCGCATGCGCGGCCGGAACTCCGCCCCCACCTCCCCGCACTTCCCCGCACCTCACAATGGGGCAGCGGATGCGTGGGAAAAATGCATCCGCTGCCCCCGTTGTGCGGCGGAGACCACACTAGCGTCGGGAACGTCGGCCCGACGCACAGCGACGGGTTGTTCCCGACGCTAGTGTGAAACTAGCCTTAGTCAGGAGAAGCTGAGGAGCTGCAGACGGTTTACATCAGCCACCCCTGTACCAGAGAGGAGATTGTGAGTTGTGTATATGAGCTGGTATCTCTGGTGTGTGTGTGTGGTATCTGTAGTGTGTGTGTGATAACTGTAGTATGTGTGTGATATCTGTAGTATGATGTGTGTGTGTGTGATATCTGTAGTGTGTGTATGTGTGTGTGTGTGTGTGTGATATCTGTAGTGTGTGTATGTGTGTGTGTGTGTGTGTGTGTGTGTGTGATATCTGTAGTGTGTGTGTGTGTCATCTGTAGTGTGTGTGTGTGTGTGTGTGTGTGATATCTGTAGTATGATGTGTGTGTGTGTGTGATATCTGTAGTATGTCTGTGTGTGTGTGATATCTGTAGTGTGTGTGTGTGATAACTGTAGTATGTGTGTGATATCTGTAATATGATGTGTGTGTGATATCTGTAGTGTGTGTAATAACTGATGTGTGTGTGTGTGATATCTGTAGTATGATGTGTGTGTGTGTGATATCTGTAGTGTGTGTGTGATATCTGTAGTATGTGTGTGTGTGAGGCAGCGGCGTAACTACTACGGTCGCAGCTGCAAGCGGCTCTGGCAGGTCAGGGGGCCGTGAGTCCCCTTGAGCCTGTCTCCCTTATGCTTGTGTCCCCATGTGCCAGTCTCCCTTGCCCATTAGTCCCTGTGTGTCCCCATGTGCCTGTCTCCCTTGTCCCCTTATGCTTGTGTCCCTTGTCCCCGTGTGCCAGTCTCCCTTGCCCATTAGTCCCTGTGTGTCCCCTTGAGCCTGTCTCCCTTATGCTTGTGTCCCCGTGTGCCAGTCTCCCTTGCCCATTAGTCCCTGTGTGTCCCCATGTGCCTGTCTCCTATGTCCCCTTGTGCTTCTGTCAGTCTCCTTTGTCCCCTTGTGCTTGTGTCAGTCTCCTTTGCCCACTAGTCCCTGTGTGTCAGTCTCCCTTTCCCACTTGTCCCTGTGTGTCCCCTTGTGCTTGTATCCCTTGTCCCCTTGTGTCAGTCTCTTGCTCACTAGTCCCTATGTGTCCCCTTGTGCCTGTCTCCCTTGTCCCCTTGTGCTTGTCCCTTGTCCCCGTGTGTCAGTCTCCATTGCCCACTAGTCCCCTTGTATCAGTCTCCCTTGCCCACTATTCCCCGTGTGTCAGTCTCCCTTGCCCACTAGTCCGTGTCCCCGTGTGCCAGTCTCTCTTGTCCACTAGTCCCCGTGTGCCCTTTGTGTCAGTCTCCCTTGCCCACTTGTGTCAGTCTCCCTTGCCCACTAGACCCCTTGTATCCTTCTCCCCTGCCTCCTAGCCCCCATGTGTCCCCTAGTGCCTGTCTTCCTTGCCCCCTTGTTCCCTCTCCTCTGCCCCCTCGTCACCATTTGCTCGTGTCTTTGTCACTGCCCCTGTATGGAGGGGCTGCATTATACTATGAGGGGGGCTGCATTGTATTCTATGGGGCTTACATTGAATTTTATGGCGGGGGGGGCCCCATTTGGAAGTTCGCACCGGGGCCCATAACTTTGTAGTTACGCCACTGGGTATAGTTACTGTTGTGAATTCGTTCTCGAACTCCCTCCTGTGGTCATGAATGGTACTTCGGCGAGTTCTGTCCGTGGACTCCCTCTGGTGGCTGTGAGTGGAACTGCTGGTTCTGAGGTTGCTCCCTCAGCTGCTCTCGTTTGCGGCTAGGCTGGCTTCTCTATTTAACTCCACTCAGATCGTTACTCCATGCCAGCTGTCAATGTATCAGTACTGGTTCAGATCTCTCTTGGATCCTTCTGATGACCTGTCTACTCCAGCAGAAGCTAAGTTCCTACTAGTTCATTTGTTGTTCATTTTGTACTGAATATATTTCTTAGTACTAGCTAATTTCTAGTCCAGCTTGCTTATATGATATTGCCTTGCTAGCTGGAAGCTCTGGGGTGCAGAGTGGCACCTCCGCATCGTGAGTCGGTGCGGGGGTCTTTTTGCACACTCTGCGTGGCTTTTTGTAGTTTTTTTGTGCTGACCGCATAGATCCCTTTCCTATCCTCAGTCTTTTTAGTAAGTGTGGCCTCCTTTGCTGAAACCTGTTTCATCCCTGTGTTTGTGACTTTCCTCTTAACTCACCGTTAATATATGTGGGGGGCTACCTTTACCTTTTGGGGAATTTCTCTGAGGCAAGGTAAAGGCTTTACTTCCTATATTTAGGGGCAGTTAGCTCTTAGGATGTGAAGAGGCGTCTAGGGAGAGTTAGGTACGCTCCACAGCTATTTCTAGTTGTGTGTTATAGGATTAGGGTTTGCGGTCAGCAGAGTTCCCACTTCCCAGAGCTTGTCCTGTCATCTAGTTTAACCATCAGGTCATTCCAGGTGCACCTAACCACCAGATTCATAACAAGTTACCATGTATTTCTAGGTTGTCTTCATATGATATATAGTTTTTAGCCATTCATTATATTGGCTCAAACCATAGTCACTGTTTATTTGTCTTTTCCACTTCTTATACCTTATCGCAAGCAACTGGTATTGATATTTGGTATTTTTCAAATCCCTTCTTTTGTATTTGGAACTGTTAGTTATGGATTTATATAGAGCTGCTACCTTCTTAAAATAAGCTTGTGTTTTGCTGTGGCCTATGGCATTGTGCTCCCCCATTTTATGACTCAGTATCTTTCGTAATTATATATTTTCATATATAGAATTTTCTTTTGGTAACATATTCTGTGAATCAAATTTAGTTCTTAAGGGGTACTCTACCCAATCAAATACGGGTATAAATAATATTTGGATATTAATGTGTGACTTATATAGACACTTGTGTAATATTGCAGAAATGGTGTATATGGCAAGAGTAGTGAAAGTAACACCTGACACCAGAATGTCTGAGGACAGATAAAAGAGTCAGGTACCAGACACCTTTTGGGCAAGGGGAAAATCTGATGTGGGTTAGCTGCCCATTCCCCCTGTCATGATAAATTAAAAGAAGGAACCACTCCTCTTTGGTTAAAGCAATACCCCTTTGACCCTAGTCAAATCAATGGCCCTGAGCAGGGATATTAAAGAGTACGTTAAGGCAGGGGTTCTGGTGCAAAGATCTTCCCCCTGCAACACCCCTTTGTATCCCTATAAGAAAAAAAAAAAAGGACTCAAGGGTTCCCCTGACACAGAATAGTTCATGACTTACAGGCTATTAATGATATTACAGTGAGTGTGATCTCAATTGTCCCTAATACACACACCGTACGGTCACAAAATGTTTCACAGTCATTAATTTGGCAAATGCATTCTTCTCTGTACCCCTGCACTCTGACTGTCAGTACCTTTTCTCTTTTACTCACGAACGTAAACAATACTGTTGGACGGTCCTCCCAAAAGGGGGAAAGAACTCCCCAACCATCTATTCAACAGCGATGGCAGGGATTCTTGAGCAGTGGCAACCACCTCATCCACAGACTGTACTATTGCAGTACGTGGATGACCTCTTGCTCTGCTGCCCGGACCAGACGTCCTGAAAGGAAGCTATAGTTTCCTTGCTGTGTTTTTTGGCAGAGAAGGGTTGCAATGTCTCACATGACAAATTACAGTATTGCAAACAAAAGGTGACATTTTTAGGACATTGTATTGCTGAATGTACAAGACACCTGACTGAAGACAGAAAACAGGCAATACAAAATCTCCCTTTACCCAGGTCACACCAGCATCTACGCATTTCCCTAGGTTTGGTGACTTACTGTAGGCCTTGGATAAAGTCTGCTTCACAAATGATGCAACCACTCTTAGACAGGTTGTCACAGGGGTGGATTAAGGGTAGCCAGGGCCCCGGGCTGTTCAGACACTGTGGCCCCCCCGGTCATGTGATGGGGTCATGCGACGGGGTCATGCGACGGGGTCATCATATACCTGAACCAGATTATTCCAGAAAAATAGTTGCTGTGTGAAACTATAACCTGTCAAACATCCATTGATCTAGTCAATTTACCCTTCAGTTCAGTATATAGTATACAGTGTATAGGTCACACAGACTCACCAGTGACGTCTCTAGGTGAAGTCCTTCATCTTTCTTCGAGCACAGACCGCCATCACTTCATCCAGCCAGGACTCGTCTCTGCAGGAAATAACACAGTTATCTCGAGCTTCGCTTGCAGAACACATTACTTAATTTTTCCCAACTTCTACATTACACCACATGAAGAAAAACAGGTGACATAGTGTCACTCAGGGGTGGATTAAGGGTAGCCAGGGCCCCGAGCTGTTCAGACGCTGTGGGCCGCGCCCCCCCCGGTCATGTGACGGGGGTCATGTGACGGGGGTCATGTGACGGGGGTCATGTGATACCCGAACCAGATTATTCCAGAAAAATGGCCGGGCCCTACTCTACTGTAACCTATTAAATATTTGTTAAAATCTGCAATACAATTTAGGTATATTTTGACCAATAATATCACATACAAGGAACAAATACCACCGCGCCGTGACCAGACCACAAATTACAACCACAGTGATCGAATAATATCACATACAAGGAACAAATACCACCGCACCATGTCAAGACCACATATTACCACCACTTGGTGACCAAATAGCACATTCAAGGGACAAATACCACAACACCATGTCCAGACCACATATTACCACCACATAGTGACTGAATACTACAATACTGATCAGTAATAATAAAAAAAAAAAACACAATACTATCACCATAAGTGCCAGTATTCACAGGAGATCTGTACTTAGTATGCAGTGTCTGTGTAGAGGTAATACAGAGATCACTGGTGACATTGTACACAGGAGCTCTGTATATAATGTATAGGTAATACAGTGATCACGGGTGACATTGTACACAGGACCTCTGTATATAGTATACAGTGTATAGTGGCAGTGTATAGGTAACACTGACTCACCAGTGACGTCTCTAGGTGAAGTCCTTCATCTTTCATCCAGCACAGACCGTCATCATTTCTTCCAGCAAGGACTCGTCTCTGCAGGAAATTAACACAGTTATCTCGAGCTCCGCTTGCAGAACACATTACTTAATTTTTCACAACTTCTACATTACACATGGAGAAAAAAAGGCGATATAGTGTCACTCTGCACAATAACAGGACCGTCCCCCCATTTAAAACAGTATACTCAAAAAATAGAATAAATACATCACTGCAGTAATAATATCCCTTAATTAGCCCCTATGGTAATAATATTCCCACATCCTGGCCCCGTGTGTCTCATTCCTGGTTCCAGCCATATGTTCTCCCATCCTGCCCTCATGAGTATCCATTCTGCCCCATATGATCTCCCCATCCTGCCCCATCTGTCTCCATCGTATTCTCCTGCCCCATGATCCAATCCTGCCCCATGTCTTTCATTCTGCCCCGTGTATCCAATCATGCCCGTGTCTACATTCTGCCCATGCCTCCAGTCCTGCCCCCAGTGTGTCCAGCATATTACCCCTAGTGTGTCCAGCATATTACCCCTAGTGTGTCCAGCATATTGCCCCCAGTGTGTCCAGTATATTGCCCCAGTATGTCCAGCAATCTGCCCCAGTATGTCCAGAATTGCCCCCAGACAGTGTCTCCAGCAATCTGCCCCAGTGTCTGACTCCAGCATATTGCCCCCAGTGTGTCCAGCATTGCCCCCAGACAGTGTGTCCAGCAATCTGCCCCAGTGTGTCCAGCATATTACCACCAGTGTCTCCAGCAATCTGCCCCACTGTCTCCAGCAATCTGCCCCACTGTCTCCAGCATTGCCCCAGTGTCTCCAGCAATTTTCCCCCTTGTGTCCTGCAATCTGCCCCAGTGTCTCCAGCAATCTGCCCCAGTGTCTCCAGCAATCTGCCCCAGTGTGTCCTCCAGCATTGCCCCACTGTCTCCAGCAATCTGCCCCAGTGTCTCCAGCAATCTGCCCCAGTGTGTCCTCCAGCATTGCCCCACTGTCTCCAGCAATCTGCCCCACTGTCTCCAGCAATCTGCCCCACTGTCTCCAGCAATCTGCCCCAGTGTGTCCTCCAGCATTGCCCCACTGTCTCCAGCAATCTGCCCCACTGTCTCCAGCAATCTGCTCCACTGTCTCCAGCAATCTGCCCCACTGTCTCCAGCAATCTGCCCCCTTGTGTCCAGCAATCTGCCCCAGTGTCTCCAGCATTGCCCCCAGTGTCTCCAGCATTGCCCCCAGTGTCTCCAGCATTGCCCCCAGTGTCTCCAGCAATCTGCCCCAGTGTCTCCAGCAATCTGCCCCAGTGTGTCCTCCAGCATTGCCCCCAGCGTGTCCACCGTCCGTTAGTATATCAATAAAACAAAACAAAAAAAAAAACAGTCTCCTCACCTGACCAGCGTTCCCGGCGCTGAGCTCCCTCCAGCAGCGCACACTCGCCGGCGACTGACAATGACGTCAGACGCCGGCGACGTGTGCGCTGCGGCAGACTTCAGCTGCCAGCCTCCAATTGGCTGGCGGCTGTTGTTAACCATTGATGTGCGGGCGCGAGCCCGCACGTCCATAGGAAACCGCCGCAGCGCCGGAAGGGGCCCGGTGAGCAGATGAGAAGGGGCCCGATGCGGGCCCCCTCGTTCTGCCCACCGGGTCCGGTGGCACATAAATGCCGGCGGGCATTCTCACACTCAGGCGGATTATCAGAGGCGGGTGGTCAGTCTGTGCGGTAGCCCAGGGCCCCCCCACACCACTGGGCCCTGGGCTACCGCCCATATTGACCCTCTGATAATCCGCCCCTGGGTTGTCATCAGACCCCTACAATCTTACTTAAGAAACAATTGATTCCTTCTATTCTCTGAAGCTACTCATTGTGTCAGCCCCGGCCTTAGGCATTCCAAACTATGATCAGCCATTTTTCTTATTTTGAACAGAGCAGGGAGGACATGCTACCGCAGTACTGACACAACAACATGGAGACAAACAGAGACCAATAGCTTACTACTCAGCACAATTAGACCCAGTGATTAGAGGGTCTCCTACGTGTGTCCGTGTTGTAAGAGCTGCTGTATTACTGTTAGGCATGTGAGCTCACACTGACTTTTTCTTTTGACAATTTGTTCCCCATATGACATTAATGCCATACTCATACAAGTACAACCAAAACACCTGTCTATGGATAGACAGATCAGACTTGAATGTGCTCTAATACTAATTTAATGAATACGTCACCCTCAAAAGATACAATGTTCTGAATCCAGCCACTCATCTGCCAGTGGATTCAGAAAAGGGGGAATTGGTGACAGCATTAGAAAAAGAAAAAAAAACAAAAAACAGTACACTGGTACGTTGACATGATGCACAAACATGACTGCATAGGAACTGATGAGTATGTTTTATATTTGTTCATGAAAAACCTGTTCCTAATGCATATGTTGAGGTTTTTATTTTTGTAGATGGCTCCAGATACCACCAGGATGAGCGATTCTACACTGGACATGCAGTAGTATCCTCACATGAGGTAACCTGAGCTGAACCACTCCCTCCTCACAGGTCGGTGCAGGAGGCAGAGTTGAAGGCACACACTGAGGCGTGTAGAGCTGCTGCAGGTAAAGTCGCTAATATTTACACAGATTCGAATTATGCATGGGGAATATCCCATGATTATTGCCCTATCTGGAGAAGCAGAACGTTTCTTACATCAGCCGGTAAGCCCATTAAAAACATGCAGAGCTGGTGAAACAATTAGTGGAGGCATTGACGTTACCAGTCCAGGTTGGCATCGTCAAGGTAAAAGCACACACGGACGGTGACTCTGTGGAGGTAGAGGGCAACAGAAGGGCGGACGAGGCTGCTAAAGTAGCAGCAAGGCAGCCTCGGGAGCAGTGGACGGTGGCGGAGAGTCAGCGTATTCCAGCCACACTGAGCCTAGATGTCCTGAAATCCCTCCAGCTGCCCAAACAGAAGGAACACGGGGGAGAATGGGAGCTGAGCTGAACTCAGAAAGAGTTTTGGGAGAATAAGGATAAATTGTATATACCAAGGTCCCTGTTCCTAATTATGGCACAAGCAACACCTGGCCCCACTCACACCTCAAAATGTCACATGTGTCCATGGTAGATGCCTTCTGGATTGCTCCTGGTTTCCGTTACGCAGCAGCAAAGCTCGTACGGTCATGCCTCATCTGTGCACAGCACAACCCAGAAAACAGTAAAAATCCCTAAGAAAGCGACACCCAGGCCTCTCTACCCGTTTCAGAGACTGCAGACTGGCTACATACAGCTACCCAAGGTAGGAGTGTGTGGAAAAAGAAAAAAAATGTCCTAGTATGTGTAGATCTCTTCTCTGGTTGGCTGGAAGCCTATCCGGTAAAATGTGCAAATGCTAAAGTGACTGCAGACAAACTGATGAAAGAACTGATCTGCAGGTATGGTGCCCAGAGACCATAGAAAGCAATAGGGGTACACACTTCACGGGAGAAATAATGAGGGAAGTCATGCAGGCCCTGGGAGTACAGCAAGCATTTCATGCACCATATAGACAACAAAGTAGTGGGAAAGTGGAGAGACTAAATGGGACACTTAAACTGAAAAATCAAAGGCCATGGCAGACACAGGAAAGAGCGGGGTAGAGTGTTTGTTTCTTGCACTCTTGTCAGTCAGACACACTCCAAAGAGAAAGACAGGCTCGTCTCCTTTTGAAGTCCTGTTTAGTAGTTTGCCAGAGACTGGTCTGTACTTCCCACAGGTGCTACAAATGCAACACGGTGCTATGACAGCCCATATCCAGGCCTTGCAGAAAAGACTTAATGTGGTGCATAAACATGTGTTTTCATCCATTCCAGATCTTAATGCCAGTGCAGACGTATATCTGCTGAATCCAGGTGATGGGTGGTCATACACAGACACGTGAGAAGGAGCCTATATCCACGGTTTGACGGCCCGCTGTAAAGTCCAGCTGACCACATTCACTTGAGGGAACGCCCACCTGGATCCATGCCAGTCACTGCAAAAAGATCTTTTCACTAGCAGAAAGACTGTTGTTCTAATCACCTTGCTGGCAGTGGTAGGATGTTTGCACCTTACAGAGACACTGAATACACTTTTAAATGTTGACAAGGACAAAAACTGCTGGACTGTTGGATCTGTACACACAGCCCAGTATCTGCAAGGACTATGCTGTACTTTGCCATACCCCAGGAGCCATAGAAGGTATTAACAACACACAGCATACCCAATGAGACTTGGACTCAGATTTTCTAGGTTCCTTAAGGTTCTTAATAAGACTAATACAATATAGAGACTCCTTTTTAAATCCAGCCGCTTGGCTTAGCGGCCTAGAGGGAGGGATTATTTTTTACTTGACTTGACAGACTTGTATGCAAATTTTTGTTGCTTTGCTTATTGTTTTATGTAGCCATAAAAGCGCTAATATATGTATTACCTAAGGCTGAACCTTTTGTAGTGTATCATAGGCCCCCGTATGGCCACTGCTGACGGGGGAGGTGAGTGTCCACATTGAGGGTGGATGGGCGAAGCAGGTAGAAAGCCCCCTTGTGGGTACTAGACCCATGAGACAGTAGCTCCTTTGTGGACATCAGCTGACCCTGTGGCAGAGGTTATACCATTTACAAAAGGGGGAAATTGTTATAGAAGGGTTAATAGGTTGCCTTTAAGTGCCTCTTGCCTTTAATTGCTAGAATTACTAGAATCTGTTAACGCAGTAGTCTGATGGTCTCCCCTTCAAGGAGACTACACTTCTTATCATGTATGTTCTCAATAGTCAGTCACAACATGTTTTTGGTACGTTGTGAGGAATAAAGGTCAGTATGACCCTGGGTGCTGGTGGGGGCTACATGACTTACATTGAAATGCATTTGTTGTAAATGGTATAAAACATTGCTTTGGCTTTTAATATATCAGATAAAAGTGAATATCACACAGAACAATGTGTGTGATTCTTTTGTCTCCAAGTGCTTGTCAATTAAGGGCGTAATTCCAGAATTAGGCCTCACTGGTGATCTGACGTACTGACTCTGGGTCAGAGCGAAAACAGCTACGACACCCCCGATGGTCCAAAAGGAAAAAAGTTTTAAACCGAGTGGAACCAGAGCTGCCACAAATCCACAAAATGGATCGTGACAGATATTCTCTGTGGCTTTCATTATTTTTGGAGACTTATAACAAACCCCTATCCGTAATTTTGTATTTTTTCCCCTCCGCTTTTCTCCACCCACAGCGACTCTACATTTTCATTAGATTAACATATCATCACGCCGGATGGGTTTTAAGAATGATTTTGCATATAAGCACACACCCCTCCCCCTCGCTTATTTATACGGTCATTTCTGAACAGACTATAGCCCTGTAAGTTAATAGCCCAGTCATGGCTCTCGTCCAGCCATGTCTCAGATATCCCCACCATGTCATAATTATGTTCCAACAACATTAGTTCTAATTCCTCCATTTTGTTGGTGAGACTCCTGGCATTAGTATACATGCACTTTATACATTTCTCTGTACCTCTATTCTTTCATAAATTATTAACTGGTCTAATCCCACCCCCAATTTCTTTATTTGTGCCCAAGTCACTATCTTCCCCTCCTATAAAATGAATACCCTCCCCCAATCCCTAGTTTAAACACTCCTCCAACCTCCTAGTAATTTTCTTCCTCAACACAGCTGCACCCACCCCATTGAGGTGCAGCCCATCCAGAGGGGGGGCAAAACTTCTGAGTGGGCTCCTAACCAGGTAAACTTGATTCCTTGATTACAACTGGGTGACGCGTCCTAATAGTAGAGGAGAACCTCAGCAGATGACCGCGCTAGTACTGAAGATAATCTCTATATAAAGACCAACATGGATATTACCGCCATATGGTCAGTGGTAGATCCCAGCCCTCCAGAACATATAAGACATCACAGCACAGTTACAGATAATGACTTAGGCTATGTGCACACGTTGTTGATTAGCCTCAGGATTTGTTTGTGCGGATTCTGCATCTCTTGGCAGAAAAAGCAGGTGCGGATTTGATGCGTTTTTGTGCGGATTTGCTGGGGATTTACTGCAGATTCTGTGCGGATTTCTTGCATTTTTTACCCCTGCGGATTTCTATAATGGAATGGGTACAAAAAAGCTGTAGATCCGCAAAACAGAAGTGACATGCTACTTCTTTTAATCTGCAGCGTTTCCGCACGGAATTTTCCGCACCATTAGCACAGCGGGTTTTTTTCAGCGTTTTGTTTTTCTCATTGATTTACATTGTACTGTAAATCACTTGCGGATCTGCAGCGTTTCTGCATGGTAAAAAACGTTGCGGATCTGCAGGAAATCCGCAATGTGTGCACATACCCTTACTGCTGACGTTCTTTCTGATGGAATCGTTCACTTTTCCCATCTTTTCCATCTGGCCCAGACCGACATGACAACTTCTTCCTGCAGAGAATACAACAAAGACACATTTCACTTCTCATATTCCAGCCCATTACCATCTATCTCCAACCTGCACAAACTCCTCATCCTGCTGATACCCCAATACTGAGCTGCTGCTGCCGTATGTGTCCCTATTACTGCACCTGCTGTGTGGTTCTCTGTGCCTTCTAAATTCTAAAGGAACCCTCTATAATATAGTAATACCGGGTGCAAGTGTCCTAGAAAACAGTGCCCACATTTTGCCACCTAGAAAGTAATAATGCCCTGTGTGCCCCTTTGATAGTAACAGTAACCTGAGTTCCGCTATAACAATAAGTGCCCACTTTACATTTAATAATGTCCGGAGTCTCCCCCTGTACAGCTCCCCAATACACAGTATGAAGCTCTCTTATACACAGTATAATACCCCCTCACTGTATAGTACCACCCACACAGTATACTGATCCCTTAGTAACCCACAAACTGATGGCTCCAACATTGTATGATGGCCCCCTCACTGTAATCCCCACACTGTAGATAGCCTCCATATAGTATAATGTACCAGATCGTCCTAAATATGGTATAATGCACTCCCCATAGGCAGACTCTATATTGTATAATGCACCCCCATAGGCAGACTCTATAGCACAAGGCAGCACCCATAGGCAGACTCTACAGCAGTGTTCCCCAAGTTCGGTACTCAAGAGCCACCAACAGGTCATGTTTTCAGGATTTCCTTAGTATTGGCTAGGTGAGAATTCCATCATCTAGACAGGCAACAATTCCATCATGTTGGTGGCTCTTGAGGACTGAAGTTGGGGAACACTGCTCTATAGCATAAGGCAGCTCCCATAGGCAGACTCTATAGCACAAGGCAGCCCCCATAGGCAGACACTGGCACAAGGCAGCACCCATAGGCAGACCCTGTGGCACAAGGCAGCCCCCATAGGCAGACTCTGTAGTATAAGGCAGCACCCCATAGGCAGACCCTATAGTAAAAGGCAGCACCCCATAGGCAGACCCTGTAGTATATGGCAGCACCCCCATAGGTAGACCCTGTAGTATAAAGCAACACCCCATAGGCAGACTTTATAGCGCAAGGCAGCATGCATAGGCAGACTTTATAGCCCAAGGCAGCAACCCCATAGGCAGACCCTGTAGTATAAGGCAGCAACCCCATAGGCAGACCCTGTAGTATAAGGCAGCACCCCATAGGCAGACCCTGTAGTATAAGGCAGTATCCCAAAGGCAGACCCTGTAGTATCAGGCAGCACCCCATAGGCAGACCCTGTAGTATAAGGCAGCACCCTATAGGCAGACCCTGTAGCATAAGGCAGCTCCCATAGGCAGACTCTATAGCACAAGGCAGCCCCCATAGGCAGACTCTGTGGCACAAGGCAGCACCCATAGGCAGACCCTGTGGCACAAGGCAGCCCCCATAGGCAGACTCTGTAGTATAAGGCAGCACCCCATAGGCAGACCCTATAGTAAAAGGCAGCACCCCATAGGCAGACCCTGTAGTATATGGCAGCACCCCCATAGGTAGACCCTGTAGTATAAAGCAACACCCCATAGGCAGACTTTATAGCGCAAGGCAGCACGCATAGGCAGACTTTATAGCCCAAGGCAGCAACCCCATAGGCCGACCCTGTAGTATAAGGCAGCAACCCCATAGGCAGACCCTGTAGTATAAGGCAGCACCCCATAGGCAGACCATGTAGTATAAGGCAGTATCCCAAAGGCAGACCCTGTAGTATCAGGCAGCACCCCATAGGCAGACCCTGTAGTATAAGGCAGCACCCTATAGGCAGACCCTGTAGCATAAGGCAGCTCCCATAGGCAGACTCTATAGCACAAGGCAGCCCCCATAGGCAGACTCTGTGGCACAAGGCAGCACCCATAGGCAGACCCTGTGGCACAAGGCAGCCCCCATAGGCAGACTCTGTAGTATAAGGCAGCACCCCATAGGCAGACCCTATAGTAAAAGGCAGCACCCCATAGGCAGACCCTGTAGTATATGGCAGCACCCCCATAGGTAGACCCTGTAGTATAAAGCAACACCCCATAGGCAGACTTTATAGCGCAAGGCAGCACGCATAGGCAGACTTTATAGCCCAAGGCAGCAACCCCATAGGCAGACCCTGTAGTATAAGGCAGCAACCCCATAGGCAGACCCTGTAGTATAAGGCAGCACCCCATAGGCAGACCATGTAGTATAAGGCAGTATCCCAAAGGCAGACCCTGTAGTATCAGGCAGTACCCCATAGGCAGACCCTGTAGTATAAGGCAGCACCCTATAGGCAAACCCTGTAGTATAAGGCAGCACCCCCATAGGCAGACTCAGTAGTATAAAGCAGCACCCCATAGGCAGACCCTGTAGTATAAGACAGCACCTGTTGTGAATTCTGCTTTTGGGCTCCCTCCGGTGGTTGTAGGTGGTAATGCAGTTGACCCTGGGTTGCAGTCCTGGTCAGGTGTATCTGCTGATTGCAGTTCTGACTGGGGTATTTAGGCGTGCAGGATTCATTAGTCCTTGCCAGTTGTCCATGGTTTTGGGAGGTGTTGGTCCTTGCTTGGTTCCTTCTGCCTTGCTGCCAAATCAGCAAAGATAAGTGTCTGGTTTTGTCTTTTTGGCACACATGCTTGTTGTGAAATTGGATTCTGGGCTCCCCCGGTGGCCACTTGTGGAATTGAACTTGTGTGCATCATCCCCTCTGTTCACCTGCTCCTATCAGGATGTGGGAGTCGCTATATAACCTTGCTCCTCTGTCAGTTTCTTGCCGGTCAACAATGTAATCAGAAGCCTTCTGTGCTTGTTCCTGCTACTAGACAACTCCCAGCTAAGTTGGACTTTTGTCCTTGTGTGTTTTTGCATTTTGTTCCTGTTCACAGCTGCTGTTTCGTTACTGTGTCTGGAAAGCTCTTGTGATCGGAAATTGCCACTCTGGTGTTATGAGTTAATGCTAGAGTCTTAAAGGAATTTCTGGATGGTGTTTTGATAGGGTTTTCTGCTGACCATGAAAGTGTCCTTTCTGTCTTCCTGCTATCTAGAAAGCGGACCTCGATTTTGCTAAACCTTTTTTCATACTACGTTTGTCATTTCGTCTAAAATCACCGCCAATATATGTGGGGGCCTCTGTCTGCCTTTTGGGAAAATTTCTCTAGAGGTGAGCCAGGACTGTCTTTTCCTCTGCTAGGATTAGGTAGTTCTCCGGCTGGCGCTGGGCATCTAGGGATAAAAAACGTAGGCATGCTACCCGGCCACTTCTAGTTGTGCGGCAGGTTTAGTTCATGGTCAGTATAGTTTCCATCTTCCAAGAGCTAGTTCTCATATATGCTGGGCTATGTTCTCTCGCCATTGAGAATCATGACACATGCTGTGTGCTTAATAATTCAGTGCTATTCATTGTTTTTTTGTCCAGCTTAGATTGTGTCAGTATTTTCTCAGTCTTGTTGGATTCTCAGGAGTTGCAGATATACATTCCATGTCTTTAGTGAGATTGTGGAACTTTTTGTATTATCTGCTGTGGATATTTTTGGAAGGGTTTTAATACTGACCGCTTAGTATTCTGTCCTATCTTTCCCTATTTAGCTAGAGTGGCCTCTTTTGCTGAATTCTGTTTTCTGCCTGCGTGTGTCTTTCTTCTCCTACTCACAGTCATTATTTGTGGGGGGCTGCCTATCCTTTGGGGTTCTGCTCTGAGGCAAGGTAGTATTCCTATTTCCATCTATAGGGGTATTTAGTCCTCCGGCTGTGTCGATGTGTCTAGGGTTTGTTAGGCACACCCCACGGCTACTTCTAGTTGCGGTGTTAGTTCAGGTTTTGCGGTCAGTACAGTTTCCACCTACTCCAGAGAAAGTTTCATGCGGCTCCAAAGTCACCGGATCATAACAGTACAACTGGCCTATAATGAGTTAAATGCATCTCAGAAGAAGGGAAGAAAGGTGTTCAGTCATTTTTTTTTCTGCAGTTTGCTTTGCCTTTTCTTCCCTCTTTTTCTCTGGGTGGCTGAGGAGTCTTGTGTTAGCATGGATGTTCAGGAATTAGCTTCTCGTGTAGACCAGCTTGCTGCTAGGGTACAGGGAATTTCTGATTATATTGTTCAGACTCCTGTTTTAGAGCCAAAGATTCCTACTCCTGATTTGTTTTTTGGTGACAGGTCCAAATTTTTGAGTTTTAAAAACAACTGTAAACTGTTTTTTGCTTTGAGACATCGATCCTCTGGTGATTCCATTCAGCAGGTTAAAATCGTTATTTCCCTGCTGCGTGGCGATCCACAGGATTGGGCATTTTCCCTGGAATCTGGGAATCCGGCTTTGCTTAATGTAGATTCCTTTTTTCATGCTTTAGGACTATTATATGATGAACCTAATTCTGTGGGTCAAGCGGAGAAGACCTTGTTGGCCCTGTCTCAGGGTCAAGAGGCGGCATAATTGTATTGTCAGAAATTTAGAAAATGGTCTGTGTTGACTAAATGGAATGATGATGCTTTGGCGGCAATTTTCAGAAAGGGTCTTTCTGAATCCGTTAAAGATGTTATGGTGGGGTTTCCCACGCCTGTCGGTCTGAGTGATTCTATGTCTCTGGCCATTCAGATTGATCGGCGATTGCGGAAGCGCAGAACTGTGCGCGCTGTGGCGTTGTCCTCAGAGCAGAGTCCTGAGCCAATGCAGTGTGATAGGATTCTGTCTAGAACAGAACGACAAGGATTCAGATGTCAGAATAGGTTGTGTTATTATTGTGGCGACGCTTCTCATGTCATTTCAGTCTGCCCTAAGCGGACAAAGAGGATTGCTAGTTCATTTACCATCAGTACTGTACAACCTAAATTTCTGTTATCTGTTTCCTTGATCTGCTCATTGTCATCATTTTCTGTCATGGCGTTTGTGGATTCAGGCGCCACCTTGAACTTAATGGAGTTTGAGTTTGCCAGGCGTTGTGGTTTTCCCTTGCAGCCTTTGCAGAACCTTATTACTTTAAGGGGCATTGATGCTACACCTTTGGCTAAAAATAAGCCCCAGTATTGGACACAGGTGACCATGCGCATGGCGCCGGCCCATCAGGAAGATTGTCGATTTCTGGTGTTGCATAATTTACATGATGCTATCGTGTTGGGTTTTCCGTGGTTGCAGGTACATAATCCTGTGTTGGATTGGAAGTCTATGTCTGTGACTAGTTGGGGTTGTCAGGGGGTTCATAATGATGTTCCTTTAATGTCCATCTCCTCTTCTTCCTCTTCCGAAATTCCAGAGTTTTTGTCTGATTTTCAGGATGTATTCGATGAGCCCAAGTCCAGTTCTCTTCCACCGCACAGGGACTGTGATTGTGCTATTGATTTGATTCCAGGCTGTAAGTTTCCTAAGGGCCGACTCTTCAACCTGTCTGTGCCTGAACATACCGCTATGCGGAGTTATGTTAAGGAGTCTTTGGAGAAAGGGCATATTCGGCCATCTTCTTCACCGATGGGAGCGGGATTTTTTTTTTGTTGCTAAGAAGGATGGCTCCTTGAGACCCTGTATTGATTATCGCCTCTTGAATAAGATCACGGTCAAATTTCAATACCCTTTACCTTTGCTTTCTGATTTGTTTGCTAGGATTAAGGGGCCGTTTTGTCTCAGAGGGATCCTGTTTGTTCCTTGATGAAACCGTGTGCCTTCTTTTCCCGTAAATTTTCGCCTGCTGAACGCAATTATGATGTCGGCAATCGGGAGTTGTTGGCTATGAAGTGGGCGTTTGAGGAGTGGCGACATTGGCTTGAGGGAGCTAAGCACCGTATTGTGGTCTTGACCGATCATAAGAATCTGATTTACCTCGAGTCTGCCAAACGGCTGAATCCTAGACAGGCTCGATGGTCCTTGTTTTTTTCCCGTTTTGATTTTGTGGTCTCGTATCTTCCGGGTTCTAAGAATATTAAGGCTGATGCCCTTTCTATGAGTTTTTCGCCTGATTCTCCTGAGGTCCTTGAACCGGTCGGCATTCTGAAAGAAGGGGTGGTTCTTTCTGCCATTTCCCCTGATTTACGACGGGTTCTTCAGGAATTTCAGGCTGACAGACCTGACCGCTGTCCAGTGGGGAAACTGTTTGTTCCTGACAGATGGACTAGTAGAGTGATTTCTGAGGTTCACTGTTCTGTGATGGCTGGTCATCCTGGTATTTTTGGTACCAGAGACTTGGTTGGTAGGTCCTTTTGGTGGCCTTCTTTATCACGTAATGTGCGTTCTTTTGTGCAGTCCTGTGGGACTTGTGCGCGGGCCAAGCCTTGTTGTTCCCGTGCTAGTGGGTTGCTTTTGCCATTGCCGGTCCCTGAGAGGCCCTGGACGCATATTTCTATGGATTTTATTTCTGATCTTCCGGTTTCCCAGAGGATGTCGGTTATCTGGGTTGTTTGTGAATGGTTCTCTAAGATGGTTCATTTGGTGCCTTTGCCTAAATTGCCTTCCTCTTCAGATTTGGTTTCATTGTTTTTTCAGCATGTGGTTCGTTTGCATGGTATTCCGGAGAATACTGTGTCTGACAGAGGTTCCCAGTTTGTTTCTAGGTTTTGGCGGGCCTTTTGTGCTAGGCTGGGTATTGATTTATCTTTTTCCTCTGCATTTCATCCTCAGACAAATGGCTAAACCGAGCGAACTAATCAGACCTTGGAGACTTATTTGAGATGCTTTGTGTCTGCTGATCAGGATGATTGGGTGGCCTTTTTGCCATTGGCCGAGTTTGCCCTTAATAATCAGGCTAGTTCGGATACTTTGGTTTCGCCTTTTTTTTGTAATTTTGGTTTTGATCCCCGTTTTTCTTCTGGGCAGGTTGAGCCTTCTGACTGTCCTGGTGTGGATTCTGTGGTTGACAGGTTGCAGCAGATTTGGGCTCATGTGGTGGACAATTTGGTCTGGTTGTCTTCCCGTCATGTTCCTATGAAGGTTTCTTCTCCTAAGTTTAAGCCTCGGTTTATTGGTCCTTATAGGATTTCTGGGATTATTAATCCTGTGTCTTTTCGATTGGCGCTTCCGGCCTCTTTTGCTATCCATAATGTCTTCCATAGATCTTTATTGCGGAAATATGTGGTACCCGTTGTTCCCTCTGTTGATCCTCCGGCCCCTGTGTTGGTTGATGGGGAGTTGGAGTATGTGGTTGAGAAGATTTTGGATTCTCGTTTTTCGAGGCGGAGGCTTCAGTATCTTGTCAAATGGAAGGATTATGGCCAGGAGGATAATTCTTGGGTTTTTGCCTCTGATGTCCATGCTGCTGATTTGGTTCATGCTTTTCATCTGGCTCGTCCTGATCGGCCTGGGGGCTCTGGTGAGGGTTCGGTGACCCCTCCTCAAGGGGGGGGGTACTGTTGTGAATTCTGCTTTTGGGCTCCCTCCGGTGGTTGTAGGTGGTAATGCAGTTGTCCCTGGGTTGCAGTCCTGGTCAGGTGTATCTGCTGATTGCAGTTCTGACTGGGGTATTCAGGCGTGCAGGATTCATTAGTCCTTGCCAGTTGTCCATGGTTTTGGGAGATGTTGGTCCTTGCTTGGTTCCTTCTGCCTTGCTGCCAAATCAGCAAAGATAAGTGTCTGGTTTTGTCTTTTTGGCATACATGCAGTGTGCTTAATAATTCAATGCTATTCATTGTTTTTTTGTCCAGCTTAGATTGTGTCAGTATTTTCTCAGTCTTGTTGGATTCTCAGGAGTTGCAGATATACATTCCATGTCTTTAGTTAGATTGTGGAACTTTTTGTATTATCTGCTGTGGATATTTTTGGAAGGGTTTTAATACTGACCGCTTAGTATTCTGTCCTATCTTTCCCTATTTAGCTAGAGTGGCCTCTTTTGCTGAATTCTGTTTTCTGCCTGCGTGTGTCTTTCTTCTCCTACTCACAGTCATTATTTGTGGGGGGCTGCCTATCCTTTGGTGTTCTGCTCTGAGGCAAGGTAGTATTCCTATTTCCATCTATAGGGGTATTTAGTCCTCTGGCCGTGTCGAGGTGTCTAGGGTTTGTTAGGCACACCCCACGGCTACTTCTAGTTGCGGTGTTAGTTCAGGTTTTGCGGTCAGTACAGTTTCCACCTACTCCAGAGAAAGTTTCATGCGGCTCCAAAGTCACCGGATCATAACAAGCACCCCATAGTCTGACTGTAGTATAAGGCTGTACCCCATAGGCTGACCCTGTAGTATAAGGCAGCACCCCATAGGCAGATTCTGTAGTATAAACCAGCACCCCCCATAGGCAGACCCTGTAGCATAAGGCAGCACCCCTGTAGGCAGACCCTGTAGTATAAGGCAGCCAAATAAAGACAGAAAATAAATACTAACCTCTCTTCCTCCTTATTCCCGCGGTGCTCCAAGCTGCCACTCATCTCCTGACAGCGGGCGCCGGGTAGTGACGTCATCGCGCCCGCTGTAAATGTCGGCATTGGTGATGTCTGACACTGACAGGGAGATGATGGCAGAAGAAGCGTAGTGCTCCTCCCTTCATCAATGTGGTCAGCTGTATTGGCTAAATGTCAAAACAGCTGACCTTGCAGTGACGGGCAGGGGGCCCACTGCTGGCAACGGGCCCCCACTGCCTGCTCAGGGGCCCATAGTGGCAGAACAGGAAGATCGATTCTCCCTGCTCTGCCACAGAATATAATTGTATCGGCGTGTGCAGTTACATTAGCGTAGCTCCGGGTGGGCCCCTTCTGAGCATCGGGCCCAGAGCGATGGCCCCTTCTGCCCCTCTGGCAGATACGCTACTGAGCCCATCCCTAGCATAGAAACTGTAGTCGACTGAGAAGTTGGCCCAGTTCTCCAGGAACCCAAACCCCTCCCTCCTACACTAATTCCTGAGTCACTTATTTATCTCCCTAATCTTTTGCCTCTCTGGCATGGCATGTGGTACAGTCAGTATTTCCGAGAATACCACCTTGGAGGTCCTTGCTTTAAGGACCTTCCACCTACCTCTTTGTCATTTGTGCCAATGTGCACCATGACTGCTGGGTCCTCACCAGCCCCTCCCAGTAATCTGTCAACCTGATCAGCGATGTTTCGTACTCGATAGCGAGGTAGGCAGCACTCTAATCGACGATCACTGTCTTTCTGATGATTGCCCTATCTGTTTCTCTAATAATTGAGTCCCCCACTACCAGCACCTGTCTGGCCTGCCCTGCTCTATTTCCCTCCTTACTGAAGCAGTCACTCCTCCAGCTTTCAGACATGCCTGGCTGCAGCAGTGCTACCCCTGTACTGGCCCCACCCCTCATCTGCCAACTTAGCAAACTTATTGAGGTGTGCCAAATCAGCACTAGCCTCCCTGGCACTCTTCCCTCTACCCCGCTTCCTAAGTGTCACCCAGCTTGCTGCCTCACTGTCCTGCAGTTCCATCCTACCATCCCCCCCCTCATCTATCCCATTAAGCGTCCGCTCAGTGAGCAGAAGACTCCTTTCCATATTGTCTAATCTCAGTGTTGCCAGCTGCATATTTAGATCCAGAATCTGGGATTCCAAATGCACAACGTGCTCACATCTTGCACAGCAGTATACACCCTCGACCGGCTGATCAAGGAATGCATACATGTGGCAAGATGTGCACTGGATGGCATTAACAATAGTGGAGCACATTTCCTAATGGGGATTCCACCAGACGGAAACGTTAAAAAGAAATGTAAAATATTAATAAAATGCAAAAAGCAATTCAGTAATTCCTCCCTTGTAAAATCCCTGAATCCAAAGTCACTAAATCACAAGAAACACACTTACTTCAGATCGCACTTATGCTCCGGACACACTCAGCTCGTCCACACTCGCTAAAGAAGAAGACTTAAAGAGGTTTTTTCCCCTTTAGCAGCAATCCAACCTACAGCTCAATGACTTCTGTACACCTCGTACACACACGGCTCCGCTACATCCACACTGTAAACCCCTCCTGACCCAAACACATAAACTTCCCCTCATCCAGCACCATGACAACCAGCACAGCAGAGTCCTGCATACACTGAGGCCCCTGATCATGTGACCCCTGACTCCTCCCCCCTGTGACCTCATCACAGGTCCTGTGCGCACAGAGCAGCCATATCTGTAGAGTGCGGCTCTGCGGGTGGAGGTCGGTGCTGGAGGCTCCATTATTCTCTATGTGGAGTGCGGCTCTGCGGGTGGAGGTCGGTGCTGGAGGCTCCATTATTCTCTATGTGGAGTGCGGCTCTGCGGGTGGAGGTCGGTGCTGGAGGCTCCATTATTGTCTATGTGGAGTGCGGGTGGAGGTCGGTGCTGGAGGCTCCATTATTCTCTATGTGGAGTGCGGCTCTGCGGGTGGAGGTCGGTGCTGGAGGCCCCATTATTCTCTATGTGGAGTGCGGCTCTGCGGGTGGAGGTCGGTGCTGGAGGCTCCATTATTCTCTATATAGAGTGCGGCTCTGCGGGTGGAGGTCGGTGCTGGAGGCTCCATTATTCTCTATGTGGAGTGCGGCTCTGCGGGTGGAGGTCGGTGCTGGAGGCTCCATTATTCTCTATGTGGAGTGCGGCTCTGCGGGTGGAGGTCGGTGCTGGAGGCTCCATTATTCTCTATGTGGAGTGCGGCTCTGCGGATGGAGGTCGGTGCTGGAGGCTCCATTATTCTCTATGTGGAGGGCGGCTCTGCGGGTGGAGGTCGGTGCTGGAGGCTCCATTATTCTCTATGTGGAGTGCGGCTCTGCTGGTGGAGGTCGGTGCTGGAGGCTCCATTATTCTCTATGTGGAGTGCGGCTCTGCGGGTGGAGGTCGGTGCTGGAGGCTCCATTATTCTCTATGTGGAGTGCGGCTCTGCGGGTGGAGGTCAGCACTGGAGGCTCCATTATTCTCTATGTGGAGTGCGGCTCTGCGGGTGGAGGTCGGTGCTGGAGGCTCCATTATTCTCTGTGTGGAGTGCGGCTCTGCGGGTGGAGGTCGGTGCTGGAGGCTCCATTATTCTCTGTGTGGAGTGCGGCTCTGCGGGTGGAGGCCGGTGCTGGAGGCCCCATTATTGTCTATGTGGAGTGCGGGTGGAGGTCGGTGCTGGAGGCTCCATTATTCTCTATGTGGAGTGCGGCTCTGCGGGTGGAGGTCGGTGCTGGAGGCTCCATTATTCTCTATGTGGAGTGTGACTCTGCGGGTGGAGGTCGGTGCTGGAGGCTCCATTATTCTCTATGTGGAGTGCGGCTCTGCGGGTGGATGTCAGTGCTGGAGGCTCCATTATTCTCTATGTGGAGTGCGGCTCTGCAGGTGGAGGTCGGTGCTGGAGGCCCCATTATTCTCTATGTGGAGTGCGGCTCTGCAGGTGGAGGTAGGTGCTGGAGGCCCCATTATTCTCTATGTGGAGTGCGGCTCTGCGGGTGGAGGTCGGTGCTGGAGGCTCCATTATTCTCTATGTGGAGTGGGGCTCTGCGGGTGGAGGTCAGTGCTGGAGGCTCCATTATTCTCTATGTGGAGTGCGGGTGGAGGTCGGTGCTGGAGGCTCCATTATTCTCTATGTGGAGTGCGGCTCTGCGGGTGGAGGTCGGTGCTGGAGGCTCCATTATTCTCTATGTGGAGTGCGGCTCTGCGGGTGGAGGTCAGTGCTGGAGGCTCCATTATTCTCTATGTGGAGGTCGGTGCTGGAGGCTCCATTATTCTCTATGTGGAGTGCGGCTCTGCGGGTGGAGGTCGGTGCTGGAGGCTCCATTATTCTCTATGTGGAGTGCGGCTCTGCGGGTGGAGGTCAGTGCTGGAGGCTCCATTATTCTCTATGTGGAGGTCGGTGCTGGAGGCTCCATTATTCTCTATGTGGAGTGCGGCTCTGCGGGTGGAGGTCGGTGCTGGAGGCTCCATTATTCTCTATGTGGAGTGCGGCTCTGCGGGTGGAGGTCGGTGCTGGAGGTTCCATTATTCTCTGTGTAGTGCGGCTCTGCAGGTGGAGGGATGTGGAGATTCCCCATTACTGGGGGCATCTAGTGGGTTTGGATCAGGGAGAACCTTCTGAGTGGCCCCATAACCAGGTAACCCTTTTTACACTATGGTGGCGCCCCCCTCAGGCCGGTGTATGGCATCGGATGTGAGATGCTGATGCCCTCGGTTCCTGCTCTGCTGTGATCTCGGTGTCAGTGCTCGGTGCTCTGATTCTCTCATGGGGGCGAGTGAGCCGAGTCTCGCTGACAATCTCAGATCCTCGCTTCCCCCATAGAGTAACACGGAGCTGAGTTCTGTGTGAGGTTTTATCCCATAGCCCTCGGCCGTGTTATACAGTAATGTGACTCCGGCCTAGTAGTGGATGTAGGAGAACCTCAGCAGGTGACCGAGCTGTTACTGAATATAATCTCTCTACAGAGACCAGGACTGATATTACCGCCATATGGTGACATATAGTGATAGATCTCAGCCCGCTTGGTGACTTACAGCTGACATCTTTTCCAGCTGATAAAAAAGGCTTTACTTTATTCCAGAATGGTATACAATTACATGGGGTCTAAGGGGTATCGTTTCTCCTTATGGAGAGTGACATACCATCTCTGGCTTGTCAAGGTAAGGAGGCTTATTTGCCGTACAATGCTCCTCTGGGAATTTAAATATGCAAATTGCCTCTTCTGAGAAAAAGAGGACTTAAACTCTACAGCGCCACCTATTGGAAGTAGCGATCCTACAAGTCACAATCAACCCTTTAACGAGTCGTACAATATGACTTAGGATAAAAGCCAAATCAGTATCTCAATTCGCAGACACGGTGTTTCGGGCTGTTGGCCCTCGTCAGTGCGAAGCATGAGAACTGATTTGGCTAGGTGAGAGGCTTCCAATAGGTGGCGCTGTAGAGTTTAAGTCCTCTTTTTCTCAGAAGAGGCAATTTGCATATTTAAGTTCCCAGAGGAGCATTGTACGGCAAATAAGCCTCCTTACCTTGACAAGCCAGAGATGGTATGTCACTCTCCATAAGGAGAAACGATACCCCTTAGACCCCATGTCCAGAGCCTCTCACCTAGCCAAATCAGTTCTCATGCTTCGCACTGACGAGGGCCAACAGCCCGAAACACCGTGTCTGCGAATTGAGATACTGATTTGGCTTTTATCCTAAGTCATATTGTACGACTCGTTAAAGGGTTGATTGTGACTTGTAGGATCGCTACTTCCAATAGGTGGCGCTGTAGAGTTTAAGTCCTCTTTTTCTCAGAAGAGGCAATTTGCATATTTAAATTCCCAGAGGAGCATTGTACGGCAAATAAGCCTCCTTACCTTGACAAGCCAGAGATGGTATGTCACTCTCCATAAGGAGAAACGATACCCCTTAGACCCCATGTCCAGAGCCTCTCACCTAGCCAAATCAGTTCTCATGCTTCGCACTGACGAGGGCCAACAGCCCGAAACACCGTGTCTGCGAATTGAGATACTGATTTGGCTTTTATCCTAAGTCATATTGTACGACTCGTTAAAGGGTTGATTGTGACTTGTAGGATCGCTACTTCCAATAGGTGGCGCTGTAGAGTTTAAGTCCTCTTTTTCTCAGAAGAGGCAATTTGCATATTTAAATTCCCAGAGGAGCATTGTACGGCAAATAAGCCTCCTTACCTTGACAAGCCAGAGATGGTATGTCACTCTCCATAAGGAGAAACGATACCCCTTAGACCCCATGTCCAGAGCCTCTCACCTAGCCAAATCAGTTCTCATGCTTCGCACTGACGAGGGCCAACAGCCCGAAACACCGTGTCTGCGAATTGAGATACTGATTTGGCTTTTATCCTAAGTCATATTGTACGACTCGTTAAAGGGTTGATTGTGACTTGTAGGATCGCTACTTCCAATAGGTGGCGCTGTAGAGTTTAAGTCCTCTTTTTCTCAGAAGAGGCAATTTGCATATTTAAATTCCCAGAGGAGCATTGTACGGCAAATAAGCCTCCTTACCTTGACAAGCCAGAGATGGTATGTCACTCTCCATAAGGAGAAACGATACCCCTTAGACCCCATGTCCAGAGCCTCTCACCTAGCCAAATCAGTTCTCATGCTTCGCACTGACGAGGGCCAACAGCCCGAAACACCGTGTCTGCGAATGGAGATACTGATTTGGCTTTTATCCTAAGTCATATTGTACGACTCGTTAAAGGGTTGATTGTGACTTGTAGGATCGCTACTTCCAATAGGTGGCGCTGTAGAGTTTAAGTCCTCTTTTTCTCAGAAGAGGCAATTTGCATATACAATTACATGGCACCCAAATAACGCAGCAATGCGTTTCGAACACAAACTGTGTTCTTTGTCAAAGCGGCAACACATACAACTGACCGGCAGTTTATACATTGGCAAATAAAGCTCACCCACCAGAAAGTCATGTGATCTAAAACTGTCGAGAAATGTTAAATGAACCTGCACATAATGCCTGGAAGCCTGTGACATGGCACGAAACAATCAGCATTACTATAAATATCGGTCAAATGCTCAGAAACACGTTTTTTAAGGTTTCTGATCGTGCAGCCAATGTACATTTCATCACAAATAGAACAATGAATAATAAACACAACATCGTCACTGTTACAGTTTAAATGTTGCTTAATGAACAAATGCTTGGATGCATCAGAATTACAAAAACATCTTACCGCTGATACAAATTAGCACATCCTACATCGGTTCTCTCCACATCTAAACAATCCCTTACTATTCAGCCAAGTATGCCTGTCATGATTTGTATTGTGGGGGTTGGACAAAATATTACCCATAGTCTGGGCTCTTTTAGCAACAACCGCACAACCAGGATTTAAGATTTTAGACAGAACATTATCCTCCTCCAATATAGGAAGGTATTTCTAGAATATTCTCTTAATGTCCATAAATTGAGGACTATATTGTAGTGAGAGAACAGGTTTGTTGTCCCTTTTTTATTTTATATTGTCCAGTAAATCGGAACAATTTTTTTCCACAATTTTCTTAGCGCTATTTAACATTCATGTAGGGTAACCCCTATTTTTTTTAGTTTGCTCTCACAATCAGAAATTGCCATCCTCACCCCTTAAATTGCCATCATCGCTACAATTTTGTTTAATACGGGAAAACTCATCCACTGGTATTGATCTTGCTGTAAGCTTGGGGTGACAACTGGATGCATGCAATATGCTCTTTCCAGATAAAGGTTTAGAATATGTAAAAGTGGTAATTTTGTTGACCGAACCCACCAATTGTAGATCTAAAAAAGAGAGAGATGATTTGTGAGAAACTGATGTAAAGGACAAACCAAAAGGATTACTGTTAATATACTGCACAAATTTAGGTATTGGGGACATATGACTGCGCTATTACGGAAAATAATCTCTATACAAAGACCAGCACTGATATTACCGCTATATGGTGACCATATAGTGATAGACCTCAGCCCTGCTGAACATATAGTAGATTACTGCACAGTTATAAATGGTGACCTACAGCTGACGTCTTTTCTATCTGGCCCAGACCGACGCGACAACTTCTTCAGCCAGGACTCATACACCAGACACATTTCACTTCTCACATTTCCAGCCTCGTCTATTCCCAACCCAAAGAGCCTCCTAATCCTTCCAATACCCCAGTACTGAGCTGCTGCTGCCGTATGTGTCCCTATTACTGCGCCTACTATGTGGTACTGTGTGCCCTCTAGATCAGGCCTGGGCAAAGTGCGGCACACATCCCTGGGCTGGAAATCAGAAGTCCAGGGGCCGCACGGTGCCTGCCCGCTCGCTGTCTCCATGTGCGGCCACTTCCTTCACCAATCAGCGTGTGAGCGGAGGCAGGGAGAGAAGCAGTGCGCCAGGGAACGGGACCAAGGTGAGTATGTGTTTTTTTTTTTTCTCGTGTATGGGTTCTTTGGGTGGGCATGGGGAGGCTATGGGGGTGTGACGTGGCGCTGCACACATGGGGCGACATGGCGCTGCACACATGGGGGGTTTTCATGCGGCACCTGGTGCTGCATATGGAGGTGACATGCTTCACATGGTGCTGCATATGGAGGTGACATGCTTCACATGGGGAGGCTATGGGGGAGCATGCAGTGTGTGTATATAGGGAGGCTGGGTGGGGGCTCATGCCGTATATAGGGAGGCTGTGCGGGGCTCATGCCCCATATGGGGGAGGCTGTGTGGGGCTCATGCCGCATATAAGGGGCTGTTGGGGGGGCTCATACGATATATAAGGTGATGCGAGCTGTAAGGATTTGGACTGCACATCTCTTCCTGTCTGCTGTTGCCCTCAGTTCGGTTACTTTTGCCCTTACCTAAGATGGAGTCACTGGCCTCACGGGGGCCATCTTGTTTCCTGTCAGACTTTCCCTGTTCCTGTCTGTGGTGTATATAAGGGAGCTCTGTATATTACTCATTGCTTGAGTATCTTGTTCCTGGACTTGTGATCAAGCTGGAGGAACTGCTATCTTGCTGGTTTCTTCGTTACCTTGGGATACCCCACCTGTCTCCGGATCTACGTCTCTTCATCGTAAGACTTGTTTCCCTGGATCTGCTCTGCACTCTTCTCTGCTGCTGGACTGTTCCCTGCTAGGAGGCCTGGCCTGGTCTCCAGGTCTCTGGACCTGACATACCTGGACTTCCACGGTCTGTACACGTGCTTACTGCTTATCCAGCTCTGTCTGCTACTAACCTGCTGTGTCATAGCTGTTTACCTGCATACCATCATAAATATTCTTGAACTCTTAACCTGTTGTCTCTCGGCCTCTTTTCTGACCCATGATACTGATCTCCACTGCACTTAGCACTAAGTTTATAACAGAATACTCAAGCCCAAAAAAATGGAGATCTCTGGGTCAGATTCTATGGAGGTGCGAATGAAAAAACTTTGCTCTTTTGTCTCTGGACTTCATGGGGAGCTGCAGGCTATAAAAACAAAACTGGGGACATTAGAATCGCAAACTAATCATAATGCGAATGTGGCCGATACGTCTATTCAGGCCTTAGCGTCTCTACTTTCAAATGTGGAGACTACAGCTGCAACCATGGTATCTGCTCCAATCCCTGCTCCTGGTCCGTCTTTTCCTAAACTCCCACCATTCAGGTTTGGTGGTGAAAGAGAGAAATTTCGGGGGGGTTTTGAATCAATGTCAGCTGTATTTCTCTGCACGTGCAGCCCAGTTTGCAACTGATCGGGATAAAGTGTTGACTATAATTATGTTGCTAACAAACAAAGCGTTAGCCTGGGCTAATCCTCTGATTGAGACTAATGATGTGTGCTTGAATTCCCTGAAAGACTTTACTGCAGCAATGTGTCAAATGTTTGATGACCCCAATCGGAGTATCACAGCTGAAACCGCACTACTGACACTACGTCAAGGGAAGTGTCCTGTTGTGGAATACGCAATGGAGTTTCGGAAATGGGTGCTGGATACTACATGGTGCGATTCAGCGAAATATGCAGTGTTCAGGAGAGGTTTTTCTGCTTCCATCGAAGATGAACTAGCTCGAGGTGAATCGCCTACTAACTTGGCTGACTTTATACATCATTGTATTCGGATTGATATTCGTCTCACCGAACGTCGTCAAGAAAAATGGGCTGATGCTAATCGTAATAACTTTGCCTTTTCCATCCCCCACCAAGGAGGCGCTGACTAAGACTTTATCTCAGACAGAGCTGGAACCTATGCAGGTTGACGCAGTACGGAGGAAACTCATCGATGCACGTAAGGAATATCGTTTCAAGGAGAATCTATGTTTTTACTGCGGTAAATCGGGTCACTATATTTCAGAATGCCCTGGGAAAAATCGCAAGTCCGCAGCTGCGTTAACTGGACTTGACTTTTCAGATGTATCTTCAGTGTGTTCTCTTCCGCACAGACAGGAAATATCTGCTGAAAACTTTGATTTTCCTGATGATTCATCGGTAACCTCATCACCTGTGGACATAGCCTTACTTTCCGTAAGTTCTACCACGGCGAGGAGGGATTCGCTCTGCTGCGTTTCCATCAAGATTTGGGTGTGTTCCTGCTGGATCACCTGCTCCGCCATGATAGACTCTGGAGCTTGCAGCAATCTCATGGACATCTCCTTTGCTGAAAAACATGGCATACGCTCATGAAAAAGACTCTCCGGTGTTTATGGAGACTGTGGACGGGTCTCCACTAATATCTGGGCCTGTGAAACTCGAAACGGTCCCACTAAAGATCCGTATGGGCGCGGCTCATTCTGAAAATATGTCCTTTTTGTTGATTTCTTCTCCTAATTTTCCTATTATTTTAGGTTTGCCCTGGTTGCTGCTGCGAAATCCAACTATCAATTGGACAACGAAGGAATTACAGTTTCCAAATGAATCAGCGTTGTCTGGAGAGCTGGCTCCAGTGAAGACAGCAGTCACGGTCGACTCGACATTGCCGGTAGAGTATCGGGACTTTAGTGATGTGTGTGACGAAAAAAATGCGGATAAATTACCGCCACATCGGCCATATGACTGCCCCATGGAATTATTGCCTGGTGCCGCGATTCCTTTCGGGAGTATTTATCCATTGTCTGGGCCAGAATTAAAAGCTCTCAAAGAGTACATAGATGAAAACCTAGCTAAGGGGTTTATACGACCATCTTCCTCCCCAGCAGGTGCTCCAATCTTCTTTGTCAAAAAAAAAGATGGCTCACTCCGACCATGCATTGACTACCGGGAGCTCAACAAAGTTACAATCAGGAACTCTTATCCACTCCCACTAATTCCTGAACTACTTGAGAGAGTGCGACATGCCAAAATCTTCACAAAATTGGATCTACGTGGAGCGTACAATCTAGTACGGATTCGTCCGGGCGATGAGTGGAAAACGGCTTTTCGGTCACGTTATGGACATTTCGAGTACCTCGCTATGTCTTTCGGTCTCCGTAACGCACCGGCTACATTCCAGCACTTGGCAAATGATGTTTTCAGGGATATACTCGATATTTTTGTTGTGATTTATTTGGATGACATTTTGAGTTTTTTCCAGCAATATCGAGGACCATCAGCGACACGTGAAAATGGTTTTGGATCGCCTATGGCAGAATCATTTATACATCAAACTGGAAAAATGTGAGTTTCACAAAACAGAGATTCAATTCTTGGGATATGTTATTTCTCCCCAGGGTCTCAGCATGAACGCAAGCAAGACACAAGCCATTCAGGAGTGGCCAACTCCCAAGTCAGTGAAGGAAGTACAGCAAATCATCGGATTCGCCAGTTTTTACAGACGCTTTATTAAAATTTTTTCAGCGATTGTTGCACCCATCACTCAGTTAACCCAGAAGAAGACGCCATTTGTCTGGTCTCCCCAAGCTCAAACAGCATTTTCTACGTTGAAATCTAAATTTATGACAGCTCCCATTCTTGTCCACCCTGATCCAGACAAAGCCTTCATAGTGGAAGTGGATGCCTCGGACTGTGCTGTAGGGGCCATACTCTCGCAAAGAACAGGTGAAAAAGATCTCTTGCCTCCGTGTGCCTTTCTCTCGCAGAAATTGTCACCCGCAGAAAGGAATTACGACGTTGGCAACAAGGAACTGTTAGCCATCATAACCGCATTTAAGGAATGGAGACATCTGTTACAAGGAGCATCCCAACAGATTGTTATACTCACAGATCATCGGAATCTCGAATTCATGAGGTCGGCAAGATGTCTGAAACCTAGACAGGCTCGATGGAATCTTTTTCTTAATCAATTTGATTTTGTCATTTCCTGTAGGCCGGGTTCTCGTAATAAGAAGGCTGATGCACTATCCAGGATTCATTCAGATGAAGCAACTTCTGCTTCGTCTTCAAGGACCATTCTTTCTGAGAAAAACTTTGTAAGCGTCTTGCATAATCAGGATCTTCTAACTGAGATTAAGGAGGCTTATGCTGCGGATTCACTTTTGAGTCAACCACCCACTCAGGTAAATCTGACTTTCAAGAATGGACTTTGGTTTCAAGGACAGCGTCTGTATATCCCAGAAACAGTAAAACTGAGTGTGTTGAAATTAATGCATGACTCTAAGTTTGCCGGTCATAGGGGAGTTCAGAAGGCTCAAGAATTTCTGTCTCGTTTTTTCTGGTGGCCGACTTTTCGGAAAGATGTTCTTCGGTACGTGTCATCGTGTGAGGTATGTGCCAGGTCAAAAGTCCCTCGTTCTTCACCTACAGGACTGTTGCAACCTCTGCCTATTCCATCTCGTCCCTGGGGGTCTATTTCAATGGATTTTATTGTGGAGTTGCCTTTGTCACAGGGAAAAACCACGATTCTTGTAGTAGTTGACCGGTTGACTAAAGCTGCTCATTTTATTCCCTGTGCTGGTGTCCCGACAGCTAAGCTAACAGCGGATCTTGTTGTGCAAAATGTTTTTCGTTTACACGGAGCTCCGGATGAAGTAATATCTGATCGTGGAGTTCAATTCACCTCACGGTTCTGGCAAAGCTTCTGTGATGCTCTGGACATCAAAGTAAACTTATCATCTGCCTTTCATCCACAGTCTAACGGCCAAACAGAGCGGACCAATCAAACCTTGGAGCAGTATCTGCGTTGCTACGTGTGTCATCTACAAGACGATTGGGTGAGTCTACTTCCGTCGGCCGAGTTCACGTATAACAACTATCAGAATGCTTCCACCAAATTATCTCCGTTCTTTGCTAACAAGGGATATCATCCCAGTATTTTCCCTCGACTCCCCATAGACATGTCTGTGCCTGCGGTTGCTGACCGCATTGCATCTTTACAGCAAAATTTGGACATTCTAAAAAACACCTTAGTTTCAGCACAGGAAAGATTCAAGAAGGCAGCAGACAGATTCCGTAAGCCAGCACCAACATACAAGGTAGGAGACATGGTCTGGCTCTCAACAAAAAACTTAAAACTCAGAATTCCGACTTCCAAGCTGGGGCAAAAATATGTTGGCCCATATAAGATCAGCGGTATTGTGAATCCTGTAGCCTGTCGACTCAAGTTGCCTAACTCTTTAAAAATTCATCCTGTTCCATGTTTCCCTGCTTAAACCAGCAGTGCCTAATTCTTTTCCCGGACGCACCTCTGCTCCTCCTGATCCAGTCCTCATTGATGGGCAAGAGGAATTCGTTGTGGAGAAAATCTTGGATTCATAGGAGATGTCTTCAGTATCTGGTAAAATGGCAGGGATACTCGGTTGAAGAAAATTCCTGGGAACCTCTGGAAAACATCCATGCTCCCCATCTGATCAGACTGTTTCACAGCAGATACCCCAATAAGCCAGACTTAAGATTGTCCAGAGGACGTCTTTTAAGAAGGGAGTAATGTAAGGATTTGGACTGCACATCTCTTCCTGTCTGATGTTGCCCTCAGTTCGGTTACTTTTGCCCTTACCTAAGATGGAGTCACTGGCCTCACGGGGGCCATCTTGTTTCCTGTCAGACTTTCCCTGTTCCTGTCTGTGGTGTATATAAGGGAGCTCTGTATATTACTCATTGCTTGAGTATCTTGTTCCTGGACTTGTGATCAAGCTGGAGGAACTGCTATCTTGCTGGTTTCTTCGTTACCTTGGGATACCCCACCTGTCTCCGGATCTACGTCTCTTCATCGTAAGACTTGTTTCCCTGGATCTGCTCTGCACTCTTCTCTGCTGCTGGACTGTTCCCTGCTAGGAGGCCTGGCCTGGTCTCCAGGTCTCTGGACCTGACATACCTGGACTTCCACGGTCTGTACACGTGCTTACTGCTTATCCAGCTCTGTCTGCTACTAACCTGCTGTGTCATAGCTGTTTACCTGCATACCAGCATAAATATTCTTGAACTCTTAACCTGTTGTCTCTCGGCCTCTTTTCTGACCCATGATACTGATCTCCACTGCACTTAGCACTAAGTTCATAACACCAGCATTCTTAATTCTGCTCAATATTAAATTATACAATGAATATTAATAAAATTATCAATATAATAATATCAGTATTAATATTGAGCAGAACTAATTTCGGTCTATTGGTTCGGCCCTTCACTATGGTCACAGTCTCTCAGGTGCCCCCCCCCCCCCCCCCCCCGGGGAAAATAATTGCCCACAGCTGCTCTATATGGTAAAAGGAGCGACGTGGTGTAAGTATTCTTTTCCATCAGAACAGTAATTGATTTTTTTATTCATTTTTACTTAAGATTATTTTGTTTTATAGGATCTATAGGTTCCACAACATGAAGGAGTCAAACAGGACATTGAAAATGAGCAACTAATTCACCTTGTGCAAGAGCGAGTGCCGTTATGGGACACCCGTGATCGTCAGCACTCCGACATTGCTGTGATTCGACAACTCTGGGAAGAAGTGGCCAGATCGCTGCTGCTGCTGTTTCACACGTCAGTGTCTCCGGTAGTGACAGTTTTCTCACGAACCGGAGACAATGACACACGTAGACCCATTCAAATGAATGGGTGTATGCACATGCCTGCGTGTTTTCACGGACCGTGTGTCCGTGTTGAAAACACGTAGACATGTCCGTTTTTCTCCGTCAGCATGGTCCGCAAAGCGTCCCGCACACGTGCACACTGAGAACAGTGTGCTCTCTCCTCCGTGTACACGTACCGGAGACACAGCGCTACAGTAAGCACTGTCCCCTGCGTGTGGTGCTGAAGCTGGCATTCATCCCTTCTGCCTGCTCGGCTGAAAGCAGCGCTAGTAGGAGAGAAGGGATGAAAGATCAAGTTTTTTTTTTTTTTGTTGTTGTTTGTTAAATTAAAGTTTGGGGTCGCCTCCCACCCCACCCCCCGTGTGCCCGCCCGCTTGAAGAGAAATACATCACCTTAATGAGTGGTACCACGTGACCGCTCACACAGGACGAGCTGCCGGCGCTGAGGGCAGGCATCGCGGGAGTTGGTGAGTATTTCCCTTCAAGCGGGCGGGCACACGGGGGGTGGGGGAGTTGCGGGTGGTGACCACAAACTTTAATTTAAACAAAAAAAACCTTGATCTTTCATCCCTTCTCTCCTGCTAGCGCTGCTTTCAGCCGAGCAGGAGAGAAGGGATGAATGCCGGCTTCAGCACCACACGCAGGGGACAGCGCCTACTGTAGCGCTGTCTCTCTTGCGGCAGTCCGTGTGGTCCTGAGGCGGCACACGGCTGCCGCACATGTGCCACACTGATGTGCCACATGAGCACACGGACACAGATATTTCCGGTACTAATTTTCCCGGTACCGGAAATATCTGGACGTGTGAGACTGGCCTACCAGAAATGATTTTGGTAAGTATTGCAATGTGGTGTGACGCACCAGTGAAAATGTAAATGTATGTGCATTGTTTTACAATTAGTGTTGAGCGATACCTTCCGATATCGGAAAGTATCGGTATCGGAAAGTATCGGCCGATACCGTCAAAATATCGGATCCAATCCGATACCGATACCCGATCCCAATGCAAGTCAATGGGACGAAAATATCGGAATTAAAATAAACCCTTTATAAACTTGTAGGTTCATTCTACATGAAGGAAAACAACTAAGAATAATGTAGGATGTATTGGGGGACGTGGCGGAGATATTAAAGGCACAGAGGTTTAGCCCAATGTAATAGAATAGCAGGATTTTTTTTTTTTTTTATGACGTTCGGCGTTAGAAAGAATTTGACTATGTTAATTTTTTTTTTTTTTATGTCAGATATTGATGTTTCACTACTTCCACGCCCTTCACCTTCTTTTTTACTTCTCCCACGCTTTCTTCTTCATTATCCTCATCATCAGCTTCTTTGACATCAACTTCTTCACCTTATTCATCTTCTTCTTCATCTTCTACCTATTATTTTTTGGGTTACATTGTTCATATTCTTTTTATTTTACTATTATCTTCATCATATTCTACTTCTTCATCATATTCTTATTTGTGACAGGCATTCCCGTAGTTGTTATCTATAAAAGTTTGAAGATTACACCTTCCGTTCTGCCTGTCACAAAACAGTTACATTTGTCCGCGTTCAGTTTGGCCTGCAGCATCAGGCTTTATCCAGGGGCACCACGAGGAGGAACGGACTCACCCCCATACACTGCTTAGTCTTCTTCTGCTTATAATTTAGATAATATTTTTTGCTCTGATATTTAGTGTTATGCTTAATGTTCTTCTGCTCTTTGTTCTGCAGCCTCTTGTTCTTCTGCTTCTCAGTCTTCCAGGTCGTCGTCGTCTCCAGGGTCGTCGTCTCCGGGGTCGTCGTCATCGGGGTGGTCTTCAGGGTCATCGTCTCCAGGGTCGTCGTCATCACGGTGGGTGTCGTCGTCATCTTAGGGGTGGTCTTCCGGGTCATCGTGTTTAGTCTCTTGAACTTGGCAATGTAGCAGAAGGTACAAGAAGGCTGAGAAAATGCCGAGAACCAGCTGATGGAACTGGAACTCGGATGGCTACCCGAAGGTCCAAGAGCCAATGGAACTACCGAGGACCAGCTGACGTTACTGGAACCCGGTTACTAAGCAGGAGGTACCCGTGCCTGAAAGCACTACCAAGGACCACCTGACGTTGGTGGAACTCGGATACCCAGAGGGAGGCACCTAAGCCAAAGGCTCTGCCCGGAACCAGCTGACGGTACTGGAACCAGGATGGGGAGCAGAAGGTACAAGAGCAAGTGTCTGCGTGGCTTTTGCAGGACACGATGCCGGCTGCACAGCAGGGGAACAGCTGGCGGTGCTGAACCCCACTGACACATTGGCTGGTGTTTTTCTCTGTGCAGCTAGCAGTACCGGGCCCCAACTGGCGGTGTTAGAGCCCGGGGTCAGCAGGAGGAGGAGATGGAGCAGAGTGTAGGCCGAAGCCTGCACTGGCGGCAGCTTTTGGGTCTGTTGTGCCTGCGTGGCAGTTGCAGGACACGTTGCCGGCTGCACAGCAGGGGAACAGCTGGCGGTGCTGAACCCCACTGACACATTGGCGAGGTGTTTTTCTCTGTGCAGCTAGCAGTACCGGGCCCCAACTGGCGGTGTTGGAGCCCGGGCTCTGCAGGGGGAGCAGAGTGTAGGCCGAAGCCTAATTGAACCAATTTCAAAGGTAACCTTTAACCCCCCCTCAGGGGTTACAAAGTAGAAGAGCCACAGCTTATGCAGCAGTAGTGCTGCACAAGTCAAAGGTTGCTCTTTTAATTTCGCTCCTTGCACACGCTGAATGAAACACGTCTAACATTTAGCCCTTTATACAGTCAAACTGTGTTGGAGGCGCGAGTTCCCTTTGTAATGAGACGCAGCACAGATGTCAAGAATCCCACCTTGGTGCTGGGTGCAGCCTCCTGAGCGTTGTTATTTGCTGTACAGGAGTCTGCGCTGTCGTGTTATCCCCTGGCTTAGCGCTGCCCATCTTCTGACATCATTTAATGTCGGCCGGTGCGGTTCGCGATGACCATGAATCTCAGCCCCGCAGTGTCTTAACATTGTTAAAACACTGCGGGGCTGGGATTCAGGGCCTGGCGCAGCACATATGTTCGCCTCTCACACTCGGGTCCTTACACCCGCTTCAGACTGTGCGGCGTCATCTGATCCCTTATCGCATGCCACGGCCATGAAGCCGCACAGTCCGAAGAAGGCGGAAGGAGAGGAGGGACAGGCGAACTGATGCACTGATCATGCCCATCAATCACACCCTCGCAGTCCCAATAAATAAGACACCGAGGGGCGTTGTGTGGGTCAGGGCGGCCGCAGAGGCGCAGCCAGCCAAACAATGATGCCAGAAGACGGGCAGCGCTACCAAGGGGGTTGCAGCGTGTCATTACAAAGGAAAGTCACACCACCGGGACGGTTAAATGGTCACACAGAGGACACATTTCAGACGTGTTTTCAGTTCCACATGTGCGAGGAGAATACGTTTATGAGCCACCTTGCACACATGCAGCATTACCGCTGTACAAGGTGGCTGGATAACGTAAAAACGCCTGGGGGAGGGGGGACAGGTTCCCTTCAATTTCAGTTCTGGTGTCTGCGTGGCTTTTGCAGGACACGATGCCGGCTGCACAGCAGGGGAACAGCTGGCGGTGCTGAACCCCACTGACACATTGGCTGGTGTTTTTCTCTGTGCAGCTAGCAGTACCGGGCCCCAACTGGCGGTGTTGGAGCCCGGGGTCAGCAGGAGGAGGAGATGGAGCAGAGTGTAGGCCGAAGCCTGCACTGGAGCAAGTTGAAAGGAAACCTTTAACCCCCCCCCCCCCAGGCGTTTGTAGCTGGAAGAGCCATCGTGTACAGCACTAATGCTGGAAAAGGTCAACTTGGCTCTTTTAATTATGGTCCTTGCAGATGCTGAACCTAACACTTATGAAATGTGTCCCCTCACAGCGTTCAACCGTCCGGTAGGTGGAACTTTCCTTTGTCATGTGACGCAGCACAGCCGTCATTTTTACCCCCTTGGCGCCGTGCGCCACCTCCTCAGCGTTGTTTGAATCTGTCCCGGAGCCTGCGCTGTTAGGTTACCCCTTGGCCATGCACACATTTTGCGCTGCCCGTCTTCTGACATCATTTGCTGTCAGGCTGACTGCGCCTGTGCGGGTGCGCTGTCCGAGATTCAGCCTCGCGGTGTCGTCTAATGTAATCCCACCGCGGGCCTGGGATCCGTGTCCATGCGCAGTGCATATCCTCGCCTCTCACTCCCCTCCCTACGGCTTCTTAAGACTGTGCGGTGTCACGGCCGTGGCATGCTATTAGGGATCAGCTGACACCGAACAGTCTTTAGAAGCCGTAGGGAGGGGAGTGAGAGGCGAGGATATGCAGTGCGCATGGCCACGGATCCCAGGCCCGCGGTGGGATTACATTAGACGACACCGCGAGGCTGAATCTCGGACAGCGCACCAGCACAGGCGCAGCCAGCCTGACAGCAAATGATGTCAGAAGACGGGCAGCGCAAAATGTGTGCATGGCCAAGGGGTAACCTAACAGCGCAGGCTCCGGGACAGATTCAAACAACGCTGAGGAGGTAAAAATGACGGCTGTGCTGCGTCACATGACAAAGGAAAGTTCCACCTACCGGACGGTTGAACGCTGTGAGGATACACATTTCATAAGTGTTAGGTTCAGCATCTGCAAGGAGCACCACGAAAAGAGGCACTTTTTCCCTTTGCATCATTACTGCTGCACAAGGTGGCTCCTTCAGTAACAAACGCCTGGGGGGGGGGGGACAGGTTCCCTTAAATTTAACTTGTTGTGCCTGCGTGGCGGTCGCAGTACACGTTGCCGTATACACAGCAGGGGAACAGCTGGCGGTGCTGAACCCCACTAACACATTGGCGAGGTGTTTGGCTCTGTGCGTACAGCACTTCTGGACGGCAACTGGCGGTGTTGGAGCCCAGGGACAGGTGGAGGAGGAGGAGGTTGGAGGAGGTAGGAGGGATTGCCACACACACAGCAGGGGAACAGCTGACGTTACTGAACCCCAATAACAGAGGAGGGACTGTTGACTGTGCGTACAGCACTTCTGGACGGCAACTGGCGGTGTTGGAGCCCAGGGACAGGTGGAGGAGGAGGAGGTTGGAGGAGGTAGGAGGGATTGCCACACACACAGCAGGGGAACAGCTGACGTTACTGAACCCCAATAACAGAGGAGGGACTGTTGACTGTGCGTACAGCACTTCTGGACGGCAACTGGCGGTGTTGGAGCCCAGGGACAGGTGGAGGAGGAGGAGGTTGGAGGAGGTAGGAGGGATTGCCACACACACAGCAGGCGAACAGCTGACGTTACTGAACCCCAATAACAGAGGAGGGACTGTTGACTGTGCGTACAGCACTTCTGGACGGCAACTGGCGGTGTTGGAGCCCAGGGACAGGTGGAGGAGGAGGTTGGAGGAGGTAGGAGGGATTGCCACACACACAGCAGGGGAACAGCTGACGTTACTGAACCCCAATAACAGAGGAGGGACTGTTGACTGCGTACAGCACTTCTGGACGGCAACTGGCGGTGTTGGAGCCCAGGGACAGGTGGAGGAGGAGGAGGTTGGAGGAGGTAGGAGGGATTGCCACACACACAGCAGGGGAACAGCTGACGTTACTGAACCCCAATAACAGAGGAGGGACTGTTGACTGTGCGTACAGCACTTCTGGACGGCAACTGGCGGTGTTGGAGCCCAGGGACAGGTGGAGGAGGAGGAGGTTGGAGGAGGTAGGAGGGATTGCCACACACACAGCAGGGGAACAGCTGACGTTACTGAACCCCAATAACAGAGGAGCGACTGTTGACTGTGCGTACAGCACTTCTGGACGCCAACTGGCGGTGTTGGAGCCCAGGGACAGGTGGAGGAGGAGGAGGTTGGAGGAGGTAGGAGGGATTGCCACACACACAGCAGGGGAACAGCTGACGTTACTGAACCCCAATAACAGAGGAGGGACTGTTGACTGTGCGTACAGCACTTCTGGACGGCAACTGGCGGTGTTGGAGCCCAGGGGCAGGTGGAAAAGCAGAGGAACACAATGTAGGCCGAAGCCTGAGAAAGTCGAAAGGGAACCTTTAACCCCCCCCAAGGCGTTTGTAGCTGAAAGAGCCAGCTTGTGCAGCACAAAAGATGCAAAAGGAAAAGGTGGCTCTTTTCATCATGCTCCTTGCAAACACAGAACTAAACACTTATAAAATGTGTCCCCTGAAGCCGTGAAACCGTCCCGGAGGTGGGACTTTCCTTCGTAATATGACGCAGCACAGCCGTCATTCCTACCCCCCCGCCGCCGTGCCCCGGCTCCTCAGCGTTGTTTGATTCCGTCCCGGAGCCTGCGCTGTTATGTTATCCCGTGGACAGGCACACTTAGCGCTGCCCGTCTTCTGACATCATTTGGTGTCAGGCTGGCTGCGCCTGTGCGGCCGCGCTGGCCGAGAGCCCGCCTCGCAGTGTCTTCTGATTTAATCCCACTGGGGGCCTGGGATCCATGGACATGCGCAGTGCATATCTGAACCTCTCACTCCCCTCCCTATGGCTTCTTAAGACTGTGCGGTGTCACGGCCGTGGCATGCTATTAGGGACCAGCTGACACCGAACAGTCTGAAGAAGCCATAGGGAGATGAGTGAGAGGTGGAGGTTCAGATATGCACTGCGCATGTCCATGGATCCCAGGCCCCCAGTGGGATTAAATCAGAAGACACTGAGAGGCGGGCTCTCGGCCAGCGCGGCCGCACAGGCGCAGCCAGCCTGACACCAAATGATGCCAGAAGACTGGCAGCGCTAAGTGTGCCTGGCCACGGGATAACATAACAGCGCAGGCTCCGGGACGGAATCAAACAACGCTGATGAGCCGGGGCGCGGCGCCGGGGGGGTAGGAATGACGGCTGTGCTGCGTCATATTACGAAGGAAAGTCCCACCTCCGGGACGGTTTTACGGTATCAGTGGACACATTTTATAAGTGTTAAGTTTTGCGTGTGCAAGGAGCAAAACCAAAATAGCTACCTTTTTCCTTGTGCAGCATTACTGCTGTACAAGGTGGCTCTTTCAGTAACAAACGCCTTGGGGGGGGGGGGACAGATTCCCTTACATTTCAGTTGTTGTGTCAGCGTGGCGGTCGCATGACACATTGCCGGATACACAGCTGGGGATCAGCTGACGTTACTGAAACCCAATAACACTGGGTCGTATGTTTTGACTGTGCAGACGGCACTTCTGAGCCTCAACTGGCGGTGTTGGAGCCCAGGAATTTAAGTTCAGGTGGTAGAAAGATGAACACAACAGGAGACCTGGATAACGTATACAGTGACCTAATTATTTAATCAGGAGGAGGAGTGGCAAATTCCTGCGAGATCCAGGCCTTGTTCATTTTCAGGAAAGTAAGCCGGTCAACGTTATCGGAGGATAGTCGCATGCGACGGTCAGTTAGTACACCACCTGCAGCACTAAAGACACGTTCCGATAATACACTGGCCGCAGGGCAAGACAGCACCTCCAATGCATACTGGCTTAGCTCTGGCCATGTATCCAGCTTTGAGACCCAAAACTTGAAAGGGGAAGAGCCGTCTGGGAGTACAGCAAGAGGGCAAGACATGTAGTCTGTCACCATCTGACGGAACCGTTGCCTCCTGCTGACTGGAGCCGTCTGTGATGGTGTAGACTTTTGTGGGGGGCACAGAAAACTGTGCCACAGTTGGGCCATACTGGTCTTGCCTTGGGCAGAGGCACTGCTTCTGCTCCCTCTTTGTGCAGAGCCTCCACCACTGGCTGGACGCACTGAGCTGCTTTGGAATGCACTAGCAGCACTTCTCTCAGTTGGAATGGAGAAGATGATGGAATTGACCAGTGTGTCTTGGTACTCCCGCATTTTTCGCTCCCGGTTCAACGGTGTGATGAGGCTTTCTACGTTGTCCCGGTAGAAGAGGATCGAGGAGGGTGAACACCCAATAATCAGACATATTGAGAATGTGGGCGATGCGGCGGTCGTTTCTCAGGCACTGCAGCATGTAATCCACCATGTGCTGCAGACTGCCAACTGCCCAAGAAACGCTGTCCCCTGCTGGAGGTGTGATATCTGCCCGCTCGTCATCACCCCACCCTCGCTGTACACACTGAGTACTGGACAATTCGGTAACTCCCTCCTCTGGACGGATGTCTTCCTCCTCCATTGACTCCTCCTCATCCTCCTCACAAACTGTCCCCTGCCTACGCGTTTGTGAGGAACCACGTGGCGCTGACTGTCCAGAAGATGATGGAAATGGTGAATCCTCATCCTCCACCTCTTCCACAACATCATCCCTTAGCGCTTGCAGTGATTTTTCAAGCAGGCAGATAAGGGGGACAGTCATGCTGACTAGTGCATCATCTGCACTCGCCATCCGCGTGGAATAATCAAAGGGACGCAAAACCTGGCAGACGTCATTCATAGTGGCCCACTCTGTGGTTGTGAAGTCTGTACGGCGCTGACTGCGACTTTTTTGCGCCTGAAGCAGCTGGTACTCCATTACAGCTTGCTGCTGCTCACATAACCGCTCCAACATATGTAACGTGGAATTCCACCTGGTAGGTAGGTCACATATGATGCGATGTTCCGGCAGGTGGTGTCGGCGCTGCAGAGCCGCAATGCGCGCTTTTGCCGTGCTGGAACGCCGCAAGTGAGCACACTCTAGGCGGACCTTGTGCAGCAGTGCATCAAGATCCGGATAGTCCCTCAAAAAGCTCTGCACGACCAAATTGAGCACATGTGCCAGACATGGGATGTGAGTGAGGTTGCCGAGGCCCAGAGCTGCCACCAGATTTCGGCCATTATCACACACTACCATGCCTGGCTGGAGATTCGCTGGCACAAACCACACATCGCTCTCCTGCTTGATGGCATTCCAGAGCTCCTGCGCTGTGTGGCTACGATTCCCCAAAAAAATTAATTTCAAGACGGCCTGTTGACGTTTGGCCACGGCTGTTCTCATGTCGGTCGTAACAGGTACACGTTCATCACGGGTCCATGTGGAGGTGGACTGTGACGGCTCCTGCAGCGATGATTCTGAGAAACTGGTGTAAGAGGAGGAGTCAATGCGTACAGAATGGATTCCTGCAATCCTTGGAGTGGGCAGGACACGTCCTGCGCCACTCGCACGGTCTGTACCTGGCTCAACAACATTAACCCAATGGGCAGTGAGGGAAAGGTATCGCCCCTGTCCATGTTGACTGGTCCACGCATCGGTGGTGAGGTGGACCTTGCTACTGACGGCGTTCAGTAGCGCGTGTTTTATGTGTCCCTTCACATGCTTGTGCAGGGCAGGGACGGCTTGCCTGCTGAAGTAAAAGCGGCTGGGCACATTGTACTGTGGGACTGCCAATGACATCAAGTCACGGAAGCTGTCAGTCTCCACCAGCCTGAATGACAGCATTTCCAGTGACAGAAGTTTGGCAATGCCTGCAGTCAGAGCCTGTGCTCGTGGGTGGTTTGACGAGAAAGGCCGCCTTTTCTCCCATGCCTGTACTACCGATGGCTGTAGACTGGGCTGGGAGTGTGTGGATGACTGGGAAAGTGGCGCTGCGGGTGGAATTACAGCGGGTCTCTGGACAACAGGGCCAGAGGTTCTTCCACGGCGATCCTGGGAGGAAGCCGAACCAGCTGCGTGTGAGCTAAAGGAAGAGGCAACACGAGCTGAAGAGGTGGTAGCTGCCGCTGTTGGTTGGCCTACCTCTTCAGTGTGTTTTTCTAACTCCGCCGGGTGCCTGTTGCGCACATGTTTCCACATGTTGGAGGTATTGAGGTTGCTGACATTTCGACCTCTTTTGACTTTTTGATGACACACGTTGCATCTGACATAGCAAATGTCATCTGCAACTGTGTCAAAAAAGGACCAGGCACTGCAAGTCTTGGGAGCGCCCTTTTTGGCTTTTGGAAGAGACATGCTCCTAACGGGTGCCAAAGCGGAGGCTGCAGGATCCGCAGTCTTCCCCCTCCCTCTCCCTCTTTAGGCCGTACGGGGAATCTCTTCCTCAGAGCTGCTCCCACCACCTTCCTGTCCCTCACGCCAAGATGGGTCGAGGACCTCATCATCTACACTACCCTCTGCCCCCAACTGCTCCTCCTGGGTAGTCTCAGCAGCAGAGCACGCACCAGTAAGTGGCACCTGAGTGTCATCATCAGCTGATGCGGCCTGCGATGTGGTGACCGGAGCCACTGGCCCACCCGCCTCTTCAGAGGAAGACAGAAAAAGCTGTTGGGCATCACTGCACCCTGCCTCTTCTTCCATTTCTCCAATGCTGCTTGGCTGGCCCCCTGTTTCCAAGCCAAGAGATTCAGAGAACAGAAGTAGAGACGGCTCCTGTCCTGGGCTCTCTGTCTGCCTGGGCAATTTGGCAGGTGGTGAAGAGACAGATGGCTGCTCTCCAGTGCTCTGTGTCTGAGAGGATGTGGCACTAATGGAAGTTGATGCATTAGCTGCCATCCATCCGACAACAGCTTCAATTTGTTCTTCACGCAGCAGCGGTGTACGGCGCTCTGACACAAAGCTACGCATGAATGACTGTTGCCTGGTGAAAGTGGGTGCTGATGAGTCACCGGTGCCCGCAGCAGGCACAGAATCCCCACGTCCCCTCCCTGCTCCGCGACGGCTCCCACGCCCACGTGCCTTACTCACTGCCTTCTTCATCTTGGTTGACTGATAAAGATAAGCAGAAAAGTACTAACGGATTTGTGTGCTTATTCCTGAGCAACTCCTCCTAACAGGTATAAGAAACACTAATTTTCTAAAGTGTGGACTAGACTTTAATATGAGCTAAGTGGTGTAACTGGTGTGTTTGGTGAACTTTATTATTTATTTATTTTTTGGGGGCTGAACTGACAACAGATAGAGCTGCAGTCACACGGAGACCGTGCAGACAGATGTAAACGGCGCTACAAGGCCCAAAAACCCTCCTCTACGTTGTCCTATGTAGTGTTTTTCCACAAATTAGCTGGAGACGGGTGGAAAGACACTAATAGGATTTTTTTGAATAAATTAGCAGCAGACTACACTACTTGAAAAAAAATGAAAATTGATTTGGCGGTATGACGCAGTGAACAACCCTGAGCTGGAGACAACCAGGCTACGGCTGCTCACAGACTACAGGGCGAGCTGCAGTCACACGGAGACCGTGCAGACAGCCGTAAACGGCGCTGCAAGGCCAAAAAACCCTCCTCTACGTTATCCTATGTAGTGTTTTTCCACAAATTAGCTGGAGACGGGTGGAAAGACACTAATAGGATTTTTTTGAATAAATTAGCAGCAGACTACACTACTTGAAAAAAAATGAAAATTGATTTGGCGGTATGACGCAGTGAACAACCCTGAGCTGGAGACAACCAGGCTACGGCTGCTCACAGACTACAGGGCGAGCTGCAGTCACACGGAGACCGTGCAGACAGCCGTAAACGGCGCTGCAAGGCCAAAAAACCCTCCTCTACGTTATCCTATGTAGTGTTTTTCCACAAATTAGCTGGAGACGGGTGGAAAGACACTAATAGGAATTTTTTGAAAAAATGTGCAGCAGCCTGCACTACTTAAAACAAAATGAAAATTGATTTGGCGGTATGACGCAGTGAACAACCCTGAGCTGGAGACAACCAGGCTATAGCTGCTCACAGACTACAGGGCGAGCTGCAGTCACACGGAGACCGTGCAGACAGCCGTAAACGGCACTGCAAGGCCCAAAAACCCTCCTCTACTTTATCCTATGTAGTGTTTTTCCACAAATTAGCTGGAGACGGGTGGAAAGACACTAATAGGATTTTTTTGAATAAATTAGCAGCAGACTACACTACTTGAAAAAAAAAAAAAAAAAAGAACAGTATGAGGCAATGAACCACCCTCCCTGAACTGAATACAACCAGCTATGGATGGCCTATGTGGCTGCACTCAGACTAGAGAGTGGGCTGCACTCACACACACACACACACAGACCTTGCAGATCGCTGTGAAAACAGCGCTACAAGGCAAAAGCAAGGTGAATAGTAGGTGAACACAGCGGTTGCTAAATTAGCCTTTGGAAAGCACAAAGAAGCAAATCGCTATCTCTAAACTGTCCCTCAGTCAGCAAACAGCGTCCTGTCACTAACTGAATTCACAGCAGAGTGATCGCAAAATGGCGCCAGCGACTTTTAAACTGCATCATGACATCATTTCAGCAGCCAATCACAGCCTTGCCAGTACTTTCATGCCCTCCATGCTAAACAGGATGTGCCCACACTTGGAATCATTCTCATTGGCTGAATTTCTGAATTTTGAATCTTGGAACTTCCGATTCCGGTATCCGATACGCGGCAAGTATCGGAATCCCAGTATCGGAATTCCGATACCGCAAGTATCGGCCGATACCCGATACTTGCGGTATCGGAATGCTCAACACTATTTACAATTAATTTTTTCCCCCTTCATAGTAAAGATAATAAGAGTGCGTTGACGCTCGATGAAGGATCGCTTCAACAAGTACATGAGACAGGAGAACCAGGTTAAAAGTGTGTATGCAAAGGAAAAAAGTGAAGGGGGAAAAATTTCAGCTCACCAGTTTGAAGCAGAAGTCCTTGTGTGCAAGTTTGCTCAGGAACAAAAGTCTTGATTGATTCAGAATGAAATTCACGCAAGGAGGTGCCTGGGTCAGAGGCGTTGTCCACAACAGGAAAAAAAAAAGGAGGAAGTAAATCTCCAGTGTGAAACTTGGATAAAATTTCAATTTTATTTAGACAAATCCATTAAAATCCTTGTTTCATAGTGGTATAGCAAATGATGGGGTACATGATACGAAAAAAATCACAGAGAAAAAAGCAGAGATGATTACCTCCTGAAGCCTCCAAACAAATGCAATGGCAGGGCATGCTCTGCATTGCCTGTGTGAACAATGCCACATACTGACTGTTATCTCTTATCTTTTTGTGCACTAATGCCAAACAACCAATACTGGATTGAAAGTGGTTGTTTCATCGGTATTTTTTGCACCTGTGTTGTTGCCATCATTAATCGGGTCCGATGCGCCCTGCTAGTGCATTTGTTTGGAAGCTTCAGCAGGTAATCATCTGCTTTTTTCTGATTTTTTTTTTTTGGAGGATTTTTAAGTCCTCTCTTTGTCTCTGAGCTGGTACGTGATAAGACCAACGCGTTTCGACCTGTTAAGGTCTTAATCATGGTTAAAAGTGGTGCTGCTCAAAGGATACTCGGAAAATACAAATACCACCGAAATCTTGCTTTTCTGATGCCTGCGCTTCCTATGCGAATGTGAGTATCTTTTGGGTTGTCTTGCTATTATTTAACCTCTTTTTGGTGTTTTACTAATGTTTTTCTTTTATTTTTTTTACCACAGAACCTAGTGCAGCTTTACACAACCTGGATCGCCCTCTGTTGAAGCGGACCCTCATTGACCAGTCAACGAACAGGCACAATCCCAATCATCCACCAGCAATGTAGTAACCTGTCAGGCCTCTCTGGCTGAGGAACAAGCAGCCGCCGGTCCATCAGATTTTCCACTCTCCCGGCCCTCTGCCGCTGCTTTTTGTTGGGTCTTCTCATCAGTGGCAGAGGGGCTGGGAGAGGTTACTCATGCCCGAGCTTATACACTTAAGCTCGGTCTTCCAGGATGGGATTAAGGTGCTTGGTGACTGAAGAGTGGGTTCACCCATGTGAACCCACTTATACAGGATGTCAACAAATGCCTTGACCGCCTGAAAGCCGACCTTGAGAGACCGGCGCAACATTTTTTTTTTTTCTTCAATAGAGTGGGAAGTGTCGGAAAACCTTATGCCTCAATTCCCGATCAACGTCATGCAGGCCTGCCATGCTGCTTACAGCCACGCATTGCAACAGCAGCAGCAGTCCCAAAGCTACAATTCACAGGCCGGAGGATATTACCAGCAGCTGAACATCTACTTTCAAACTCCCACAGTACCGAACTATCCACCACCATCACCTCCATTTCGCAGATCCACCACGCTGCCGACTTCATCATCCCTGCAGCCAGCAGCATCCACCACGCTGCCAAGTTCTGCACCCCTGCAGCCAGCAGCATCCACCACGCTACTAAGCTCAGCACCCCTGCAGCCAGCAGCATCCACCACGCTGTCCAGAACAGCACCACGCCAGAAGACTGCTACAGAGTCCACCACTCCCACTCAGCCAAGAAAGCAAAGGTCCAAAACTAAAAACATTCCCACCAGGATGAAGACCTGGAGTCAAAAAACCCTGCTAAAATTGGACCCACCACCTCCACCCTCACCTACCAATGTGTCTCTGTTGTCAAATGTGTCACTACCTTCCCTTGTGTCTGTCCCTTCCAGTTTGTCTATCCATTCCCATGATTCCACTGTGTTGTCTACTCCCAGCCAAATAGACCTTCGTACATTTCAGGCCCAGAAACCATTATTAGGCATGCAAGTATCATGGTAACTAGGCCGCCCCATACTATCGAGTACTTTGGGTCGTAGGGCATTCAGCCGAACTCTGTCATACCTTCTTAGATGCCATGTTTGTTTTTGGCAGGCAGCAGCAAGTGGTTAAACTGCCAGGGTTTCGTTGTAGTCGCCCCTGTGCCATCCTAGCAGTGTAAATCTATGTTCTGGGGCCCAAAAGAGTAACACAAATGTTTATCGTGTCAAAAAAATAATTTTTTCATGTTTTTTTTTTTTTTCCTGGTGTTTTTCCTGTAATATAGGACAGCCTAAGGCCAGAAATAAATCCCATAAAACACTGTACATGGAGACTTTGGGATCAGATAATTTCTGTCTGCGGTGTTTGTGCAAACAAAAAGGCTTTTATAAAAGCCTCAAACTTCTGTGTGTGACTCAGACATGAGATCTAACGTGATAGACCTCGCCCTATCTTGATCTCCTCATAGCTTTCCAACCGCACATTCAGCGTCTCCCACTCCCACACTACTTCCTCATCCCACCCACTCTCTGTTGAAGTCTCCCAAGGCTCTGTTCTAGGACCTTTACTCTTCTCAATCTATACACTTGGCCTGGGACAACTTATAAAGTTCTATGGCTTCCGTTTCCATCTATATGCTGATCACACTCAGATCTACATCTCTGGCCCAGATACCACCTTTCTGCTGTCCTGAATCCCAGAGTGTCTATCAGCCATATCCTCCTACTTCTCCTCTCGCTTCCTCAAACTGTGTGGACAAATCTGAACTCATCATTAGTGATGAGCGAATATACTCGTTATTTGAGATTTCACGAGCACGCTCGTGTGTCCTCCGAGTATGTTTTAGTGCTCGGAGATTTAGTTTTCATCGCCGCAGCTGAATGATTTTCATCTGTTAGCCAGCATAAGTACATGTGGGGGTTGCCTGGTTGCTAGGTAATCCCCACATGTAATCAAGCTGGCTAAGAGATGTAAATCATTCAGCTGCGGTGACGAAAACTAAATCTCCGTGCACTAAAAAAATACTCGGAGGACACCCGAGCGTGCTTGGGAAATCTCGAGTAACGAGTATATTTGCTCATCACTACTCATCATCTTTCCTCCATCTCACAGATTTCCTTACCGGACCTATCTATCACAATTAACGATATCATGCTTTCTCTGTACCTGATGTCCGCTGCCGCAGAGTAACCCTTGACTCTGCCCTGTCCTTGAAACAGCACATCCAAGCTCTTTCCACTCCCTGTCGCCTTCAGCTTAAAAATATCTCCAGAATCCGTGCCTTCCTCAACCAACAACCTACTAAAATTCTTGTACATTCCCTCATCATCTCCCTCCTCAACTACTGAAATCTCCCTGCTAACACCTTTGCACCTCTCCATTCCATCCTTAACTCTGCTGTCCAACTAATTTATCTCTTTCCTCGCTACTCCTCCACTTCCCCCTTCTGCAAATCTCTTCACTGGCTCCCATTCCCTCAGCGTATCCAGTTCAAATTACTAATACTGACCTACAAAGAAATCCATATCCTGTTTCCTCCATAGATCTCTGAACTAGTCTCCCGACATCTTCCCTAACGTAATCTCCGGTCCTGCCAAGACCTCCTTCTCTCCTCCACACTTATTCGCTCCTCACCCAACAGCCTCCAAAACTTCTCCCGAATATTCCCCATCCTCTGGAATTCTTTGCCCCAACATGTCCGACTATCAACCACATTTGGATCCTTCAGACGGAACCTGAAAACCCACCTCTTCAGGAAAGCTTACAGCTTGCAATGACCCCCCTGTCTCCTCATCACTACCTGGGCTACAGCCTCACCAACACCAGAGCCACTGCAAACATCAACCTAGTGTCTCCTTCTCCACCATCCTGTAGAATGTAAGCCCGCAAGGGCAGGGTCCTCGCCCCTCTGTATCAGTCTGTAATTGTTGGTTTGCTTACTGTAAGCGATATCTGTAATTTGTATGTAACCCCTCCTCATGTACAGCACCATGGACTCAATGGTGCTATATAAATAAATAATAATAAATAGAAGATTACAGTGCGGTAAAGATGGGAAACATTCATATAGATGGCCGGTGGTGATGGAGTCAGTGACGGACTCTGGCCAAATATATGTTTCTAGAGCCGTAGTAGAAGATGAAGATGTCGTCCTCATTATGAAGTAGTTATTTCTCCTGTCACGTGTAATGAATATCTCCTGCAGTATTGCTAATGCCGATTCCATTGTCAGTAAATGAGACTAGAATTAGCGTTGTGGAAGATGAGTCTGTGAGAAACGTATTCAGCTGCCGACTCCGAGGAAAAAACTGCTTGTTATCTGTGGCCTAAAACATATAGGTTTTATTAGTAGATGTAAAGAAGAAAACTAAATACTGTAATTGTATTATTACACAGGATTTTTATGACGTTACATCGGCTCATCTTCTTCTCATTCAGGTCTCTACAATATCAGATCCTCTCAGTGAAGACCTTTTTATATAAGAGAATTTTCCTGATTTACCCATCAAAGATGGATATGGACAGAGACAAGATGGCGGAGAGGATATTACACCTCACCCTAGAGATCCTTTTCCGGCTTATTGGGGAGGTGAGAGATTCTGATGACGTCACATTACATCATTCTTATCTATGAAAATAACAGATGGGCAGAACTGGAGAGGTGAGGACTCAGGAAATGTCTATAGTGAAATTTATGAATGTCTCTCCATATCCAGGATTACACAGTAGTGAAGAAGACCTCTAGTGAGCGCTGTCAGGAACCTGTGTCTGAGGGATGGGGAAGACCCCTGAGCCAAATCACGGTGCCTCCACCTCACCTGATACATGAGGACATCAATGACCAGAAGATCCTAAAACTCGCCTACAAGATGATTGAGCTGCTGACTGGAGAGGTGACACTGCTGCAAATGCTGGGACAATATACAGTAACACTATGAAGGGATCGGGGGATGGCGGTATCATTGTATGTGACAGGTTCCTATAAGGTGTCAGGATGTCGCCGTCTATTTCTCCATGGAGGAGTGGGAGTATTTAGCAGGACATAAAGATGTGTATAAGGAAGTCATGATGGAGGTTCCCCAGCCCCTCGCATCACCAGGTAATAGACAGGACTAAATACACACGGCCTATAATTCTGTATGTAAAGAATTAATTCAGTGCCTGTATGTGTTTCCTCCAGTTCTAGCCAGTAAGATGAGAGCACCAGAGAGATGTCCCCATCCTCTTTTTACACAGGACTGTAAGCGAGAAGATCCCAATGTTCCTCAGGATCATCAGGTAGATGGAGATAAGGTGTCATGAGATCTCCCCTATTATATGTAGATGGCTGTGAAGCTCTTGTGCTCAGTCTTGTTTTATTCACCAGTATTATATGTTTTATAGTTGTGTAATGAGAATGGTGCAGATGGCATGCAGGGCTGCCACCAGGAATTTCAGAGCCCCATACTGGCAAAACTTTCGGGCCCCCTTGGGACTCTGCCCAGGCTACACCCCCAGCTCCATTTCCAACTCTCGAACCTTCCATAGTCTCACTGCCCACTCATAGAAAAAATCCACATCTGTATCTGTATAATGCATCCCATAGTCATATATAGTTGAATAATGCAGCCCCATAGCAGTACAATGCATCCCCTTAGGCGCATAATGCACCTCATAGTATAATGCACCCCCATAGTGGTAGAATGTGCTCCATAGTACAATGCACCCCCATAGTAGTATAATGCACTCCATAATATAATACAGCCCCATAATAGTATAATGCACCCCCATAGTAGTATAATGCAGCCTCTTACTGTAGCTTTAAAAAAAAAAAAAAAAAAAAGTTTATCCTTACCTGGCTGAGGTCCAGCGATGTCCTCCATCTGATACATCTTAGGCACATACCATCATATGAGAGTGACATTTCATGTCGGCAACATGTCCACTGACATCAGCTGCCAGCTTGTGATCTCCCGCAAGGCAATAGACTTTAACTTGCCGTGCGTCGTCAGTTGAGCCGCTGGGGCCCATAGAGGAGAGGCGGCCTGCTGCGGGCCTCCTCTGCTCACCTGGCCCTATTCGCCAGTAAGGGCAGTAATGCTCTGATGGTGGAACCAATGACAGGAATAGAGCTGATCGTAGATGTGACTCTCTTCTCTTCATCTGTGTGTGACTAATACTATGTTTGTTTCAGAGTGAAGATCTGACCCATATTAATACAACAGAGACATATGCGAGAGGTGATCACCGGTGTAAAGAGGAGATGCCTACATATGACTACCCAGGTGAGTAGTGACCACTAAATGCAGAGAAGTCACAGATTCTTCTCAGTCATCGGCTGTGGCTGTTTTATCGGTAGTGTAGTCCGGTCATATCACAATCGTGTGATCACAATTTTGCCTTTAGACTTCAACATTCTCCCCCATCAAAACTTTGACACATCAGCTGTACACTGTTATAAAACAATTTCTTTGAATGTCTAATAGTTCTTCTTGAAACTGATCTGACATCTGACATTAGCCCTTACAATAGTTTAGCTTGAAAGAGCCACTGAGCCCCATACTCTAATTACCCCAGAGAGGTTTCACCACTAGTTACTCATTTATTACTGATGAAGACTGTTGAGTTTGATTATTTCAGTAGATGTGTTATTGTCTATAGTCACAGTTTTTGACTACAGTAGTTACTGCTCAAATCCTTTGACTTAACCACTTCCTGCAGTCCTTTTTTGTTCCTAATCAGGACCCAATTTTTCGAACCTGATGTGTCACTTTGTAGTGATAACTTTGGAATTCTTCACAAAGGATAATAGGAAACAAATGGACCTTACAAATTATTTTCCAACTTCTCTTGAATGTGACAGTACCCTATATACAGTTGTACACTACTGTCTGGGCACATGGCAGGGTTAAGAAGCTATTTAGCTATTTGACTGCAGATCTTGCTGAAATAGTTTGCAGACACGATGCATTGGGGGCACTGTTCGTGGTCACCTGGCAGCTCAAAAGATATCCACCATGAAAGGACTTGGCGCTATCTACTCCATTTTACAGATCCCAGGGATTGCCTTGTTCATCATACTTTAACCCATCTACATGGGTCTGTACATAGACAGAGACCCCTAGGCTTTGGCCATGGTGTTACCTTCTGTTATGTGATGCGAGATATAGCAAGAATAGTCAGGTAACCGGGTCAGTACTAGGAGAGCAGAGAAAATACAAAATCAGAAGACACAAGAGTAGTCAGTAAGCGAGCCGAGGTCACAACAGGAAACAAATAAACAAGCCGGGAGATGAGCACAGAGAAATTAACCAGAGGAGAAGGCTGTATCTGACAGCATCCAGCAATATGCTTCGAGCTTTAGGAGGGTGTGGTGCTTTCCAGCTGGCTGGAGCAGGGAGCTGGACAACACAAACCCATACTGCCAGCCTGGATGGTACTACAAATCCCAGGCACCCTAATCTTAATGGCAGGACAGAGCCTGCGTTGCCCAGAGCTTCTGGTTTCGATGTCTCCTCCATTACCAGTGCCGCCTGTAGAATGAATAAGGTCGTGCCTGGTAACAGAACCAGATGTCACAGGAGCAGATCCCAGAGGAGATAGGACATACCATATGCAGAAGCCCTAATATGAGAAAATGGCAGAAAACCAGAGCAGTAGAAATCCCCATAAATTGACTTCATTTTGGAAATTATAACCCTCAGAGGATTAATGTATTGAAGTAGTGACTATATTGACCACAGTGCCACTTTTCAGAAATTAGCACACAATGGATGTTGGAGAGTGAAAATTGCGAATATGACATCTTATTACCCAACACAGTGCCCAGATTGTGCTCCAGGAGACACACACACATTGTAAATTAAGTGGGTTCTTCTCACTATAGTAATGCCTACTACATGGATGCTAAATGTGGTTTGGGCACACTGCAAGGCTCAGAAGCAGGGGTGGATTAAGGGTAGTCAGGGCCCCGGGCTGTTCAGACACTGGGGGCCCCCCCGGTCATGTGACGGGGGTCATGATATACCTGAACCAGATTATTCCAGAAAAATGGCTGGGCCCTACACTACTGTAACCTATTAAATATTTGTTAAAATATGCAATACAATTTAGGTATATTTTGACCAATATCACATACAAGGAACAAATACCACCGCACCATGACCAGACCACAAATTACAACCACAGTGATCGAATAATATGACATACAAGGAACAAATACCACCGCACCATGTCAAGACCACATATTACCACCACTTGGTGACCAAATAGCACATACAAGGGACAAATACCACAACACCATTTCCAGACCACATATTATCACCACATAGTGACTGAATACTACAATACTGATCAGTAATAATAAAAAAAAACAAAAAAAAACACAATACTATCACCATAAGTGCCAGTATTCACAGGAGATCTGTACTTAGTATGCATTGTCTGTGTACAGGTAATACAGTGATCACTGGTGACATTGTACACAGGACCTCTGTATATAGTATACAGTGTATAGTGGCAGTGTATAGGTAACACTGACTCACCAGTGATGTCTCTAGGTGAAGTCCTTCATCTTTCATCCAGCACAGACCGCCATCATTTCTTCCAGCCAGGACTCGTTTCTGCAGGAAATAACAGTTATCTCAAGCTCCGCTTGCAGAACACATTACTTAATTTTTCACAACTTCTACATTACACCACATGAAGAAAAAATGGCGATATAGTGTCACTCTGCACAGTAACAGGACCGCCCCCCCCCCCCCCATTTAAAACAGTATACTCAAAAAATAAAATAAATGCATCACTGCAGTAATAATATCCCTTAATTAGACCCTATGGTAATAATATTCCCCATCCTGGCCCCGTTTATCTCATTCCTGGCTACAGCCATATGTTCTCGCATCCTGCCCTCATGAGTATCCATTCTACCCCATATGATCTCCCCATCCTGCCCCATCAGTCTCCATCATATCCTCCTGCCCCATGTCTTTCATTCTGCCCCGTGGCTCCAATCATGCCCCGGATCTACATTCTGCCCATGTCTCCAGTCCTGCCCCCAGTGTGTCCAGCAATCTGCCCCAGTGTGCCCAGCAATCTGCCCCAGTGTGTCCAGCATATTACCCCCAGTATGTCCAGCATATTGCCCCCAGAAAGTGTGTCCAGCATTGCCCCCAGACAGTGTGTCCAGCAATCTGCCCCAGTGTGTCCAGCATATTACTCCCAGTGTGTCCAGCATATTACCCCCAGTGTGTCCAGCAATCTTCCCCAGTATGTCCAGCATATTGCCCCAGAGTGTCCAGCATTGCCCCCAGACAGTATGTCCAGCAATCTGCCCCGGTGTCTCCAGAATTGCCCCAGTGTGTCCAGCTATCATCTGCCCCAGTGTGTCCTCCGGCTCCAACATATTGCCCCCAGTCAGACGGTGTCACTGACTGTCCAGCATTCTGGCCAGCCCGGATTGCCGTTAGTTAGCAAAAAAACAAACAAAAAAAAGAGTTCTCCTCACCTGACCAGCGCTCCAGGCGGCGAGCTCCCTCCAGCAGGGCGCACTCGCCAGCGACTGACAATGATGTCAGACGCCGGCGACGTGTGCGCTGCGCCTGCTGCCGACTGCAGCTGACAGCCTCCAATTGGCTGGCAGCTGTTGTTAACTATTGACGTGCGGGCGCGCGCCTGCCGTACGTCAATAGGAAACCGCCGCAGCGCCGGTAGGGGCCCGGTGAGCAGATGAGACTGGGCCCGATGCGGGCCCCCTCTCTCTGCCCACTGGGCCCATAAGTGATACGCCAGTCAGGGCACGGGCAGTAATGCCCTGATGGCGGCGGGCAACCTGTGCGGTAGCCACTGGGCCCTGGGCTACCACCCATATTGACCCTCTTATAATCCGCCCCTGCTCAGAAGCGAGGGGAAAATTTTACTTTGGGATATTGGATATTGCTGGATTGGTTTATGGAAGCCATGTTACTTTTCAAGACCCTTTGAGCCAATTATAATGTAGAAACCTCTGTTTTTCACTGACAGATGATGGACCTGAGTGGGGACTTGTTTTTTCGTGAGAAGAATAGGTTTATAGGTATAATTTTTGCCAACTTAACATTGTTTCGTGACTTTTTACTCTATATTTTGGAGGCAGAATGAACAAACAATTGAACACCACATTCTACTGGTTCATCCTAAGAGGTTTTCTATTAGACTGTGAGCTGTCATTGTCTTAGTGAATAATTACGTATTTAACATAACTTGTCATGTTGTGGACAGTTTACTTAGAAATGTCAAAATATGTAAAATTCAAGGATTTATAATGAAAACTAACTGGTTTTATTTTTAACAGATGACTGCACCAGGAGATCAGAGGGGCAGCTGACATCTTCAGTTTTTAAATCAGATAATCTTGAGATCCCACAGGATACAACTGAAGTGAATGCCATTACTCCAGATATACCATCATCCCTTCTCAGCAAAGATCCATCGTCAGATCTTTTGAAACAAGTCCTGTCTTCTGATTCATTACCGACTACTAATGAAAATCAAAGTCACAAAATAAGCATTAAAAAACAAATTGCTCCTGAAGTAAATAAGCCATTTTCACTTTTAGAATATGGAGATAGTTTTCCCCTCAAAGAATCTTTTCTTAAGCATCCAAAAATTCACACAGCAGAGAATAGATTTTCTTGTTCCAAGTGTGGGAGATGTTTTAACCAGAAGTGGAATCTTGTTATACACCAAAGAACTCACGCAGGGGAAAAGCCTTTTTCATGTTTAGAATGTGGTAAATATACTATACACAAATCAAATTTTCTTAAGCATCAGAGAACTCACAGGGGAGAAGCCATTTTCATGCTCAGAATGTGGGAAATGTTTTAATCTGAAAGCTCATCTTGATAGCCACCAGAGAATCCACACAGGGGAGAAGCCTTTTTCATGTTCAGAATGTGGTAAATGTTTTACACACAAATCAAATTTTGTTACGCATCAGAGAACTCACACAGGGGAGAGGCCATTTTCATGCTCAGAATGTGGAAAATGTTTTAATCAGAAAGCTCATCTTGATAGCCACCAGAGAATCCACACAGGGGAGAAGCCTTTTTCATGTTCAGAATGTGGTAAATATTTTACACACAAATCAAATTTTGTTATGCATCAGAGAACCCACACAAAGGAGAAGCCTTTTTCATGTTCAGAATGTGAAAAATGTTTTAACCAGAAATCGGATTTGGTTAACCACCAGAGAACTCACACAGGTGAGCAGCCTTTTTCATGTTCAGAATGTGGGAAATGTTTTAATCGGAAAGGGCATCTTGATAGACACCAGAGAATCCACACATGAGAGAAGCCATTTTCATGTTCAGAATGTGGGAAATGTTTTAACCATAAATCAAGTCTTGATAGTCACCAGAACAGTCACACAGAGAAGACATTTTCATGTTCAGAATGTGGTAAATATTTTACACACAAATCAAATTTTGTTATGCATCAGAGAACCCACACAAGGGAGAAGCCTTTTTCATGTTCAGAATGTGAAAAATGTTTTAACCAGAAATCAGATTTGGTTAAGCACCAGAGAACTCACACAGTTCAGAATGTGGGAAATGTTTTAATCGGAAATCGCATCTTGATAGACACCAGAGAATCCACACAGGAGAGAAGCCTTTTTCCTGTTCAGAATGTGGGAAATGTTTTAGCCAGAAATCAAATTTGGTTAAGCACCAGAAAACCCACAGAGGGGAGAAGCCTTTTTCCTGTTCCTAATGTGGGAAATGTTGTACATGGAATTCAACTCTTTAATAAACATCAGAGAAGTTGCACAGGGGAGACGCCTTTTCATGTTAGAATGTTGGAAATATTGTAACCAAAAATTGTAACTTCTTAAAACAGTTGTCTACTGCTAGGACAACACATTGTTACTCCTTATGTTTGGCCTCTTTAAAACAAAAGTACTCATACACCGCTCCCTTGCCAGTGCCAATTCAGTGATGTCAGGATTCATGTGAGGTTGTTACAGTATACAAGCCCTGCGCCCAATCAGTGCCAGCTTCACTGTCCCCACCTTCGGAAGTATTCAACATAAACAGGAAACCAGAGCTGCGGCTGCTCTCTACTTCCTCCTATTGTTCGATTTGAAGTTGGGGACAGTGACATCAGCGCTGATTGGCCGCAGGGCTCACATGATGTGTCAAACTCACATGAGCTTCATGAATGCAAGTGCTGACACTGCTGGAACTGCATCGGCAAGGAAGGTTTGAATAATTATTTTTATTTTAATAGGACCAAACATAAGGCTTGACAAGGGATTGTGCATGTAGAGAAAAACCCTTTTAAACATAAAAGTGTAAAGAATGAATTACTTGAAAATTGTATTTTGTTGACTGTCAAAAATAGCTCTGACCTGGAGAAAATATATACAATGGGGAAAATAAGTATTGGATACTATACCGATTTTGCAAGTTTTTCTAGCTACAAAGAATGAAGTCTGTAATTTTTTTTTGGGTACACTTCAACTGTAAAAGACAGAATATAAAAATACAAACCAGGAAATAACATTGCATGATTTTTGCATAATTAAATTGCATTTTATTGCATGAAATGCTGTATTTTTCGAACTATAAAACGCACTGGACCATAAGACTCACATAGGTTTTAAAGGAGGAAAATAGGGACATAAACACTGAATCACAAAATGTGGTAAATTTTGTACTTAATATCTCCTATCCTGGTATATATGGTCCCGTCATCCACATCCTGATACACATGGTCCCCTCATCCCAAGCCTGGTATGCCTGCCCCCTCATCACTCTCTTGGTATCCATGGATCTCTCATTCCTATCCTGGTATGCATGGCCACAGCCCTATCCTGGTATGCAGTGTTAGGGCTAGCGGAACGCACCGAGTATAGGAAGGAAACAACAAGGTGCATTCGCAGCCCGGGGTCCACCGTTCAGAGATATCTGCTGCAAAGTAATTGGCGGCACTATATGGCGGTATAAGCTAACTCTGTTATCTTCACAGAATCGCAAAGATATGAAAACGCTGTGCCCTGTTAACCTCACAGAGGATCACAGCTCCCTAACTGAGCAAAGCAAAGAGTGGTCATGCAGTCAGCATAGCACACAAACAACTCCTCACCGGAGGTGCCGGTATTCTAGGGGCTTATTTCAGCCGGGCCCTGAATCCAAGCATACAAAACTCCTCACCGGAGGTGCCGGTATTATAGGGGCTTATTTCAGCCAACCCTAACCACATGCAAATATGACCACCAAGTAGCAAAGCTCATAACACAGGTTGATACTAGTTCATGGCCGTGCGGCCATGCGAACCTTTTATAGCTGCAGCAGACAAGCACCTTCCTAGTGGTCCAATGGGAGCTGCTACAGGGCCTGAGCGTGTGACCTCCGACCTCCAATGAGAGGTCCTCCCGTGGGCATGCTCAGTGTGTGCAAAGCAGGACTTAGTCCCAGAAAAGCCTGCTCACCGCTGACCAGTGCAGGCTACAACAGCAGAGCCTGGAAAGGCAGCAGTAACCCTTTGCACAGTATCAGACTGAGTGGGACCGACATCTTCGCTGAGCAGGCTCCACTGCGGCTGATGTAGAATGGGAGACCACAGCAGACATGGTTCGAGATTCCCCCTGTGCAGCGGCGGGAACTCGACTCCTAACATGCAGGGCCCCCATCTCATCCTAGTATGCATGGCCTAATCCCTATCCTGGTATTCAGGGCCCCTATCTCATCATAGTATGGATGGGCCCTATCATTATCATGGTATGCATGGCCGCATCTCATTCTAGTATGCATGGCCCAACCCTATCCTGGTATGCATGGCCCCATCACCATCCTGGTATGAATGGTCCCATCAGAAAACATAAAAAAAGAAATAATTTCACTTACCTTCCCTGGACCATCTTGTTCCAGTGCCAGCAGCTGCTTTATGCTTGTAAGCAGCGCATGGCAGGGACATCATGCGATGCTCATAAGTAGAGCACAGCTGCCAGAATACTCACTGCTCTGCACGCCGGGACTGTGTGCGCAGAGAGCAGTGAGGATTTATTGCTCTTTAGTAGCACGCATAATGTCAGCCAGAGCCTTCCTGCTGGTGTCGGTGGTCACGTGTTCCATTACTTATGATAAATGAATATTCACTTCTCTCTGGGCGTGGAGAGAGGTGAATATTCATTTCTCTTAAGTAGTGGCACACGTGGCTGCCTGGCAGCAGCAGGAAGCCAGCAGCTGACACTGTGCGCGCTACTGAAGAGCAATGAATACTCACTGCCCTGTACGCACATAGTCCCAGCGTGCAGAGCAGTGAATATTATGGCAGCTGCCCTTCGGCTTGCAAGCAGCTCATGACGTCCCTGCCATGCGCTGCTTACAAGCATGAAACAGTTGCTGGCATCGGAACAAAATGCTGTGAGGGAGTGCCGGGAAGATAAGTTTAATGTTTTGTTGTTTTTTTTTAATGTTTTCTGATGGGGCCATGCACACCTGGATGGGGGTGGGGGGCAATCGTAAGAATGAGGCCATGCATACCAGGAAAAGATGGGGGCCATGCATACAAGAATGGGGGGTGGGGCCATGCATACCAAGACTAGGGTTGGGGGCCAATCATACCAAGACGCTATTAAAAAATGAATATTTATTGTCCTCCACGCCCATGAGCGTGGAATGCAGTGAATATTCATTTCTCTTTAGCAGCGCGCACAGGAGTTAGCCACAGCAGCCGGCTCCAGCCTTCTGTGACCCGCTGCTCCCCCGATGACACTCACCCACCTCCCCACCACAACCAGAGCTGGTAAATCCAGACTATAAGACGCAGTCCCCATTTTCCTCCACTTTTTGGAGGAAAAAGTGCATCTCCCCATTTTCCTCCACGTTTTTGGAGGAAAAGTGCATCTTATATTCCAAAAATTCGGTATTTAATCACTTACCAACCAGCAAGAATCTGTCTCTCACAGACTTGTTAGTTTTTCATTAAGAAGCTCTCCTACTCTGCACTCATTACCTGTATTAATTGCACCTGTTTGAAATCATTACCAATATACAAGACCCTTGTCCCCATACTCAATCAATCACACTCCAAGCTCTCCAGGATGGCCAAGAACAAAAAACTGTCTAAGGACACCAGGGACAAAATTGTAGACCTGCACAAGACGGGGATGGGCACCACTGTAGACCTGCACGAGACTGGGATGGGCTCCAGGACAATAGGCAAGCTGCTTGGTGAGAAGGCAACAACTCTTGGTGCAATTATTAGAAAATATAACAAACACAAGATGACTGTCAATCTTCCTTGATTTGGGGCTACATGCAAGATTTTGTCTCAAGGGGTAAGTATGATTCTAAGAAAGGTCAGGAATCAGCCCAGAAATAAATGGGAGGACCTGGTCAAAGACCTGAAAAGAGCTATGACTACAATGTCAAACATTACTGTTAGTAACGTACTATGCTGTGTGATGCAGCGGTAGGACCAAACAGTGAAACTGCAGTGACCCAAGCAAGTTCAAACGAAACGTTCTTTTATTGTGTTACTTTACACAGTCAATATAGTATACAGCTTCTTTGTACAGTCCATTAATAATGCATGGCTATATGATTCAGTCAATACACAGGCCGAACTTCCCTCTGTCCAGTTTCCCTGGGTGACCGCAACAAGTCTCTGTACTCACTCAGCGCACAGCACTCTATATCCTCTAGAGTGCAGCTGGGTACACGCAAGATAGCCCAAGATGCAGGGTGTCAGTCTCTCTGGTTCCTTTAGCCTCTGTGTTACTCCACACAGAGAGAGCTCTGCAGACAACTGCCCTGTCTACTTCCAAGAACACTCTGACACACCTCCCCCACTACTACAGGGCTTTTTAATCAGTCACTGCTTCATTATTCTAATTACAACCACACCTGTGTCTGTAGTACGCCCTCATGGCCTCACTACGCTTCCATGCACATTCAGCAGAGCACATACAGCACCCCCTAGCTGTACCAGGGGTCACTACCTCACAGCTGTCATAGATTAAAATCCTGCAGGGCACGCAAGTTACTCCTGCTCACTCTGGCACAAGTCCAGGCCCGCAGGAAGTCTGTCAATTATCATCTGAATGATCCAGAGGAAGCATGGGAGAAGGTCATGTGGTCAGATGAGAACAAAATATAACTTTTTGGTATAAACTCTACGCTCTGTGTTATGTGTAAGAAGGATGAGTACATCCCAACCATGAAGCATGATAGGGGAAACCTCATAGTTGGTGCTTTTCTGCGAAAGAAACCAGATGGCTGCACCATATTGAAGGGAGGATGAATGGGTTCATGTATCAAGCTTTTGGCCAACAACCTCTTTTCCTCAGTAAGAGCATTGAAGGTGGGTCATGGCTGGATCTTCCAGCACGACATTGATCCCAAACACACAGTCTTGGCAACTAAAAAGTGGCTTTGTAAGAAGCATTTCAAAGTCCTGGAGTGGCCTAGCCAGTCTCCAGGGAGCTGAAACTAAACGTTGCCCGGCAACAGCCCTGAAACCTGAACTAACTGGAGATCTGTATGGAGGAGTGGGCCAAAATTCCTGCTGCAGTGTGTGTGTAAACTTGGTCAAGAACTATAGGAAACGTTTGACCTCTGTAATTGCAAACAAAGGTATCTGTACCAAATATTAAGTTCTCTTTGACATGAAATCCTCACCAGAAGGTCACACAAAAAACATCTCATGATTGCTAAAACCAGTGAGCTGTCTCAAGGCCTTTTTAACCTTATTGTTGCAAAATATACTCATGGGATTTGTTACAGAAACATTTATAAACTACTGAAGGTTCTAATGAGTACTGTTGTGGCAGTAGTCTGGTAATTTAAAGAACATTATTTTACCATAAACCGGCCATGACCAGGTTTTAGACAAAAACATTTCCAAGAGCCAAGAATTACCTGCGGAGAGCTACAGAAAGACCTGGAATCATCAGCTACAATTCTTTTAAAGAAAACTGTAAGGCATGTACTCAACCTCCATGGTCTGTATGCAGGCTCACCACTCAAGGTTCCATTGCTGAACAAAAAGCATTTTTTGTACAAAATTGCTTTTTATTGATTTTTAACCCCTTAACCCCCGGAGCTTTTTTCAATTTTGCGTTTTCATATTTCACTCCCCTCTTCCCAGAGCCATAACTTTTTTATTTTTCCTTAAATATGGCCATGTGAGGGCTTATTTTTTTGCGCGACGAGTTGTACTTTTGAATGACACCATTGGTTTTACCATGTCATGTATTAGAAAACGGGAAAAAAATTGCAAGTGTGGTAAAATTGCAAAAAAACTGCAATCCCACACTTGTTTTTTGTTTGGCTTTTTTACTAGGTTCACTAAATGCTAAAACTGATCTGCCATTATGATTCTCCAGGTCATTACGAGTTCATAGACACCAAACATTAAACCCATAATCCTATTTCTAGAAGGCTTGAACTTAAATTTATGATCAACACATAATCTGCCTTGGCAGTACAAAGTGACTAAAAGAAGAGATAGGTCATTTAATATACAGTCATGGCCAAAAGTATTGACACCCCTGCAATTGTGTCAGATAATACTCAGTTTCTTCCTGAAAATGATTGCAAACACAAATTCTTTGTTATTATTATCTTCATTTAATTTGTCTTAAATGAAAAAACACAAAAGAGAATGAAGCAAAAATCAAAACGTTGATCATTTCACAAAAAACTCCAAAAATGGGCCAGACAAAAGTATTGGCACCCTCAGCCTAATACTAGGTTGCACAACCTTTAGCCAAAATAACTGCGACCAACCGCTTCCGCTAACCATCAATGAGTTTCTTACAATGCTCTGCTGGAATTTTAGACCATTCTTCTTTGGCAAACTGCTCCAGGTCCCTGATATTTGAAGGGTGCCTTCTCCAAACTGCCATTTTTAGAGCTCTCCACAGGTGTTCTATGGGATTCAGGTCTGGACTCATTGCTGGCCAACTTAGAAGTCTCCAGTGCTTTCTCTGAAACCATTTTCTAGTGTTTTTTGAAGTGTGTTTTGGGTCATTGTCCTGCTGGAAGACCCATGACCTCTGAGGGAGACCCAGCTTTCTCACACTGGGCCCTACATTATGCTGCAAAATTTGTTGGTAGTCTTCAGACTTCATAATGCCATGCACACGGTCAAGCAGTCCAGTGCCAGAGGCAGCAAAGCAACCCCAAAACATCAGGGAACCTCCACCATGTTTGACTGAAGGGACCGTGTTCTTTTCTTTGAATGCCTCTTTTTTCTCATGTAAACTCTATGTTGATGCCTTTGCCCAAAAAGCTCTACTTTTGTCTCATCTGACCAGAGAACATTCTTCCAAAACGTTTTAGGCTTTTTCAGGTAAGTTTTGGCAAACTCCAGCCTGGCTTTTTTATGTCTCGGGGTAAGAAGTGGGGTCTTCCTGGGTCTCCTACCAAACAGTCCCTTTTCATTCAGATGCCGACGGATAGTACTGGTTGACACTGTTGTACCCTCGGACTGCAGGGCAGCTTGAACTTGTTTGGATGTTAGTGGAGGTTCTTTATCCAACATCCGCACAATCTTGCGTTGAAATCTCTTGTCAATTTTTCTTTTCCGTCCACATCTAGGGAGGTTAGCCACAGTGCCATGGGCTTTAATCTTCTTGATGACACTGCGCACGGTAGACACAGGAACATTCAGGTCTTTGGAGATGGATTTGTAGCCTTGAGATTGCTCATGCTTCCTCACAATTTGGTTTCTCAAGCCCTCAGACAGTTCTTTGGTCTTCTTTCTTTTCTCCATGCTCAATGTGGTACACACAAGGACACAGGACAGAGGTTGAGTCAACTTTAATCCATGTCAAATGGCTGCAAGTGTGATTTAGTTATTGCCACCACCTGTTAGGTGCCACAGGTAAGTTACAGGTGCTGTTAATTACACAAATTAGAGAAGCATCACATGATTTTTCGAACAGTGCCAATACTTTTATCCACCCCCTTTTTTATGTTTGGTGTGGAATTATATCCAATTTGGCTTTAGGACAATTCTTTTTGTGTTTTTTCATTTAAGACAAATTAAATGAATAAAATAATACCAAAGAACTTGTGTTTGCAATCATTTTCAGGAAGAAACTGTTATCTGACAGAATTGCAGGGGTGTCAATACTTTTGGCCATGACTGTATTCTTTATTAAATACAAAAATGATAAAACATGACATTAAAAAGACAGGGAAAAGATGGAAAAAACCTCCAAAAAAATCAGGGGAGGGCACAGTGAATGGTAAAGAAAAATTATGCCTGCAGCATACTATGTACTATCCCGTCCGAGGTCAGAAAGGGGTTAAGTTTGCATTTTGGACAATGGGTCAGACGATTTCTAATATTTTTGGATATTGGTATATTAAAGGCCAAGATTGCTCTATGCATGATCCTAAACTATTCGTCCCTCCAAACCTCACTGAAAATGCTCTTCTGTACTACCTTCCACCCTACTAGAATTTTTTCCCCAACTTCCTCTCCCTCTATTTGCCTATCATATGATCTCAATACAGCAGTGTTGAAAATAAATGTGTTCAAAAACATGAGTTAATCACAAAATCTTCATACTAGTTTTGATTTTCAGCATTGGGAACATTGCGCACAGTTTTCGAATTCAAAACATGAAGAGAAATGTATATCATTTGTAACTACTTTACCGAAAATAACAAAAATGAACATTGCGAAAGGTCGCTCATGTGATCTTACTATACTTGTTCGTTCTGGTCTCTCACTAGTATAATACCTAAGGGCGATACTCACCATTGTTTAGGTCACCATTGATGATATAGACACGCTAATAATATGTGAACAAACATAGAAACAATTTAACAGCAGGAAATGTTACTTGTTCCTCCCCAATATGGCGCCCAGTGGCGACATCTGTCATCATTCACGTCACTTCCGGTGACATACACATGCCGGCATCATGTGACTGGATGAAACCGGAAGACCCAGCGCCCTTTCCAGGGCCGCCATCAGGGCATGACAGGCATCACTGCTGTATGGGGCCCGGAGATGAGGAGCAAAAAGGGGGGCCCGCCGCCCGAGCACGCTGACAACCCGGTCCGCGCTCTGCTCGGGCCCCCTCTGACATTTTATTCATGCTGCTGCAGCTGCTGTGCTGCCATTGAGCCAATTAACTACCTGTGGGCTGGCGTCTCCGCGTCTGGCGTGTGTAAATGCAGGCTAAATGAGCGCTGTAGCTTTAAGGGGCCCGGTGCATCATGGGCGTGTGACATCACACGCTGCCCTGCTCCACTTCCTCATTCCAGAGCAGAGCAGCGTGTGGTGTGCCACGTGCCTGCTGCGGACGGCGGTGGAGCAGACGGCGGAGCAGAAGAGGCAGGCCGGTGGCAGCAGGGGACCACCGCACGATGAGAGGACTGAGGACGTGCAGGATGCTGGAGCTGCTCTGCAGACCGGACCAGACGAGTGGAGCCGGCGGCGGGCGAGCAGGGTTAGTACCGTCCGTCCAGACTCCGGATGCAAACAGGGCCCGGGGGTGAGGGCCTGGGGGTGAGGGCCCGGGGGTGGGGGCCCAGGGGGGGGTTATTTGCTGCCTGCCTGCACGGGGGTCTGATTCAAACAGGGCCCGGGGGCCCCCACCCCCGGGCCCTGTTTGAAGCAGACCCCCATGCAGGCAGGCAGCAAATAAACCCCCCCGGGCCCTGTTTGAATCAGACCCCCCGTGCAGGCAGGCAGCAAATAAACCCCCCAGGGCCCCCACCCCCAGGCCCTGTTTGAATCAGACTCCCCGTGCAGGCAGGCAGCAAATAAACCCCCCCGGGCCCCCACCCCCGGGCCCTGTTTGAATCAGACCCCCCATGCAGGCAGGCAGCAAATAAACCCCCCCCGGGCCCCCACCCCCGGGCCCTGTTTGAATCAGACCCCCCATGCAGGCAGGCAGCAAATAAACCCCCCCCGGGCCCCCACCCCCGGGCCCTGTTTGAATCAGACCCCCCATGCAGGCAGGCAGCAAATAAACCCCCCCCCCGGGCCCTGTTTGAATCAGACCCCCCGTGCAGGCAGGCAGCAAATAAACCCCCCCGGGCCCCCACCCCCGGGCCCTGTTTGAATCAGACCCCCCGTGCAGGCAGGCAGCAAATAAACACCCCCGGGCCCTCACCCCCGGGCCCTCACCCCTGGGCCCTGTTTGAATCCGACCCGTGGTGCAGGCTGAGGCAGGCAGCAAATAAACCCCCCCCACCCCCGGGCCCTGTTTGGGGGGGTTTATTTGCTGCCTGCCTGCACGGGGGGGGGGGGGGGTCGGATTCAAACAGGGCCCGGGGGTGGGGAGGTTTGTTTGCTGCCTGCCTGCATGGATTCAAACAGGGCCCGGGGGGGGGGGGGGGGGGGGTTTGGTTTGCTGCCTGCATGGATTCAATGAGGGGGGGGTTTGTTTGCTGCACATTCCAACAAGGCACAGGTGGAGGTGGTACACATATAAAGTATCCTTGCGTCCGTATCTTTGTGTCCTTGCTGGACACGGGGGCAGAGATGCTGGACACGGGGGCAGAGATGCTGGACACGGGGGCAGAGATGCTGGACACGGGGGCAGAGATGCTGGACACGGGGGCAGAGATGCTGGACACGGGGGCAGAGATGCTGGACACGGGGGCTATGAATGATGCTGGACACGGGGGCTATGAATGATGCTGGACACGTGGGCTATGAATGATGCTGGACACGGGGGCTATGAATGATGCTGGACACGGGGGGCTATGAATGATGCTGGACACGTGGGGCTATGAGTGATGCTGGACACGGGGGCTATGAATGATGCTGGACACGGGGGCTATGAATGATGCTGGACACGGGGGCTATGAATGATGCTGGACACGGGGGCTATGAATGATGCTGGACACGGGGGCTATGAATGATGCTGGACACGGGGGCTATGAATGATGCTGGACACGGGGGCTATGAATGATGCTGGACACGGGGGCTATGAATGATGCTGGACACGTGGGCTATGAATGATGCTGGACACGGGGGCTATGAATGATGCTGGACACGGGGGCTATGAATGATGCTGGACACGGGGGCTATGAGTGATGCTGGACACGGGGGCTATGAGTGATGCTGGACACGGGGGCTATGAATGATGCTGGACACGGGGGCTATGAATGATGCTGGACACGGGGGCTATGAATGATGCTGGACACGGGGGCTATGAATGATGCTGGACACGGGGGCTATGAATGATGCTGGACACGGGGGCTATGAATGATGCTGGACACGGGGGCTATGAATGATGCTGGACACGGGGGCTATGAATGATGCTGGACACGGGGGCTATGAATGATGCTGGACACGGGGGCTATGAATGATGCTGGACACGGGGGCTATGAATGATGCTGGACACGGGGGCTATGAATGATGCTGGACACGGGGGCTATGAATGATGCTGGACACGGGGGCTATGAATGATGCTGGACACGGGGGCTATGAATGATGCTGGACACGGGGGCTATGAGTGATGCTGGACACGGGGGCTATGAGTGATGCTGGACACGGGGGCTATGAGTGATGCTGGACACGGGGGCTATGAGTGATGCTGGACACGGGGGCTATGAGTGATGCTGGACACGGGGGCTATGAGTGATGCTGGACACGGGGGCTATGAGTGATGCTGGACACGGGGGCTATGAGTGATGCTGGACACGGGGGCTATGAGTGATGCTGGACACGGGGGCTATGAGTGATGCTGGACACGGGGGCTATGAATGATGCTGGACACGGGGGCTATGAATGATGCTGGACACGGGGGCTATGAATGATGCTGGACACGGGGGCTATGAATGATGCTGGACACGGGGGCTATGAATGATGCTGGACACGGGGGCTATGAATGATGCTGGACACGGGGGCTATGAATGATGCTGGACACGGGGGCTATGAATGATGCTGGACACGGGGGCTATGAATGATGCTGGACACGGGGGCTATGAATGATGCTGGACACGGGGGCTATGAATGATGCTGGACACGGGGGCTATGAATGATGCTGGACACGGGGGCTATGAATGATGCTGGACACGGGGGCTATGAATGATGCTGGACACGGGGGCTATGAATGATGCTGGACACGGGCAGAATGGAGATATGGGGTATGATGAAAGACATGGGGGCATAACTGGAGACAGATGGGGCATGATTGGAGACACTGGGGGCAGAATTGGAGACAGATCGTGCAGGATCATGGGGCAGGATGGATATGATGGAGACAGATGGGGCAGGATGGGGAGATCATATGGTGCAGAAAGGATACTCATGAGGGCAGGATGGGAGAACATATGGCTGACGCCAGGAATGAGACACACGGGGCCAGGATGGCGAATATTATTACCATAGGGACTAATTAAGGGATATTATTACTGCAGTGATGTATTTATTTTTTGAGGACACTGTTTTAAATGAGGGGGCGGTCCTGTTACTGTGTAGAGTGACACTATGTCGCCTCTTTTTCTTTATGCTGTGTAATGTAGAAGTTGGGAAAAATTAAGTAATGTGTTCTACAAGCGGAGCTCGAGATAACTCTGTTATTTCCTGCAGAGACGAGTCCTGGCTGGAAGACATGATGGCGGTCTGTGCTGGATGAAAGATGAAGGACTTCACCTAGAGACGTCACTGGTAAGTCAGTGTTACCTGTACACTGACACTATACACTGTATACTATGTACAGAGCTCCTGTGTATAATTTCACTAGTGATCACTGTATTATCTGTACACAGACACTGCATACTAAGTACAGCTCTCCTGTGTATAATGGCACTTAGGCCGGGGTCACACTGGTGCGAGATACGGCCGAGTCTCGCTGGTTAAAAGCAAGCTGTGGCACCTGCACTCCGCAGCGGAGAATGCAGCTGCATAGCAATACATGGAGCTGCACGCTCCGCTCCGGAGTGCCGGTGCCACAGCTTGCTTTTAACCAGCGAGACTCGGCCGTATCTCGCACCAGTGTGTCTCCGGCCTTATGGTGATAGTGTGGTGCTTTTTTTTTATTACTGATCAGAATTGTAGTATTCAGTCACTATGTGGTGGTAATATGTGGTCTGGACATGGTGTTGCGGTATTTGTCCCTTGTATGTGATATTATTCGATCACTGTGGTGGTAATATGCGGTCTGGTCATGGTGTAGCGGTATTTGTTCTTTGTATGTGATATTATTCGATCACTGTGGTGGTAATATGTCATCTGGTCATGGTGTAGCGGTATTTGTTCTTTGTATGTGATATTATTCGATCACTGTGGTGGTAATATGCGGTCTGGTCATGGTGTAGCGGTATTTGTTCTTTGTATGTGATATTATTCGATCACTGTGGTGGTAATATGTCATCTGGTCATGGTGTAGCGGTATTTGTTTTTTATGTGATATTATTGGTCATTTTAAAAATTGAAAAATAAATAAAAATATACCTAAATTGTTTTGCATATTTTAACAAATATTTAATAGGTTACAGCAGAGTAGGGCCTCACCAAAAGAGTCTACCGTGTTATGGTGGCGGCTTACAAAATCTTTTGGCCAAAACAAAAGCTGCCGGCTATATGTGTAATCTGGTGATGGGAACTGTTAGGGTATGTGTCCACGTTAAGTAAACGCTGCGTGTTTGACGGTGCGTGGGGCCACAGCGTCAAACACGCAGCGTCCAGATGTTCCAGCATAGTGAAGGGGATTTTATGAAATCCCGTCTCCACTAAGCGTGGTAACACGCACCCGGCGGCCCTGCGACTCCGGACATACGGCGCTTCTTTTAAGATCGCAGCATGTCCGTGTTCCTTGCGGCAGCTGCGCCGCCGCAAGCTATAACACAGGGCCCTATGTGTGGGGTGCGATGATCCCGGATGTGTGCAATGAACACATCCGGCATCATCGCGTCACAGTAGGGGGCGGGGCTTAGCGCCGAGCGGGTTTGCCGCTCCGACGCAGCAACCGCCGGCCATCCTGAAGGTGGACACGTACCCTCAATGTGTGATTGGTGAGAAGTGGAGTTTTTCCAAGAGAGAGCGGTGGGACTGTGGACAGTTCGAGGGGTGGAGTGTGGAGGCGGGGCTGGGGTGGAGCCTGGGCGGAGTCTCAAGGGGGCCCCGAAAATGTTGCCAGTATGGGGCCCCAAAATTTCTAGTGGCAGCCCTGGCCCTTTCACAAGCATGGCTGTGCTTCTTCCTCAGCCCAGTTTGCTCTCTTTGCACAGGGCTATATTGGTGAGTGGCTGTTTGATTCCACCTGTTTACCAAGCATTGAGCTTTGGTTTGGACAGATTCCACCTGGGCTGTGTGACTCTTAGCAATCATTATTATTCTTTCAGCTTTTACAGTAACAGTTACGTGCATTGAACCACTATTCATTCATTATGCTAGAAGAGTTGGTTTCCTGTATGATCTTTCCTTTGTACCCCCTATTTTTAGCCTATCCTCCCCTATAAAAATGTGTATTGTTAAAATCTCATCCAGTTATCATTTTCTTTATTTTGATTTGCAATAACTTACAGTTGTGCTCAAAAGTTTACATACCCCGTCAGAATTTTTGCTTTCTTGGCCTTTTTTTTTTATTCAGAGAATATGAATGATAACACCAAAACTTTTTCTCCACACATTATTAGTAGTTGGGTGAAGCCATTTATTGCCAAACTACTGTTTTCTCTTTCTAAATCATAATTGCAACACAAAAAGATCTAAATGACCCTAATCAAAAGTTCACATACCCTGGTGATTTTGGCCTGATAACATGCACAGAAGTTGACACAAATGGGTGTGAATGGCTACTAAAGGTAACATCGTCACCTGTGACCTGTTTGCTTGTAATCAGTGTGTGTGCATAAAAGCTGAGTGAGTTTCTGGGATCCAGACAGACTGTTAAGGTACCTTCACACGAAACGACTTTGTAACGATATCACTAGCGATCCGTGACATTGCAGCGTCCTGGCTAGCGATATCGTTTAGTTTGACACGCAGCAGCGATCAGGATCCTGCTGTGATGTCGCTGGTCGCTGAATAAAGTTCAGAACTTTATTTGGTCGTCCGATCGCCGTGTATCGTTGTGTTTGACAGCAAAAGCAACGATACCAGCGATATTTTACACTGGTAACCAGGGTAAACATCGGGTTACTAAGTGCAGGGCCGCGCTTAGTAACCCGATGTTTACCCTGGTTACCAGTGTAAAATGTAAAAAAAACAAACAGTACATACTTACATTCGCATCCCCCGCCGTCTGCTTCCCACACTGACTGAGCGCCGCAAAGTGAAAGTGAAAGCACAGCGGTGACGTCACCGCTGTGCCCTGCTACTGCCGGCGCTCACACAGTGCTGGAAGCGGATGCCGGGGGACGCATGTAAGTATGTACTGTTTGTTTTTTTTACATTTTACGCTGGTAACCAGGGTAAACATCGGGTTACTAAGCGCGGCCCTGCGCTTAGCAACCCGATGTTTACCCTGGTTACCCGGGGACCTCGGCATCGTTGGTCGCTGGAAAGCGGTCTGTGTGACAGCTCTCCAGCGATCAAACAGCGACGCTGCAGCGATCGGCATCGTTGTCGCTATCGCTGCAGCGTCGCTTCGTGTGAAGGTACCTTTACATCTTTCATTCGGCCACTGACGTTTCTGGATTGTGAGTCATGGGGAAAGCAAAAGAATTGTCAACGGATCTATGAGAAAAGGTAGTTGAACTGTATAAAACAGGAAAGGAAAACAAAAAGATATCCAAGGAATTGATAATGCCAGTCAGCAGCGTTCAAATTGTGATTAACAAATGGAAAATCAGGGGCTCTGTAAAAACAAAACCACGGTCAGGTAGACCAAAAAAATTTCATCCACAACTGCCAGGAAAATTGTTCAAGATGCAAAGAAAAACCCACAATTAACATGAGCTGAAATACTGGACTCACTGAAAACTAGCGGCGCGGCTGTTTCAAGATGCACAATAAGAAGGCACTTGAAGAAAAATGGGTTGCATGGTCGAGTCACCAGAAGAAAGTCATTACTGCACAAATGCCACAAAGTATCTTGCATACAATACGCAAAACAGCACAGAGACAAGCCTCAAAACTTCAGGAACAAGGTAATTTGGAATGATGAGACCAAAATTGAACTTTTTGGCCGCAACCGTAAACATTACATTTGGAGAGAGGTCAACAAAGCCTATGATGAAGAGAACACCATTCCTACTGTAAAGCACCAAGGCGGATCGCTGATGTTTTAGGGATGTGCGAGCTACAAAGGCACAGGAAACTTGGTCAAAGTTAAAGGAAAGATGAATGCAGCATGTTAACAGGAAATACTGGAGGCAAAATTGCAATCATCAGCCCAAAAGCTGTGCATGGGACGTACTTGGTTACTCCAATAAATCAAAACACGTGAGCACTGCTTATAGTGGTGCACAGGTAGGTTCCCAAACCGTGTACATGTGATTATAATGAACCTGGCACTCAACTTGAGTTTTGAGATTTTTATTCTGTAGTACGATCGAAAAACGTTTCGGCCTGGTATGGCCTTCGTCAGTTACGTACAGTGGAGTAACTGAGTGTCCACTCAGTAGATCTGATGGTTTCTATGGTTTATCTGAATTATGCTTTAAGGAGCAGGCACACATTCGGGCATCTCGCCGACAGCGGTGGACGCCACGTCAGGACCCGCACCACATCAGCACACAGCCGTGCTCTATGCCTACTCCTTAAAGCATAATTCAGATAAACCATAGAAACCATCAGATCTACTGAGTGGACACTCAGTTACTCCACTGTACGTAACTGACGAAGGCCATACCAGGCCGAAACGTTTTTCGATCGTACTACAGAATAAAAATCTCAAAACTCAAGTTGAGTTGAGTACTTGGTTACTCCAACATGACAACTATCCAAAACACAAAGACAAGTCAACCTGTCATTGGCTACAGCAGAACAAAGTGAAGGTTCTTGAGTGGCCATCTCAGTCTTCTGACCTCAATATCTTTGAGCCATTCTGGGGAGATCTCAAGCGCGCAGTTCATGCTAGACAGCCCATGAATTCACAGGAACTGGAGGCTTTTTGCCAAGAATAGTGGGCAGCTTTACCATCTGAGAAAATAAAGAACATCATCCACAACTACCACAAAAGAATTCAAGCTGTCATTGATGTTAGAGGGGCAATACACAGTATTAAGAAATGGGGTAAGTAATCTTTTGATCAGGGTCATTTGGATGTTTTGGGTTGTTATTATGAATTAAAGAGAGAAAACAAAGTAGTTTGGCAATATATGGCTTCACCCAACCACTAACCATGAGTGGAGAAAAAGTTTGGGTGTTATCATTCATATTCTCTGAAAAAAGGCCAAGAAAGCAAAAATTCTGCTGGGGTTTGTAAACTTTTGAGCACAACTGTAGTATGCAATTGCTCAAAAAAAGGTTTTTGGTTCGAATTAGGTGCTGTGAAGAAATCAGATTGTATCTTGATTTTCCAGAAAACCATGTTTTTGTAAACAAAAAATAACTGATTTTTTTATCTGTATATTGGCTTGTGGATTTAAGTGTTTATGTCTGGTGGGTCAAGAAGACAGACTTGCCAACTGATATACTATCGAACATACTGTGTAAGTCTGTAATAGTGACTGTACATAGGGTACTGTATGTTAAGGTACCGTTACACTAAATGATTTACCAACGATCACGACCAGCGATACTACCTGGCCGTGATCGTTGGTAAGTCGTTGTGTGGTCGCTGGGGAGCTGTCATACAGACAGCTCTCCAGCAACCAACGATGCCGAAGTCCCCGGGTAACCAGGGTAAACATTGGGTTACTAAGCGCAGGGCAGTGCTTAGTAACCCGATGTTTACCCTGGTTACCATTGTAAATGTAAAAAAAACCAAAACACTACATACTTACATTCCGGTGTCTGTCACGTCCCTTGCCGTCAGCTTCCCGCACTGATTGTGTCAGTGCCGGCCGTAAAGCACAGCGGTGACGTCACCGCTGTGCTCTGCTTTTACTTTACGGCCAGCGCTCACAGTCAGTGCGGGAAGCTGACGGCGAGGGACGTGACAGACACCGGAATGTAAGTATGTACTGTTTTGGTTTTTTTACATTTACAATGGTAACCAGGGTAAACATCGGGTTACTAAGCGCGGCCCTGCGCTTAGTAACCCGATGTTTACCCTGGTTACAAGCGAACACATCGCTGGATCGGTGTCACACACACCGATCCAGCGATGACAGCGGGTGATCCAGCGACGAAATAAAGTTCTGGCCTTCTAGCTCCGACCAGCGATGTCACAGCAGGATCCTGATCGCTGCTGCGTGTCAAACACAACGAGATCGCTATCCAGGACGCTGCAACGTCACGGATCGCTGTTGTTCTTGTTGGAAAGTTGCTCAGTGTGACGGTACCTTTCAACTTTGTTTCCTGATGTGTGCTGATATGCTAATAGTGCATTATATTCTGGAACCAGCTTGGTAACTTCGAAAGCAGAGAGGGAAAGACTGCACAAATGCATTGAATGAATCTCATCACCATTGTTTACCTTTTCTTGATGTTAGTCTGAAGGACCCTGGGTAATTCTAAAAATAGCTTACAGGCCTCCCCAGACTCCCCAGGATCTTAGCCGAGGGTCTGTTGGACCCAGCTGAAGAACACAGGACTGCTCTGGGATATCTCCCTACGCTTGTCGTTACCTCCTCTCTGCGTGTATACCACAGATGGAGTAGCGACCCTGGGAGCTCTGACATAACATCTACCATTATCTCGGCGAGTCAGCGGAAGTGTGAGGCCCTGTAATGTGCACCTACTTGGGTAATTGTTGGGATTGTTCTGTTTGCTATTGTGTGTTGTCGTTCAATAAAGTACTGCCACACTGTTTTACCTTAACCCTGTGTTGTCTGTGTAGTGTATTGCCCACCGGGAGATAGAGCGGGAGTTCAGTGGTATGAGCCTTGGTCCATGCAGTCTTGCTAAAGACAGCCGGGCCAGCGGACGAGAGCACCCACTGACCCCGTTCCTCCACAGGTGTATAGACGTTAATTACACTCATTTCCCCTTCATTCCCTTCTAATTTAACATTATGTATCACCCTCCTGTATCCCGCTCTACCTGTTTGACTTTGTATGGAAACTTTTTGTGCAATAATATTAATGCTCCTGATTTTCTTCCCTCTCCTTCAGATCCGTATACCGTATTTTTAACCACTTTAGATGCTCGTTGCACAAAAATCATACCTTGCCCCATGGTTTCAATGATCTTAAAGGGACCTTCCCAGTTACATTTCCAAGGTTCATTCATCCTGAAAGTTTAAGTCATCACTACAGCCCCTTTCTTGAATTTGGATTCATAGGGTGGCTCCATTCTCTGCATTCTTGATGCAACATGTGGATGAATAGTTGTCAAGTTTTCCTGCAACAATTGTAACCATTTGGACCTTGGAACAGCATCTTTTTGAAGTGTGGATGAAAATGGTTCATGTGGAAAATTTAATGGCATTTTTCTTCCTGTTATTAGTTCAAAAGGAGTAAATTGAGTTGTGGAAGGAGTTGTTCCTCTCACACTCAACAGTAAAAAAGGTACGGCATCGACCCAAGTATTGCCTTTGTCCAATAACATCTTGGCAATTCTGGATTTTATTGTTCTTTTCATCCTTTCCACAATACCAGCAGACTGTGGAAGGTAAGGTACATGGAATTGTTGTTGTACCCCTAGAATAGTACAAACTGCTTGCATGATTTTGACTGTAAAGTGACTTTCTCTATCAGAGGAGATCATTCTTGGGATCCCCAAAGTACAAAAGACATGATTAACTAATTCTCTAGCTGTAGACAAAGCATCATCTTTCCTGACAGGTAAAATTTCAACCCATTTAGAAAAAACATCTACTACAACCAAAACATATGATATTGGCCCCCCGGAAATTGCCGAAAGCGAAACGTGCGTCGGGGCGCATGTGTGCACCTATGGATGAGGATATGGGTAACAGCATATAATTGGAACACTGGTTCTCTTTTACTATGTGGTCACTGACCGGTTTTGAAATGAGGGATATGTGTTTCTCCATACCGATGTAAAAGTAGGGGAGTTTAACCTTCTGGATACCAATTTATGCACTGGCACTTTATTATTCTGTAACAGGTGGTCATATTGACCTCCCTTTTTGGTACCTCTGTTCCCATACCCTGTCTCCATGGTGCAACACATTTTTTCATGGGTACACCTGTACTGTATATTCAAATAGCTCTATTTGTGATATTTAGGCTCGAATTGTTATTGACTGTATTTTGATACATTTCTATTGTAAATAAAATATACTCTTTTTTCAATACATTTTCTGTGATCAATATGCTTCAGTTTCTGTATCTTACAACCAATACATACCTGAGACCATTTTACCTGATGGTAATGGTCCAATGTAATCAATTTGTAATGTAGACCGTGGACCATCTGCAGGTGCGGTTCGGAGTAGTGGCAGTTTCTGCCCTTTTGGTCTTGGATTAATTTGGGCACAAATGAGACATGATTGAACAATATTTTGTACAGTAACTTCCATCTTTTCCCAGTCAAATTTCTCTCTGAGAATGCCTAACAATTTCTGTTGGCCCAAATGACCCAAACTTTCATGATTATATCTTGTGAACTGAACTTGTAGATGTTTTGGTACAATAGGACACAACTCCCCATTTAATTCATGGCACAAAACTCTGTTTTCACAAACAAAGGGAGGTTTTGGTAAACCCGGTAAGCAACAAGAGATGCGTTTCTGTTCTTTGAACTGCTGAAACCTCTAGAGGTTCAGGTTCAAACACTTATTCTCCTGTCAGGGCTGCCTCTTTGGCTAAAATATCTGCAGTGGCATTTCCAACAGAAAATTCATCATCAGATTTTTTATGGGCAGGGACTTTGACAATAGCAAAACCATTAGGGTTTTTGATGCCATCTCAAAAATTGTTTTTAGCATATCTCTATGTAAAAGAATTTCATTAGAAGAATCTCCATAGCCTCTTTTTTCCCAAACTGGCAAATAATCTGTCAGTGATCTAACAACATAGGAGCTCTCACTGTAGATTACAATGGGACACTGATCATCAGCTTCGTTCAGCTGTAGTACCATTTGTGTTTCACGACCTTTCGTCTTTTGAGATAAAAAAAATTGCATATCCTGAATAACTGTGCCAATGTGAATAGAATCTGGAACCATCTACAAAAACTGGTTCATCTGTTGCCTCTGCCTTCTGTCTGAAAAGCGATGGACTAGGATCCTGAAAAGACGGTTGACAATCATGAGTTTGCCCTTCATATTGCAACATCTGAGGAAGAACATATTTGGCTTTATAATCTACCTCAATTTGTTTGAGAGACAATGACAATAACCGGCAAAACAGATATTGCTCATCCAAGAAAGTAAATGCAAACTTGTACTGACAACTCTTTTCAAGAGGTATACTGAAAAATACATTACTGATGTCCAGTACAGAGAAGTATTTTGCCTTTTCATTCAGGCTTGCCATCATGTCATGAGTATCCGCAACAATGGGTGCTACATTGGGAGTATGTTTGCTAAACATCCGCAAATCCAATATCATTTGATAAGAACCATCAGATTTTAAGACTCCACAAAGGATTGTTACTTACAGAATTAGCCTTTCGGATAACACCTTGATCTAATAATTCCTGTATGATCTTTGACATAGAACCAATTGATTCTGGAGGCAATTTATACTGACGTTGTGGTGGAAGATCTCGCCCTTCCACATTTACAACAACATCCTTCATTGTACCAACCTCATTCCTGAACTGAGCCCAAAGAGAAGGAAAAAGCTGTACAATTCTGTCAATACCTCATCACCACCAGTTTCAGGCCACAAATGATCTGTTGACACAACATAATTTAAGCAAATACTTCCAACATGGCTATAGTCACTAGGGTCAATGACTACAGGTTTACAATCTTTCCAGATCACTTGATTTCCTAGATTGACTACCCATCCGAATTTCTGCACAAAATCTGTGCCAAGTATATTTTCAGAATCACGACAATAGCAAATGTCAATTCCTGTTTTGAAAGAACTAGGTATTTCCAACGTCACATTGGTAACTAAGGTTGCTTTAGTTCCACCTTTCCACTAAAACCAACAATAGTACAAACTGGTGAATCTGGTTGTAGCTTCAAATCAAGATTTGTAACACTTAATTGAGCTCCTGTATCAATAAGAAATACAACATTCTGTCCTGCTAAATCTCCTTTGATAAATGGTCTTCCACAGTCATCCAATGTAACGAGTCACAAATTCCAATGGATGGGGTGTAGGAGTAGTCTGTGATTGTCAGAACATGGAGGAGATGGGAGAAGACCAATGTCCTCATTAAAAGCACTTGGAATTCTGTCCCTGGACTCAGTCTCCTTCACTGTCATCTCTCTGATTAATGGTGAATACGGTGACTGCGTTTGTCTGATGTCAGTGTGAATATCCGATATTTTTGGGCACAAAATACTAAGTCCCTTGAACAGCAATTATATTATCCTATCAAAGAAGCTTGGAGAACTCTTATTAAAATCAACAAAGGTAGTACATGATTAGACAATACATGGTACATTCAAGTAAGAAGTGGTATTGATACTAGACAATTCTTTAAAAATACATGATTGTTCTCAAAAAAGCCGTCCTCGTTGTATGGGAACATGGAACTATATTTACTATATATCCACATGGATTTATTTATCATAATATTCTCATAAATAAGAGAGAAGAAGCTGCAGTCACAGATCCCCACAATTCCTTTATATGAAATCAAGGAGAAGAATGCATAGGATGATTATACAGTACTAGATGGCAGCCCGATTCTAAAGAATCGGGAGTCTAGAATCCATATATACTTTATTTATTCAAATGTAAGAATAATTTGGTGGGCGGGGACCCTCGGCCTCCGATTTGGTTGGCGGGGCCCCATGGCCTCCGATTTGGTGGGCGGGGTCCCTCTGCCTCCGCTTTGGTGGGCGGGGCCGCTCGGCCTTCGATTTGGTGGGCGGGGCTCCTCGGCCTCCGATTTGGTGGGCGGGGACCCTCGGCCTCCGATTTGGTGGGCGGGGCCGCTCGGCATTCGATTTGGTGGGCGGGGCTCCTCGGCCTCCGATTTGGTTGGTGGGGCCCCTCGGCCTCCGATTTGGTGGGCGGGGACCCTCGGCCTCCGATTTGGTGGGCGGGGCCCCTCCGCCTCCGATGTGGTGGGTGGGGACCCTCGGCCTCCGCTTTGGTGGGCGGGGCCAGGCCCCTCGGCCTCCGCTTTGGTGGGCGGGGCCGCTCGGCCTTCGATTTGGTGGGCGGGGCTCCTCGGCCTCCGATTTGGTTGGCGAAGCCCCTCGGCCTCCGATTTGGTGGGCGGGGACCCTCGGCCTCCGATTTGGTGGGCGGGGACCCTCGACCTCCGATTTGGTGGGCGGGGACCCTCGGCCTCCGCTTTGGTGGGCGGGGCCCCACGGCCTCCGATTTTGTGGGCGGGGTCCCTCTGCCTCCGCTTTGGTGGGCGGGGCCGCTCGGCCTTCGATTTGGTGGGCGGGGCTCCTCGGCCTCCGATTTGGTGGGTGGGCCCCTCGGCCTCCGATTTGGTGGGTGGGGCCCCTCGGCCTCCGATTTGGTGGGCGGGGCCCCTCGGCCTCCGATTTGGTGGGCGGGGCCCCTCGGCCTCCGATTTGGAGGGCAGGGACCCTCGGCTTCCGATTTCGTGGGCGGGGCCCCTCGGCCTCCGATTTGGTTGGCGGGGCCCCTCGGCCTCCGATTTGGTGGGCGGGGACTCTCGGCCTCCGATGTGGTGGGCGGGGCCCCTCGGCCTCCGATTT